>NC_061795.1:0-600000 GCF_021462225.1 Girardinichthys multiradiatus | reverse complement strand
GCTTTGAGTGACACCATTCTTTCACAAATGTTTGTAGAATCGTTCTGCATGACAAACGCAGGATTATTTACAACTTCAGAACAGAACAATGTATACCTGTGGTCATAGAAGTGATTGTAACAACAGCGTAAAAACAAAGGTTTCTCAACCATGGGTGGGTTTTTTGTTTTTACAAAGGCTTCTGATGTAAAAAATAAAGGTTGCTCCTTGTATTCTTATGTCTATAGTTCTATCCATTGCAGTGAGGCGCGCTAGGGTGTGCATTGGTGTGTGAGAGAGAGAGTCAGTGTTGACACAGTCTCTTGCAGCCTATCAAGTAGCTGAGCAACATATTTCATGACCTCTGCCTAAATGTGAATGGTTTGGGAATTATGAGCCACACAAAACCATAAAAACTGGTGACCAATATGAACAAATTGTCAGAGTAACCCTTGTTCTCTGATTCCCTTTAACTCCAAGTTTATGACATAAAAATAGACCATGCATGCAAATGCGACAAAAAAGCAAAAACAAAAGAAGTATGTGAGGAGGCAGAGGCTACTTATCAAACTGAATCATTTAAAAAGATGTCTCAAAGATATTAAAGTCTGGATCACTGTTAATTTTCTACTTTTAAACTATCATAACAAAGTGTTTCCCTAATGTCATTAATTTGGTTTCCAGTACCAGTGTGAGGAGCCTTCGTTATTTTTGACCAAGCAGTTTAATTCCCATGAACAACAACTTTGTAGGACTGCTCCTTTGCATTTGCCAGACTTGTGAGTATCCTGTCTCGCTGTGGGACTAGTCTATGCATTTGCAGAACTATTCTTTATTTAAACAATGTCCAAAAAATACCATAAAAAGTCTTTAGCTGATTTAAAAGCTGTGGCAAAATGTCAGATGGAAATTAAAAAAGAGATAATTTCTTTTAGCTTCTCTGCAGGTATGGCTAACTCAAGTTAGCCATGCCATTGGATAACACTGCTGTAGTCCTGAGGATTTGATGCACTGAGCACCATTCCCTGACCTTTTTGCTCTTAATCTTGATCTTAAAGTACATGTAAAACCTAAAATGTGAGCTTTTGTGTTTGTGTGGCAGTAAATACATACAATCCCCTTTTTTAGCATATCTTTGGAAGAAACTGAGCAGCAGCAACAAAGAAAAATGAGTGAAAGCAATACAGAGAAATCCCAGACAAAGCTGTTTACTAAGTTTCCAAATGTCCTCTTCTGTTGAAATTACATGGGACAGATTTCTTTTGCAGTGTTCAAATGCTACAAGTTTTAGACAAATAGCTCCATGTCTGTTTCAATCACCTCGTGAACTGAATGTAAAAAGGAGCTTTATTGGATACTGGATATCTAGGGAGAGAGAGAGAAGGAGAGATAGTTAGTTGCTGGTTTTTACTGAACACTGCCTCCTTATGCTGCAGCAAAGATTGACTTCTCTGGTACTGTTGCATGATGGGAAAGAGAAACACTTCATTTACCTGACAGGTTTCTAGCATCAAATTGGCTAAATCCAGCAGATCATAAAAAATAAAGTAAAGAAACAAACAAAACCGAATTGCAAAAATGTCAGTTAGTTGATGTGCAAAGCTGGGCAATTGCAGCAAAAAGTGGCTTTACAAAGATTTGACACAGTGGTGCTCAATATAAGGACACACAACAGCTTTTGGATTTTTATTTGAAAAAAGAAAATTATTTATATTTGTCCTTTAATGTGACAATTAGGCATTACTGTGTGTTGGTCTATTATATAGAATCCTTACACAATTGTTCTTTAGAGTGTCCATTTTTTCCATGCATCTGCAAACTAAAGTGCCTTGCTAAATTATTAATTTACACTTTGTCATGTTACAACCAGAAGTGTATGTGTATTTTATTGGGATACAATGTGATAGATCAACAAATAGAAAAGCATGACTCTGAAGTGAATGGGGAATGAAGGTTATCCTTTTTTTTTTTTCACAGAAATCTGAAATGTGTGGCATGCATGTATGTTCAGTCCCTTGAATAATCAATATTTACTAGAAGCTGGTTTCTAAAATGTTCAACTTTTGCCACACGTTCTCAGTTTATTACGCTTTGCTCTAATTGAGTGGTGTGCTAACTTTTTGAAAGATGGACCACAATCGTCATGTCAAAGCCATTCCCAGGCCACAAAAATATGATTTCATTTAAATTAAAACCTCGTCTGTGAATCTTTTTTTTGACATAACACTTATTGAGTTTTTACCATGTCCTGCTCTACATAGTATTGTTTCCAAGAAAAAAAGAAAAAGAAAAGAATTCCTCTGCTTCTCTCATCAGCAGAGGTAAATGAGCATTATAAATTAAACTTTAGACTTATAATAACATAACTGCAATAGATCATAGCATAAACTAATATCTATGAAAGTGCACTCAGCTTTACTATAACTATACTTTCTCTGGATATAATTGTCCTCCCAAAAGATTTTTTTTTGCCTGCACTCCCACATACAATAAAAAACAGTCCCTTTGGTGCCACACTTAATGCATACCTCCGGTGTGGTGTTATTTTGTTCAGTTTAACAGGTGCATCAGCCATTTAAACTGTAGCATTCTGATGCAGCTATTTATAGACATAGAATGAGCTTTGGCACAGGCTGTCATAGTTTTTAAGGCCGACTTGACCCACATGCAGAGGACACTCAGACAGAGAAGAATAAATTTAAAGTTTTTATTTCTTTTCAATCTCAGGAACGAGGTGAGCAGAGTGATCAGGAGTCAGGCTGTAAAAGAAGAACAGAGGTGAGCGGAGGAACAGATTGGATAATTCAAGTAAAGATCTATGCTCACTTTTCAGGAGGTGATCGATCCGCCAGGGGGAAAGAGCCGGTTCAAGTCTGGGGTGTGAGCCTGCATAGAAACGGATGGAGCGCTCTGATGTTCCAGGTAGCAAGGTGGGTGGACTGGTTGCGCTTTCAGCTGGAGGACTCGCAAGGGCAGCTGCCAGATGCAGCAGATTCCAATCTTGACGGGAGGTGAGTTCAGGAGGGGAAAACCCAGCTTGGTGTGAACAGCCTATGACGAAGGGAAGAGACAGATAGTTAATCAAGGCTCAAAAAAACAAGTGGAGCTTCCAGAATTCAGAAGATGCTGGCCAGGTAAACACTACCACGGTAGGCAAAACACTCAGGCATAGAGAAGCCTGCGAACCACCCTCATATAGTCCTCCAGCTGATGAAGCAACGACGTACACCTGTCAAAACTCCGGTCTGCAGCTCCAGCGCCTCTTAGGGGTGAGAGAACATTAGTAGCAGGCAAGTTGAACAATAGACTGTGACACTACCTCCCCCTCAACGACTGCCACTCGGCGATCTTGAAGATCCGGCCTGGGAGTCCCAGTAGTCCCGGACGAGCGTCGGGTCCAGGATGAAGGATCGTGGGACCCTCCCAGTCAACGAGGTACTGCCATCCTCGGACCCGTCGACGGGAGGCCACAATCCGGCGGACCAAATAGGCTGGGTGGCTCCGGAAGTCCCGGGGCACTGGCGGAGGCACAGCTGGGGGGCAAAGTGTGCTGGTCTGGACCGGCTTAATTTGGGAGACGTGAAAAACCGGATGAATCCGGAAACTGGCAGGCAAACGAAGTCGAACTGAGGCAGGCCCAACCAGGGACTCGATAGAGTAAGGACCGATGAACCTGGGAGATAGTTTTCAGGAGAGGGACTTGAGAGGGACGTCCTGTGTGGAGAGCCACACCTGCTGACCCGGATGGTAGGTCGGGGCCGAGACGCGGCGCCTGTTGGCGTAACACTTGTTCTGAGCTGTTGTCCGATGCAACGCCTTTGTAGCTGCGGTCCAGATGCGCTTGTTCCTGCGGATGTGTCGACGCGCAGACGTCACCGTGATTTCCCTCTCATCGGACGGAAACTGGGGCGGTTGATAACCCAGGGAGACCTCAAACGGGGTAAATCCAGTTGCTGCTGAGACGTGCGAGTTATGCGAGTACTCAACCCAAGACAGGTGGGTGCTCCACTTGACGGGGTCGGAGGATGCAACACAATGGAGCGCCACCTCCAGCTCTTGGTTGAGCCTCTCTACCTGCCCGTTGGTTTGAGGGTGGAAACCGGAAGTCAGAGAAACCTTCGCCACCAGAGCCGTGCAGAACTCCTTCCAGAGCCGGGCGGTGAACTGGGGTCCCCGATCTGACAGTATGTCCTGGGGTATTCCATGGAGCCGGAATACATGTTTTACCAAGAGCTGTGCAGTCCGGAGGCCTGATGGCAATCTCCTAAGAGGAATCAGATGATAGGCTTTAGAAAACCTGTCCACAATAGTCATAATGGCTGTCATTCCGCGAGAAGATGGTAATCCTGTGACAAAGTCTACTGCAATGTGGGACCAAGGGCGGAGAGGTACAGCAAGCGGTTGCAGGAGGCCTGCGGGTGGTTGGCTCGACGTCTTGTTCCGTGCACATACTGGGCAGGCAGATACAAATTCTCTGACATCACGATGCAGTGTGGGCCACCAGAATCGCCTGGCAACAGCTGCGATAGTTCAACTGGCCCCTGGGTGAATGGCAATTCTTGAAGAGTGGAACCAGGCAATCAACCGGCCCCGAACTGCTGCCGGAACGAACATGCGGTTAGGCGGACCGGTCCCCGGGCCCGGGTCAGCAAGGAGGGCCTGTCGCACGCAGTCCTCTATCTCCCAAGTTATGGCTCCTACGGTGCAGCATGGGGGCAGTATGGGTGCTGCCTTTTTCTCAGAGTCGTCAGAAGTGAATTGCCGAGACAGAGCATCGGGCTTATCGTTCTTAGTGCCAGGTCTGTAAGAAATTAACAGCTTAAATCGAGGAGAAAAAAAAAGAGACCAACGTGACTGACGGGGATTTAAACATTTGGCTGACTGGATATATGACAGGTTCTTATGATCGGTCCAAACCAGCACAGGCAACTCAGACCTCTCCAGTCAATGCCGCCACTCCTCCAAGGCGAGTTTAATGGCCAGCAGCTCCTTGTCCCCAACATCATAATTCCTCTCTGCAGGCCCCAGGCGACGGGAGAAAAAGGCACAGGGGTGAAGCTTGCCATCCTGGCTCTGACGCTGGGAGAGCACCGCTCCCACCCCAGTGTCAGAAGCATCCACTTCCAAGGTGAATTGCACTCCAGGATCAGGATGAATGAGCACCAGCGCTTGAGCGAACTTGTTCTTCAGCAGGCTGAAAGCTGCTTCAGCTTCGGGAGACCAGGTGAAGGGTACTCTGATGAATGTTAATGCTGTCAGAGGGCTGGCGATGCGGCTGTAGTTCTGGATAAACCTCCTATAGAAATTAGCAAACCCCAAAAAGCGCTGCAACTGCTTTCAAGTGGTTGGGGTTGGCCAGTTCTCCACAGCCTTCACCTTGTCTGGATCAGCGCGAACCTGCCCACCTTCAAGGATAAAACCTAAAAAGCTGATGAAAGTTTGGTGGAAGTGGCACTTCTCCGCCTTAACGAATAGTTGGTTTTCCAGGAGGCGCTGCAGGACCAAGCGTACATGATGGCGGTGCTCTTCAACAGTTCTGGAAAAAATCAAGATGTCGTCCAGATATACAAAAACAAATACATCCAAAAAATCTCTTAAGACGTCATTTACAAGAGTCTGAAAAACTGCAGGTGCGTTGCACAATCCAAACGGCATCACCAAATATTCAAAGTGCCCGAGAGGTGTCTTGAACGCCGTCTTCTACTCATCCCCCCGGCGGATCCTAACTAAATGATATGCGTTTCTAAGGTCGAGCTTGGTAAAGATAATCGCCCCATGAACAGGCTCAAAAGCCGCTGAGAGAAGAGGTAATGGGTACCTTTTTTGAACTGTAATGGCGTTAAGCCCCCTATAGTCGATGCAATCCAATTCAGGTGAGGATTGTGGTTCTATAGCCACGGGAAACCCAGGACTAACGAGGCCTGGGAAATGGGAAAAACAAATAATGTAACGCGTTCTCTGTGATTCCCTGATAACACTAATTCTACAGGTTCAGTTCTGTGTGTAATACAATGGAGAGTCTGGCCATCCAATGCCAGAACCCGGCATGGGATAGGCAAAACCTCGGCTCGGGCTCAGACTGGCTCGGGGGTTGCACCGGCTGGGACAGAGGCAATGGAGGAGAGACGAGATGCGGTCTAGCGGTGGACCGCTCAAAGTGGGTCCGCTTCCTCTCCCTCATCAGGTTGTCCAGGCGGATGGCCAGATTTATGTAATCATCTAGTTCCTCGGGCTCCTCCAGAAGGGTGAGCTCATTTTTCAAACTCTCATCTAGAGTCTGGAAAAAGGTAGATTTTAGCGCGCTGGAGTTCCAACCCGACGCAACTGCCAGCGTGCAGAAATCGATAGTGAACTCTGTCAGCGGTCGGCCGTGCTGCTTTAACGCTCGCAAACGGCGAGCCACACTAGATCGGTCCATGTCAATGTCAAACGTCAACCTAAATTCTTTAATGAACTCGTCATAGGAACAGCCAAAACTATTGTGATTTGAAAACCTAACCTCATCCCACCGCAGCACTCTGCCGGTGAGCAGGCCCAACACATAGAAAATTCTCACATCGTCATGGGGAAATGACTGTGGAGACCTATTAAAGACGAGGGCACACTGTAAGAGAAACCCCCGGCAGCTACCAACTTCTCCAGAAAACTTTTCCGGGCTAGGGCAAACTACTTCCCGACTATGAGGAAGTTGCTGGGACTCAGGAGGTGCCTCACCGCCCTCCGGCGGTGAGGCACCTCCTGTGCTGCATTAAGGCTGTGAGCTGTTCCAACTGCTGACTAACCTGCCGCTGTTGGTCGAGGAGAGAGCGGACGGTCGAACCATGAGCCTGGATAAGATGACCGTGCTCGGAAGCGGTTCTCTGGAGTGCCTCTACAGGATCCGGCTGGCCTGAGTGTTTTGTCATAGTTTTTAAGGCCGACTTGACCCACATGCAGAGGACACTCAGACAGAGAAGAGTACATTTAAAGTTTTTATTTCTTTTCAATCTCAGGAACGAGGTGAGCAGAGTGATCAGGAGTCAGGCTGTAAAAGAAGAACAGAGGTGAGCGGAGGAACAGATTGGATAATTCAAGTAAAGATCTATGCTCACTTTTCAGGAGGTCATCGATCTGCCATGGGGAAAGAGCCGGTTCAAGTCTGGGGTGTGAGCCTGCATGGAAACGGTTGGAGCGCTCTGATGTTCCAGGTAGCAAGGTGGGTGGACTGGTTGCGCTTTCAGCTGGAGGATTCGCAAGGGCAGCTGCCAGATGCAGCAGATTCCAATCTTGACGGGAGGTGAGTTCAGGAGGGGAAAACCCAGCTTGGTGTGAACAGCCTATGACGAAGAGAAGAGACAGATAGTTAATCAAGGCTCAAAAAAACAAGTGGAGCTTCCAGAATTCAGAAGATGCTGGCCAGGTAAACACTACCACGGTAGGCAAAACACTCAGGCGTAGAAAAGCCAGCGAACCACCCTCATATAGTCCTCCAGCTGAGGAAGCAACGACGTACATCTGTCAAAACTCCGGTCTGCAGCTCCAGCGCCTCTTAGGGGTGAGAGAACATTAGTAGCAGGCAAGTTGACCAACAGACTGTGACACAGGCTCTTTCCCAGTCTTGCTGCATTATGGATGATGGCAGTTCCCCATTCCAGGACATAAGTCTATCTCTTGAGTTCTCTGATGTATTAGAGTGCAGTAGATTATAAAAATGTGATACAGTACCCTTTCCCAATTTATTTTTAATCATCAATTGTTCCAGTAATGCAAGGGGAGGCTTATTAAAACCTTGGTGTTAACTTTGACCAGGACATGTCATTTCAATCCCATATTAAACAGGTTTCTAGGATTTCCTTCTTTCATATCCAGAACATTGCCAAAATTAGAAATATCCTGTCCAGGAGTGACGCTGAAAAACTAGTCCATGCATTTGTTACTTCAAGGCTGGACTATTGTAATTCTTTACTATCAGTACTCGTACTCGTCGTCTTCCGCTTTATCCGGGACCGGGTCACGGGGGCAGCAGACTCAGCAGAGACGTCCAGATGTCCCTCTCCCCAGACACTTCCTCCAGCTCCTCCGGGGGGAGCCCAAGGCGTTCCCAGGCCAGCCGAGAGACATAGTACCTCCAGCGTGTCCTGGGCCGTCCCCAGGGCCTCCTCCTGGTGGGATGTGCCTGGAACACCTCCCGAGGAAGGCGTCCAGGAGGCATCCGGTATAGATGCCCGAGCCACCTCAACTGGCTCCTCTCGATGTGG
Organism: Girardinichthys multiradiatus; assembly: GCF_021462225.1. Classification (NCBI taxonomy): domain Eukaryota; kingdom Metazoa; phylum Chordata; class Actinopteri; order Cyprinodontiformes; family Goodeidae; genus Girardinichthys; species Girardinichthys multiradiatus. The sequence continues at coordinate 591,784 of NC_061795.1, read as the reverse complement.
AGGAGCAGCAGCTCTACTCCGAGCCCCTCCCAGATGGCCGAGCTCCTCACCCTATCTCTAAGGGAGTGCCCGGCCACCCTACGGAGGAAGCTCATTTCAACCGCTTGTATCCGGGATCTCGTTCTTTCGGTCATGACCCAAAGTTCATGGCCATAGGTGAGGGTAGGAACGTAGACCGACCGGTAAATCGAGAGCTTTGCTTTTTGGCTCAGCTCTCTCTTCACCACAACGGACCGGCACAGCGCCCCCATTACTGTGGCAGCCGCACCGATCCGTCTGTCGATCTCCCGCTCCATTCTTCCCTGACTCGTTAACAAGACCCCGAGATACTTAAACTCCTCCACTTGAGGCAGGAACTCCCCTCCAACCTGAAGAGGACAAGCCACCCTTTTCCGGTTGAGAACCATGGCCTCGGACTTGGAGGAGCTGATCTTCATCCCAGCCGCTTCACACTCGGCTGCGAACCGCCACAGTGCATGCTGTAGGTCTTGGCTAGCGGGGTCAGCAGGATCACGTTATCTGCAAAAAGATGAGACGAAATCCTCTGGTCACCAAACCAGACCCCCTCCAGCCCTTGGCTGCACCTAGAAATCCTGTCCATAAAAGTTATGAACAGGACCGATGACAAAGGGCAGCCCTGCCGGAGTCCATCATGCACCGGGAACAGGTCCGACTTAGTGCCGGCAATGCGGACCAAACTCCTGCTCCGCTCGTACAGGGACCGAATGGCCCCTAGTAAAGGGCCCCTGACTCCGTACTGCTGGAGCACCCCCACAGGGCATCACGAGGGACACAGTCGAATGCTTTCTCCAGGTCCACAAAACACATGTGGACCGGTTGGGCAAACTCCCATGAACCCTCGAATACCCTGTAGAGCGTATAGAGCTGGTCCAGTGTTCCACGGCCGGGACGAAAACCACACTGCTCCTCCTGAAGCCGGGGTTCGACCATCGGCCGGACTCTCCTCTCCAATACCCTGGCGTAGGCCTTACCAGGGAGGCTGAGGAGTGTGATCCCCCTGTAGTTGGAACACACCCTCTGGTCACCCTTCTTATGTAGGGGGACCACCACCCCAGTCTGCCAATCCAAAGGTACTGTCCCCATCCTCCACGCAATGTTGAAGAGGCGTGTCAACCATGACAGCCCACAACATCCAAAGACTTGAGGTACTCAGGGCGGATCTCATCCAACCCCGAAGCCCTGCCACCGCGGAGCTTTTTAACCACCTCGGTGACTTCAGCCTGGGTGATGAAAGAGTCCAACCCCGAGTCCCCAGCCTCTGTTTCCACCAGGGAATGCGTGAAGGCAGGATTGAGGAGATCCTCGATGTACTCCTTCCACCGGCCGATAATGTCCCCAGTCGAGGTCAGCAGCTCCCCACCCCCACTGTAAACAGTGTTGGCGAAGTACTGCTTCCCCCTCCTGAGGCGCCGGATGGTTTGCCAGAATCGCTTCGGGGCCAACCGGTAGTCCTTCTCCATGGCCTCACCGAACTCCTCCCAGGTCCGAGTTTTTGCCTCTGCCACCGTCCGGGCCACGGCACGCTTGGCCCCATGGTACCCGTCAGCCGCCTCAGGAGTCCCACAAGCCAACCACAGCCGATAGGACTCCTTCTTCAGCTTGACAGCGTCCCTTATTGCTGGTGTCCACCACCGGGTTCGGGGATTGCAGTCGTGACAGGCACCGCAGACCTTACGGCCGCAGCTACGGGCAGCAGCATCGACAATAGATGCGGAGACCATGGTCCACACGGACTCTATGTCTCCAACATCCCTCAGCATCTGGTCAAAGCTCTCCCGGAGCTGAGAGTTGAATACATCCCGGGCCAAGGGGTCCGCCAGATGTTCCCAGCAGACCCTCCCTATGCGCTTGGGCCTGCCAAGTCTGTCTGGCTTTCTCCTCCCCCAGTGGATCCAACTCACCACCAGGTGATGATCAGTGGACAGCTCAGCCCCTCTCTTCACCCGAGTGTCCAAAACATGCGGCCGAAGGTCTGATGATACAACAACAAAGTCGATCATTGGTGGCAAGTGCACTGATGGACAACCTTATGTTTGAACATGGTGTTCATTATGGACAATCCGTGACTAGCACAGAAGTCCAATAACAAAACACCACTCGGATTCAGATCAGGAGGCCATTCCTCCCGATCACGCCTCTCCAGGTGTCACTGTCGTTTCCCACGTGGGCGTTGAAGTCCCCCAGCAGAATAATGGAGTCCCCAGGAGGGGCACTATCCAGCACCCCCGACAGGAACGCCAAGAAGGCCGGGTACTCTGCACTACCACTTGGCCCGTAGGCTGAAATGATAGTCAGAGACCTCTCCCCAACCCGAAGGCGCAGGGATGCGACCCTTTCATCCACTGGGGTAAACCCCAACACGAGACGGCTGAGCTGGGGGGCAACAAGCAAACCCACACCAGCCTGCCGCCTCTCCCCGTGGGCCACTCCAGAGTAGAAGAGAGTCCAGCCCCTCTCAAGGAGATAGGTTCCAGAGCCCACGCTGTGCGTGGAGGCGAGCCCGGCTATTTCTAGTCGATATCTCTCGACCTCCCACACCAGCTCAGGCTCCTTGACCCCCAGCGAGGTGACATTCCACGTCCCTAGAGCCAGCCTAAGCATCCGGGGATCGGGCCGCCGAGGTCTCCACCTTCGTCCGCCGCCCCATCCTTTTTGCACCGGTCCCTCACGGTTCCCCCTGCAGGTGGTGGGCCCACTGGGGGATGGTCTTGCGTCTCTTGTTCGGGCTTGGCCCGGCCGGGTCCCGCGAGGAGCAACCCAGCCACCAGGTGCTCTCCAACACGTCCCGACCCCAGGCCTGGCTCCAGGGTGGGACCCCAGCTCCGTCGTACCGGGCGACATCACGTGCCTCGATTTTGTAGTCGTCATGAGGAGTTCTTGAACCGCTCTTTGTCTGACCCGTCACCTAGAGCCTGTTTGCCATGGGAGACCCTACCAGGGGCATTTAAGCCCCAGACAACATAGCCTCTAGGATCATTACTATCAGGATGTCCACAAAATGCAGTTAAAAGCCTTCAGCTGATTCAAAATGCTGCAGCAAGAGTTCTGATGAAAATTAAAAAGAGAGATCATATTTCTCCTATTTTAGCTTCCCTTCATTGGCTCCTTGTTAAATCCAGAATAGAATTTAAAATTCTCCTCCTCACATATAAAGCCCTTAATGATCTAGCTCCATCATACATCAGAGATCTGATTGGTCCATATGTTCCTAACAGAGCACTTTGTTCTCAGACTGCAGGTTTACTGGTGGTTCCTAGAGTCTCTAGAAGTAGAATGGGAGGCAGATCCTTTAGTTATCAGGCTCCTCTCCTGTGGAACCAGCTCCCAGTTTTAGTCCGTGAGGCAGACACCCTGTCTACTTTTAAGGCTAGGCTTAAAACTTTCCTTTTTGATAAAGCTTATAGTTAGAGTGGCTTAGTTTATCAGGGAGGGAGCCTTCCTCCCTCCCTGCTGGATGGAGTAAGGGGGAGTCAGGTTGAGCCTAAACCGGCTCAGTTATGGTTGAGGTGCAAACACACCCTCCATTTCTGCTACCTGTATGACCCCTTCTCTTTTCCAATGGTTATAATCAGTCTGACAGAGGGAGGTATCCCAATCGTTGTGGTCTTTAGTATAACAATGACCATCAGTGGGACCCTTTGTGAGGTTCCTTGAGACGACATTGTTGTAAATAAGCTCCGTTTAACTAATTAAACTGAACTGAAACTATCTCTGTAGTTATGCTGCTATAGGCTTAGGCTGCTGGAGGACATAATGACCACTTTCACCCTCTTCGCTACATTCTCACACTACTCTCCAATTTTGCATTATTTGCTGTTATTTCAGCTTTTAACTTTGTTCTCTCTTTTCTCTTCCTAGAAGCTACACCTGGCCTGACTCTGTGTCTACCTGCGACACCTTTCTGGAGAGGGGCATCGTCCAAGCTTCTGCTGGCAACAACTTAATGCTCACCTTCTACAGATGATCCACATGGCCCTGTCTTTTAGTGTTTAACCCTTTCTCTCTCCTAGACATGGCTACAGACTGAGCTTCTACTGTAACTAACTCTATGTGCTCTCTTTCAGACTCTAACCTTGAAAACTGGATCAGAGTTTATCTGTTCTTTCTTTCTAGATGAAACAACTAAAGGAGCTACATCCATTAACATTTACTTTTCCTTCCCATAGAAAGTACTCCTGGATCAGTGCTTCTTTGTTCTCTTTGTGTCTCTGCTCTGTTCTCTCAAACCTCCAGTCGGTCGTGGCAGATGGCCGCTCACACTGAGCCTGGTTCTGGTTCTGCTGGAGGTTTCTTCCTGTTAAAAGGTAGTTTTTCCTCTCCACTGTCGCTACATGCATGCTCAGTATGAGGGATTGCTGCAAAGTCAACACCAGTGACTGTCCACTGTCTCTACATGCTCATCCAGGAGGAGTGAATGCTACCAGTCACTGACTGGATGCAATCTGCTGGTTTCCTTAGATAGAAAAACTTTTTATCCAATTTGAATAAATAACTGAATCTGACTGAACTGTTCAATGGTTACAATTAACTGGAATGTATGAACCTGACTGTTGTGAAGAACCTTGAGACGACATGTGTTGTGAATTGGCGCTATATAAATAAACTGAATTGAATTGAAAAAAATTAAGATTACTACCATTTGCTTTCACAAAATGTCTCAGTTGTAGAAGCTTAAACTTAAATTGCTATTTGCTAAAAGAACACTGAATATATCCAACTCTGATGGAAAAGACCACAAATTGTTTTTAGTCCTACAGATGCCTATAATTTGAAAGTTGCATCTGCCCTTCCTCGATCAAAGAACTGATTACCCCACACTGGGCTTAATTGTGGCAATAATCTCGATACTTTGAAAAAGTTTAGGACATTTAATTGTGCTTTTCAGAACAGGATTTCGGGTTTGTTTCTGTAGTTTTTTTTTGCCATGTCAGTGTATAAAAATACAGACAAGGACAGTTTTAAATCGTGAAGCTCAGTTTCTACCCAGTGTGGGTTAGCTGTATTTGAGAAGTAATAAATGATAGTTCTTAATTGTGTTAGCCCCCTTTCCTGAAAAGATCGAGTAAAAACAGACACAACCTAGGCCTTCCATTTTTCAACATATACCCTGCAGTAGTTTTTTCAACCATATAAACAATTCAGGAGGGGGTATCAGGGGAATGCTTTAAAAAAGGTAAAGTCATTTTTTGTATTACATTCATTTTTTAAATATTGACTCTCCCCAAAGTAGATAGTAGTCAGTAAAACCTTTGCTCTAATTAACAAAAACCCTTAATTTGCATCAACCGTCTGTGCTGGTGGGCAAAATATGCACCATTTTTGAAGTGTTGTCGGAACCACACAACTTCAGTCCAGGAGCCACAAATGGCCACCAAACTGCACTTTGGACACCCCTACTCTAATCTGTTCCATTGTAGCTCTTCCTGTATGCTGAGGGTTTTTGTCCTCCTGGGAGGTGGAAGTCCAGTGTTGGTGCTCTTACACAAATAGCAGTCAAGCCTGTCAGTTTAGCTCAAAGGTCATGTCTTGGTCGGTTTGCAGTTTGTCCATACTCTTTCTGTTTTTGGAGGACGGACAGAAAAGAGCTCTGTGAGATGTTGGAAGCTTGGGATATGACTAATAACCTAACCCTCCTCACTTGTCTGTGGTGTTCCTTGGTCTTCATGATGGTGTTTGTTCGCTAATGTTCTCTTACGAACCCCCAAGCTCTTCATAGAAGAGCACTATTTGTTCTGGGATTCAATTACACACAACTGGACTCAGTTTACTAATGCAATGACTTCTGAAAGATGTTGGTTTTGCTGGATTTTATTTAGGGATCTGAATATAAAAGCATGCTATATTATTCAGATGTTGATGTTACATTTTCCTTCCAGTTCAAAATTAAGTGCTACTTGGTGTTGATAAATTCCCCCCAAAAAATCAATAAAATATTTTTTATTGTCGGTTATAATTAGTGAAATTGTGAACAAGTTTATAATTGAAGTACTTTGGAAGGCACTTTACTCAACACTAAGCGCTGTCCTGTAATGCGGCCAAGTGACCGCTAGATGGCAGGCACGACACTGCTTTCATAAAACTTTTTCCTGGAAGAAACAGAAAAGAAAGGGGAAGAAGCAGCTCACAGCGGCAGCAGCTGAACAACGACGGTGCAGACTTTAGCGAGCCGCCTGCAACTTTATTGAGAGTTTATGGAGATAGAAGACGGAGGCAGCAGGAGACTGCTCAGTCAGGGGAAACAAGGAAGTGAAGAGCAGACAGTTGTTTTTCCGCCCGGTGAGTCTCTGTTGCTTAAAAGCTTTGTGTGCTCCCTCATGGCAAGGCTTCAGGTCCCTGGGAGGAAACTGGGCTTTATTTACTGTGCAGGAGGGAAAAGACCCTGTTAGCAGTTCTGCACCATAGTTTATCTATCGGGAGTTAAGTGAAAGTAAGTAGGCCGCGGTCTGATTGGTTATATTTGGGTTTTCAGCTCATTCATTTCGCTTTGAAACCATTTAAATGACGACCTGAAACAAGCAGCTGAACATCTGTAATGTCTGGATCTGATAGAAATAGACGATTAGTTACAAAGACAGTGAACAGATGGTTTAAGTTACTTTCTATCAAGACATAAAGTGAACAAAGCAAAGCGAAGTTTTAACATTTTACTGATATTGAAGCAACCTGGTAGCGCTTAGCATGGTGTCCTCAATGCACCTCAACTTGTTTGTAATAATTTTGATCAAAATGTTGTTGTTTTATTTTTCCTATTGTCTTTAGTTTAGGACCAAATATCATTAAAGCACCCATTCATTCTCTGTTTTCTGGTGTCAACATATTTCCGGTTATTGACAGGTTCTTGTTATAAAATTGTACCATATGTGTATTTATCATTTTTACATCCCAGTTTTTCCTGTTTGTGCAACGCAGAGAAGATCTTTACATTATATGCTGATGTCCACATCCTCCCAAGTGGCCTTCATTTTATTGTGACGTCGGAAAGGCTTAAACAGGATGAAGTTCTTGGTGAAAAGCTTAAAAAGTTTTAGCAACACTCCTGAGATTTTATCCTGTATGGTTTGATGACAGTGAAATAAAAGAACATCTACTCTGTTTCCACTTTACCTAACAGAGATTCCATTAAAAACATTTTCACCATTTTTTGTATTTTTTTTACCAGCTCAATTCATATAGGAGGAGGTGTCTCCTGATAACTAGCGTCTTATCTTTTGTTCTGCATTGATATTGGAGTTTGACCACTTGCTTTTCTACTGCATCTAATTATTAACTACTTGTTTTAATAAATTAACAACCTTTGGTGAGAAGAAGTTAAATAATACTGACATTTGGCTTTTGGCTTTGATAAAAACTAACCTTTTTCATGATAAGCTCCCAGTATGCTTTCGCTTCTATTTCTTAACCCCAATTACCCTCCAGCCATCCACAAAGTGTTATGGTCCTCGACTGATGGGGATGGGGGCTAATGGGCGGCTCCTCCCAGTCATAAGCACAACGTAGGCGATCCAGGGCAGACGGTCTCAAAGGTTAAAAGCTTTTTGCCGGAGTCGTGTTGTAACGAAGACATTAAAGCGTCTCTAGACACGGACTCACAGGTGGCAGCTGGAGATGTCGTCCATCAAACCTCCTAATTTATTCATAAGTGATTCAAAAGGCTTTTGTTTTTCACAGGGACCAATCTGTCTGGCAGAGGAGAGCTAGAATATTTTCTCTCTGGCTTCTTGTTATTTCTTTTTGTCATCTCATTAAGAAACACTGTTGTTTATGACTCGAGGTCACGGGTGTCACGATGTTATAGCATCCCCATTAAGCTGCGAACACAGCTCATATTGATCCATTTTGGGCGAAAACGAGCAGTTATTTTGTGATTTACTTCATCCTGAGGCCACAGAGTGATCCTTTTTTCTGTTGTTTACATGCAAACTGAGATGTTAATGTGCTTTTAAATATGTGCAGACAGCTTTTAAAATATTTCCATTGAGTTTAATAGTTGATCTTCAAAGTCTTCTGTCGTTTGTTTTAGTAAAGCAATGTAACGCCAAGGCCATGAGGGCACTCTTTAGCACCATACTCAGCTGTGCTCACACTGCTGATCTTCTGAGGAATTTGCAGAACAGACAGTCCAGACCTTCAGCACCATTGTTCACACACGTACCTAACTAAAAGAAACATTTAGCTGGATATCTCCTCCTGTTGTGGGAAGTGGTCAAAAGAAAGCCTGGGTAAAGTGATCAGCAGTACAGACAGTCATGCATAGAAGATACTGCAGTTACCTTGCAATCCTGACAGCATTTGCTTGCCAGAAGTGCTCTGGAAGCTTACACAATGGGTGAACAGTTGGATCACTTATTTTATATATATATATTTATATATTTATTTTTCAGATATAAACCTTAGCAGATTATTTTTGCACAAGGTTTTAAGGAAAAGCGATGGAGTCAGATATTTGTGTTAACACGTCCCTCCTCTGGAGAATGTCCAATTGTTTTTTGGACGGAAGTCATTGTGCTTCAGTGGCTGTGTTCTTTAGTTCTTTGTGATGTTTGTTTCAGGACCAGACGTTCTGAGCAGATGGCACACGTTTTAGCCAGAAATGCTCTGGTGGAAGACGTGCTTCATTCAGTGTCGATGGTGAACTGCTCATGTGCAGATGTTTCTGTAATTCTATCTCGGTAGATGACAAACTGGTTTCTACAAGAGATATTAAAGGAAGTGTTAAGGGGCCAGACATTCATGTTCTCATATGCATCCCCTCCAGAAAATCTCTGGAAAGGTTATTTTAGGACTGAAGTTCTGGTGCTTCAGGCGTAGTGGTATTTACTAATGTGTGATGTTTGCTATAAATGTTTGTTTCAAGAGCTGAAATTCATGCAGCATGCAGACCCAATCGCCAGAGGTGGATGACCTCCCTGTTGGGAGAAACTATTGACTCAGAAATTTCATAGCGTATACCACCCAGCACTACTTCATTAGTATGTCGTGCACTAGAGTAATAAATGATCAGTCCTTCCAAACCTGAATCCAGGGCTGCCACAGAACTACCCGTTATGTTTTTAATATGTGTAAAGTATACCTAAATGTTTGGGTGGGAGTGATGATGAGGCACGAGCAAATGAAATCGAAGATTTCAGCAGTCGCTCCCTGCCTGATGCAGGTGAAGTAAACGGTGTGTTTTATTTTCTGGTAGTATATTGGCTGCTTGTGTTGCCTACACTTTCAGCATATACTGGTACATCTGTTTGGTTTAGTTAAGTGTGAGTTCACTTGGCCTCAGTGTTCACAATAGGCTTCGGTGTGTAATTTACTGTGACTTTCTCTCTTGGTGTTCAGTGCCCCAAGTCCTGCCAGAAGGATCTGTACTTTAGTGCGGTCTGTCATCGCCTGAGAGGTTAGAAGTGATGAGCTATTTTATGAGTGTCGGTGGGAGCCAACACCCCCCCCCCCCCCAGACTGGGCTCCACCTCCTAGTTCCTGTCCTGTAGAGGACAGTTATTTCTGGGTATCAAGGTTGGGCAGAGTGGCATGTGAGACCCAGATGAGGTTTGTCTGGGCAGAAAGTTCAGAACATGGGGAGATTGCGTTTTTGCTCTTTAGCTCCCAGAATCCTTAGCCGGCCCTCTGAAGTAATCTTCATGCACTGGATGTGAATGGAAAGGATTTTTACCATCTTCCTCTGCTCTGCTCTGCCTGTCTGCTGTTTGTGGGTTTTTCATCTAAGTGGATCCATGTGTTTGAAGGTCTTCTTATTTAGCTTTTACAGCATTATGGCTTTGGCTCAGTGACAAGGGAACAAGACAACAATTATAATTTATTTGAACTGAATAGGATTGTATAGCAAGTAGCAGTTCCCACGGTCACCATAAGTATCCTGGGAATTTTTCCTTATTGTTTACAGTGAAATACTCAACGCTTTGGATTTTTGAAAGGGAGACTTAAACTGAACCATAATTTAAAATCACTTGCACACAGTGTGTGTAATATAATTTGGCAGCAAAGCTTTGCAGTTTCTATTTTAATTCTATTGGATCAATGCCCATTTGTTTCGTTTGACTGTATATTTACGGATCTTCCAAGTCTTGTGCTTACACTCAGGACTTTTTGATTATTTTTCATATTCTTTTGTTTTAGATATAGTAGCAGAAGCTTATTAATCTTGTATTTTGTTTGGAACCAGAATTCTGTTTAATTGTTGTAATAAGACATCAGAACTCTGTATTGTCGTCATTCAGACAACAAGCAGACCTCTTTGGAAAATGCATCATCTAACTAAACTGGGTTCAGACTGGGAGACTCGGTTGTCTCAGTCAGAAAGAGTAAAAAAAAAAGCCACAGCATTACTTGGATACAATGGCATCAATAATTACAAAACAAGAGACATTAAAAAAGAAAAACTGGATGTTCCTCTAAAATTCTTGAAAAGACAAGTTAGGAACTGGTCATAGAGGCTGTCATAAGGCCAACAGCAACTAAGCTAAGGAGTTGAGTTGAGAGACAGAAGAAAGGAAAATATACAGATCTAGCTACATTCTCTTAAAACCTTGGGAGGTTTGTTCTGGGTCGTTATGTTGGAAAACTGCCCTTCAAGCAAGTTTCTGAAGGGAGGTGATCCTGCTCTGCTCCAGTTTGTCTCAGTACCTGTTGGCGTTCATCCTTCCCTCAATGAACTGTAGCTCCCCACAGCCAGCAGCACTCATGCAGTCCCAAACCATGACATTCCCACCACCTTCTTCTGTTGGCAAGCCACTCTTGTCTTTATACTCTTCATTTGGTTACTGCTTCCCACGCTTGCCATCATCTTGACGAGCGCTTGACAAGCCAAATAAGTTTATCTTGGTCTCATCAGACCGCAGGACATGGTTCCAGTAATCAACGTCCATAGTCTGCTTGTCTTCAGCAAAAGGTTTGTGGACTTTCTTGTGTATCATCTTCAGAAGAGGCTTCCTTCTGTGACGACAGTCATGCAGACCAACTTGATGCAGTGTGCAGCGTATGGTCTGAGCACTGAGCACCCAATGGGCAACTATTGTAGATTCCTTTTGGATCTAGATCGATGGCTAATTATGTTGTTTTTAATTTGTGTTTTTCAGGAAAAACCCATTCTAATTGATAAAAGTAATCCGACAAACCCAGAAACCATATTTTACAAGACTCCAACAGCATATAAAACCTGTATAGGTTCACATCCACCCCCAACATTGTAAAAGATTTAGAGACCTTCCAAAGGTGGTAGAAAATCTGCTGGTGGTGTCCAGTTCTCTTCCTCCAGAACCAGTGACCCGCATGCTTTAGATGTCCCATCTTCAGCACAGCTGTTTCAAATGGCTAGATTACTTCCTCAGCATTTTATGAAGTTCTGCAGAGGCCTGGTAGTGACCCATTCATTTAAATAAGATGTGATAAATAAGGGGAACATCTTAAGCAGACAGGAGAACATCCCTTGATAACTGACATTGGACATCGCTTATGGAAACCATCATTACTTGAAAATGTTTAGGTTAAGACGGCTGGTTCTTATTCCAGTAAGAATTATGATCAAAAGGAGCAAACGTTTTCTAGACCCTAGTAGTTTCCTGATCTTGTTTCTGGAGGAACTGGGTTTCTGTTCTTCTGTCGGTCTTACACAATTGCCATTCAATTCACAAATAAAAAGTGTAGCAACACTGGTTTCTAAAATGTTTGTTCTGCTGAATTGCGTTGAACTAGTTGCTTAACAAGTTTCTCTTTCTTTTTGTCTTTTTTCCCTGCAGCACAAGCCTATTTGGTGAGCAAATGTTGACTCACAGGAGGAGGTGTTTCTAGGCTGAATTGGCCTTCCAAAACCTTTGTGCTGATTATCTACCTCAACAGTTCTTGTTTTCTACCTCGTCAACTACCTCAGCCTGTGTTGTGCTTAGTCAGTCATCATTAGCGAAAGGCCAGCGGATCCCTTTTTGGCTTCGCGGACAGGTCAACCAGCTGCCGTGTTGTATGGTGAACTAGCCCACACCATCACTAGCATCTTTAGCGTAAACCCTTGGTGAGGAGGTTCCTCCTGAAGGAGTCATGTTTCGCCCGGGGTTGTGATGTCCGAGCCCTGCAAAGGACCAGGAGCAGCGGAAGAACGGGGGCGGATTTGCAAAGACGTGCCCCGCTTTGTGATTGGTTGTGAAGAGGATGAGCAAGACATGGGCCAAATGGAGGCTGGTATGAAGAACTAGATGCTTCGACAGGAGAACATGGAGGACGATGACAATGAATCGGTAAGAAGAAAAAGAAAATCTGTATTTTTGTGCAATAAATGAGCAAGTAGGATTTTAGGATATTTCAGAATTTATTGTCATGTTTACAGTGGGTTTTTTTTTTAACTTAAAATATGTTTTATAAAAGTTTCTGTAAAAATTTACACTGGTGCCCAATGTGAATGACCTTACCTTGCGGCTTCATAAACATACTGAGAAGAACTACATACATTTAGCAGTACTAGATTGGGGATTAAAAAAAAATATTCTGGCAAAAGGAAGCAAAGAAGCCTTTCAAAACCAAAAGAAAGAGTGGTCAAAAAAGAGAACTGAGAAAGAAATGCAAACAACAACATCTAAAACCTGAGTTGGGAACAAAGCAGTAGATGGATAATATTAAGGCTGTTAGTATTAATTTTACACATCGACTCTTAAACATCACTTGTCTTTCAGCATAATGATTTGGATATTTTGGAACGAGAGTAGCAGAATCACATCAGCAACAAACGTCTCTTAAAATGATGGATCAGTGAAATAGTGGGGCATTCACCCAGTTACACTTAGAATGGATCAATTTTCAGGCTTAGCACAAGAAAAACTCCTTGGTTAATGATTGATCATAGCCTATTCTTCATGCTGCAGAAGCTGTGAGACAGAGGAGTTTGGTATTTTAATGTTTGGCCTCTGAAAAAAGGTCACATCTTGTGACACACTCCACTTAGGAGTTTGCTGCAGAGGACCCACACACTACCAGATGTTGCATCATATTTAACACTTAACTATTTTAACTGAAGTATACACTATGAAGCAGATACAGCGTCATGTTGAGTCTCTCTTGTTAAATACATCACATTTCAAGCACCTCATCTCTGCATTCGCATTGGCTGCAGCTGTAGCATCAATGTTCAAAAACAAATATAAAAGCATCACTGGTAATACTGGCTGTAACATTATTACACATGGGATACAATGGCAAAACCCTTTGTTTTATGTAAATACGTTTTGTTAGGGAAAGAAATTCTTAAATGGTTTTAACAAAATGACCATTGACACACTCCACAAGTTTACATGTGATGGTGGGAAAGAAACTGCTTTTTCATGGCATCACTACAACATAACCTTTTGGCCCATAAATGGAGGCTTCACTAAGATGCCACTTTTAGATGCTGTTCTCTTTTTGAAGATTTTTTTTAATACTCTGTATTATCCCGCACACTGAGGGTGGTTATATTCTAAAGAAGCAGTGCAGTACATCCAGTTCCGTTTTCACATGAAGAGGATGGGGAGCAACTCGCTAGCATTCATAGTTTGAGCAGAATTTTATATTTAAATGATTGATGGTAATGTTCTTGTGTTTTGTGCTTTTGAGTCATGTATAAGGGTAGAGTTGAAAGGTTTTTTTTGCCACTTTAGAGGATTCATGTGTAATACCTGCCATCTAGTGGTCGTGTTGAATATAGCAACCGTTTCACATTACCTACAATTATCCTAAAACCAATTGGAAATATCAGATTTGGCATCGTTTATCTGACTAGAAGACCTTTTGCATTGTAATAGTAATTTAGATTTGAAAATGTCTGATAGCTAAGTCGGTGTTTTTTATTGTTTGTTGAAGCCAATAAATACACCTCTACCTGCTCTTGGATTAAATAAAAGTAATAAGATTTCCACAAAAACAAATCTCCACTATTATTTTCTTTGTTGACTTTTAAATAGTAGTCTTCTTGTGTGCATGCTTTTGTTGGAGATACGGCCATTTTCCTACTTATCAAACAATGTTTGAACAAAAGCATATAGATTGTTATTGGTTGATAAACATAACATTTTTATTTTAATTTTATTCCTCTTACTTTGTTTTGCAAAGTTTTTTTCACAGCATAAAACTTGTCTTGGTACTTGACTTTTGGATGGCACTTTGACGATGAAAAATGTTTTGTTGAGCCCTTTTACTTTCCTTCTCACCTTCCCTCGTCCTTACCACCATCTAGCCATCTGAGCGACAGATCGTTGTGGGCATATGTGCAATGATGAAAAAGTCCAAATCAAAGCCCATGACCCAGATCCTGGAGAGACTTTGTAAATTTGACTACATTGATGTAGTCATCTTTCCTGAGGAGGTGATTCTGGAGGAATCTGTGGAGAAATGGCCCCTCTGTGACTGCCTCATCTCCTTCCATTCCAAAGGTAAAGTTTGATTGTTTAAATTTGTTGTCAGCGTTCCTCTTTGGGTTCTCCACATAATGAAAATGATTAGCTTCCTACAGGGCAAGATCCAAGGTAAAGAATGCAACTGATGCTAGAAACATATCTGTTAAATAATGATTAATGATCACAGATACAATTTTTTTTAAAAAGGTTGGAAAAAAGCTTGTTTTGAGCAATGAAAGTCTTTTCTTTAAAAGCAGATGTGATTTCCCACCATGTGTGAGAGAGAACTGTTACTAAGAAACAAGACCAGGACCAGTTCTTAAGTAGCAGACATGTTTACTGTCTTTAGCATGTGATATTATGGATTACCTTTGCTAACTGTAACAGCGGTCTCTGGATGCTTCTATGCTGATGTATTGAAAAACCAATGTTATGTCGGTCTAAATGTGGGGAAATGAAGGGGGTTCTGTGATACACGTCTTAAAAGTACTGTGTGTTGCTTGTAAATGGTACATGTCAAGAGATCAGTGCTGTAGGAATGAGTGTTCAACTGCGTTCAAGACAGTAAAGGTTTGGGTGTTCATTATCTCTAAGCCATAATCATGAAAATTACAAGAACGAAAGGCTTGAGTTTTACTTTCTGGTAATGAGTGATAGAAACCTTTTCACAATCTTCCAATTTTTTTAGATTTACCTCTGCCTTACTTTTGCCTTGATGCCACCGTCTAATTATGATTATTAGCAGAATTGTTCAGAAAGCAAGTCATGCCATTGTTTTCAGTTTCTAGCATCCAGCATACTGAGCTGAGTCTGTTGCTGCAACTTTTAAGTCGTGTTTATTCTGTAACAATAACGCACATATGCGGTATACATGGGATGGGAGAGCTGCAGCACTCGAGGTGCAATATTTTGATCAATCCTAAAAAAAATCTGTAGCAGCCTATTTTGACAAGTGCTCAGTTTGTGTAAACGCTACAGTGTCCCGCGTAGGAAAGCGTGACACTTTGTTTTCCGATGGTATCATGTCTTTCTATGCCATTACAACAAAACGGCAGATTTGCAGTAGGAGATTAAAAGATCAAATGGATAAAACAGAATCTTTGTGTTATTCAGCTTATTTCTGTTATCTGTTGAAAGTCTCTCTCCTTTTTAGAGTAGCAGCCTGAATGTTTCTATCAGGCATGTCCTGGAAAACACTTTTTGTTTAAATAGCTTTCGGCAGTTTTCGTTTTTCATCTGACTTCATTTTAAGCAGCTCACTGACATTGAAAACAGCTGACCCAGTTTCCATTTTTATCTTTTTTTTTTTTTATTTCCTTACTTTTATTTTGATCCGTTTTGATAAAATAGTTTATCTTGGTTTAGCTTAGAGTTTGGAGTTTGCATACTTCTCAGCCAAACTGGGGCTCCGGTCATAATCTATTACTCATGCTGCAGTTTGTCACGTGCAATGTTTTTCCACTCTATTTTTAACAACATTTTGAGTGGAGCTCATAGACATAAGAGAACATGATTGTTCAGAGTTATTTTTGTGGGAAAGTGCAAAGCTGATATTTACCAAAAACATTTTCAGAATTCATACGATCAGAACCACGTGAACAGAGTCGGTAATAGTCAGTAGTTACTGGTCCTTATTGAAGTTGAGCTGTACAGATCTGATGTTATAGAAAATAATAGTTGCAGTCTTAACTGGTCTCTAGGGAAAAAGAGAAAGAAACTGTTAATTGCTGCTTATCTATGTTTTCCCCCAGTAAATATTTAACACACCAATTCAAGTTGTACTAAAATCTGAGTATTTTTTGGGTTTTCAGGTTTTCCTCTTGACAAAGCTGTGGAATATGTTAAGCTCAGGAATCCAATGCTCATCAATGATCTCAACATGCAATATTTCATTCAAGACAGGTAAGATGGGCTAAAAAATTAGGGTAAATGAACTTTATATGCTGGATTTCAAAATATGTGTTGGGACCAGGAATACTGTGGTTGCTACTCAATATGACCAGCAGAAGACATATTTGTAGGTTACTTCTTTCAAGAACAAAAGTGTATAACTGGCCAGACTTTATAAATTATTGTGCTAGAGTATAACTGAGGAGATGATTAAACAAAACAGTCATTTAAAATAATCCAAGTTATTGCCTCAAATTGTTTTGTCCTGTAACTTCATGCCCCTTTTTGAATACGTTTTAATGTCAGTGGAGATTAGTATAAAATGAATTCAGTGACAATTACATTTTGAGATGAGATTTGTATCTAGCTGAATGTGAAACAAACTCATTCATGTTGTTTTTTCCCAGGTTTTTGCATGGTCAGGTGTTTAAAGTCTGGAAACCTTTCCCTTCCCCAGTCTTTGTAATGAGCAGTTCTTAAGAAAACCTCATGATTGCTGTTTTTACAGACATTAATATTGTTTTCTTTTAATCACCTAGCCTTGGTAACACAATGTATCACTACACTTATTGCACAAATGCATTTACTGCGCTAAGGTTGTCATTTATATAATTTAATGTCAGGAGGGAAGTGTATCGGATCCTTCAAGAAGAGGGCATCGACCTGCCTCGTTATGCCGTGTTAAACCGAGACCCGGACAATCCTGAAGGTGAGAATGGCATCATCTTTGAAAAGAAAAGCCCTTCTAAGAACAAAAGATACAAAAAACCTGCAGAACAAATCCAGTGATAGTGCAGAGTGCCAGAAAAAATGCGAAATGCACCTAAATTAGATCATCAAAAGTCTACAGCATACAAGCCGTCAGTATCTTGCAGTAAAAAACAATATATCTGATACTCAATACAAGATCTAAAACTTTTAATAAACTTTTTAAACCAAATTTAGTTGATATTTTCAGATATGCTTGCCTAACAGGATGTTTTATGTAATAATTACAGACAGGTTATAACCAAATATGAAATAATTTGCTGTACTTGTAAGAAATATACATGCAAGTGTTATTACTTCCTGTTTTAACAGTTTCTTTCATGCATGCATTCGGAAAGACTTCCTGTTGAACTGACTTTAAAACTTCTGCTTGCTTTGTGCAGAGTGCAACCTGGTGGAGGGGGAGGACCATGTTGAGGTGAACGGAGAGGTGTTTCCTAAACCCTTTGTGGAGAAACCTGTGTGTGCGGAGGACCACAATGTCTACATATACTACCCAACATCTGCTGGAGGAGGCAGCCAGAGGCTCTTCAGGAAGGTAGCTGCTTTCAGAAGACAACAGCGTCTCTGTTAGATTTCCTCAGTCAGGAGTCAGGCAGTTCACACTGACATCCATTCACATGTTCATACCTAACAGCACTGATATGCTGAACGCTAATTATTCCTATATATCAAAAACCATGATAATGCTTTATTAACAGTTTTTATTTAGACTCTGGCTTATTGTGAAATTTATTTACCCCAAAAAACTGCTGCTTCAGCTGCTTCATTGAACGGTCATATTGAGCATCATTGAGGTGATTAGGGATGCATTCAGCTCATAAAATGAGACACGACGTTAAGTTTACAAGATGAGACGAGATTTTAGCAATATTTCTGATAAGCTAACTACCCCCTTTTATTTTGCTTTCGCCATTAGATATTCCCAGTCTGTGCTTTAAATAATCTGTAATCAGTGTAGAATAATCCAGTTCGGTTTGAGTATTTGTTTTTTATTTGAACTCAATTGTTGACAGACGTTTCGTTCAAGGCTCTGAAGCAGATACCAACTTTAGCGATGTTAGCGGCTAACTGTTAGCTGGTTGTGGTGTTCTTATGGTCCATCAATATGTCACCGTTTTCTTTTCTCCCAAGTACTCAATACAATAAATGAGTTAAAAGCAGTTGAGGTGTCTTTAATGCTTATGAACCAGTGGTGAAAAGCCTACCAATCCACTCTGCCAACAGACATAGAGCAACTCAACAACTGCTTCCTATCTCACTTCAAAATAAGAGTCCTAAACAAAAAGCGCTCACTTTAATAACCAGGACTCATATTAACAGCTTACCTTTACTTCTCCAGATGAAGTCACATCTTGACAGCGTCCTGACATAGACTTTTGTCGTGTTGTTACAACTCTGTATTGCTGACCCAAGCAGCGTATAGGTTTTCTGTTTTTGTGTGGCCTGTTTTTATCGCTCTGTTCTTGCTTTAGATTGGGAGTCGAAGCAGTGTCTACTCTCCAGAAAGCAATGTGCGAAAAACTGGATCCTACATCTATGAGGAGTTCATGCCAACAGACGGCACCGATGTTAAGGTGCTGCGGATGTTACCTGACCTTCTAATTTCTGGACAATGTTACATGTTGATTTGATGTGAAGGGCAGAAAATCACTTTGGTGGATCTGTCAGTTGCTAAGTGTTTTTTGAAATTTTTTAGAAGAAATTTGAAATTGTTCACTTCCTGCGTGGTTTACCTGTTTGTCTCAGGTTTACACAGTGGGCCCAGACTACGCCCACGCTGAGGCCAGGAAGTCTCCAGCTCTGGACGGAAAGGTGGAGAGAGACAGTGAGGGGAAGGAGATCCGTTACCCTGTCATGCTGACCGCCATGGAGAAACTGGTGGCTCGCAAAGTCTGCATGGCCTTCAAGGTACCTGGAAATGATTTACTTTCTTTTTAATTCAGAACTTTCTGTGGGCCTTTTTCCGAGCAGCCACTCATCTTAACGAGTGTAGCTTCATCTGGTGTTTTCATGGTCTAATTAAGACTTTATGCTAAAGCTCTGTAAACTTTTAACAGTGACTGTTATGAAAAATACAAGTAAACTTAAAGCTGTATTTTATGACGTGTATATATTTGGTGTTTAGTTAACTAAATGATAAAGAAAGGCGAGGTAAAGAGCTAAACCTCGTAGTTCAGAATTCAGCAACTTGAGGATCCTTCTAATGTTCCAACAAACTATTAAACTGAACTGCTTTGTTGAACTAATTATCATTTGTGCTGATACAGCAGTTCTGTTGGACACTGAAACAAATTGGGTCTGTAAAATGGTTTAGTTTAAGGATGTGATTCATTTTCTACCAAGGGCTTTCACATAGTAGCCGTACTAGTTGTTCTGTTCATTTCATGAATTTGTCTCGATTCTTTAGATCCTTCAGTTTTTTCCCTCTTATGTTTGTTTTAAATTGTGAGCGTTTCTAATTAAAAGGTTGTATTCTACTGTGTTCATCATTCCAGTCAGAAATAATTAGTTGTATAGATTATTATACAGATATATGTGATGTTTTCTGTTTATAAAGCAAACGGTGTGTGGCTTCGATCTGCTCCGGGCCAACGGCCATTCCTACGTCTGCGACGTGAACGGCTTCAGCTTTGTGAAAAACTCCATGAAGTACTATGATGACTGTGCCAAAGTGTTGGGGTAGGTGATGTGGCACTGAATTATGACTAATTATACTGAACTTGTTCTCATAAGAAGCGATTGACCTGATCTGTGGTGATCTGCAGCCCTGAATAGTATATTTGTCTTTGACTTGCAGTGCTCTTTTAGAAACTGTCAAATATACATGCATCATTAAATATGAGCAAACGCCACCAAATAAGCAGAACTAGCATGGTGTAAGCAGCAAGTTGCATTATAATAATCAAAACTTATCTTTGCATCTTCTTGCACTGTTTTAGGTTTTTTTCTTTATTTTATTGAGGCTTCTGGGTATGAGACGCTAAATAGATCTTAGAAATCTTTGTTTTATTTCTTTTTTTTTAACTATTATTACAGTTTTATTCTTTTTGCTAATTTATGATTGGTCTAATTGGGAAGCACGTTGGTCAACGTGTTTTTAAATGTGCTATATCACTAAATTTGACATTGACGTCTTCACCAGGAACATGGTGATGAGAGAGTTAGCCCCCCAGCTGCACATCCCCTGGTCCATCCCCATGGAAGCTGAAGACATCCCTATCGTCCCGACAACCTCAGGAACCATGTATGCATGATACCCAAAACACTGCAACACAGGCAGTCAGCATACCATTTGCTCTGGATAGTGATGCATGAAATTTAATCTTTACAAAGTGTGTTGATTCTCTCTTGTAAATGTCAAAATCCTTAAAGATAGCTTCTCACGTTAGGGGAACTGCCATCTCTTCTTAGTTTACAATGATCCTATTTTCAGAAGATGGACTGAACAGTCCTTGACATGTTTAAAAATGTGGGATATTGTTTTATAATCTAACCATGTTTTAAACGTCTTCCTTGGTTCCCGTGTTCATTAATGTTCTCTAACAAACCTCTGAAGTCCTCACAGGATTTATACTGAGATTAAATTACACTTTGTTTACTAATTGTATGCTTTGGATTTTATTTAAGGAATATCAGACTACAGGGATTTTAATACCAATGCATACCATACTATCCATGTTTTTATTATTATTCTAAAACCAGATACAATCTGTTTTAAGTTAGTTGTTGTAACCTGACAAAATGGGAAGAATGCCAAGGTGTGTGAATACTTTAGGAAGACAGTGGTTTGCTTGTAGGGATGTAGAGCAGGACGTTATGATTGACC
This sequence comes from Girardinichthys multiradiatus, assembly GCF_021462225.1. Classification (NCBI taxonomy): domain Eukaryota; kingdom Metazoa; phylum Chordata; class Actinopteri; order Cyprinodontiformes; family Goodeidae; genus Girardinichthys; species Girardinichthys multiradiatus. The sequence continues at coordinate 570,913 of NC_061795.1, read as the reverse complement.
AGATGCACATCTGATGCCGTGCAGAGTTAATTTTACAGCCAAGATTAATTCAGGTTTGACAAATGGCTTAAAATAAAAGAAAATCAACAAAAGTCTAAACTTTACATAGATTCACATAAATATTTTTATACTAAGTATAAATAAGTAACTGGGGGAAACAAGCCTTATACAGAACAGCTGGGAGTCCCGGATCCCTCGACCTTTACCGACCTTTTTCTCTTCTAGGTCTCATGAGTGAAATGATTTATGAGAAGTATCTAATTTAAGCCCTGGTTAGGAATCAGTCTAAGTTACTCTTTGTTTTTCCACCATGTCTTTTTTCCTTTTCATAAGGATGGAGCTTCGCTGTGTCATTGCCATCATTCGTCATGGAGATCGAACACCAAAGCAAAAGATGAAAATGGAGGTCCGTCACCCTCTGTAAGTCAGTTTCTTTCCACCTTAAGATCTCCGTTTTTCTCCTTCCCAATACAACATTTAACAACGAACTAACTTTATAGCACATGCTCTGTAATTTAGGTAATCACACAAATCACTGCATGAGACGTATACACAGAGATATGGACTGAAGTACTTGCCGTAGTCGTACTTGCTTTGCTTCTGATCTAATTCAGGTTGGATATAGTCGGTTTTCCCACACAAATGTGATAATAATATGATGAATTTCTTTCATTTACGTTCAATTAGTGCCACTAACTTGCATTTTAAGGGAGTTTATTAAATACAAATCTGTCCATATTGTAGTTTATGGACAACATGTTCCTATGCAATTGATATAGAAGCTATTTATCTAAATCAATCTGTGTTCCTTAATCTCTTAATCCCTTAATCCCAATGTTTTGTTTGGCTTTTTTTGAACAGTTTCTTTGAGTTGTTTAAGAAGTATGGAGGATACAAGACAGGCAAGCTAAAGCTGAAAAAGCCCAAACAGCTGCAGGTTAGTAAGTCTCTTCTGCCTCATTCGTTCTCTGTTTTTAAACACCAATACTTTTTCAGTGTAATGTTTTCATTCCCTCTCATATGAAGCTACATTTCCAGTTCAAGTTTACATACACTCATCAGGAGCTTGATTGTCCTATTAATTATGGGCTTTTTAAGGATTTATTTCAGCTTTTTTTATGGTGGATGAATCAAACTTACAAACTAAACAAGAGTTAGGCTCACAAATGAGAATTAATTTTAGAATGACTTTCTCCCCCATAGGTTCAAAATTATAAATACACAGTCAAATGTACATATATGCTCGCTAATATTGGGTTTTAGCATAATTGTGGCTCAATTTCTGACCACTTTTGTTTTGCAGAATTGGTAGAGTTTGCTTAAGTTGGCTGCATTAATGACCCAGTTTGACATTGTTTTTTGTCTTCGGGCTTTCTAGCAGACGCCTAAAGGTTTTGGCAAAACAATTAACTGGTAACAGAACGTCATCCACCTTGATTTAAAAAGAAAAACCCAACATATTTCTAATTAGGTAAAAGTAACCCCAGAGCATGATACTGCCACCGCCATGTTTCACTGTGACTATAATATTCTTTTAGTGATGTGCGAAACATACCATTTGGAGTTATGGTCTAAAACGTTCAGTTTGGTTCCTTCTGACAGGAATATTTTGTGAGGTTTTAGCCTGGCGTGGAAGTTATGTTTGGAAGAAAAGAATTGTCTTGTAACTCCACTACTTAGTCCAGGAATATAGGGAATGCATTAGATTGTCGACACAGGTAGAACACAAATAGTACGTGTTGAAAATTCATGGAGCTTCTCAGGTTTTGCCAGCAGACTCTTGGCATCTTCCTGATCAGATTCAGTCTTGTTTTTTCATCAATTTGGAGAAATATCCGGATATTTATAATGTCAGTGTTATTTTATATTTTTAGGGGCTATTTTGTCTGTGAATCTTTTGATCCTTTGAAACATCTCTGCAGACCATGCTTTCAACTACAGGATATAAATTACGAAATATTAGGGAACAGTGAGTAGGACTGCTGCACTTAATTTCAGATGAATCAGTTTCACTGTTATTGATGGCTTGTGATTTGTGATTACAACTATTCATGAAAATGTCATTGTTTTACCTTACAGAAGCATTTGAACAGGGTTGAGCAGAGATGCTGCTTATGTATTGGACCTGTGTTTAATGTGCGCCTGTGAAAATCCATCATTAATGCAGAGATGGAGAGAGATCTCCTCTGGTTGGGCGGGTTAAGGGTTTGTTTTCATGTCAATAAACATGTTTTGAGTACAAAATGATGAGTTTATATTATTCATCAGAATCCAGATTGGAAATATTTCTTATGTATCCACTCTTTCAGATTTCCACATTCTTCCTGTCTCTGTATCAGAGTTTCTATTTATTTTCTGCTGAGGGTGTGTTCCTCTGTGTTCTCCCATGAGACTGTACTATCTAATCATAGTGAGGAGCTGTGCAGAGGGAATGTTTGTTCTGGGCAGAGAACTCAAAGATAAATATTCAGTTACGGATAGAAGCCACTGTGATTCCAGGAAGTGCTCGATATCGCCCGTCTGCTGCTGGTTGAACTTGGCCAGCACAACGACTGTGAGATCGAGGAGAAGTCGTCCAAGCTGGAGCAGCTCAAGACAGTGTTGGAAATGTGAGTGGCATTTCACCCGAAATATGAGCTCGCAGCTAAACACACACCATCAATCATTTTCTCTGCGGTTTTCTGGGAACATCATTCATTAGCAAGTTCTTCTACATCTGCAAATCACCTTTCAACACCTCAGCAGGGTCCATTCATCTCTTTCATACTCTCTACCAAACACGTGTTCACCATGAAAACACCATCCTCTCGTCTTGACTTTAACTGTCTGTTTCTTTTCTTCTCCTCCCCCTTTGTCCCTCTTTTCTCCTGCCTTTTCTCCTGCATTTGTCCTCCTTTCTCCACAAGGGAATCCAGCTTGAATGTGAATCAGTACGCACCCTCTCGTTTCTTACTTTAAAGGATGAGGTTTTACTACCCTCCTTTAGTCAACGTAAACTGAGTGTGCAAAGTATTAGGAACATTAAAAAAAATGATGCACCAGAGACCAGTCTGGCCAATCTTGGCAAAAGCTGGAATTTTTCAGATTCCACTCATTAAAATCATTTTTGCAAGTTTAGATGGTTAATAAAATAAGATCAGAGTGTTATGATAAAATGTGGAAAGCATTCCTAATGTTTTGTACACGTACCAATTTCTCTAAACTCCATTTATTTCAGCTTTAATCATTGACTCATACACAGTCAAATGATGATTTTACTGTGTTCCTGCGTGTGCAGATCAGTGTGTTTTCCTCCTTAATGTGCATGCTGTCCTCACCATACATGCTGGACTCTTAATCTCCTAATGTCGTCTTCATCCTGCCTATTACCTGCCTTCATACTGGGTTTAGTGTTCCATTGCTGGTCTTCTGGGCTCAGAGTGTGTTAGTACATTTTGATTGAATGCTCAGTAAAAAAAAAAATGAAGGCTGTAGCATGAAGTGGATTTGTTCATAATCATTTTTAAAATATTTAAAACCCATGTACCGTTCTCTTCTACACCTTAATGCATTGCTTTGTGGTGTTCAATCACATAGAATCCAATTAAATAGTAAGTGGTTGTAACATGACAAAATGAACAGGAGTAAAAGGGGTGGAATTACTTTCATAAGGCACTCTATATATGTGCTGAATGTACATTTATGTGAATTGCTGCGTGGGGGGGTGCATCCTATTCTCAAAGGCCAGCAGAGTTTGAGACACAGAGGCCCTGTTCAGATCTGATGTTACCATGAATCCTGGCTGATCAGGACACTTCACAACAGTTCCCTTCTGACCTCAATATCTGTTCTTGGTGATCAGATCAGAATGACCTTCTTTTAATGCAAATTAACATGCCGGCACCATGTCACATTGTGGGCTGTGAACCGGGCAACCGGCAAGTCTGCAAATGTTTCTTTAATCCGTTGCATTATATAGTTATTCAGAGATCAAGATGTCAGAGATTCAGCTCAGTGTCCAAGGACGGATTGTGTTTAGACTACTAAACTAATGCTCACAAGTCCCAGGCCGCCTCTGAACGATGGCCTAAACAAAAACCATCCTCGACGCATCTTCAGACCTGTATTTAGCGCTGTCTGGGCATGATTTGATCACTCAGGATGTATGTTAGTGCCAGGGCAGAATGGGGCAGTATTGAGGAAATATTTACTGTTCTTTAAAGCTGGTGGTTAACCCCAAGAAGAGGAGCAACTCGACCCTCCTCACAGAGAGTCAGGAGTGAAGCCGTTTTTAATCCATGAATCAAATATCACAGAATGGTTGTCAAGAAAACACATATGACTCTTTCTGACTATAAAAGACCGCTAACTACAGCACAAATGACTACACTTCTGCATCAATATCACATCACAGAAATGCTCTCCTGAATTTGATTCCTCCCTAATTCACTAAGATGCTTTTACAGCTTAAGGAAAATGCTCCTTATTTGTCACCTTTGTGCCAGTTGTGTTGGTGGCTGAAAGTCTTTATCGGATTGTGAGAGGACAACAGTGACCCGATGCAGGTTGATCACACTGGCTGATGTTGCTAGACATGTTTTCACCAGCACATCATTAGTGCTATTTGCTTTATGAATGAGATCTTGAAAAGGAAGACAAACTGAGTGCAAAAAGTCCACAAAAATCTAGAGTTCAAAGGAGGTCCAGAGCAATCTTAGTGAATCGGGCTAGTTACTTATTTTACTGCTAGCTTTTCTACCAGTACAGGTCCTTCTCAAAATATTAGCATATTGTGATAAAGTTCATTATTTTCCATAATGTCATGATGAAAATGTAACATTCATATATTTTAGATTCATTGCACACTAACTGAAATATTTCAGGTCTTTTATTGTCTTAATACGGATGATTTTGGCATACAGCTCATGAAAACCCAAAATTCCTATCTCACAAAATTAGCATATCATTAAAAGGGTCTCTAAACGAGCTATGAACCTAATCATCTGAATCAACGAGTTAACTCTAAACACCTGCAAAAGATTCCTGAGGCCTTTAAAACTCCCAGCCTGGTTCATCACTCAAAACCCCAATCATGGGTAAGACTGCCGACCTGACTGCTGTCCAGAAGGCCACTATTGACACCCTCAAGCAAGAGGGTAAGACACAGAAAGACATTTCTGAACGAATAGGCTGTTCCCAGAGTGCTGTATCAAGGCACCTCAGTGGGAAGTCTGTGGGAAGGAAAAAGTGTGGCAGAAAACGCTGCACAACGAGAAGAGGTGACCGGACCCTGAGGAAGATTGTGGAGAAGGACCGATTCCAGACCTTGGGGGACCTGCGGAAGCAGTGGACTGAGTCTGGAGTAGAAACATCCAGAACCACCGTGCACAGGCGTGTGCAGGAAATGGGCTACAGGTGCCGCATTCCCCAGGTCAAGCCACTTTTGAACCAGAAACAGCGGCAGAAGCGCCTGACCTGGGCTACAGAGAAGCAGCACTGGACTGTTGCTCAGTGGTCCAAAGTACTTTTTTCAGATGAAAGCAAATTCTGCATGTCATTCAGAAATCAAGGTGCCAGAGTCTGGAGGAAGACTGGGGAGAAGGAAATGCCAAAATGCCAGAAGTCCAGTGTCAAGTACCCACAGTCAGTGATGGTCTGGGGTGCCGTGTCAGCTGCTGGTGTTGGTCCACTGTGTTTTATCAAGGGCAGGGTCAATGCAGCTAGCTATCAGGAGATTTTGGAGCACTTCATGCTTCCATCTGCTGAAAAGCTTTATGGAGATGAAGATTTCATTTTTCAGCACGACCTGGCACCTGCTCACAGTGCCAAAACCACTGGTAAATGGTTTACTGACCATGGTATCACTGTGCTCAATTGGCCTGCCAACTCTCCTGACCTGAACCCCATAGAGAATCTGTGGGATATTGTGAAGAGAACGTTGAGAGACTCAAGACCCAACACTCTGGATGAGCTAAAGGCCGCTATCGAAGCATCCTGGGCCTCCATAAGACCTCAGCAGTGCCACAGGCTGATTGCCTCCATGCCACGCCGCATTGAAGCAGTCATTTCTGCAAAAGGATTCCCGACCAAGTATTGAGTGCATAACTGTACATGATTATTTGAAGGTTGACGTTTTTTGTATTAAAAACACTTTTCTTTTATTGGTCGGATGAAATATGCTAATTTTGTGAGATAGAAATTTTGGGTTTTCATGAGCTGTATGCCAAAATCATCCGTATTAAGATAATAAAAGACCTGAAATATTTCAGTTAGTGTGCAATGAATCTAAAATATATGAATGTTAAATTTTCATCATAACAATATGGAAAATAATTAACTTTATCACAATATGCTAATATTTTGAGAAGGACCTGTATATGCCAAGTTAAAGTAGATAGTCTGCATTTAAAGTATTTTGTTGACCATATACAGTGTTTTGTTGTGAACCAGGATTTTAAGAGTGATTTCGTTGAAAGCAAAACGAGTCCAACAACTCTTTATGTAGCAGAGGGGTGTTTTACCGCCAAGAAGCACACATAAGGATGATGCAGATTAAGCATTAAATTAGATTCCTGTTAACAAGGGTCCCTTAGTTACATTGTAGTGCACATCTACGTTGCCTAACTCACTTGGGTTTTATATCATACCTAAACTCTTCTGTCCACTTTGTTTCCTTGAAACAAAATCCACTTTCTCATTAAAAACTTCCCACATCTGCTCAGTGTCTCCTGCCCCGCTTTAATTTTCTGGGTTCAGGGTGTTGTGGAATTTTCTTATCAAAGTGGATAGAAGTTGACTCATAACAAGAAAAAATCCGGACTTTGTCTTTATAAGTTTTATTCAAAGGCATTCAGCGTTTAAATGACTCTGTCACTGAGGTTAGTCAGTGAAACAGAGCCCTGATCAACATTTACACACAGTATTTATACCAGAACATGACAGTTTTATCTCAACTTCAAAGAGTCTGTGTTTTACGACCCTAGACCCTTCTCGGGTTCAGAGGTGAGAAGGTTACCTAGGAACAACCATCTACTCTCCCCGAGGCATCACCCTAAAAAATGCCCTTAACCATTAAACTTCTGACAATGGCTTTTACAGCTTCCTCCTCTAACACAGATGTTCACTGGAGTGAGGTAAACCAAAGGTCATACTCTGTGGAATGCTTACTGCAAGAATTTCCATCACAAGGGTCCAAAATGAAATGGCGTTCTGAGATCCCTGCCCAGCTGCCTGACCTCTAAGCAAACCCTTAAGTATTCATTGGTCGGCAGAATGTGGCAGATCTTTAATACTGGATTCTACTCACTAAGGCCATGTCTGGAGTTCAGCTGGAACTTCTTGGCTACAAATGTTTAACTCTGAAGGACCCACTGGGTGACTGAACTCTCATTAAACCACCTGCTAATACATGTATTAGCCATGTTTATTATCTGCGTGTCAAATCTGGAGGTTGTTGACTTGTCCTTTTTATTGGTTTTAGCTTGTGTTGTAAGAAACCTGGAATGGAGCCTAGATGTGTGTTTAATGTTGCACATTCAAATAAAGCCTTTAGAGCTGAGACTGATTCTGATCCTCGTCTGTCTCTGTGCAGTTCTCCTTACTGATGGTCCGTTTGATGTGTTTGTTACAGGTATGGTCATTTCTCTGGTATCAACAGGAAGGTCCAGCTGACCTACCTTCGACATGGCCAGCCTAAAGCCTCCAGCGAAGAAGAAGGTAGAAACAAACACTTTGTTTATTATTGGCTTTCTGTCAGCTGCATGATAAAGCCCCATTTTGAGAGGACTACTATGCATTTTTTGTGCAAGTCAAAAGTGATTTAAAAAAAAAAAAGAAAATGTAAAATTGCCACTCGGATTTTTCTGCAACATTAGTCCAGATCATTTTAGATATAAATTGTCACCTACAGAACAAAATGTTACAGTCAGTGTTTCTTTTTGTTTTGCTGTTTATTTGTATTTAATCAAAATCTAATCTACCCGCTCAAAACCAAGCTTCTGTCTATGGTGACCTCACGTAAGGTATTGGGTTTCCTTTGTGTATGTTAATTTGTATTTTTCTTGTTTTCTCCTTTTAGTTGCAAATTCCTTCTTAAAAGGTGTTTTATTTGTTTTCTATACAGCTGGAGCAAAATGTTTGTGCAGAATGGTGAGAACAGTGGATTTCAGGAAAGTTTGGCAACAATGAAATGGTCCCCAGAGACCCCAAAGGGCTTCCCACTACAATCAGTCATTCACACACTGACAGTGGTGAGCTACATTGTAGCCAGAGCTGCCCTGGCGCAGACTGACAGAAGTAAGGCTGTCATACAATCTGCACCACCGAGCCCTCTAACCACCATCAGCAAAATAAAATGGATAGAACCGGTTTGTGAAGAGGACCAGGGCACACTGAAATGCCTAGTTTTCATTATGAAAGGGCTCATTTTGAGCAGAGTTCTTATGAAAACCATAATGTCTGGTCAATGTGTCCCTATGATTTTCCTGCAGATTTGCTGCATCACCCAGTACCGCAAAAATTACACTTGAATAAGTCCAAACCTACCCAAATGCCCCTTTCATGAACATGCTGTACCATGGCCATCTTTACTGTTGCACTAACAGCAGAACGGAGATGTAAGGAGAAACAAAATCTCATCTCTTTGCACTTGCAAAGAAAGAAGCTGTTTGGGTAATTTAAGGTACAGCTGCAGACTGGATGCTGCATCTCTGTTCTGGCAAATCATGTAACCTTTTCAAGAGATACAAGCAGAATACAAAGGTTACTCATCTTAAACCTGGCATGTATGTAAGCATAGAACCAACTTAAATAGGAAAACAGCAATTGAAGCAGATTTGTACCTGTCAAATTTCTGAAGACCATCATTGTCATCTTTACCGTTTGTTTTAGCTTGGCCATTCTAGAGCAGCATCTCTCATGGCTTGGGGGTCATTGTAGTCAAACTCTGGTCTTAAAAAAACCTATTTTCCTTTTGTATCTGTTTTTGTGTTTATAATTTCTTGGGGAAATCATGAGACCGACATCTTGACATTTCAGAACCACCCATAGTTATATTATCTGATAAACTGTTTTGTTATTTGGATTTTTCTCTTCCAGCATGTTGAAATATAAAGTACTCAGGAACTTTATCAGTTGTTCAAGGAAGCTTTGTAAATAAGCTTAATTACATTATCAAAAGATACCATAAACATGTCTTGTTAAACAATGATCACTATTAAAGACGAAGCCTTTTGCTGCTGCTCTTTCCAGACTGTAAGAAGGACGGTCCATCTCTGCTGCTGGTGCTGAAGTGGGGCGGGGAGCTGACACCTGCTGGCCGGGTTCAGGCCGAGGAGTTGGGCAGGGCCTTTCGCTGCATGTACCCTGGAGGTCAAGGTAGCAAACAGACACACCTCAGACACTATGTGCCTTCACAAAGAATGAACTGTTGCCATAGAATGCTTCTTTTCTAGGAAACTGGGTTTAGATCATGCTGCTGACATGTCTCAAAATAACACCTCTATAAATATTATATAGTTGTATGGAAAATGTCCGATGCAGCCCTGTTGGTTGTTGAATACAACGTTGTTTTATGGAAAGTTTATTAATAAACAAAAACCCATTAGAATTATGTAGCAGATATATGATTAATGTGGACAATATACATTGGGAACAGTCTCACTTCAGTACATAGTATTTTCTCTTCTATTATTAATGAAGTTAAACACAATTGGTGATTAAAATCTACATCCTTTAATTACTGTGTAACTGTTCATTGTGTTGCTAACTCCAGTCTAGAAAAGTGCTCTTATCAGAATATAAACCTGCAGTCTGTAGACTGAGATTTGTGAGTACAGAGGTCAACCTGGAGTTAAGTTTGTTTTATCAGCTCTGGCTTTAGTATTTTAAAGTGATGAAAGTAAAAAAGTCCAGCATGATAAATTAAATGTGCACTTCACAACAAAAGGATTCCTGCCCTTAAACATTTTGCCATTTTACAGCCTCAAGCTTTAGGTGTTCTAACTGGGATTTTATGGGACAGACCAATACAAATCGTGCATAATTTCAAAGACAAGGAAGGAACATTAATAATAGTTTTGTTTTATTGTCTTCCCTTTTATAACAGTCATATCAAATCATCAACATGTTTATATATGAAAAGCATACTGAAATGAAGCAGATAAAACATCAGTTATCCAATTTATCGTTAAAATGATTCCTTTGCAGGGTCAAACGTATCAAACGGTGCTTTTAGTGCTTAAAGCTGCCCCAGAATTCAACCAATTCCGGGGCTCCAAGGACATATGTTGCATTTCAGTGACAGTAATGTAGTTAATAATATAAATCCTAGAGGAAACTCTGCAATACTTTCAAATGTATTACAACTGTTAATTTATTTAAATTCCGCTGATCTATGTAGTACAAGAGCTGTTTTTGGGGATAAAAATGTTTACTTGCTGATGCAAACTACATGTTGGTTCATACCTGAGGACAACTGGAGCATTTAAATCCAATGTAAACATCAGTGGGTTGTCAGGCTCTACATGTTGCCCACAGCCTGTTTGTTGGTTTGCAGTATGCAGCTGGTTTCCACTACAACGCTGCTGGTTGTGGGCGTGTAGCAGAGTACTCCTAATCATTCCTGTATTGTGGAGAAAAAAATTAATGTTGGGTTTGAAAAAGTATTCCTTTGCATGAAGGTTTTCGTTTGACTTGATAATTATAGGATTCTTCTTCAAGTTTATTTTTTTGCTCAGACCTTTCTTCCTAATGCTTTATAAGGATGCATGCTGAACACTTACCAGTACGGCCCAACCTGAAACTGAGCTAAAAGTAGATGCTGTGATGTAAACTCTCCCTTCGTTGCTTCCTTTTTCCTCTGAAGAGGTCACATTTCATCCCAGCCACTGTTGTCATACATCTTTTATTCACAACTTCTTCTCTTCTCTTCTCAACTCTTCTTACCTGTTGTTGCTATGTGTACACTACTAGCCGGTAATCGGCGGTCCCTCGGCTGCGAGTCCCCTGTTGACTTTGGTAAGACGAGGGTTTTCCTGGCTCTCACAGCTCCGCCACTCCTCTCCCATTAAGCACCTCCGTCCCTCCTTTCTCTAACACGTTCTGATTCCTTCTCACCTCGTTGTGATTTTGGTTAATCTCATATTACAACTCGTGTTTGTTTTATATTGAGATTGCTGTGGGTTGTTTGTGCCATTGTTAACGTGCTACTGAGGCCGTCCACCACATTCTTTATTTTTCTACGTGATTCGTTTGAGGGTTAGTCTATATTCTGCCTTGCATTTAAGATTAGGACAAGTCGCCAACATGTTCTACGTCAAATAAGGCAAGAAAACATTACATCTCCAGGGAATATTGTTATGCTACTGGAAAATACACAAAGCAACAGTGTGGTTTAGCATTAGTTTTCAGCCAGCAGAGATGGATAGTGCTTTACAAAAGTACTCATACCCCTCATTTTGTGTTGTTATAGCCACAAACGTAAATGTCATTTATAAGGAGTATTTACACTAAGTAGTACATAAATGTAAAGCAAAAGGGAAATGATACATGGTTTTCAAAATGTTCTAGTTTTGCCACAGATTGTTAATTAGTTTTAAGTCTGGACTTTGACTGGGCCATTCTAACATATGGCTATGCATTGATCCATAACGTTTCATCTTAGCTCTGGTTGTATGAGCATAGTTGTCGTTCTGCTGCAAGGAAGGTGAATCTCTGCCCCAGTTTCAATTCTTTTGCAGCTTCTAACCAGTTTTCCCTGGAGGGAAAGAGGCATTCCCACAGCATGATGCCGCCATGAAGTTTCACTGTGAGGATTGGTGGCTACGGATCTGGATGACATGCTGCTGTTGTTTACAGGCAGCCATAGATTTCTGCCTGTTGCCCAAAAATAGGGCTGCATGATAATAAGAAAACATTTGATATGTAATGATATTGGAGAAAGATCCGCTAAAGATATGTGAAATGTGAACTGCTATAAACAAAGTGTAAATGCCTTCCTGCTTTGGGTTCACGGCAAACATTTATCCACCTAATGGGAAAAAAACAATTCAATTCAATATAAAGTTCAATATTTCAGTGTCAAAGCTTTATAGATAAACCTGCTTATGGCGTACATCTGCTGTTTTGGCGTTAAAATTAGTTGTAGTTTAATGACTTCACCACCTTCACCTCTTTACCTTTTAAAACCTTCCAGAAGTGTTAAACAAGTGTCACCAAATATATTGCAGACAGAGAGAGGCTGAATGTCTGGTACTTAAACACTAAAGCTTACATTTATTGCAGCCCATGCAGTTCTTATGTATATTGGGTGCAGTAATGTAGTGATAGGGAGAAATTTGCCATAAATTGTGCAGCCCAACAAAAAAAAGTTGTAAATGGGACTTATTTAGCCTTTCTTTTAACAATGGTTTTCTTCTTGCCACTCTTCTATATAAAAACAGGTTTTTGGAGTGCACTAATACAGGTCCTTCTCAAAATATTAGCATATTGTGATAAAGTTCATTATTTTCCATAATGTCATGATGAAAATTTAACATTCATATATTTTAGATTCATTGCACACTAACTGAAATATTTCAGGTCTTTTATTGTCTTAATATGGATGATTTTGGCATACAGCTCATGAAAACCCAAAATTCCTATCTCACAAAATTAGCATATTTCATCCGACCAATAAAAGAAAAATGTTTTTAATACAAAAAACGTCAACCTTCAAATAATCATGTACAGTTATGCACTCAATACTTGGTCGGGAATCCTTTGGCAGAAATGACTGCTTCAATGCGGCGTGGCATGGAGGCAATCAGCCTGTGGCACTGCTGAGGTCTTATGGAGGCCCAGGATGCTTCGATAGCGGCCTTTAGCTCATCCAGAGTGTTGGGTCTTGAGTCTCTCAACGTTCTCTTCACAATATCCCACAGATTCTCTATGGGGTTCAGGTCAGGAGAGTTGGCAGGCCAATTGAGCACAGTGATACCATGGTCAGTAAACCATTTACCAGAGGTTTTGGCACTGTGAGCAGGTGCCAGGTCGTGCTGAAAAATGAAATCTTCATCTCCATAAAGCTTTTCAGCAGATGGAAGCATGAAGTGCTCCAAAATCTCCTGATAGCTAGCTGCATTGACCCTGCCCTTGATAAAACACAGTGGACCAACACCAGCAGCTGACACGGCACCCCAGACCATCACTGACTGTGGGTACTTGACACTGGACTTCTGGCATTTTGGCATTTCCTTCTCCCCAGTCTTCCTCCAGACTCTGGCACCTTGATTTCTGAATGACATGCAGAATTTGCTTTCATCCGAAAAAAGTACTTTGGACCACTGAGCAACAGTCCAGTGCTGCTTCTCTGTAGCCCAGGTCTGGGGAATGCTGCACCTGTAGCCCATTTCCTGCACACGCCTGTGCACGGTGGCTCTGGATGTTTCTACTCCAGACTCAGTCCACTGCTTCCGCAGGTCCCCCAAGGTCTGGAATCGGCCCTTCTCCACAATCTTCCTCAGGGTCCGGTCACCTCTTCTCGTTGTGCAGCGTTTTCTGCCACACTTTTTCCTTCCCACAGACTTCCCACTGAGGTGCCTTGATACAGCACTCTGGGAACAGCCTATTCGTTCAGAAATGTCTTTCTGTGTCTTACCCTCTTGCTTGAGGGTGTCAATAGTGGCCTTCTGGACAGCAGTCAGGTCGGCAGTCTTACCCATGATTGGGGTTTTGAGTGATGAACCAGGCTGGGAGTTTTAAAGGCCTCAGGAATCTTTTGCAGGTGTTTAGAGTTAACTCGTTGATTCAGATGATTAGGTTCATAGCTCGTTTAGAGACCCTTTTAATGATATGCTAATTTTGTGAGATAGGAATTTTGGGTTTTCATGAGCTGTATGCCAAAATCCTCCGTATTAAGACAATAAAAGACCTGAAATATTTCAGTTAGTGTGCAATGAATCTAAAATATATGAATGTTAAATTTTCATCATGACATTATGGAAAATAATGAACTTTATCACAATATGCTAATATTTTGAGAAGGACCTGTAGCTGTGATGAAGGTGATGTGCAGTGTTGGTTAAATATGCAGGGTTTTTGCAACCAGGCCAGAAAAAATAAACTTAGGTCTCATCTGACCTCGGATGCCTTCACAGGATACATAGATTTATGAGGGTGACTTTTGAAGAGAATTGTTTTTTAATAACTAAATTTTATTATCAGAGCAAACGTATCATTTTTTTTCCTTCTACTTCACAATTATGCTGCTTGTGTTGGTCTGTCATTTAATGCACCAAAATGCAGTGAAGTTTGAAGTGACAAAATGGGGGAAACGTTCTGAGATGATGAAAATGTAGGCAAGGCATTAACATAAATTGATGTATTTAAAGCATGAAAAGAATGAATCTAAAATGTTTGATCTAACCTGTGGGTGAGCTCGGGTAATCAGGAGGTTTCCTCAGCATTTATTCACTTTCAATTCATTTTACATAGAGTACAAACTTCATAAATCACATTCAAGTGAAACAAACTTTGTCAGAATCACTTAAAATAGTTTAAAATTGCTGCATTTGAACTGAAAGTGATGCTTTCCCTGCTTAGGGGCTGGATGTTTAATATTATCAGGGGAATATTTGATATTTAAGGTGAAATCAACACATCATCATTTTCTCTGTTGCCTTTGCTGATTGAGCCCTCCCTAAAAGAAACGATTTTACTCTACATCTCAATGTTGTAAACAAGCCAGGTAACAAGTGTGGTCTACTTTGTGCTCAATCTTTCAGGTGACTTTGCGGGCTTTCCTGGCTGCGGCTTGCTGCGTCTGCACAGTACTTATCGCCACGATCTGAAGATTTATGCCTCCGATGAAGGCAGGGTTCAGATGACAGCTGCAGCTTTTGCCAAGGTAAATGGAAATAAAGATTTAGCTTTTGCTGACATGATGAGGCATGTCTGGATAAGTCCCAGTGAAGCTTTTTAATTTTGCATCAACTTTAAAACATGGTAGAGGTCATTTTGTCATTGGTTGGGGAGCTTTGCACAGTGGGGATACAATAATGAAGGACTATCTCTGAATTTCTCAACTTGATCCTCATCCAACAGCCAGATGGGGGAAATCTTAGACACACTGGGAATGTTCTTAGAGGACAATAATTCCAAAAACCTGTCAAAATTGATTTTGGATGGGATAAAACATGATTAAAGAAGAGAGCCTGCTTGTCGTTGTTGGTAATGATCTTTAACTCTTTCCAGAAGGTAGAGACACAAACAGTCCATTTCTGGGGGTTTGTGGTTAGGGTCTGCCGCAATGCGCCTGGCCTTTCTCTGTACCCGACCCTCATATAGGGAGTCCAAATTGGGGAAAACGTATGCCTCCCACTATCTGCTGAACCGTTTTCATCACTCGTGCTAGGTCCTTCTGGTCCTGTACGGTGCAGTTCCCATACCACATATTTCGGCAAAAGATGCTCTCTCTGCTCTGGCTCTATAAATGTTGGCATGTAGCGAAGATGAGAGCCCAGCCCCATTCAGCCTCTAAGGAGGAAAAACCTCTGCTGGGCCTTCCTCACCAGGTAGGAGCTGTTTAAGGACCTGGAGTCTCATGTACGAAGTGCACAAAAATATTGCGGCGCAATCTTTTACACACAACTTGGCATGTACAAAAATGAATGTTGCGTGAAAGTGTGCGTAAATCTACACAAACGTTTCACCTGCCGTGAAAATGTGCGGAAACCACGACAATAATAAACTACAGAAAACTAAAACTCACCTGAATCCACTGAAAGATGACTCCATTCAGCTTTGTTTAATTCATGGAGCATCAAACCTGATGTTTTTTCATGAGTTTGAGCTTTTATGGTTTAACCAGAGCGATGAAACTGAATCACACGTCTCATCATACAATAACGTAACACATCTCAGAAAATGACGGAAACAACCTCGGTCGGATGTAAACTGTGAAACTTCCTCTGTTTCTGTCACCTGTAGATGGAAATGATCTTCAGTCTGAGCGCTGAGGAGCATAAAATGCATGTGAACCATCTAAGGGACACTTTCACTCTCACCGAAAAAGGAAACGGTGTCGGATCACCAGATTAATCCCAAACACGTCAGGTGTGATGATTCCTAAGGTGGACAAGCTGGAGACAACCACACCTGTCCATTAATATCTGCGTAAAGTTGTGCGTAATTGTGGAACGATGGGAGCTTTGTCTCAGTTGGAGGACATCTCCGATGGAAGAAGTTGGAGGGAGCGTTTTTTCAGAGATCGTACTGATCTGCTGGCACATGATGATGCAGGGCGCATTAGCTGGTTTTGATTGTCCAGGGCAATTATTTTTTGAGCTCTGCATGGAGCTGGCCTCAGTGTTACAGAGGGAAACCAGTTGGTCCATTTTTGTAGAGCCCCAACCTTCTTTGGTTGAAAGGTCTGAGATGCATGACCGGTCCAGTGTACCCCGTCTCTCCCCCAGTGACAGCTGGAGACCAGGACAGGCTTTGTCGTGCCAAGGTTATGTCCAACGGTGTTTGTTATATCCTGCGCACGGATAGGCAGGAATGGACGATGGATTGATTCAGTATCTCTGCAGTAATTTCATCTAGTCAATCTTTTCATTCTGAATTTTTCTTTATTCGTACTTAAAAAAGAAATGTTATCCCAGTCGATGAAATGAACACTGGTGTTGAGGCTACATTCAAATCTGTCAAAGCCAGAAGTTTTCATTCTTCTCTTGATTTATCCTCCGTGGTTCAAACTGACAAAATCTAAATGTAACTATTTTGCTTATGTAAACCCAAACTTTCATTTGGAATGGACATTTCTAAAATATGTTCAACCTTAAGTGTGTTTTTGCTCTCGCATGACAACTTCAGTACTGTATTTTTGTTGTGTGTCCAGGGCCTGCTGGCTCTGGAGGGGGAGCTGACACCAATCCTGGTTCAGATGGTAAAGAGTGCCAACATGAATGGACTCCTGGACAGTGACTCTCTGACCGACTGCCAGCAGAAGGTGAAGGCCAGACTACATGAGATCATGCAGAAGGACCAACAGTTTACACAAGACGACTATCATAAGGTTATTGTCCAACCTTAAAGCTCGTTGTTTAATATCAACGAGCTTTGTGAAATGTTGCTTCATATCTGCTCTCTGCCTGATTCTATTTTTTCCATTTTGGTCCAGTTGGCCCCAACTGGCAGTCCATCACTGGTGAACTCAATGAAGGTCATAGAGAATCCAGTCCAAACCTGTGACAAGGTGTACGCGCTCATTCAGAGCCTCACCTCGCAGATTCGAAAGAGACTGGAGGACCCTAAGTCTGCAGGTCAGTGAATCAGAGCGCTGTCACAGCTTGATCAGTTGTAATTACACATCCATCAGAAATATGTGGGAGGGTCTTCGTTTTTTTGTAAAGCTTCAACTAGCCGATACCAGTTTTGAACTATTCCTATTTCTCTTTAAGAACTTTAAAGATAAGAAGGCCTAAGAACTGTATTTAAACTAGTGTACCTGCCCCGAGCCGTCATTACTAACTGTATATATAGTAGATGCAGAGGTGACGTCACGCCACATGAGCGAGAGAGCAGTTACTTTATAACATGTTTTTCATAATATTTTCAAATCAAGACAAAATAATTGCAGGGTTGAAATTTCAAACTGTCTCTAGCTTCTGACATTAGCCATTTGTGTTTCCTTGACAACAGCGATCCTTACCTGAACAAACATTTCTAGCTCCAGCTTGTTCCATGCTGTTCAGCCTTGCTCATAGCTGCTTTAGAGGGTTTTTGCAGGGTCTTAGAAACTTAAAACAGTTTAATCTAAAAACACTACATTTCAAGGCTTTAAATGTTCTACAAGAGTTTTCATAATAGGTTATAAATTGCATTTTATTTATATCTTATTAGACTAGCATTTACACTCAGGTGGAGGCCTCAACAATCTCCTGGATCAAAGACTACCTGACAAACAGACCACAGTTTGTGAGACTGAAGGGTTGTGAGTCTAACCAGGTAGTCAGCAGCACAGGAGCACCACAGGGGACTGTACTCTCACCATTCCTTTTCACTCTGTACACCTCAGACTTCCAGTACAAGACAGACTCCTGTCATCTGCAGAAATACTCAGATGATTCTGCAGTCGTGGGGTGGATCAGAGATGAACAAGAAGCTGAGTACAGGAAGGTGGTGGACCACTTTGTGGCATGGTGTGGAAACAATCCATCATGGGAGAAGAAGTGGAGGTGGTGGAGGAGTATAAATACCTCGGTGTTCACCTGGACAACAGACTAGAGTGGAAATGCAACTGTGAAGCCATCTACAAGAAGGGACAGAGCAGACTGTACTTCTTGAGGAAGCTTAGGTCCTTTGGTGTTTGCAGCAAGATGCTGCAGATCTTCTATAAGTCTGTTGTGGAGAGTCTGATCTCTTCTACCATCATCTGCTGGGGAAGCAGCATCAGAACCAGGGACTTAAAAAAGCTCAACAAGTTGATAAAGAAGGCTGGTTCTGTTCTGGGGACTCCTCTGGAACCTCTGGAGATCATTGTGGAAAGACGGATTCTTCATAAAATGAAGAACATTATGGAGAACCCTGAGCATCCTCTTCATGAGACTGTCCTACAACAACAGAGTGTCTTCAGTCAGAGGCTTCTTCAGATCTGCTGTAAGACGGAGCGCTACAGGAGATCTTTCCTGCCCACAGCCATCAGCATCTACAACGAATCTTTGAAGAAACCTTCATAATATGAGCTACAACAACATTTAATTTCCCTTTGGGATTAATAAAGTATTCTTGAATCGAATCTTAAATCTGTATGTTTGTGTAATTCTTTCTTCTTCCATTGACTTTGTACTTTTAATTTGAAATGTTTTATTTTTTTGAATAATGCACTCGGGGCATTAATTTAGTAGTTCTTATTCACCATTCGCCAAAAAACCCTTGAAAGAATTTAACTTCTGAAACAGTCTTTTGGAGTTTTGTTTTGAAAATTAAAATCTAAATGTTGTTTTTTTATCTAATGAGACATATTGTAAGTTATTAAGTTAACTAACTTAGTTTGTTTTTAAGTTGGTCTTTATTAACTGCCACTGAAAACAACTAACTTTGATTAAAGGGCAGAACATAGCTGGGCGTACTGTGAGCAGCGTGAACTCGGAGTGGACTCTCCACTGCTTCATAGTTGAGTTCCTATATTTCTGGTGACAAATTCCTACATTTCCCACAGTCTCTGCCATGGCATCACCAGACAGAGAGGCAGAACTAATGCCGTGTAGCTTTGGAAAAACAAAAAGAAAAGAAGATGGTGTTAAAGGCCATTAAACCAGACTAGGGACCTCTCAGTGCGAAGCGGAGAGCGGCCGTGACGCTGCGCATACTCATGACCGGCTGCTCAGAGCAGTGTGTCGCATATAAAACGGTTCGATGTGGAGACT
Organism: Girardinichthys multiradiatus; assembly: GCF_021462225.1. NCBI lineage: Eukaryota > Metazoa > Chordata > Actinopteri > Cyprinodontiformes > Goodeidae > Girardinichthys > Girardinichthys multiradiatus. Next base: position 551,528 of record NC_061795.1, on the reverse strand, counting down.
TTTTCACACCGAGCGGTTTATTATGTGGCACCGCAAACACGGTCGTAAAAAATTGAGCGTGACTATGTTTTTTCCTTTTATTCCCTCGGTAACATCACCAAAACCAAATAGTGGTGGTGTAAAACATCAGATTTTTAAGGTTCTGATCAGACTGTTCTGGGTAGCACATTTTCTTTTCTTGCGGCAAAACAGAGTAGAGGATCAAACGTGTTTGACTCTCTCTCTCTCTGTATCTGTGAGAAATCAATCTCTCAATAGTGTGGTCATCCTGTGTTTTTCTACAGATTTGCAGCTGTACCACAGTGAGACGTTGGAGCTCATGCTGCAGCGCTGGTCCAAACTGGAGAGAGACTTCCGCATGAAGAACGGACGCTACGACATCAGCAAGATCCCGGACATCTACGACTGCATCAAATACGATTCGCAGCACAACGCCTCTGTTGGCTTGGAGGACACGCTGGAGCTCTTCAGACTGTCCCGTGCCCTGGCTGACATAGTCATCCCACAGGCAAATCACTTTCATACAGCTCCATATTGCACAGTTTCTTTATTCTTTTGATAATGCTCCATCTTTTTTGATAAAAACTGAGGAGAATACAGAATATAAACGTTTGAATCTTTTTGGTCTTTTGTGAAATTGCTAACAGGAGTATGGCATCAGTAAAGTAGAGAAGCTGGATATCGCTCAGGCGTACTGTGTTCCTCTGATGAGGAAAATCTACCTGGACCTTCAGAGGACCCATGAGGATGAGGCTGTCAACAAGCTACACCCTCTGTGAGAATAAAACTATCTAGGAACAAAAAACATTTGTCAATATGTATACAGTCTGCACACAACTGCTCACATATTACATTATGTGGTTATTTAGCTTCTAAACCTTCCAAAGATCGTCTTTTATTGGCAGCTTTTTCTCTCTTAGTAGAGTTAAACTGAAGAAAAGTCTCAGACTCTCAGTGATTTCTTCATTGTCTTCTGATTATCTACTGAATGCCGAGCTAATCGTTTTTCAAGAGCCTCCTTGTAGGTCCTAAAATGTTACTTGGCGCATTATTCCGTCTTTTGGATTTTTCCACAGATGGAGCCAAATAAATGTGAATTAAACTGCGTGTTTGTCACAGCTGCTAGTAATAAAGAGCTTAAATACCCAATATATTTTCCCCCAAGTTCTTCTCTTGGATGTAGGAGCCTTTTTACACCTGAATAATTTTACTGGTCAGAGTTGAACAAATTCTTCTAAAAATTGATATGTGCTAAATAGGTGAGGAAAGCATTGAAGGTCTAAACCAGAAGTAGTGCTGTGCTGTGTATCAGTTGTTCTTGTGTGAACCAATCAGTCCTCATGTCCTCGCCTGTCTCCTGGTGTTCAGGTATTCTCGGGGGGTGATGTCTCCTGGTCGTCATGTTCGAACACGACTCTACTTTACAAGCGAGAGCCACGTTCACTCCCTGCTTAGCATGTTCCGCTATGGAGGACTTCTAGATGTGTGTATTGTACTTCTTTATTTATTCTTTTTAAATCCTTTTATATATATTTGTTTGTCTTTGGCCTGTTTTTGCAAATGTTGTTGAGAATTTGCTAGGAGCCATCTGAGCCTGAACAGTAAAAAAACCATCTTAAATTGCTTTATTAGTGAGCTAATAATGGATGGTGGACTAAATGAGACTGTTGCAAGTTTTTTGATGTTATGTCCATTCTTTCTGAAGATGGAATTTATTTTTTATTTTAACACATCTATGTGGAGTGCCTCGCAAAACTATTTAACTTTTCCACGTTTTGTCACGTTACAACCACAAAGTCGGTGTGTTTGTTTGAAGTGTTACGTGACAGACCGACACAAAGTGGAGCATAATTGTGGAGTAAAATATAAATAAAAATTCAGGTTTTTCAAAATCGTTTTACAAACAAAAATCTGAAAAGTGAGAGATTTGGAGGAGCTGCAGAGATTCACTGCTCAGGAGAATCTGTCGACAAGACAATTATCAGCTGTGAACTCCACCATTCTCGTTTTTCATGAAGAGCAGAAAGAAAAAGAAAGTCATGTAGGGGACACCAAACATAAGACATTAAAGAAAATCAGAAAAGTTTCTAAAGATAAATTGTAGTTGCATTTGAATGCAGCCAGTAGTTTCACACCAAGTTGCAGTAAAAATGGTTGCTGTAGCTGTGGTCTTCTCTGTTCTTGAGGAAAAAACCCTTGAAGACCAAGACTGAAAATATAGTTTCAAGATGGTCTCGGGACCAACCAAGCTTTTGCTTTTGTTTTAATGTGTTTTTCAAATGTTAAAATTGTGATTTTACTCTGAAAAATCCTTATATATTTATGTCATGTCATCCACTCCTATTTTTATATGTTAAAAATATTAAAACCTTGAATCATTTTCCTTCCACTTCACAATAATGCACTACCTTGTGTTGATCCATCACATAAAATCCCTCAAATATACATAAGGTTTGTTGTCACAGTATAATATGTGTAACCTATAAAGGGGTGTGAATGCTTATGATGAAGGGTACTGTACGTGTGCGTTTGTAAGGAGGTGAAGGACCAGCAGTGGAAGCAGGCGATGGACTATCTGAGTGCTGTGACTGAACTCAACTACATGACGCAGATCGTCATCATGCTGTATGAAGACAACAACAAGGTTGGTCAACAGGCTTCTTCACTCAGCACTTTCACATCTTCATTGGCAGCGTCCCAGATTCCTTAATGAAAGTGCCATGTCTTTCATGCCGCTGCTCCTGTGGTGAGAAGGACCCCTCCTCAGAGGAACGGTTCCATGTGGAGCTTCACTTCAGTCCAGGAGTCAAAGGATGTGAGGATGAGGAGAATCTCCCTCTTTGCTTTGGTTTCCGCCCTGCCTCATCAGAGGTGTGTGAATGTTTGTGTTTTGGTTCAAATGTATTCAGATATATATATATTTTTTATTTTAAAGACATGTTATGTTTTCAAGAAATCTTATACATCAGATGATAGAATTTCAAGCTTTTGCAACTATGACTGCATTTACACTTTCATTAAATGAACTATGATTGGTTGTGGGGTAAAACTTTGACTTTTCCGTTGTTTCAACACTTAGAATGAGGACAAAAAGCCCAATCAGGGAAGTTTGGAGGATCTTTCCCAGGATCAGACAGATGATGCACTTCCTGTCACAGAACTCATTAACCTGCAGAGAAGGTCCCCAATGATCCGCAATCGCAAGACCGGCTCCATGGAGGTATCACACTGCTCAGCAGCATCCAGGATGTATCACTATTTATTATTTAATCCTTTAAGCTGACTGTTTGTACATTTTTAGGTGCCTAATTTCAAAGAGTAACTATCTCACTTTTTCTTGCTGGTGTCCATGGCTGCTCTTAGGTCCTCTCCGAGACCTCCCCCAACCATACCTCCAAAGGTTGCCCATCCCATCGACTCTTCCAGTCATCTTCGCGCCAGTCTCCTGAGATCAAACCAACTGGTGGCCTAGGTCAGCTTCTAAACTTTAATTTTTATTGTGTCGAGTTTGTGTTCTTTCCCCATCTGGCTGTGCGTTAATGTCATCAGGCCCTCCTGCCTCATACCACATTTATTTTTAAGCTGTCTTCACCGAACACAAGCCTGTTTTTTTTCCCCGTCACCTTTCCACCATACGCGCTTTCAGCCCCTTCCTCGTTTCTTTCTGAGGACTGATCTTCCCCCCCTTCTATCCATCACAACCCCTCCCATTTCTGATGGCTGCATAGCTTCCAACTCAGCTCAGCTTAGCAGCAGCCAAGCAGGATCAGACTCCAAACTATTCAGGCAAGGGGTCATCTGGGAGTTGTGGTGTTCACAGCCAACAGCAGGATTTCTTTGTCACAAGTTTACAGACGTTCTGGCAGTAAACCGACAACAGAGGAGAGCTTGCTTTCGGTTTTATCTGACTATTGTTTTAATATGTTCACAGGAAGTTAATGTCATAGGATCAAACTAAACCCGCTCAGATTACTGATTTAGGTTTATTTGAAACATTTGTATAGTGCCTGGCAAAACTATTTATACCCCTTAAACCTTTTAGCATTTTGCCATATCACTACTTCACAGGTGCTTCATTCCATTTCACGAATTTGTGTTGGTAAAATGTCAGTAAAATACAGGGAAGATTGTGGTTCTAATATTACAAGAAGTGGCATGAAGTGTTCTGCAAGATACTTTAATGTTAACTGAATGTAGCAAATGACACTGAGGAGGTTAATTTTAACCGACCCGACACATACGGCGTGGGTCCCAGAACAACGATATGAATGAAATCGCTGTGTGTGACGCTCTGCTGCCATTAGAATAGAGAAGAATGACCATAATTCAGTGTTTTCCAATGCAGGAAACGGTTCAAAGCTCTATCAGATCTCTGTTGTTAATCTCTCTCTGGACCTGTGCCGCAATCAGAGCACTTCAAGGGCTTTATTTTTCCCACACAGTGTTCCCAGGGGAATCTAACTTCTAACAAGCCGCAAAAATGGCAACACTTGCAGGCATCGGTCTGCTGTCTAAATCGAGCCGTGTGCAGAAAAGCATAAAAGCGGGAATGGGACATCAGAGAGACAGAAGTAATTTCTGTCATGTGTGCTTCATTAGGAATTAGAAAGCCCTCTAACAGCTTCCCTACTTACTGCTCAATGTCACCAGGACAAATCTAATGGTCTTTCAATCACCAGGTCTCCATCCTTACTAATGATTATTTACACTTTTTAAAGTTTGTGAGTTTAAGGGTTTGTAGTGTTGATATTGATCCTATTTAGAGCTTAATCTCACACCTTTGAAAGGAGCAACAAACTTTAAAGTACCACCTTGCAAAGGCTCTTATACACCAAGGTTACATGAAGATCAAGCACTGGGAGCACCTGCTTTGTTTCCTCACGTTGATCGTGTCTGAACAAATGTTTAGCACATTAACACGCTGCAGAGACAAGGTGCTTTTCAAAAGTATTCATACCCCAGCCACAAACTTCAATGGATTTTATTTGGGTTTTATGCGACAGATTAACTCAGTTGTGCATAAATGTGGATTAGGAGGAAAATAATAAATGGCTTTAAAAATATTTCATAGTATTTATTTCATGATGATATGAAAAAAGTAGAACTAACAGTTGTCAAAAGATTCTCCCACTAGATTTTATTCAAGGGTTTGAGAATGCCCTAATCACTGTTATCAATTGGTTTCTCCATTTTAGTGAAACATTTCTCTTGGTCTGAATAAAAATGAACAAATGGGAAGACACTGGGTTTGGGAGCTGTATTTAATGGTTGCTTTCTGCATAAATCTACTACATTGTCCACCATCGCAAAGACATCTTTCTCACTGACAGAGTTGGCATTTTAAATCAAATTGGCCCTGAATGCAGTGCAGAATCTACTAGACAAAACAACATATACAAGGTTTGACTCTTCTTAAGTGCACAGCACACCAGAAGGACAAATAAAATACGCCTGTAGACACAGAAGATGCCCCCCACAGCTGATTAGTAACATGGTGAACAAAGCCCCTGTCCCTGCTGTTTTTTTTAATGTATAGTTTGTAGCTCCTGGTTTATGCACTGGTAGCCTCAAACACCAGCAGGACTAACTGTTGTTTTCAGAGAAAGGTGAAGAAAGGGTATAGTAACAATGTTGCCTGTAAAATTCAAATTTCCTTCATTAAAATACTTTTTCTTTATCTTGCTGTGATTAAATATACTCTCAGATATTCCTGACTCTACTTTCTGTGTGTGAACATACAACATTTTGTACCCTTATTTACATTTGCACAAACGCAGGTCATACAACTCTATTCATTGTTGTGTGAACCTTGATACTAGCAGATAAGACTTTCTAGGAATACACTTTAAAGGTGTAGCAGTTTTTTTTTATTTCAAATCAATTTTTAATGAATGAATTTAAGAATGAATTGAAAAGAAGAAAATGTCAATGACCCTGTATTTATGTAAGTATGCAGTTGTATGTAGTTCATAAAGTGCCTTGTAAAAGTATTCATACTCTGTTTTTCACACTTTTGTTTTTTATTTTAACCATAGTTTTTGGGGATTTGCTTGTTCTCCCCCTGCATGCATGGGTTCACTAAGGCTACTCAAGCTTCTTTAGGTGAAGTGGTTATTCTTAATTACCCTTAGGTATGAGTGTGTTTGCATGCTGGTTTGTCCCGTGTTACCTTGTGATAGACTGGTGACCTGTCCAGTGTGCACCCCATCTCTAGGCAACAGCCCACACCTGCGCTATCATGCAGGTAAAGGCCTTAACAATGGATGGATGCATCATTTTCGAAATTATTTACAAATATGATCTGAAAAGTGTGGAACATGTTTGTATTGAGGCCTCGGGAATCAGTACCTAATAGATTCTTTGCCCTGTTTAGCTCTATCATCCCATTAACTCTCTTCTCTTGTTTCTCGAAGACTTTTCACCTCTTGTCCACAACGCTTTTTCAATTCTGAACATGGTTGGATGTAAAAAAGCTTATAAGCCGTAGTCAGAACAATCACACTAATAGGCCCGTTAAGATGATGGAGCTAAACACAGGATAATCGAGGAGGATGACTTAAAGGGGCTACAAAGACTTGAGATCGACGCAGGTTTCACCTTTTCATGAGGGCTGAATACAAATACACACACCACACTTTTGAGATTTTTATTTGTAAAAATACATTGAAGTTTGTGATTGTAAGGTTCAAGGGCTGTGAATAGTTTTGCAAGGCACCGTATACAATGTAAACCCACTTGCCACAAAAGCACAACGCTTTGTTTGGAACAATACCTGCATGGTGTGTAAAAATAAAAACTAAAAAAATTACTCACCCATCATACTTCCACTCCCACCCATCCCTTCACCCCCCAACTCGTCCTCACACAGGCTCGCTCTGCTCTGGCCTCTTCAGTGCCTCTGCCCTCGGGGTGTCCTCTAGTGCCCCCAACTTGCGGGATTACGTCCGCAGCCACCACCACCACCACCACCGAAAACCACCTCTGTCCCCCGGCAGTCTGCCGTGCAAGATTGGCATGTTTGGTATGTTCACAGCGGTGTCTGTTCTCCGTGGGGCAGGTGTTCATATCTCCACCGTCTTTAAAAAGAAAAGATCTTTTTTTAAATCTTTTTTTGATTCTGCTGTTCTCTTCTTGTAACTGTTGACGAGTCTTTCCTATTCCTTTTTTTTAAAACCGATTACCTCTTCTTCTTCTTTTTTTATTCTTTTCCAGAACATCAATTTCAAAATATTCATTCTCTTTTGTAAGGTTGTGCATTGTTTCCAGAATGGTGACACTAATTTGACAGCAGAGTAATTGGCTGAGTGGTAAATGTTGATGCAGCTGTATGTTGGGGTGAGCAATGCTTTTGCACTAATCAGTACGATCACACCTTTGTCTGCTTGGGTTTAAAGGGTTTCATGTGTTCTCTGTGCATGCTGTGGTGCTGTGTGCCGAATCCTTCTGTGGAAATATAATCCGTACTAAAGCAGCTTTGGTGGCTGAAGGCCTGAACGCTGGCTGCTGTTTTCCTTTTTGCTGTTAACATTTCATAGTAATCCTTACTTCAGGAGACAGTAATTCAACTGAAAATAATCCAGTATGGTTTTTATCTTTTTCCTTATGCTGCTACTGGTAAAGGCAGCAACTTTCTTTCCCACTCAACAAAATGTCTTTATTACCTCAACATTTACACTGCACAGAATAATCATACTGTAGCTGGTAAGTTATGAAAGTTTGTTTTGAGTTTTTCAATGATAAAGGATAAGAAAGCCACAGGATGGGCTGGATAAACAGACAAGGGTCTGCAGCACAACAGGAATCCTTCCAATGCCAGGGTTTAAACAAAGAAAACCGAATTGCTCATTATAGCCACTTGGCGTCGCTCTAATAGCAAAGTTTCACAGCACTGCCAGTAAGAATGAGATTCTGTGGACTGAGAAACAGGAGAGTATGTGGACTGACTCAGTGTTGGTTACATGAAATACAATGGAATCAAATATAACAGTCTGAGAGATGAGCTTTAGAAAGAAAGAGGTCACAATAAAACAGTAAAACAAAGAAAAACAAAGAAGGTGGGGGGGTCTGCTCTCACGTGGAGGTCAGGTACCTAAAATCCAGGTCTTACTTTTAAGGTTTATGTCAATCCTAAAGGAGACAGGAAGACAAATGATCATATTATCTTGCTTTCTGAGATGAGCAGCATTCTGGACCAACTTCAGCCATAACAGGAGAACCTGTCTAATGTAATCATACAGTTTATTGCCAAAGGTATTTGCATGTCTGCCATCCTATCTCCCATCCTTAACCAATACTGTTTTCCACCATTTTTGGGTATCTTTTGAGGTCAGACACTGATGTTGGACAAGTTTCTTGACTCACCGTCTCTTCACTAATTCATCATAAAGATGTTGAATTGGTTTGAGATTAGGACTTTTTGCAAACCAGTCAAGTTCTTCCTAACTCACTGATCCATGTCTTGATGGACCTTGCTTTGCGATGTGTTGCAGAGTCCTGCTGGAACAGGAAGGGACTTTTCACAAACCATTCACACAATGAAACTGTCCAAAATGTCTTGCTATACTGAAGCACTAAAGGGTTTATTTAGATTATTTAAAGTGAATTTATGTGAAGTTATTATTGGTAATAGTTCCCTTACCTGCCCTTACCTTCAACCTTTAGTGCATCTACACGCCTGGCCGGTTGCAGCTCAACCAACATAATTTCACATAAGAACATGGATGTGGGAAATAATTTAATTATTATTATTATTGCAAGCTGGATTCCATCTAGATGTAAGGGCAGCTAAGAGTCACTTTGATTTTATTCTGATTAGATTTGAGGAAGTTGGAGGTAATCTATGTTTTAATCTGAAAAGAAAGCATGCAAGAACATGTAAATAACAAAAATAGATCGTTCTAGAAAAGAACTATGGGGAACTCCATATAAAGAAGAGACAGAATTATTAAGGCACACAGAAATGTCCCTAAAAGTTTTCCTGATGCGAAATTAGAGTACTTTGGTCAACAGTGTTGAATGCAGCCTTGGAGTCTAGAAGAACAATGGAAGTACCTATTCTGAATCATTAGAGCTGTTTCACGCCAGCAATGTGACCTCATTTAACAGAACATTATATATAATTCAGACCTGAGGACCACCTTCAGAAATATTGGCAAGTGTACTTCAGAGAAGCACTGGTTCACTGGTTGAGGCGCTCCTGCCAACATGTTTATAATTGATTTTTATTTCTATTCAACTGTTTATCTTTTTTATTGGATTTTTCACTATTTTACGTTTTCTATAACTTTTGAAAAAGCAGATTGGTCTCCTATTAACTCTTTAATATGTGTAAAGCTTCGCAGAATATTTCAGTATTAGGTTTTAGTTTTATTTCCCTACAGATATTGCAGTCTTGGGGTAAATGTGCGATCCCGTAATGTAACTGGAACAGTGCAAGTTCTACATAGACAATAAACCAAATTATTATTCTATGTGGGCAAACCAGAACATTTCAATCTGAATTTAAAAAATGTAATGATGCTGTTAAGAATTTATCGAGAGATTTCTTAATAAACAAATGTTTGTCCATTTAAAAATTACTATGCAGTTCTCAGACCCAAATTACCTTTCTTAATATCTTAGGTCTTTCCACTGAACTGTACAGATACAGTATATGCTAAATTAGATACGCAGCTGCTGAAATGTATTTTTTTTTACCCAAAGATGAATTGATCCCCACTCACAAATACCCACCTTCCCTTCAGCACTGATGTGTGTGTGTTCTGGTGAGTCTCCTGCTCTGACACACACACAGACGTGTTTTTAACTGGTATTTCTTATGCCCAGCATGTGGAAACTCCTGTTGCTGCAAAAGTTGGATCTTTTCTAATTGTTTGGGGAAATTTACTCTTCTTGACTCTTGACTTTGCTTTCTTGTGTTCTACACAGAGTAGATTATGTCGACATGACTTCGGAGATTTAATACTCGCAACTAAAAACAAAGAAGACTGCTAGCATGTTAAAAGGGAAAAGATGAGGATCTATTGACAGATTATCACACGTCCTGCATCTTTTTTGTTTCGCTAAATGATCAGTGAGATCAAGTTTACAACCTCTTCTTTCATCTCTTCATCCATTCAGCAGTTAACCTCATTTTACTCAGTCGTTGGCAAAATATGTGTGAATTAAAAGCCCGCTCTGCTTTATTTCTGTTTCATCCCCTCTTTTTAATTTTTATTTCTTTAAAAACCACACAGGCCGACAGGCGGACACAGATACCAGCAGCTCCAGTAATTCCAGTTACCTTTCTTATCTCCTCAGAACTGCTCTCTATGCCGGCAGTAAAGAGATTTTCTGTGTCGTTTGCCAGGCATCCGACCAATGGTATGTCCGCTTTTATTCAAGTATATTTTTCGACAATCCTCTAGTACATCTTGCATGACCCTTTTGTCGGGTGGGCGGGGGGACACCTTTGTGGCGATTTGACTGCGTTAATGACATCAAATGAAAGTTTTTCCATCCGAGTTTCTCTTTCACCGCACAGCTTCTGTGTTTGATGAGCCTTGTGTTTTCAGCCTGCACCGCTAACACCATCTGCTCTGCCTGTTCAAGGTTAATTTTTTTCCCTGATTCTGCCATATCCTCACAAATTGCTCTTTTTCTGGAATATATCTTCTTCCTTGGATATATTTCCGTATGTAGATAATCTGTGTGCACATCATAACTTACACTCACTCAAACCTTTTGTTCTTTTTAAGTTTTTTGTATTATTTAAAGGCTTATTGAAAAACTCGTGTTATGGTGGTCTAGAAGTAAGGATACGAAAAGAGATTTTGTGGAATATCTAACCCTGTCACATCTTTGAAGCATGGGTGTCGCCAATAGTGCGCTACAGTTCTCAATAGGGCATGTGTATTGGGATCAACGATGTGCATTCTGCCTCGTCAGGATATGGTGCCTTACTTTTACTGTGACGTCACCTTCTTTTTTTGTGTTTGGTTTTTTAAGGATCAACAGACTGTCAAGTAATTACATTTAAACTCTGAATCCTCCCAAGTGTCACATAATAATCAGCCAAATTAATCAGAAAGTGGGTCATTCTGTCAGTTTCATATCCAGTTTTAAGCGTCCTGCATGTCAGGATGAACGAAATGTCTGCATAGTGTAGCGCAGGTTTAAGTAAAGTTATTACTGGGTCATTGGGTCAGTGATGTTTTTGTTTTTGTCAAAGTTGTCTATTCTTTAATGGTACCACTCATAAATATGGTTTATTAGTTCTGTGGCCCTCATCTTGCCATATTTGTAGATGTTCCAAAAAAATGTGTGGCTGCTGGTCTTAACCAGTGATGAAATTACATGCTGCAGCCTCAAATGCGTAGTAATACGAAGCATCAATTTACCATGATGTCATCACCCCACTGAAATGAATGGCGGAAACACAACAGCAAGATGGGCACATTACTTCTAACCACCAGAGAGAGTGAGAGAGAGAGACTCAGACTCTTTTTCTCCATTCAGTTTAAAGTATTCGCAGCTCTTGGCATCATTTAAAAATGTTAAGCTGTTGAAAAATTTAACTACAGTCCAGGAAAATGGACTTGACACCTCACAGATTTCTGTTACACTTAAATGTCTTAGATCATCAAACAAATGTTATTCTTCCAGTAAATAAAAAATGCATTTTCCTAGTGATGATTTTATGGTTGGTTGGTTGGGATAGTCTTTATCCTTTAAGGGATAAAGACCTAACCAGGTCTGATTACTGCATGACCTTTTGATTCAAGAAAACCCTTAAATAGAGCCTGTCGGACCACATAAAACACCAAACCATTTAAAAAAGCAACACATCATGCCCTGATCTAAAGAAATTAGGAAAAATAAAAAGAAACAGTCTTTGACATCTACCAGTCTACCAAAGTAAGAGCCATTATCCATGACGAACGGAACAGCAGTGAACCTTCCTAGGAGTTGTCAGCACACAACAGTTACTCCAAAAAGGCATCAACGCCTCATCTAGAAGGTCACAAAAGAACCCAGAACCAACATCTAAAGCACTGCAGGCCTCACTTGCCCCATTAAAGGTCAGTGTTGAAGATTTAGCCAAAAGAAAGAGACCGTGGCAAAAATGACAACCAAGAGAGAGTTCAACGGTGAAAACCCTTGCTAAGCAAAAATAAAAGTGGTAGTGTTATTACCACCGGCTGCTTTTCTGGACCTGGACAACTTGCAGTATCAGGTCGTGCCGTTAAAGTCAAGCATATCTTGGTAATGAAGTAGAAAAAATGTCCTGAAGCCCACCAGCAAGTCCACCTCTGAATTGCTCAAGAAAACCAAAATGAAGCTTTTGGACGGGTTAATTGAAGTCCAGACTTAAACTTGACTGGGATGATGTGGCATGGTAAACAATAAAAAATATAAAATAAACTGCAATCTTATTAATTGATTTTAACAAAGCAGAGTAGACCAAAATTCCTCCCCAGTGACGTAAAAGACTCATTAGTTATTATCTCGCTTGATGCAGCTGAAGTTGTTGCAGCCAGGAGGTCAATTACTTGTTCTCATAGTGCCAGGTCGCTTTAAATAGCTTTTCTTCCCTTTTGTAAGTACCAAAAGGAGCTTTCAAGTGATGATTTTATTTGTAATCTTGGTCGGAGATCATTCTTGTTTGATGATCTGAAAAAATTAAATTGTGACAAATAAAGCAAAAACAGAAGAAATTCTCCTTTTTAGTGCATCTCACATTAATGTGCTCAGAATCATGAGTCTCTGTCTTTCAACATATTGAAGACCTTTGTTGACCTAAATGAAAGGCTGTAACTAAATGGTTTTAATCATGTTTTTCTGTTTAGACTTCTTAGCAATTTAAAGATGCAGTGGTTTTAGCTCTTTCTGCCACAGCTCCATCACTCTTCCTGTTCCTCCTCCTGCTCCCCTGTGCTGTCATCTTCCTCCTCTCTTTGTCCTTTGCCTCTCATCCCTCAGAGCCCTCAGATGAACTTGCTGAGCTGGCGCTGCAAGGGTTTGACCCTGTTGCCCTGGATTGGTCCTTGTCCAGTCACCTGCACCACTGCCCCTACCACCTCCGCCTGCTCATGACCCAGCTGATGTGTGGCCAGGAGCTCTCAGAGTGTCTCCACGGTCAGCCCCTGTAGCCCTCGCGCACGTTTTCCTGTCTTGTCCTTTCGAGCTGGTACAGGACAAAGATGGATGTTGTCGATGCCCTCTGAGCTTTGCATCAGCAGTAGATTCCAACTTTATTTGCCATGGCTTGGTTTCCTGTCTGTTGTTTTTCCTTGTATTGTCTGTCTGTGTGATTTATTTCTTTTTTTCTTCTTCTTTTTTACATCAGTGTCCAAAGCGTTAAAATGCTTGCATGTCGACCAAGGAGTGCAGTATTGCCTTCCTCTGTATATTTAGGAGACAGACAGTACATTTCACATAAAAATCAAAACTGTTAGATTCATTTATGAAATAAAAAAACAAAAAAAACAAATGAAAATCAATAAATCCAACTACACTAAAAAGGCTTCAGCCTTATTAGATTCTTACAGTGTGATAGCTGTGTGTAAAATAGCATGGGTACCATGGGTGCTTGACACTGGTGGAGGCCACTGATGGCGCTCGTCCTTGAAGTGGCGAAGTAGGAATTTCCCCACTGCTGTGGGAACATTTCCATGAAAAATAAAATTTAACCAGGCACTTCCAAGGGGTTCTGATGCTGGGGGACTTTGTTGGTTATTACACCCAACAACCAAACCAAACTCATCCTCTTTCGTCGAGACAAACTTGAGCTTTGACTACAAAATGACAGTGAGAAATAAAAATGGCGGATACTTGTAACTGATCGGCCGGAAGTCCATGACCTTATTTAGATGTATCTCAGCAAATACTGTGACGTAACAGTTGGAGAAACTGAAAAGATTGAAAAATATAACCCAAACAGAATATAAAGATATCTATACAGTACCTGGAGACTAAAATCAACTTTTCTGCACTTCTACAGACCCCAGGTACACAACAAAATGCATTTAAAGGCTAAAGGTGGATTTTGCATTAAATGTCCCCTTGAAGATTTGGATACAAGAACTTGAAGCAAAAACAGAATGAACTTCTGCTAAGTTGAATAGTCATTTACAAGTAACAGAGATGCCAATGATAGCATGCAAACAGTAGTTTTAAGTCATTGTTACCATAACGTGAGTGAAATGAATATTTCCAGCTGTGAAAAACGGTCATCATGCGTGAAACGGTTAAATTGTTTTACATGACACTAAAGAGACAATAGTTCTTCGCTCTAAATCTCAGACAGTCTTAGGACAGTATGGACCAGTACCAGACATGTCATTTAAATGATCTGTCTTTTTTGGGGGAAGAGATACTTGATTTCAGTATTTCTTTTGTGAAAATAAGTCATGAATGGCACCTCCATCCACTGAAGTCAGGTAGCGATAAACCGTTGCAGGGAAGGACAGGAATTTCTCCAGATTAACATTACCTTATGGTCGAGTTGTAGATGAAGTGGAAATGCCTAAGACGGTATGTTGTCTGTGTACAGACTTTTTTCACTGAAAGTGTTTGAAGATATTTTAACTTGTTTAATCAGTAACGGAGATGGAAAAAAATGTATCATTTCACTGTCTTTAAGCCCTTTAATCGGGTTATATTCAGTTCTTTGTTACGCTTTATTAGACATCTGGTGTCCCTTTATGAACAAAAGCAGCTCTTTAAAGAATTCATTTTTTTGCCTTTAATGAATGAATCTGTACGAGGAAGACTAATGCTACTTGCATGGTGGTTTTTTGGAAGTCAGACCCTTTCTTGGCTTAGTTTTAGGTTTGTTTGAATGGATGCTGTGCCGTCTTCAAGCTGACCAGTCAGTGAGAAGACCCGTTTGTTAAGCTTTGATGCATTTTAGGAGAGTCTGGCATTAATAGCACCAGTTAGGCTTTTAAAGAGGGAGATCACGACTTCAGTGGTTGCAGCTCCCTCAGGATGTCTGGCAAGGTGGCAGATGTTGGAGTGTCTGTGGAAAAGATTGGGTTTTCTGTCATTTAAAAGGCTTTATTTGGTGGTTCTCTGTGAGCTGGAGCTGGTCTTGACACATTGGCAGCTGAGGAGCATTACTGGCATTCTTTACAGATGGAGGCATGAATCTGTTTTAACCTACAAAAGAACCATTTATTGGGGGTTCCAACTGACCCAAAACCATTGAAAAGTGGTGCTAATGTCAACAAATTCCACAAACACTTAATATAATTGATATGAATTGCATTTTTTTTATTTTACAATGCATTTGCACTCATTCTGTAATTCCAGAATGAATTTCTGTGATGACATTAAAACATGACCATTAAAAAACTTAAACTGAGATTATTTTTCTCTGGATTATTACTACTTGCACTCTTCTCAGTTCTTTTAAATCCTGTATAAATCCAAGTTTTAAAGTTTGACATTTCTTATTCTTCGTCCTTCAAAGAAAGTTTTAAAGATGTATTGTTCCTTAGATGTAACTACAAGTTGTAGGTTTTGACGTGTGTTCTGTGCGAGAAGTCGTCGCCTTCATGGCCCTAAGCAGCAGCAGCTTTATTCTGCTTGGCGCCGGCTGTGACATCAGCAGCACTGTAGCAAAGCTAACAGTTTCAGTCTAATACCAGGCATGCTACTCAGAAGCAGAGATTATTCAAAAAATCCATACTACTCATAGACCTTATTTTCATGCAGGACTGGTGAACTCTTGTTCGTTGTTTTCAGGTGATTTTTGGCGTGACGCTGTTACTGCGTGGCCTGTTAACAAAGCACTTTCCTACATACATCCAACAGAACGTTCCTCTTGATGGTCTTGTTTTCCTATTAACCACTGAGAAAAAACCCACCCGTTGCAACTGGACGTTTGTGTAATGTGGCTTTGATTAACTGCCACACATTGTTAATCCTGTTGCTGCGTGGACACATCTAACAAACCTAGGAGGCTGTCTCGTCTCGCTGTACTCTTGTTCTTTTGTTTTGGGTTTGTTTTTGGCACGGACTAATTTAGGGGCTACCTGAAGAAGAACCGATATTCACAGGATCAGTATTGTCCCGGCTAGTCTCCCTCCACCCAGTGAGTTGGTACAGTGAAGTGTATCTCTCTATCTCTCCTGTTTGAACCGCAGGATTTGAAGGCTGCTCCATGGTGCCCTCTATCTACCCGCTGGAGACGCTGCACAACTCCCTGTCCCTGAAGCAGGTGGAGGAGTTCCTCAGCAAGGTGTGCGAGAGCAGCGGAGAGGCCCAGGCTAAAACGATGACAGGTAGGTCTGCACAACTGAGACATTCATGTCAGCACAGTATATAATGGGCAATTAGAGCCTCGTAGGAGCTTCACAGTAGCTGATCGTTGGGTTGGGTTGACATTTGGTGAAGGTTAAGCTCTTATAGACAATCTCTGATTGTCAGTTCTAGTGAGAATGTGACCGAACCAGACAACAGTTTCCTTTTTCTGAAACAAATACTTGATCCAAATGAGTTAATTAACTTTATATCGGATATAATAAGGAAATTAAAACAGCCTTAGTAAATTTGCCAGGTTAATAGTCAGCTAGCCCATAGAAACTCTTCTAGCTTTTGTTTTAGCTGTAGTTTTATTCCCAGTTCATGGAACAAGTTTTCTCAGGAGAGAGTCAACAGCTTCACTTGTTATCCAAACTCCTTAAACTTCAGTTCATCTCTGTTTATCATCTCCAGTCCACATCTTTCAATTTATAATCCAAATCCGTCTACCATAAAACCTTCAGATTTCAGTTTATGTCCAGTTACGTTCAGTCCAGTTCAAGCCAGTTCTTCTCGGCCAATAGAACAAAATGATGTCCTAAATACAAGATTCAGAAGTAAAACAAAAATCAGAGCTTCAGCTTGATTTTCTGTTTCTTCTCCAGCACCTTCTGATTTGTTTGACTCTCAGAGTCAGGCATCTCTCTACAGCCCTCAGCAGCTTCTGTCCTCCCCTGGATCAGAGGCATCTCTCCAACCACCGGGCCAGCCTCTGTGGCGTAAGTCTTATAATATGACTTATAATAATGATATAATAAGATTTTTATAATCTTGCACAGGTAGTTAACCCTTTTGGATCCCTGCTGATAAATGTCTACACGGTGGAGCTTGGAGATGGTCCTATCTGGAGTAAATGCAAAACACAATGTAGTACATGACTATAAAGTGGAAGGAAAGAGATTTTTTCCCCCAAATAAAATCTGAAAAATGTATTTGACCCCCTTTACTCTGATGTTTCTAAATAGAATCAGAAGTCTTTTAATTGGTGAAAAGAGTCCTTCATAATCTCAGCGGCTCTGTATAGGCCTCTAGGCATCTATTATAAAATATTGGTGAACAAACCGCTTCATGAAGACCAAGAAAAACATGTATGTATAAAGCAGGG
This sequence comes from Girardinichthys multiradiatus, assembly GCF_021462225.1. Taxonomy (NCBI): domain Eukaryota; kingdom Metazoa; phylum Chordata; class Actinopteri; order Cyprinodontiformes; family Goodeidae; genus Girardinichthys; species Girardinichthys multiradiatus. The sequence continues at coordinate 534,136 of NC_061795.1, read as the reverse complement.
TTTTGTAATAAAACACTATCCCAAGCTTTGAACATCTGACAGAGCGTTGTTCAAGACATTATCTGAAAATATAAAAAGAGTGTTGCCGTAACTGGAAACTTTCTAACATTTGTCCAACCACCTAAACTGAGTTCACAGAGGTTCACAGGTCAAGTGGAGAATCTGTCAGCAGGACAAGTTGTAGTTGTGCTCTCCAAAAATCTGGCCTCATGGGAGGTTTCAAGAAGAAAGCAGCTGTAAGGGAATAAAGACCATAGTAGGTGCTGTTTACAGCTATGTAGAGGTCACGGAAAACACGTAGAAGAAGGTTCTGTGGCCAAAACATTAGAATTCATACTTTATCATTCTGGTCTGTGTGTGAAGGTTCATTTATAAGTAATAGTAAGCAAGGTTATTTCTAACAGACCAAAATGGAAATTTCTGGCCTACATGCAAAAGACTGACAGGAAAGCAACACTTCATCACTCTGAGCACACTGTGAAACATGGTGGTGGCAGCATCATGCTGTGGGGATCCTGTTAGAATTGGCAGTGAGGCTGGTCAGAGTTGAGGGCAAGATGGAGAGAGCTAAATAGAGAGAAATGTTGGAACCAGCAGGCTGAGCAACACTAAAAGCATGTTCATGAGATGGTTTGCCAGCCACTATTTGGGACAGGGACAGTTCTTTTAAGCTAGACTTGGGAAGATCACCACAAACCCTTTTAACAACCCAATCAATCCCTTTCAGTGACTCACTTTGTTTCTCTGTTCTTCTTCTTCTTCTTCTCCTGTTGTGTTGTTTTGTTCTGCTCACTGTTAGTGGATTTCATCTGTTTTGATGCCACAGATATAACGTACATCTACTTACATCTGCTCTACGGAGCTCTTCTGCTTTCAAAAAGGTCTCCACTCTCCTTTTGTCCCGTTAATACTCTATCAGCTCAGCCCTCGGCCTTATTTCCAACAAAGTGTCCAGAGCAGAAGTGCTCGCTGCATGGAGACGATCTGACAGCTTGTTGTGTGATACCGTCTGCTCTTTAATTGAGTGTTGTTACCCAGCAGCTGGTCCATTGATTGGTTATCTTAGCTAAAAGTAAGTGAAAATATGTTTCATTTATTCACCCTCAAGCTGTTTTTAAAATAAATCTTAACTTTAATAAAATGAGTTGCATAAAACACATCAAGAAACATCATGGTTTATTGTTGGAGAGTAATGAGAAGACTTCTTGTCAAAGGGGATTGATGAAAAACATCAAGTCATGGTAAAACTGAAAGCTTTTGGGTATCTAGACATAAAAAACCATGGCCACAACAGATTCTAGGCTGTCATTATTTGTCAAATCAATCTGAAGTGAGAATGGAAATGCTGTGTGGAAAACGAAGCAGAGCTCATGATTGGAGAACAACCTCTTGCAGCAATAAGGTGAATGACTTTCATAGTCTCAACCAGCTCTACTCCTAAGGTTCTACTCAGTAAGGTTCAGGTTGGGACCTTGGTCTTTGTAACACGTTGATTATTGTCTCTTCAACCACTTTAATGGAGATTAGCTTCTGTGTTTGGGATCGTCCTGTAGATGGCCCGACTTCCACACATTTGTCTCTCGAATGCGTGTTTTCCACATAAAGTTAATTATCAGCTGAGGGGCTCAATCTATCATCAGTTCTGACAATGATTTTCTTATTTTTAAGTAGGAACAAAGATATAATGCTAAATGTGCGCTTGTGTAAAATGAATTTACTTTAATGTATTTAAAATGCATTCAGAGTTTTGAACATGCATTTCCATTGTTCCATGAAAAAAACAGATTTGGATATTTAGTTTCTTTATTCGAACATTTATATAAGACAGACCTGTGCTTCGTGTGCAGTTTAAATGTGTTAAGTGAGGCAGCTCCCTGAGACGTCTCTGTGGTTAAAGACTAGAAAGCTGTTCCTTTCTGCCCTTCCACCACTTCACAGAAACAGACGTTTCTGGACGTCCTTCGGCTTAAAAATGTAGGCTTAAAGACTTGGGCACCATCACCGCCCTCTTTCCAAGTCCAGTGGCTAGAAAACAAGCCCATATCATCACCCCTCCACCACTGTACTTGACAGTTAGATGTTGGTTTGGGCTGATATACTGGGTGTGGGTTTTGAGGTTTGCTGTTTATGGTGACCGTAAACAATCATATAATGCATTTGTTTTTTTAAGTACATTTCTGTAGATTGAAAAGTGTTTTCTAAAAATCTAACTTCATTGTATTTGTGTGTTTTTTTTTTTTTTTTTTTCCTTTCTTGTGGTCTGAGAAGATAGCAGCATCCCTTCCAGCGCTGTGTCCAGTGCAGGCCCCTCGTCCCCAACCACAGACACCTCCGGCGTCGGCCTGAACTTCAGCTTCAGCGAGTAGGTCCGTCTCTCTGGGCGACAAGAGGGCTGCTGCGACTCTGAGGTGGCGATGAGATGGACATCGCTGGGTTCTCCTCCTCACAGTTATATTTCTGGAGGAGACTGTGATTATGGAGAGAAAATACTGCATAACACTCAGACTTCGACCTGTACGGGAACTGTTCAGCTTCCTGCAACGTCTGAGCTCCGCAAGGAGACAAAGCACTGAATCATCTTTCAGTTTGGTGACATTTGTTGACTACACTGGGAGACACTCTGAGTGCATCAGACCAGCTTTCAGACACCCGGGTCTTTCATCGGTTTCCAGTGCTTACTTTGGTTCCTGCTACCAGCTCCTTTTCACTCTAGATTTGACTCAATATTATATAGAATAAGCTTTAAACACTTTTTTCTTACTCTAATTGTTCCCCAGAGACTAAATGTTGATGGAACCTCCTGCTGTTCAACGGCACAGAGACCAGAACCTGGACCTGCATTTTACACATTTGGTTCGTTTCTTCGCTGTCAACACGCCAACAGTTTGACCTTTGCTGAGAAATTATGATAGAAATTCCTCTTAATCATTGTTGCATCTTTATTATTATTTTTTTCTTCTATAAAATATAAAAGATTTTTGTTTTATCAAAGCCTCAGATTGAAAGCCAGTCAGAGGTTGTTATTCAGCCCTCATGGCTGATGGTATCCAATCAGACTGAGATGAACTCAGTAGTTTCTTCATATCGACCAAAGAGGTGCAGGTTTCTTCAGTGATATTCACGCCAGGCTGATCAGTCTGTGTTTTTCACTCCTATGTGTCTGCTGTTGAATGGAAGCCATATTTGTGTAAATGTGCCGTTAAACGACCTGTGACATTCAACAACAAATCATGTTTGGTAATCAGAAAAGCGCTGCAGCGTTGGAACTGAAGGAAGAAACCACTAGATTAGGGAAATATTAAAATTATAATTAAGATTAGTTTGTTTGCTGCCTTTATCTCCTGTCCTGCCAAATCAAAGTCATGTTTAATGACTTTTAATGATTTCAGTAGCTGGTTTCTAATTGCTCAGGTAAAGAAGTAACCCAAATAAGTTTTCTCAGCATTTTGCTGAACTGGGGGTTGGTTCACTTTCAGTTATTTTAAGCTGGTAAAAACTCAGTACTGGGACCTGCTGAGCTTTTTTTTTTTCTTGCCATCTAGCATTTCTGTACAGTACGACAGCAGAGCTGCAGGGACTCACTTTATATGGAAGGCCGTAATCCTTGTAAGCTAAACACAAGTCTCTAATATTGTTCCAACTCTAGGGGGACATGTGCTTCCTGTGCTGTACATGCATGGATTCAGCATCAGTTATCAAGGTATGATGAGGTGTTGAACCACCAACACGTTCTCTCCTGCTGTCCTTTTAAGTCCTTTTAATGAGACACCAGAGAAAGTTCCGGAGTGAGCTGTTTTCTCCAGCTCTATAGAGAAACCTGGGTTTACATCGTCCCCAACCTGTTGCTGCACACTCCACGTCAGCTGGCTGAAAGAGGGATTTTCTCCGGACGTAGAAAGCATAACGTAGTGTAGTGCTGGCTGAAGAAAGACTCTTCCACTTTTTCCCCTCACAAGAAAGATAGGTCCGCCTGCTTGGAAATATTTTTGATTCCAAAAACCCCAGACAGTCATGGTGTGGAAGTCCAACCATCACTCCCATTATGGTCTCTGTTTGGTCATCGTTGCTACATCAGTGTGTGCATGTTGCACTAGCAAAGGGCTGCCTGGACGCAATATTAGGTAGAATATTATATTTCACCTCTGTATACTGGTGATATGCTTGGCCAGTATACCTGTAACGGACCTGTTGTATAATTTTAGTGAACGTGATACTGAAGCTCACAGTGTGTTGAGGATATTGAACATAATCAGAAAAATGTGGATTTATTTTAATTAACCAATTTTCACCACATTATCAGTAATTATTACCCTGATATCATACAACTCTAGTGTTCATCCTTTCTTTTTCTTAAGTCTGTTATCAAAATCCTAATAAATACATTTCAGAAATAAAATGGTAACTGTAATAATCAATATAAATAAGAAAATATATTTCTTATTTTAGTTGCAGTAGGAATAGGTGCTGCTTTTCTGTTCTGAAATGAAAGCAGAAGGATCAGCATTTCTGTCTTAGATTTTTCTGTCAGTACCTTTCTTCTCAAGATTATACCATAAGAACTGTAAATGGGTCCATGCCTAGCAGAAGGAGCATGTCCAATAAACTGGTTAGATCCAGCTCATTCAGTGTTACGTCATCTAGGCAGGAAGCAGCAGTTCAGCTGCTTTCTAACCAGCCGTCTCTGTATCTCTGCTGGAAAACGTGTACAGGTCAGCTGGAGAACTGTAGTTTTCACTTTATCTAAAGGAAAGAGGGTGAAAATGTAGCCTAAAGATAAAAGAACTAAAATATCTTCCTTCAAAAGCATCAAGTTCAAAGTTTCTTTAGGTTTAACTCCGAATTTAAAACATCTGCATTTTTGTGTCTTGTGAACAAAGTTTTCTGTTTTACTGTGACCAAAGTCCTCTACTTTTACTCTGTCATGTCTCAGCTTGGCTTCAACGTGTAGACAAGGCCATGTGCTCTAGAAAAGCTGTTAATTATAAGAACGGTCCCTGTTTGCCTGAACTGACCCCCAGACATTGGAACAAATCTGCTGTAGTCATATTGTTGTTTTTATAATGATGCGTTTTAGGTTTCTGTTCATTTTTGCCTTTTTATTGGTTGTATAGCTGAGTTGTTGACTCGGTTTTCTAATTCGCTGTTTGTCGGCCAAAAAGTTGTGTCTCCTGAGATGTGATTTGCTTCAGAGGAGCAGGGTGGAGCTTTATAAATCTGTAAAACTCTCAAACCTGACATGTTCAGATCAGGTTGTGATGTTGGAGAAATAAAAAAAAGAAAATACATCCATTAAACCTGCTGTTTGTGTGGTACAAAGTCCTGTTAGGTTCTGGACTTTTGACAGTAACCAATGGTCCAGAGTCGAGACACAACAACCTGTTGCTCTGTAAAGAAAGCTCCTCCACAAACACACTTGCAGCTCTTTATCTCCATTTTTCTACCCTCCAAGTTATTTTCTTGTTTCAGTTTAACCTTCCTCTCCTCTTTTGTTTTGTTTCACCTCTGTTCATTTTCTTCCCTTTTGCCCTTTTCTCTGCCTCATCTATTCCTCCTTTTCCTTCAAGGTATCCTCTCTTATTGTCCTATTTTTGTCTTTTTATCCCTCTGTATTTCTCCTTGTTTCTAATGGTTTCCCTTACTCACTTCTCTTCTGACAATGCCCAGCTCTGTCGGTCCCACCTGACCACCACACGGCCTCGACACCAATCTCAGGCTGTCTCTCTGACATATCAACGTGAATGAAAGCTCATCACCTCCAGCTAAACCTCTGTCTTCCCAGCCAACACAATATCTGCATCTAAACTGAATCCATCTCTTGCTCAATGAAAGGTAGCTATGGACTTTGGTTTCATGACCGATGACCAATTGTAGATTTAAAGATCATGTTGCGATCATGTCGCCGTCCCGGTTCACACTGTTAAACAAGAAAAATCAGGCCTTACCTTACTGAACATGCCGCCCAGCTCCTGTTGTTGTCTCTGGTCATTTCCCATCTTGACTACTGCAATGCCCTCCTAACTGCTCTGCCAGCCTGTGCTGTGAAAGCTCTGCAGATGGTCCAGAATCTGGTCTTCAGCCAGCCTTCTGTTGGTTGAGCACTACTGGTTACCTTTAGCTGCCTGCATCAAAGTCAAGTCACAGATGTTGGCCTATAAAGTGTTTAATGGAACACCTCCTATCTACTTAAATACTCTCACAAAGGTTTATGCCACGACCCGGTCACTCCAGTCGATGACATGTTGTCATGTAGCAGTACCTACACCACGCTTAAAACAATCCAGACCTTTTTCATCTGTTATTTCACAATTGTGGAATGACCTACCAAGTGCTACCAAACCCTGTCTATCTTGAAGACTCAGCTCTCCAGAGAACATCTGCTACCCCAGCACCAACCCTGAACTTCCCTGCACCCTCTACTTTTTCTGCACAGCCCTCTCTACCTGCACTCCATTGTTATATCTTATTTGTAAATTGCTTTGGATAGAAGCGTTCTTCACCTGCCGCCCCATCCAATCAGTGTTTGTCTTCTTGTTATACGTCTTTATTCCTTTTTTCTCTCTGATTTACTATTTGTTGCTTTCTCATTTAGTCTTATCCTCTCAACTTTTTTTTTTCCATTTTCTACTTTTTGTTTCCTCTCACCCCTCATATCTCAAAAAATAAAGAGGGCCTCCTACCTTTCTTACTTCACCCCGTTCACCTCTTTCCTACTCCTTCCCCTCCCATCTTCCTCCACCACTCTAAATCTCCTTTAACAACAGTGATGACTCATGCCTTCCCCTGTTGCTCCTATGCGTTGCTATGGGGACACCCCCACAGCTAATTGACTCCTCCTGAGGGACGCTGGCTGAATGGAGAGACGGCTCAGCGAAAGCCAAAAACCCTGATGTCATTATGTCTGCGAGACGAGACTTTATCTTCTATACAAACACGGGGACAGACATGAGTTTGTTCATGCAGCCTCTCTGAGCTCCACACCAGCGATTAGCACCATAGCCTCTGTATTTACTCCCTTAACAAGATGGCCAGCAGGCAGTGTTGAAAAGCCTAATCAAAGAGCAGAACACTTAGTTAATGTAGAATTAATTTTAAGAGCGTTGTCATAGGCTGATTTGATTTGAGAAACACTCCCAGAACAGGTTTCTCAGGATGGACAAACACTGCTTAATAAAAATGCAATTAAAAGGCTTGAGCTTTCATAAATGTCCAAATCATATTAGTGAAGCTGAAAAATATTTAGTGCTTGGGAAAATATTTAAACAGCTTGAACTTTTTCACATAAGTGGAAAAATAACACCAGAAATCACACTGAAAACACCAATCCACACAGTAAAGCAAGGTGGTGGCAGCATAATGCTTTGGGAATTCTCTTTTTCAGTAGAAAAAGGGAAGCTGGTCATGGCAAGGTTTAGCTTAGTGGTTTAATGTGTCACGTATATCTTAAATGCATCACAAATCAAAGCTAGTCAAGGTCATTTTTCTCTTGGCACGTGATGAGTTTTAGGATCTGATTGGACACATTTTTCACCCTCTTTAGAATCTAATGTCTAGTTAATAAAATCCGTCCTTTGAGATAGCTGTACCATTTTTAGATGGTTGAGAACCACCTAAGACGGGGAATGTTGGGTGGGATTTTTGACTGACTGGTTGATGATGTGGGACAGAAATAATGAGCAAAAATACCAGAACATATCCTTTAAGTGTCAACCGGGCTCAGTCTGCTATTGTAAAGCTGTTAACACCCCCCAACACTAAACTATTCTTTCATTAAAAGCTTCCTCGCGACTTTTATCTCAGTCTTTTGTTTCATTGCACCTTTAAAAGCAATTTTATTCTTATTTTAATTTAGGAGGCAATTATGTCTTAAACTCTTGAATTTTATTCTGCCTGGTGAATTAACCAAAGAAGGGGAGAAAGCATTAAACAGGAGAAGCTGTTACTCAAATTGATAAGAGAATTGGTTCCATCAGACATTAAGGTCTTCAGGGCGACCTTGAGGGCCATCACCGCTCTGTAACCACCCCCACCACCCATGAACATCCTCCAAACTCAAAAGCCTAGTGACGCCACCAGAGACCCAGGCAACACATGGAAGTAAGTCCTCCATGGCTCAGGGGAATGCTAATCTTAATGAACCCTATACCATTCTCTTTTATTGTTTTCCTACCATAGATTAAGCCTAGCTAGAAGACGTGTGGCGCTCACACAATCAGTAAAGAAACCCATAGACATGCAACTGCCTGCCACTTTATTAGGTACAGCTGTTCCTGTTTCCTGTTAAGGCAGTATTGAATCATCCAATCACATCGTGGCTTCGAAAGGCCTTAGAGCAAATAATGAGGTGGCCTCCTTCCTCACCTGACATAAAACCTGTTGAGAACTTGTGGGTCCTTCCTAAACAGGAGACTTCCTGCGTAGGAAACCAGTCCGCCGTTCTGAAGAGTGTCTGGGAGGCTGTGGTTGCTGCTACACAAAAAGTAAAGACAAAGACAGACTCTATAAATGGAGAGCTTGTCACTTTTGAAACGAAGGGTTGCTCTATTGGTCACAGTTTTTAAAATGTTCTATTTGTTTATAAATTTTGAATTATTATTCTGACTTTAGCAAATAATAATAATAATAAAGTGAGATAGGAAATTTTTCATTATTCATTTTGTTGCATAATAATTCTGCACTGTTACACAGATATTCTCCTAAGAAAGCCAAAACCTCAGTTAACCATTCAAGGTTTTATTAAAATCTTGAATTGATTCAGAGCTGCAGTAGGTTAAAAGGAATAAAGAAAAAGACGTGTTCAGTGCTCTGTAGAGACCGTGATGAAAATACTGGTGGCATTGTTACTTCTCTACAACAAGACTGAAACTGAAGGCTCAGATGAACAGGACGGCACAGCCAGGAAATCGGTTGTGGAAAAGCCTATTTGGCAGTTACTAGGACCATCGCAGAACAATGATTACCTGCACTGGAATTTGTTTTTCCAGATTTTCAGCAATCTAACACTGTTTAAAAGGCCGGGAGAGTCTTGAAGCCAATGGAGGCGTCTTAGTCCGGTGTGAAGAGGCCGAGCCAAAAGTAAAGAGTTGTACAGCCTTGCCAGTGGAGCTACAGACCACTACTGGGTTCTCTCTTCCACCTTCAAATTGCTTTTTAAAATGCAATAACTCGTAATAAGGTATTTATGACTTCTTCTTAAAAGTATAAAATGACCTGTAACACAAAATAAATGGAGACACATTAGATTTCAATGTAGTTTAATTGATAATAACCAGGCTGTTTCCCTTTTACAATGGATCTACAGTGGTTCTAGTTTTACCAGTCAGATTTCAAGAGACAGAGACATATTTTATATTGCACAGAGGAAGAAAAAACAGAATCAAGATTAATACAATGCAAAAAAAGGAGAGAAAGAGAATCAAACAGAACTACCAATACAGCATCTTCTTAACATGTTATAGGGCAAACAATAAAAGCACAGCCCAAGATTATATAACTGTAGTTCATGTCAGTACCAGTTAAGACAATAAGCATTTTTCAAATATACCTCTTTAAAATAGCATCATATCTTTTTTTATTATTATCTTCATGTTAAACAGTTACATTCAGGATTATAACTAAATAAATCACATGCAGATAGATTAGATGGACAGATGACACCAGATGCTGATTCTGAATGATATTTTCACTTTTAACGAAGCTATGGACAAGGATATTGAACTGAAAGATGCACTTTTGTTTTTTCCTTTCTGTAGCTTGTCAGTATTTTGTGTTGTTTCAGCAGTTTGGATGAGCTTGTCACTAAAGTTGGTTTCACAAGACAGGGTAGTTTGTTTTCCATCAGGTTTGTTATTTCAGAGCGATATGTAAAGATCTGGGTTCAGTAGGTCATAGTACATGTGGTGTTGGTTCCGTCTGTATGGGGTTTGAGTCTGCATGTGTTTCAAGTCATATTCAGGAAAAAGTTGCAGCTGCAGTCAGTATTTATCTTGTTTTGTTCATGTGTTTCTAGTGGAATCTAATAATCTTTCTGTAACCATGAGAAAAAAAGTCTTCATGTTTTGTTGTTACTGAACCAGAAAAAAAATATTATCCACCATTTATACTTAAGTTGGTGTAAATATATATATATATTTTTTGTCATTTTTGTTTTTAATCCAGCAGCATTCGTGTGGTCGAACCAACTCTACATTCAGAAAAATAGATCTCCTGTACAGTGCATTTAGCTCCTGTGAGGGTGTACAGTTCATTATTGAGTGATTCACAGCGTTCTCTTACAGCCTGGAGTACCCCAGGGCCAGGTATTTGGAATCTGCCAACTTAAAATAACAATATTATCACAAGAAATCATTGCAACAACTCAAACCATCCATGAAATCTAATGCACACATTAAAAAAGCAGCTTTCTGTATTGAGCTAATCACATTTTAAAAAGCAGTGAAAAACGACCATTTCTTAAAGACATTCAGAAATTGTTTTTGACCCTTCACTATGCCCTCCAGTAAGTCAGCTCCCTTCAGACTAAGATAGTTTATTTGTGCGTTACCAGCTATTTGTTCAAAATTACAAAATCACCAACAGTGGGATAAAAGAAGCTGTATCTTCTTTTGAAGCATCGCCAGCAGAGACAAAGATCAAAAATAAACAAGCATTCTTATGCATAACCCATCTTTGATTTAAAACTAAGGGACAGCAGATAGAGCACCGGGGTTTGGAAGATGAGGTATACAACTGTGTTATGAGTCAGTTTTACGGCAAACGAAATTGGCACTGGTATCTGGTTGGCGTGAGGTTGCAACAATATGTTGCTTTCTGTGGAGTCGTATCAAAATTTCTTGATAACTATGCCAGCCAAGAATACGGTAGTTTCCTGTTTTTAAGATGGAAATGCCCAGATAATAACAAAGCTATAATCTGCTTAAATATTAGTTCTTGGTGGCACTAGCGGTTTTTAATCAGGGTGACACGGCTCTCCGCCCAGGGTAGAATGGCCTGGGGATGCCAAAAGCACTCAGCAAAAAAAAAAAGTATTTGCCAGTTGCGCCCCAAAATGAATTTTCTTGTGCTTATTTGCTTATCTAGTCATTGGAGAGTGGCACCACCTAGTGTTCCGCAATATGTATGCAATACCAGAAAATATGGTCGTACGCAACTGTCGAGTGACGCTGAAGTTGGTAACTGATTTGCAGATCTTGGACCGGATTTGAAAAACACTCAGACTGGTCAAAGCTTTCTGAGAAAACAATTTGAGATTCATTAAACCTTCATTCTATTTGTGAAGAAAACTGTACTTTCAATGATTTTTCAGCTTCCTAATGTTTCTGATAGCTTGTGAAATGAAAAGGTACTCCTTTTTTGCAAAATTGTTTATGTGGAGGGTCCAGAAGGGTTGGCACTTGCCCAGGGTAGCATTAATGCAACAAAAAGCCACTGCATCCTGGAGATAAAAACAGGCCCCATCGGATCAATCCTGTTCAGCGCTCAGTTTTAAATCAATCTTTAAAAAATAACTGGACAACAATGGAAGGCAAAATATTGGCTGAAATGTAATTCTAATTCAAACAAAACATTTAAGTGCCTCTTAACTCCCAAAAAACCTAAATATCAGTTAAAGTGATATTACAAATATGCAGTTGTGAACAAGCAGAGAAATCTGCAGTGCTCTAACAGAAATTAAATTACCTAAAAAGAAGAAAAACCCTTTAGCATAATAAATAATGTCCATTCTAGGCTCACGCACTCAATCCTACCCCTAACACTGTCCAATACAGCCACAGTAAAAGCATTCGTGCACAGGCTTTACAGAAATTCCTGGGATTAATCTTCATATCAAGATTTTATTTTGTGTTGTTACATTTGGGGGAACGTCTCGTTCTTGCATATGTTTTACTTCTCCAAATGAATTCTCTCCTGGATGATCTGTACCTCAACGACAAACAAAACTCAACATGGAAACTCTCCTCCCTCGCTTCAGAAAAGTGCGTTTATATTTGATGTGACATTTCTCTCGAAGACTCGATTTAAACCTGGTATTTCAGGTTTTTAAAGTGAATGTTAAGTTGGAGAATCCAGATCTGTTTCGGAAAAGTTTATGCAATCGATGTCAACTCCATCTGATATTTTCCAACTGCAGCTTGTATGTGATTTGATTAGTCCTTTATTTGACAGTTGTCTGTTTGACTCACCCTTGTCTGTGGTTATGCTTCAAAATGGCTGTCCCCAAAATATCCCCTGCTCTCCAAAATCACCACCTAAAGGCACATAGAGTAAGAGCAGCCTCCTGCAGCACGCTTCACACAATGTTTTCCTGCAAAATAAGCCCAATTATACAAATATTGCAGTTTCCAGCGCAGTATTGTTGCCTGTGCGGGTAATACAGAAAACTTTGCTACATTTGTCACAGGTCGCTGCTCATTTTTTCAATTACTTCGTTGATGTATTGACAGAGATGGCTTAATGTGGCTAAACACATAAGGACGATAACATTTTACCTTCTTCTCAAAGCATGAAAAAGACCATTTTGGTTGCTATTTGCATCATTACCCCAAGAATTCATCCAAACAACTGTCTGTCCTGATAAACAATAATTCTAAACATATATTGGTGAAATAACACCAACAAAGACCTCCATGAGGGTTTAAAGAAGCGCCATCACACTGAGCAAGGACGAGAATCATGTCGAAGCATTCCTTGGACCGGCGCATACGGATTTCACTTGAGGATAAATAGACAAAGATTGCTGTAATTATCGACACTATACTGCGTTCCACAGCTGAGGGCTGACTAGAGAGAATGAACTCTACGCAGTTCGCTGAAACCGTCTGAGCTACAAACGTAAGCATCGTGCAGGGACTAGGCTGTAAAAGCCAAGAAAAAAGGACTGACAGAGGGAGCACCTCCTAGAACTTCACCACAAAGGACAGGTATCAGCAGTTTTAGCCACAAAACATCTATTTCTGTAATCATTAAGATCATACAAATGATACTGAGGTGAGAGCTGGATTGGAAAAGGATGTGTTTTGTTGTGTAGTACTGGACGAGAGAGGTTTTAATAAAGAAATGTGTTCCTATGAACAGCGGCTGTGCAATCCAATCTGATAGCAGATCCCTGTTTAAGGAAGTCATGTTGGACAATTCTGATTTCATTTGAATTGTGTTTTCATTGGGAGCGGGTTTCCAATCAGTGCTAGTCAGTGCTTGAGTCTTTGAATGCTTTTGATTGGGACTGAGTTTCCAGCAAGCTGAAGAACTGTGTTCGGGTCCATAAGAAACCAATAAGTACAGCTTTATTTGCGTGCGAACCCCACAATTACAAATCACAGACCTAGAGTTTTCACCTATCAACAGCTGCAACGACTGCTTTTTACAGTTAGAAGCTTTGAAGGAGCATCGAGCGCTAATCGCTCTCGCTCTATTTCCAGATGATGACAGGAAAGGCAGGGTGAAAGGGCGGTGGTGACGGGGGACGAAGGTGGAGTAGCACTCATGAAGCTCAGAACTCGATCTTGCAGGCGGGGAACGACTCGTCCTGCATGACGACTGTACTGCTGGAGGCGAGAACCATGATGTTCAAGTCCTGCTGTCTCTCGTGGGTCTGCTGGTACCAGTCCCGGGTCACCTCTGTGTCATGAGTCGGTATCACTGTCACCTGTCACATCACGATTAAATTGTTTATTCAAAGCAATGGAAGAAATGTACAGGGCTTTGCAAAGCATTTCTACATTTTTTAAGTAGTTAACAATTGTGACATAAAAAAACTAAACATTTTTTTGATGAATCAAATCTGGTGTAGTATTTAACATACATTTCGGTCCAACAACCTTTCATTGCAAATACAGTAACAGAATTACACATCTAGACTGAACTTATTAAATGGTTAATGGCCTGTACTTGTATAGCGCTTTATCAAGACCCAGAGACTACATTCAGTCATCCACACATTCACACACTGAGTTGTGAGCTACATTGTGTCCACTGCTGCCCTGGGGCAGACTGACAGAACTGAGGCTGCCATACAATCAGCGCCACCAAGCCCTCTGACCACCATCATCAGGCAAGGCGGGTAAAGAGTCTTGCCCAAGGACACAACGACTGAGACAGACATAGCGGGGCTCCAACCGGCAACCCACCAGTTACAAGATGAACCCCTGCCACCATTGCCATGGTCGCCCCATTAGCTCAAGTTTAGTCAAAGGAGAGTGTCTGTGAACATTAGTTATCAAGTCTTGCTACTGATTCTCAATTAGATTTAGGTCTAGACTTAGACTAGGCCATTCTTACATATGAATATGCTTTGATCTTAGCAATTCCATTGTAGCTTCTGGCTGCATGTTTACGGTCATTCTGGAAGGAGAACCTCTGCTCCAGTCTCAAGTCTTTCACAGACTCGATCAGAATGTATTTCAGGTAGCCCTTTATTTAACCTGATCCATCTACCTATCAATTCTGGTCAGCTTCCTTGTCCCTGTGAAAGAGAAGCAACCCCACCGCATTATGCTGCCACCACTACCATGTTTCCCAGCTGCAATGGTAGTTTTCCACCAAATCTTTCAAGCTTGTGTGGCATATATGATAGGTGTGTGCCACACGGTTTCCATTTTGGATTAGGGACTAAATTACAGTGCCTTACGAACATATTCGGCCCTCTTGAACTGGTCAACCTCTTGCCACATTTCAGGCTTCAAACATAAAGATATAAAATTCTAATTTTTTGTGAAGAATCAACAACAAGTGGGACACAATCATGAAGTGGAATGAAATTTATTGGATGTGTCAAACTTTTTTAACAAATAAAAAACTGAAAAGTGGGCGTGCAAAATTATTCAGCCCCTTTATTTTCAGAGCAGCAAACTGACTCCAGAAGTTCAGTGAGGATCTCTGAATGATCCAATGTTGTCCCAAATGACTGATGATGATAAATATAATCCACCTGTGTGTAATCAAGTCTCCGTATAAATGCACCTGCTCTGTGATAGTCTCAGGGTTCTGTTCAAAGCACAGAGAGCATCATGAAGACCAAGGAACACACCAGGCAGGTCCGAGATACTGTTGTGGAGAAGTTTAAAGACGGATTTGGATACAAAAAGATTTCCCAAGCTTTAAACATCCCAAGGAGCACTGTGCAAGCAATCATATTGAAATGGAAGGAGTATCAGACCACTGCAAATCTACCAAGACCCGACTGTCCCTCTAAACTTTCATCTAGAACAAGGAGAAGACTGATCAGAGATGCAGCCAAGAGGCCCATGATCACTCTGGATGAACTGCAGAGATCTACAGCTGAGGTGGGAGAATCTGTCCATAGAACAACAATCAGTCGTACACTGCATAAATCTGGCCTTTATGGAAGAGTGGCAAGAAGAAAACCATTTCTCAAAGATATCCATAAAAAGTCTCGTTTAAAGTTTGCCACAAGCCACCTGGGAGAAACACACCAAACATGTGGAAGAAGGTGCTCTGGTCAGATGAAACCAAAATCAAACTGTTTGGCCACAATGCAAAACGATATGTTTGGTGTAAAAGCAACACAGCTCATCACCCTGAACACACCATCCCCACTGTCAAACATGGTGGTGGCAGCATCATGGTTTGGGCCTGCTTTTCATCAGCAGGGACAGAGAAGATGGTCAAAATTGATGAGAAGATGGATGGGACCAAATACAGAACCATTCTGGAAGAAAACCTGTTGGAGTCTGCAAGAGACCTGAGACTGGGACGGAGATTAATCTTCCAACAAGACAATGATCCAAAACATAAAGCCAAATCTACAATGGAATGGTTCACAAATAAACGTATCCAGGTGTTGGAATGGCCTAGTCAAAGTCCAGACCTGAATCCAATCGAGAATCTGTGGAAAGAGCTGAAGACTGCTGTTCACGAACGCTCTCCATCCAACCTCACTGAGCTCCAGCTGTTTTACAAGGAAGAATGGACAAGAATTTCAGTCTCTTGATGTGAAAACTGATAGAGACAAACCCCAAGAGACTTGCAGCTGTAATTGCAGCAAAGGGTGGCGCTACAAAGTATTAATGCAAGGAGGCTGAATAATATTACACGCCCCACTTTTCAGTTTTTTATTTGTTAAAAAAGTTTGACACATCCAATAAATTTCATTCCACTTCACGATTGTGTCCCACTTGTTGTTTATTCTTCACACAAAATTAGAATTTTATATCTTTATGTTTGAAGCCTGAAATGTGGCAAGAGCTTGAAAAGTTCAAGGGGGCTGAATACTTTCGCAAGGCACTGTAAATGTCCAAAGGTTGGAATATTGTTTTATAACCCAGCCCTGCTTTAAATTTCTCCAAAGCTTTCTCCCTTACCTGTCTGCTGTGTTTCTTGGTCTTCCTGATGCTGTTTGTTCACTAATGTTCTTTAACAAACCTCTGAGAGGTTTGGCCCAATTGGATTTATCCACCTTAGATACACTTGGTTAAAATTCTTTAAAGTGCCAGCAACTTTTCTTTAGTTATCCCTTCACACACACCTGCGACACAGACAGTCCAGCTTATCCAACAAGAAAGCTTTTTTTTGTTTGTTTTCTAAATTCTGAAAGAACATCCAAACTATGAAAGTCAAGGTAGACAATCCCTCCAACGGATAGAGAGAGGGCTGTGAGTTGAACCTAAAGCAGAAACCTTAGTTGGTTCTGAATAAGCAAACAGCCATCTGACCCAATAATAGGTACGCTCTTGTCTTATTTTATAATTAAGGCTGATTTCTGGCATCAGAATTTTCCTTTTTATCCGCTCTTCTAATCCTTCCCTTTAAAGTTATGTCAGGTGCCAAATTATGCAAGAAAACTCAAAGTCAAGGATTTTCTGTTGAAGTAATTAGATTTAAGGTTTGTTTTATGTTTTGTTTTGTTCTTTTTCTTTACTTAATTAATCATAAACTATTTTGCCAAAAGTACTCGCTCACCCCTCTAAATCATTGTTCCAACCAATTCCATGGCCACAGGTATTTAAAATCCAACACCTAGGTGCACAGACAGCTTCTACAAACATTTCTGAAAGAATGGGTCACTCTCAGTAGGACAATGAATTCCAAGGTAGTACCATGATAGGATGCCACCTGGGCAATAAGTCCAGTTGTGAAATTTCCTCACTATGACATATTCCAGTCAGCTGATAGTGGTATTATAACAAAGGCGAAGTGATTGGGGATGACAGCAACTCAGGCACAAAGGAGTAGTCCACATGAAATCTAGGAGTGGGGTCAGTGACAGAACAGAGGTCAACAACTTTCTGCAGAGTCAGCAGCTACAGATGTCCAAACTTCATGTGGGTTTATGGTTAGCCCCAGGACAGTAAAAGCTTCATGGAATGGTTTTCCATGGCTGACCAGGTGTATCTAAGCTTTACCTCACTAAGTGCATCGCCGAGCATTGGACGCACTGCTGTAAAACTACAATTTAGAGCACTAAGAACGGATCATGGTTCTCTGTGTGGCAATCAAATTGATGAGTCAGGGTTCGAGACTTGTCAGTAGAATGGCACTTGCCTGTTTGTATTGTGTCAAGTGTAAAGTTTGGCACAGACGGGGTTATGAACATAAAAACATTCCCAAACCTAGTGGAAAGTCCTCACACAAGAGCTGAAGCTGTATAGCTGCAAAGGATGGGCCAACATCATATCAAAGCTTATGAATTAAAAATGAGAGGTCACTCAAGTGTGTGTGAAAGCAGAGAAGTGAATACTTTTGGCAATATAGTATTTAACAGTATGATTACTAACAGGTTATTTATTGATTCCTTAGGAGACTAGTTCCAATATAATAATTCCCTTTTCAAATAAAATTTCTAAATTAAGAATAAATCAAATGTAATAATATATTCTTTTCTGTTCTTTCTGTAAAATAAACAGTTAAGGCTCCCTGATCAAGCTAAAGAACTGAATCTTCTAGATCATTGATAGATTTGAGATAGGAAAATACATTTTATTAATGAGACTCATAAACTTTGCTTCATAAATAATTAGGTAGCCTTAGAAATGTCTTCATTTAACAGTCCCCCATCTTTATCATTCCCTACATAAATGACTTGCAGGTACCTGTAAATTGGAGCCCCACTGAGCTTTACCCTCCAGCAGAGCATCCAGAACTCCACGGCTAGGCTCTCCACTTCCCGGGTCATTCCCGCTCACCACGTAGTATGCAGCCCGCACTCTCTTGAAGAACTCCTGGTCCACATTCTTGGCACTGCAGTGGTTGGGCACATAGGCCAGGTCTACATATATAGGTGGTCCTGGGGGAACAGCTGTACCAGTTTTTTGAGAGCTGTTTCCTGGAAATGAAAGATACACATTAGAGGAACTTTAGAGGAAAAATCTTTTTTGACATTACAGTGTCTTCTTATAATTGCAGACCAGCTTTTTACATTTCTTCTTTTTACACTGGTATTTATTCAATTCAATTCAATTCAAAAATACTTTATTAATCCCAAAGGGAAATTAAATAATAATTATCTCTGGTGATAAGGTCTAAGTCTTTGAGGTTCATGCTCTTTACCACCGCCACGCCCATTCTTTGCATGTTTGACATGTCTAACGTAATGTGAATTAAGTTTCAATTAGACTGGGACCTACATATTTTCAGGGCGATGTTGTGTTGAAAGAAATGAGGACAATAACACACCTGAACAGCTCTTCATGCCGTTGACCAACCCTTTCCCAGAGTTGAGGAGCTCACTCCTCGAGCCTTGCATCTCAGACATTTTGATCAGTCTAGAGCTTTTGTCTGTGTCCTTTCTCCTGAGCGAGGCGGATCGAGGTGAGGCGGAGTCCTTGGACTTCACTGGCGTAGAAGACCTCTTCCTGGCATCACCCTTACGAGCAGGAGAGGCTGACTTTGGTTTGCCCTTTCTGAGACCTTTTTTCTTTAGAAGTTTCTCTGTGCTGCTGTGGTCATTGAGAAGAGCATCTGGGTCGACCATGCAGACATCTGGATGGGGAGGGTGGGGCAGGGGGTCCTTCATTGGGGTTGGGAGGGGATCATTTGGTTTCTGAGAACGTGGTGAAGATCCATGGTGGCTGCTCCCAACTCCAGAGGCCGATCTGTCTACTGGCAGATGCTCTGCGTCTTCGTCAGAGTCCAGGTTTCCCTCTGCAGTTATGGATGGACACTCTTCGGTTTCTGGAGGGACATCAGAGTCTGACTGTGAAGGTAAAGACTCGCTGACTGATGTTGGAGGTGTTTCTTCCCCAGCTAATGTGACAGCCAAACCAGAGGACATTGCCCCAGACAGCTGGTGAGTCCCCTGTCCAGCTTCAACATGGTGACTCTGGTGGTGCTTGTGCGACCTCCTTTTCACTGAGTGTTGGTCATTATCATCCTCCTCTCCTTCCTGGGAACGGTCACTGTGTCCATCTTCTTCACCCTCATCACTAGAGAGTTGGTGAGGACTGGGGTTGATGAAGGATGGAGAAAGTTCGCCCTTGCGGTGTTTATATTCACAGGATGAGTAGGCTTCAGAGCAGGCAGAAGAAGTTGCTCCAGTGTTCAGGTCAGAGGGACGAGCAGTCTTTATGTCTCCTTTGCTAGGTGCTTCTGTGTGGTAAGGGTCTGCTGAGGTGGACATGGACATAACGTGAGAAGTGGCCCTCCATTCCCTAGTTTCCTCATCTTCTTCCTCCTCTTCATCATCGCAGTGTGGTGGAGGCGTACCCGGATAGTCCTCAGGCCTCTGCAGAAGCTCCCAGTCAGATAAACTGCTCTTTCTCCTTAACTCTAACCTCTCTGATGGCTTCTCCAATAAACCTTTGTCCTCCACTCTTTCTGTCTCCTCTTGTTTCCCAGTCTCTACCTTTTCTCTCACCTTGGGGTCAGCTGTTTCTTTTTTATCTTCTGTACTTTTGTCTTCACAAGACTTTTCATCCAGTTTCTTCTCTTGTATTTTTTGTTTGGTACCCATGTCTCTAAATGTCTCTGTCTTCTCATCTTTTCCACTTTTTTCTTTTTCCTCCACATGGACATCTTCCTTCATAAGTGCAATAGCTTCCTTTGTTTTCATATCCTTTAAGTCTGTTGTGGCACATGAGGTTTGAGTGGCTCTACTGTCACTGGGTGGAGTTATCGGGGCTCCATGTTGAGTTGTTTCTGTCGTCACGCCGGGTTTAGACTCAGTACTGGTAGAGGTGATGGTGACTGTATTTTTCTCTGTGAACCAAACTGTACTTCCAGCTGAATACAACTTAGTAACTTGGGAGAAAGCCTCTTTTGGGTCAGACACTTGGATTTTTTGACATTCAATGCGACATGGCAGGGTGCAGTCCTCCAGTTCAAGTGTTTCAGGCTCCCGGTCCTTAGACCCCTGGTCAGAGGAAGCAGCCCTTTGGAGAGGAGAGACATCAAAGTGAGCCTCTGATGTAGAAGGACTGTCTGGCACATCTACTGGTATTACACTTTGTAGAGAACTTGATGGGATGGAGGTTGGTATCTCAGTGCTCAGCTTTTGTTCTTGTGCCTCAGACTGCTTAAGAGTTGTGGATGAGCTTAGAGATGATGGTTTTGACACTTCTGCAGGCTTTGTCATCACCTCCAGGTACTCGTCTCTCTGAAAACCTCCAAAGCATGAGCTTGTAGATGTTGCTTTGAATGGAAGTTCCTCTTTGGCCAAAGGTACCTCAGAAGTTGGTGCTGTGAAACCTGCAACTTTCTCTCCCATGTCCCGGCTCAAAAGAGCAGACGTTGAGGCAGAAGATGAACCATTGTACGATGTAGAGGAGTATCCTGAAGAAGAGTACGTTAGGGTGGTGTAGGAGCAACCCGATGAGGTAGTTATATGTTCTGCCATGATGTCTGTGGTCTGGCCAACATTTAGACCTTGGCCAAAATATTTAATGTCACTTGGCATGGACTGCCTGGAGGCATCTGAGAGCCCAGAGAGTTCTTGCTTTTCCACATTTAGCCCAACCTGACTGTCCTCGCCATGAAAATGCTCAGAAAAACCTCCAGATCTGCTCAGCCCAATATCATCCCCTCTCTCAGAAAACAGAGGACTAGATGCTGGCTTGGACATTACCTCAGAATGATCAGATGTTGCTTCCTTTGTCGCAAACGGACACTCTGGTGAATGTAAAATGTTGGTATCATCTTCCTTTAGTACTGCAGATGAAGAAAAGTGATCCATTGGTGGCGACCTTGTCGTTATTGTTGTAGGTTCAGGTAAATAATCAGCTTTGTCTTTGTGTTCTACTTTTGTTGCAACAGAATGTTTTTGAGCATCTAGTGCTGTAGAACCACTTTCACCCATTTTAGTTGCTCTGACTTCATCTTCACTCTTTGGCTCAGGAGGTTTTAATGCCACTTTGCCACCGCCATCTGTTTTACCTGTATCTTCAACTTGTAAAGCTGAGTCATCATCAGGAGTTGTTTTACAGGCTGACTGCTCTTTGAGCAAACTTGATTCAGACAACTGAGATATTTTATTCAAGTCCTCTGTCTCCTCCAACTTGATGCTGTCAGCAGAACTACGCCGGCACATCTCTTTTTCAGACTGCTCCCTCGCTCCCTTTTCGATATCTACATCACTCGACACTTCCTCTTCTTCTTCCTCTTCGTCTTCCTCGTCATTATCGTCAACATTAAAATCTTCTCCCTCTACCAGCAGCCTTTTGTCCATTAGGATCTCTTTTCCCTCTGGAAAATTTAAGGATTTACAAGGAACAGAGCTGCTAATTTTGCTGTAATCAGATGCTAGAACATTATCATCAATATCAAGTCCTACACACATTGCTGTGGTACTACTGCTTGAGTTCGTAGGTGTATCTTGGTTCACTGAAGATGATGGACGCTGAGGTAAGATATCTTTTTCTGCGGGTGAATGCCGACCAGATGGAGAACCGTCCTTTTCCTTTGGATGATCAGAACTTTCCTCTTTGTTCTTGAATGACTCGGCAGACTTTTCATTCTGTTCTTCGCTCTTCTCTCTCTCTGTGACTTCTTCAAAAGTTCCACTAGTCGCCCCTAGGTCTGAGTGACCCCTTGATGCAAGAATACTTTCTTGTCCTAATGAGGTGGCTGCAGGCTGAATGACAGCACTTGATGAAATGCTCTCACCCTCTTCTGTTTGTTGTGTTTGAGAAGTTGAAGCATCTCCTTCCTTCTCTTTCTCAGATTTTTCAGGTTTGTCCTCTTTGGGACTAAGTGAATATGACTCAGCAGCTTGGGATGTTTTGTTGTCTTGCATGTTTGTAGAGAAATAGTTCTTGTCAAAAGATGGTGAATCTGCTCTTTCTTCTCTCTGATTCTCTTCCTCTTGGCCTTTCTCTCTGTCTTCATCTTTAGGGGAGGCACTTTGGCTGTGATGACTGCTCTTTTCACTCTCTGTGAGGGACACTGGGCTATAGTCGACTCTGCTGAAGGACAGAGGTTCCTCTTTGAGTTGATCGTCTAAGAGGAACATGGCTCCTCCAGCCTCTGTCTGGCTTGCTCTTCGGTTATCATCAATGCAAATATCGGAAGCAGTATTGAAGCCTAGAGAAACCTCAGAATCTTCTCTTCTCTCGAGATCTTGGCCCTTCGGGATGGGCTTTTCATCTGGATCATACTTAGATGCACCAAAGGTTTCCATCTCATGTTTGAGGCTTCCACTTATGACCTCTGTCTTTAAGCTAATGTTGTCGCATGAATCTGTTTTTCCAGTGCCAGTGGTGTCTCTAGCATCTTCTGATTCTTTATCAATCATAAAATATGAACAAGGTTGTGATAGTCCTGGAGATGCCACCTCCCTTTCTCCTTCCATTTCCCTTTCTGCTTCTTTTGCTTGTTTTTCATCTGGCTCTCTCTTTTCTGTACCACCTCCACCTGAGCTGACCTCAAACAGTACATGTTTCTCTTGTTGAAGTGTTTCCTCTACACTGGATTGGCTTTCTGTGCTCGAAAGTGTGGCCCACCTTGGTCGGCAGTCAATGCTAGATATTGCAGACAACATGGGCCTTGGTTCAGCAGTTTCTGACACCGGTTCTTCTTTGGCAGCTGCAGTACTATAAAATGTTTCCTCCTCCTTTGATGTCATACTATCAAAAGTCAACTCTGGCTTGGAAAGTGGTGCAGCTATGGTTTCTGGTTTCAAAACATCTTTGTCAGCCTCAGGTGAAAGTCTGGTTTCTTCTTTTCCAGAGTCCTTAATTTCCTCATCCAGCGATGGTTCCTGCATTGTCAGTGTGGGTATGATCACCGTGGGAAGTTGAGATATAGAGGGTTTAGTTTGGTCACTTTTCTGAGTAGTCTGAGTTAAAGTCACGCACACAGAGGAAATATTATGGTCAGATTTTCTTGACTCCACCGACAAAGGCCGGGAACCTGCTCCTCCCATACAGATATCCTCCTCTTCTTCATCTTCTCTGTCTTCATCTGATGACTGGACCACAAATGCAGGTTTGTAATCTGACTTAGGGGCTAATATTGCTTCTCCTGATATTTCCTGTGTAGGTTGTTTGGTGCCTTTTTCCAGGTCTTTCTCCTGTAATTCCTCTTTCTCCCATTTTTCCTCTTTAGTTTGATCTGCTTCAGTGCTGTCAGTCTTTGCTTTCTCTGTGTAATCATCTACCTTTTTGCCTGCAGCATCCTTTTCTGAAATAATCTTTACATCCTGAACTGGTTTTGTCTTTTCCTCCTTGATGTCCTCAGTCTCATAGGTGTAGTCCTTTTCCTGTTCTTTCTCCATTTTCTGTTCTTTGCTCAGTTCGGCAACATGTGCATCATCCTTTTCTCTTTCTATCCTCTCTTCCTGACTAATAACCATAGATTCTTTATCTTCTTGTGGCCCCCCACGAATGTCTCGGAAAGACATTCCAATGTCATCTTTCACCACAAATCCCTGGTGTATTCCTTCTGAGAAAATTTCCTTCCCTGGTTGGACTTCAGGCAGTTTATCATAACCTTCCTTATGTGTACCTTTATCACTAACAGTTGTTTCTTTTTTATTGTCTATATTAAATTCAGACTCTATAGGATAATTATCTTTACCAGCTTTCTCCATGGCGGTGCTGGTTGTTGGAATGTGTGTCTCTTTTACAACCTGACTGTCCTGCTTTTCTCCAACTTTTTCCTCTTTAAGTGTTTCAACCTTAGAAGACTCCTTGTCTTTTGTGGCAGAGGGTGGTTCAGTGGTCTCTCCTTCTTTGTTTTCTGTTGTATCGGTCCAGTCAATGTTCTTCATTTGCTCCGTCATGGGTTTTTGGTCAATACGGCTGTCTTCCTGGGGTTGTTTCATAGAAATGTCTCTTTTTGCCTGCACCGTTCCATCCTTAGAGGTTTTATCAGAAGTATCATTATCTGCTTTCTTCTCTGCTTTAACAGATACACATTCAGTAACATCAATCTTTTCATCTTTCTTGACATCAGTTTCTCCTTTCACTGTTTTCTTCGTCTCCTCTTTGTCAAGTTTTAAATCTGATGTATCATCCTTGGTTTCAACTTTCTTCTGCTCCTCTGTAAGAGAATAAACACCAGTTGTTTCTTTTGTTTCCTGCTCTTTGTGGGGTTTTATGTCAGAAATTGGGTCCTTAGATGTATTTTTCTCTTCCTTGAAGTGTGGAACATCTACACTGTGTTCCTGAGCTGTTGCTTGTTCTTCCTCGGACAGTTTGAAAGTTATTGTTTCCTCCTTTTCTGGTGTTTTTTTTTTCGCTCCATCTGCTGGGGTTTCAACAGTATGGAGATCTTTCCTGATTTCTGTGTCTTGTTCAGCTCTTATTGTGGGAGTAGGCTCACTAATGACACCCTTCGGTGTTGCTTCATCTTTGATTGTTTTGACAGCTGGTACATGCTCACGTATTGTTGCATCTCCTTCCACTACAGGATCTGATTTAACAGCAGATGTAACATCTTCCTTTGCTGTCTGCTGCTCCTCTTTTCCTCCTGCACTTGATATTTCAGTTTGAAGTGTTTCTTCTGCCTCTTTGCTAGTTGTTGTAGTAGACAGTTCAGTATCTTTACCTATGATTTCAGCCTCTTCGTCTATGTTGGTAACTTTAACTGCACCTTCAGTGTCTTTACTTTTTTCGTGTTCTCTTTTTACTTCAGTTGTTGGTTCACCACCAGTAGTTTCCTCCTTACTTAGCAGCTTTTCCTTTTCCTCAGATATACCAAACTGAATAGCCGAAGCATCTTCTTTTTGCATATCCTGCTTATTGCCGTATTCCACATCAGGTTTAAATAGGGATGCATCATCCTTGCTTGTTGTTACGTCTTCTTTTTCTTCCTGATATGGAATTTCTTTTATCTTTGCGACTCTCTTTTCTTGTTCAGTTACTGTCATGTCTGCAGTGATCTCCTCTTTGCTCACTGTTACATCCTTCTCCTCTAATTTGGTGTGGCTGAGTGTCCAGATTGCATCTGTACTAATTTCTTGCTCATCATCTTCTTTCTTGGTAAAAGGAGGTTTGAGTGTATCACTCATTTCTTTTTTTATCTCTTCCTCTCCATGATCTATAAAGGGCTTAGGGGCCGACACATCTCTTTTTTCCACTTCTTTTTTCTCTTTCCACTCTTCTTGCAGTTTGATATCCGACGACTCTTCCTCCTTTTTCTTCTCGTCTTTGGAAGACTCGGAAATGGGCATTCCATCTGTCTTTTCCTCACTTTGTCCATCTTCTTTGACATCCTTGATATCTGATGTTTGGACCTTTTCAGCAACTTTTTCATGGGTCTTAATATCAAAAGTATCTGGCTTTTCCATCTCTTTCTTCTCATTATCTTTTAAAATCTTCATACCAGAAATATCTTTTTCCACCTCTTCTTCCATTGAGTCACCACCAGTTTTGAGGTCAAATGTATGCTCTTGTAATCCCTCTTTCTCTGTCTGTTCATCTTTGATTTGTTTGACCTCAGAAAGCACAATTTCTTTCTGTACTTGTTTTTTGGTTTTGGTCTTATCATCTTTTTCTGTATCTTCATCAACAGCTACAGTGTCCTTTGTTCCTTCTTCTTTACTAGGTGTAGTGTCACAAATATCCTCTTTTATGGGCATTTTCTCTGCCTTCTCGTCGACGACGAACGGCACGGCTGAAACAGCTTCCTGAATGATAGATTTCTGTTTTACTTCCTCCTTGAGTTCTTTGAGAACAAAGACCTCGTTTTTATCTTTTTCATACTCTACAATGGTTTCTTTAATAGCAGATTTGTCATCATTATCATCATCGTTGTTATCTTTTTTATCGTGACCCAAGAAACTGCTCTTCTCTGGGAATTGACTCGATCCAGGCACTTTAGGTTGCTTCTCTCTGATACCACTGTGAGAATCTTCTTTATCGGATGATGGGAGGGAATCCTCTCCGGCCCCAACAGGTGGTTTAATTTCTGTTAAAGATAATGCTACAGCAGGCATTATTTCTGCCTGTTTTCCTTCATCTTTTGGCACTGATATGATATCTTTTACTTTCTCTTTCATCACCAGAACCTCTTTAATGTCCCTTTCAAATGATTCGTCGTTAGATCTTCCAGACACGTCCTCGAACTGGTCTACTTTCTGTCTGTCAGCTTCCTTCTGTTTCTCATTTTCCTGGTCATCCTTCATTTTGGTTTGGGTGTTCTTTGTGGCAACTTCGTCAGGAAGTAGTCCCTCCTTTAGCAACTCAGAGTCCAGGAAAATCTTTGTCTTGGGTTCCACTGGAGACTGATGAATTGGAGAATGAGCTGCACTCGAGGGTCCGGACTGTGGCGGAGAAGCCATTTTCACAGTGATGTCATCTGGACTGTAGCAACGCTCCTCGCTCTCTGAAGTTACAGAATCAGACCCGAAGGGTCTCGTAGGCACGACAGATGAAATGTCTTTAGGAGCTACTGCATCTATGTTTTCCTCCTCCACCGGTAGATGGACTGGTTTGATGTCATGGTAAGTCTTTTCAGGAGATCTACAGCCAGAAAGATCTTCAATGTCTGCTTCTTTGCTCTGCATCATTTGGGATGCAGCATAACCCTCTTGAAGTTTTTCAAGATAAATGTCAACATTGGGGGTTTGGTCTTCTTCCTCTTCTTCCTCTTCTTCTTCTTCCACTTCTGTCCTGTCAGGAACTTCAGCTACCATCTTCTCCTCTGCAACAGGGAGCTGTAAATCATTAGACGGAGACTTGGATAGTTTGTCCTCTTCTAAGGAAGGTGGTGATAGACTTCCTGCCGAGCGTGGCTGTTCTTTGCTTTGGCCAGCGCTCGCTACAGCTGAAGAAGCTGCAGTTTTAAGTGGTTCCTCAGCAGGTGGTGCGGCAACAGATGCCGCCGATTGATCATCCGCAATAGACGTTGGGAAGGAGGACATTTTGTCATACTCTGTGATGGACGTTGCAGAGGATACATGCTCTTCTTCTGCCAGAGGAGCAGTGATGATGTTGGTAAAAACAGATACTTGTTCCTGGACTCCTGGAATGAAAGCTTTCTCGGTTATGGCAGCTGCCTGCATCTCTCTCATGCCATGAATGTCCACAAAGGAACCAGTCTGATCTGGAACAGAGATGTCATAGATACCAACATCATACTGGAGATGAGGGATTCTCTCTTCAGCCTCCTCGTGAATCTCCTCGTCAGAGATGGTCTGCTCTGTCTCAGAGTAGGCAGGAATCATCTCATCCTGGATGCAGAAGACATGTTCAGCAGCAGCAGCTCCTTCTGTGGCTGCTGTTGTCAGCATTCCACTTGTTTGGGTTTCAGCAATATCTTCAGGCTTGACTTTGATCTCTTCATCTGCTATCACGTCTAAGTCCTCTACCTCTTCCAGTTCAGGTTTCTGCAGCCCCTCCTCCTCCTCCTCAGCTTCTTTTTCTTTCACCTCCTTGGACAGAGCCGTTTGGAACTCCAGTGTTGTCAAAGCTTTAGTTGACAGATATTCGGATTTCTCCATTTCTTCAGTCTCGTGTTTCCTGTCAAGTCCATCATCCTTTGCCTCCGTCCATTTTGATTCATCTTCATCCACACCTATTCCCATGTCTTCCTCCTCTTCATCTTCCTCTTTCTCTAGTGCTCTACTTTCCTCAGCGGGGGGCTCTTCCTCCACCTCTTCCTCATCCTGAGATGCAGCTCCCTCATCCTCAAATGGCTGAGTTTCTTCCAATTTTGTCTCTTGAGTTGACCGCTCGTCTCTCACTTCAGTTTTTGACTCTGCATCTGGGGCTGATGCCTCCATTTCAACCGACTTTGGTTTCTGTGGGATTTCTGAAACTGCATCTGGTGCTCCAGTCTTCTCTTGGATTGGGGTTTCTACTGTCGGCTCAGGGGAAACCTTATCCCTCGCAGGTTGCTCTGCTGATACTGCTTTACCTTCATCTTTTTTCAGTGCTTCAAAATCCTTGGAGAGGTCTTCAGGTGTGGAGACAGCTGTTGTACCCCCACGCAGTACCCCCTCAGTGAGCTCGGGCTTCATAACTTCAGGCTTTGCTTCATCTGCTTTGGCTTCAGCAGGTACAGTCTTTGTGACTTTGCTTTTTAAAGTTTTAGTTTTACTTGACGCTTTTGCTTTATGCAAGGTCTTCCTGACTTCAGGTGTGAGTGGTTTCAGGTCAGGTTTGGTGATTTTTCTCAGCTCAGGTTTGGAAGTATCCTTTTTCTTGTCCTCTTTGGACTTGGCCTCCTTCTTTTCATCTTTTTTGGTAGAATCATCTTTCTTCACTTTTTTTATCTCTTTCTTCTCCTTGTCTTTCTTCTCATCCATTTTTGATGCCCTTTCCTTGGAATGCTTTTTCACAGTTTTCTCTTTCAGTTTTTTCTTTTCTGGCACTTCAGTTTTAGATTTTAGCATCTTGGCTGGCTTCTTTTCCTCTTTCTTCTCTACAATATTTTCTTTCACAGAGTCACTCTTTGCCTCTGTGGCGTTTGACACATCATCCTGTCCATCAGTTTCTTTCTTCGAGGTCTTTGCAGTGGTCTTCGGGGAGGATTTGAGACTTTCTTTGCTATCTGTTCTTTGTTTTAACTTGGTTTGCTTAATAACAGATGGAGGAGCTCCTGAGGCAATGTCCTTTTGTGTGGCTACAGGATACCTTAAGTAGTCAAGGTGCTTTAGTTTTTCCAGGCCCTCTAAGATCTTGTTTTGCGGTGCATTCCCAGGGAACAGCACCCTGATGATCTTTTCTGCAGGATTGGCAGGTAGCCACACGACTAAGGCTGTAACTGATGTCAGGTAGGGCACAGATATTTCTCCTTCCTTCCCGTTGGGCAGCACAATGCCAGTTTTAGCTTTGCTATTGCCGGCCCACTTCTGCATTAAAAACTGCATCTCTTTGCTATCTTTGACAGGGTTGAGAATATACATATCTAACCTTCCAACTCCCATCTTATGAAAAAGTGTAATGGGCTCAATGGTGTTGCTGACCACTCGATACAGTGGTTCCGACTTGATTCCTAGTTTACTAAGGTACTGCAGAGTAAGCGAGGCCTCTTCAATGCTGCGTTTCACTTTGAGATTAGATTCTGGCAAACGGAGCTTCTCTGGCACATTAAAGAAGACGACACCAAGCTCGGGAGAAATCAGGTTCTTCATCCAGTCGTTGTAGTTGGTGGAGCCTTGTGACTGCTCCTCATCCTGTTCTGCAATCTTCCTCTGAAGGAGCCCATTGATACCTGGGAGGTTGTCGGCTCCAATGTGAGTGAGCAGAATCGAATCAATGCGGTCCAGGTGACGGACTAGTTTCCAGAAGCAGGATTTTCTCTCAGAGCCTCCGTCCACTAAGATGTTGAAGCCGTTCACAGCAAAGAGTGCAGAGTCTCCCCGTCCTCCAGGAAAGATGTAGCAACATGGTTTTGACAGCTTCAGAAAGCCTCCGGAGGTGGGGGGCTCCAGGAGGTCAAAAGGCGAGGGAACATCTACGGTTTCAGAGACGTACTCTGTGAACTCCGTGACACCCTCCATCTTGGGGAGAACGGGCTCTGGGTTAAGTTTGTATTCCAGGAACTCCTGCAGGGTCTGCTGCTGTCCCACGGAGCCCACCTCCCCGCGGCAGGACACAGTGAGTGTTGCCTGCTGCTTGCGGGCTGCTGTTCCCAGCAATTCACTGACCTGCAGGAAAGAGACGCCAAAGCATATTTTCAGTGTTGGCATTCAATAACTTGAAAAATTAGGGAAAATATTGTGAAATATAAATTTAGGGATGGTGGTTCTAACAAAGGCTCAAATACTTACAGTGCCTGGAAAAAGTATTTATACCATTTAAACCAATTTTTCCACATTACAACCACAACTTTCAATGTCTTTTATTGGGATCTCATGTGACAGAGCAACACAAAGTAGTGCTTTATTGTGACATGAAAGCAAAATAATACATGGTGTTTAAGACGTTTTACAAATAAAAATCTAAAGTGTCGAAATTACTTTTGTTCTACAATAACAGCTGCAATATGTTGGGGTATGTCCCTACCTGCTTTGTCCATTATGGTTTGCAAAATATCTGATGATCAGACTGGATGGAGTGCATCTGTGCATGCTGGCATCTCAGAAAAACACAATTTAATTTTTGCTTATGACAGCGAATCCTTGTTGCACTTGAATTTTTACTGCACCAGACTGGATTACGGCATTTGGTTGTCACGGTTAAAAGAGCACTTTTGTTAGTCCACTTGCAGTCTAGCTTCCATGGAGCAAATACCTGTAATCTGACAGCAGAAACATCCCCACAGATTCCAAAAGTATTAAATTTGTTTTTCATGAACATGAAGAGTATGAAGAAAAGGGAAAAACAAACACTGCACTAGTTGTAAGTTATGTCTGCCTTCAGCATCAACAGTTTATGAGGTGAAGGAGACGATGTCTAGTTTTACTAGACATTTACAATGGGTACACAAAGCAAAGTAAGTAGCAATTAATTTAATAAACATCAACCAGTGTTCAACAACTTTAATTTTAACTACTGTCCATTTAATGATTTCATATACATTATTGTTTTTCTCTTATTTAACCTTGAAATATGCTGTTTGGTAGCATGGTTTATTCCCCTACAACATATGTGTGTGTGTCAAGTTCTAGATGTTTTTGCTATACCAGATTAGTTGTTATATGAGCACATTGTTAAAAACATGCTCTTTCTTTTAGGTTGTGCTTAATGACAATTATGCTTGTTTAGGTCTTGTGTCCATTGTCATGAACATGTAAAAAACACCAATAAATTCTTTAGTTGGCAAAAATCTCTTTTTTGTCCCTTTATTTGTATTGTGAAGAATAGTAAAAATCTATTTTTTTGCACAGAAAAAATAATATTGGGTCTGTGGGGATTAAACAAGTTACCACTTGAACAGCTGGCTTGAACTCTCCTGCCTTTTCAATGTTCATCCTTTCAACCTCACTCTCATCACAATAATTCTAAATGAAGCCAATTTGTCTTACTTTTACATAAAAGCAATTACCATTAAAATTGGCATCCAGTAGTTCTATTAAGTTTTGTCATAATGTATAAAATGACCGTCCTTATTTTGTAAAAGCAAAAACCTTTGGAAACTTAGAAAGTTTTAATTTTTACTTATGACAACTCTTTATTATGCTTCTAAGTTTTTTTAATTTAACATACGGCTACGGTGCAATGTAAGACGATGAGTTCAGCTCAGAGACTGTGTATTGATGTGCAGTTGCAATTAATAACTTACATATTACTTTAATACCAGGAAGTTGTTTTGTCCCAAAATATTAGTCTACTTCTAAAGATTCGGCCTTGGCGTTAGACTTGGCCTTGGAGGGAGCGGCCTCAGTCTTGGAAGAACCACCCTTGACTCCATATTTGTTGCAGTGTGAGGATGGTGTGTTCAGGATGAAGTGCAGTCCCATTTTGTCTGCTTATAATATGACAAAATGTGAAAAGGTTCAAGAGGGGTGAATACTTTTGTATATGATTGTAAATATGCACTCACCGGCCACTTTATTAGGTACACTTGCTAGTACCGGGTTGGACCCCCTTTTGCCTTCAGAACTGCCTTAATCCTTGGTGGCATAGATTCAACAAGGTACTGGAAACATTCCTCAGAGTTTGGTCCATATTTACATGATAGCATCACACAGATGCTGCAGATTTGTCGGCTGCATCCATGATGTGAATCTCCTGTTCCACTACATCCCAAAGGAGCTCTATTGGATTGAGATCTGATGACTGTGGAGGTCATTTGAGTCCAGTGAACTCATTGTCATGTTCAAGAAACCAGTCTGAGATGATTCGTACTTTATGACATGGTGGGTTATCCTGCTGAAAGTAACCATCAGAAGATGGGTCCACTGTGGTCATAAAGGGATGGACATGGTCAGCAACAATACTCAGGTAGGCTGTGGCGTTGACATGATGTTCAGTTGGTACTAAGGGGCCGAAAGTGTGTCAAGAAAATATCACCCACACCATTACACCACCACCAGCCTGAACCATTGATATAAGGCAGGATGGATCCATGCTTTCATGTCGTTGATGCCAAATTCTGACCCTACCATCTGAATGTTGCAGCAGAAATCGAGACTCATCAGACCAGGCAACGTTTTTCAATCTTCTATTGTCCAGTTTTGGTAAGCCTGTGTGAATTGTAGCCTCAGCTTCCTGTTCTTAGCTGACAGGAGTGGAACCCGGTGTGGTCATCTGCTGCTGTAGCCCATCTGCCTCAAGGTTCAACGTGTTGTGTGTTCAGAGATGCTCTTCTGCATGATTTGGTTGTAACAAGTGGTTATTTGAGTTACTGTTGCCTTTCTATCAGCTCAAACCAGTCTGGCCATTCTCCTCTGACCTCTGGCATCAACAAGGCATTTGTGTCCACAGAACTGCTGCTCACTGGATATTTTCTCTTTTTCCGACCATTCTCTGTAAACCTTAGAGATGGTAGTGCGTGAAAATCCCAGTAGATCAGCAGTTTCTGATCTACTGGGACCATGCTACGTTCAAAGTAACTTAAATCACCTTTCTTCTCTATTCTGATGCTCGGTTTGAACTGCAACAGATCATCCTGACCATGTCTACAGGCCTAAATGCATTCAGCCAGCGTTCCTCAGGACGACCCAATTAAATGTTGTGGCGTCCCCATGGCAACACAGAGGAGCAACAGGGGATGATTTTCTGTCAGGATTGCTGTGTATTTAGCCCCACCCATCTTCCCATCAGTTCTTTACAGGTTTTTTGCCCTTGCTAAAGAAAGGTAGCCCCACAGCATGACACTGCCACCACCATGTTTCATTGACGAGCCGATGTGTTTAACTGAAAACAGCTAATGTTTTCAGGGTAGACCAAAAAGTTTAATTTTGGTCTCATTTCATCAGAGCACCATCTTCTACATGTCTGCTTGATCTTCTACATGGGTTGTTGTAAACTGCATTTGGGACCTTTTAAGGGTTTCTTTTAACAATGGTTTTCTTCTTGCCATGCAAACCAGGTTTGTATAATCCAGGACTAATTGACATGTAATACAAATGGTGGCATTTGTAAGACTTGAAGTACACTGTGTCTAAAGATAGTTTGTCCAGTTCAACTGTATTTTATTTAAAAATATATATATTTTTTAAATGAACAAAAAAGTTCTGTTCACAGATTCTCCCACTTGAGGTGTGGATCATTGCAGCTCCACCAGAGTTAACATGGACTTGCTTTTACTTCCCCTTCTTAGTTTTGTACTACTTTGAGTTAAACTCTCCAAAAAACACACTGATGTTTGTGGTTGAGGGAAGCAATAAATGTAAAAATGCAATGACAGTAACTCACTGCAGGATCAGCAAAGATCTGTGAAAAGGTCTGATAGGTGAAAACTCCGGTCTGAAGAAGAAGGCCACTGTGTTCCAAGCTCTGGCCGCTCAACACCAAAAGCTTGTGTCCTGCAGAATCTGTCACGAGAGACTGGATCTGGGGTAAAGAGAAAGAAACAGAAAGTGACGAAGAGGACAGTTAAAGGAGAAGCGGCACTCTCAAGACAGAGCAGAAAGTGCCTGCATCACTGATAGGCAAAGAGACACAATAACTATCAAGATAAACAAGATTTAACAAAAGTGTCAAGAAAATTATGAGTGCTCTTTTAGGTTCATCCTCCCATTCAGAGGGATGGAGGTGCTTCTGCTGATGGTTTAGCAATCAGTCTTTTTTTTTTATTAAACTCTTTTTCTGGTTTTTTGCAAAACATGTTTGTTGTCAGAGAGCATCCACCTTACCTCTGATATGACAGTATCTTCTGACGGGTTCACAAGCACCACAGTCTCTAGGACATCACTTTTATGATGCAGAGTCCTTTCTCCTGTAAGATAAGAAACAAATCATGCTGTTATTTTTTTAGGGTAATAGAGTCAAGGCAGGTCCGGCCTGATGGCAAACAATCTGACGGCATGTTGCCAGACCTTAGCCTGTGGTGTGTTGACATCCTGCTGGAGCAAATCCAGACATGAGTTAGAGAAGAGTGTGAGGGTGAGGGTGGGTGTGAGGAAGATTTATTTTGCTGCCATCTCCACCTTATGTGGGGCAATCCTTATAAAGAAACAAGCTACCCACTTATGCCTTAGTGCTAGAAAAGAAGCTGGAGCAGGAAAGAGGTCACTGCTTACCCAAAACCAGAAAGCCAACTTCTTTTACAGGTAAAAGACCTAAGGAGAAGTAACCTTTTAATTCCCCAATGCTTCACCACAAATTAGATATTAAGAAGTACTAATAATAATAATAGATCAGTGACTCCATTCAGCACATTGCCTGAGTTTGCAGCTCTAGATTTTGTTTTTAGAGTAATGTTAGTTCTCAGCATGGACAAAGACAGCACATAGTATTCAACAACACATTATTTGATACGATCAGGCTTTTCCAAAGAACAGAAGCTAATCATGACTGCCTGAGAAAACAAAGAGTCTGTGTCTCTCGGAAAAATAAGGACTGTCAGCAGTTCAGGGTTCACTGAGCTGATTTAAGTAAGAACTAATTAATACATGAAAGAAATAATTTCACTTTCAATCAGGTACAATCTTTGAGTTATAAATATCTCAATAAGTCATTGATTCACAGGTGATAACCAGCATCATATTATCAGCTTTCAGCACATCTACTTATGTGCTCTTAGTCTCTCTTCAGATTACCCAGTTCAAACCAAAACAAGCTGAAAGCCATCATTTTTTATGTAGCCACATTTTCATCTTTTCTATCAGGGATGTTGTGTGAAAACAAAACGTACAGTAAATTGCTAAAGTGTTCATACTTCCAAAACCTTTTCTCCTTTTTCTCACATATTCTATTCTGTTGGGATTTTTAGTGATTGACCAACACAAAGTAGCAGATACAGTAATTGTAAGGTGGAAGGATAATGATATGAGGATAAAATACTCAGAAGTCTGGCATGCATATTACTCAGCCCCCTTTTCTTTGATACCACTAAATAAAATCCAATCCAACCAGTCAGGTTCAGAAGCCAACTCGTTAGTTAGCGAAGTATACAAATGTGTGATTTAACCTCAGTATAAATGCAGATGTTATGTGATATTCTCATGGGTTTTTTAGAGAACATTAGAGAACAAAAAGGATCAAGAAGACTAAGGAGAGCATTACATGCAACCAAGAGGTTTATGGTAACTCTGGA
This sequence comes from Girardinichthys multiradiatus, assembly GCF_021462225.1. Taxonomy (NCBI): domain Eukaryota; kingdom Metazoa; phylum Chordata; class Actinopteri; order Cyprinodontiformes; family Goodeidae; genus Girardinichthys; species Girardinichthys multiradiatus. The sequence goes on along the minus strand of NC_061795.1, from coordinate 498,658 downwards.
GGAGCTGCAGAGATCCACAGCTCAGCTGGGAGATTCTGTTTACAGGGCAGCTATTGGCTATGCACTTCACAAATCAGGCCTTTTATGGAAGAGTGACAAGAAAAAAGCTATTGTGAAAGAAAGCCATAAGAAATTATATTTGCAGTTCGCCACAAGCCATGTAGGGGACACAGCAAACATGTGGAAGAAGGCACAAAATCAAATGGCATACAAAATAGTATTTGAGGATGGTATGGTGGAAAACTATCACCCTGAATACACCATACCCACTGTGAAACATGGTGATGGCAGCATCATGCTGTTGGGATACTTTTCTTTAACAGGGAAGCTAGTCGGAGTTGATGAATAGATGTATTAAGCTACATACAGGGTTATATTGAACCCAGTTAGAGGCTGTAAAGGAACTGAGGTGTGGTGAAGCTTTGACTTCCAGCTAGACAACAGGACTTAATGTACAGCTAGAGCTACTGACCCAGCTAAAGTCAAGCCTTAAATCCAACTGAGAATCTGTGGATAAAATTGATGTTCACAGATGCTCTCTGATAACACCTCTGCAATGCACTCTAACTGAGTCAAACTGGAGGAAGTAGCTCCCTCTGTTGATGTCACCATAGCAACACAGCACCTGAAAGCTATCTTCATGTCCGCCAGAAAAGGGTTTTTTAATCAGCTGGCCTGTGCACAGACAGAGATTATCGAGAGATGACTGCAACATGTTGATGGTCAAAGAGCGACGCCCCTCACCGTTTTAAAGAAAAAGCTGCAACAACAGGCAACAGGTGAGAATCCTGACCACAGATATGCCTGGTTTCACACTATGAAGACTAAGCCGTGTGTGTGTGTGTTCCTGTTTTGGCATCATAGTGAGAACCAATTTTCCAATATTACCATCAAACTGAGGACCGTTTGTACCAAAGTGAGGACATTTTGCTGGTCCTCACGACCTATTTTGCTAACAGTTAGGTTTAGGACTAAGATGTGAATTGACTTTAGGTTAAGGTTAGGGTTAGGCATGCACTGGTAATGGTTAGGTTTAGGGTTATTGTCAGGGTTAGGGCATAGAAAGGGTTGAAAATGACTGAAAATCAATGGAAGTCAATGGGAGTCAACACATGGTCCTCACTACATATAGCAAAACAAGAGTGAGTGTGTATGTGTGTGTGTGTGTGTGTGTAGTGGTTGATACACAAGCATACCGTGACACTGACAACAATGAAGAACTTTAAGGACAATGCACGCAACGTCACCCAGCTATGCAGGGGTTTGATTAATTTGCTTCCAGAAGAAAGTCTCCCAAAGAGACAGAACGCCCCTCTGACTCCTTGATGTGCTTTTCTTAGGTGAACTGAAGGAGAAGAGACTGCATTAGCTTCTGCTGATGGCTGCCTGCAGGGTGGCGGCTCGCTGACAATGAATGACTGGTACAAGAAGATACTAAAGCAACAAAGATGCCCTGTCTGAAACACTGATGTTTCCACCTGGCGTGACACAACACAACCCGTGTGACCATTGGAGAGGACTTACTGATCAGGTTCATATTCACTTCCAGTTACAACTAATGTGCAATTATCTGTGCAGCTGAATCATGACACAGCTCATGTTAAAAAGGTCCAAAATTGTTCTTTTTTTAACCGACAATCATGTTTAATCAGAGGTTATAAAACAAAATGTTTTAACAATTACATTTTAACAATTAAATGCTCTATTATTAAAAAGGAAATAATATTTTAACCCTTAATTGTATGAGGTTGTAAATGAGGTTTTTGAAACAAAAAAAATATACAACTGAACAGGTTTTCAGTTCAACTCTATATAGACAAAAACACATGATTCCTGCACTCTTATTAAGGAAATCTGTTATCTGGATGTCACCAGTAAACATATTTAGTGAAAAGAATCAAAGTGATATGTCTACAATGAACTAAACAGAGTGCATCCTTATTGCTTCTAAAAGGTATAAAATTGCAGAATGAGACTGCTAATCAAATGCATTTGATTAACTGAGAATCAGCCTGTGTGGCCACTTCTAGAAAAGCAGGATTTTTAGCACGTTGCTGTTCTGGAGCATAAACATGTGTTAACACAATGCCAGGATAGAAAGACATCAGCAATGCAATTAACGTCCCATCATTGACCGTGGGAAAATATATTTACAGCTGGAAAATGTTTAAAACTGTTTTCAATCTTTCCAGGAGTGAACATCCCAGCATGTTCCTTCCAAGGTCACATCATCTAATGCTCAGAGAAATTGCAAAAAACCCAAGAGCTCAAAATCAGAGTCTAAAGACCTCAGTTAGCACAGTAAATAGTAAAACATATGGCAATTTAAAAAATATTGAGCATGTGTAGCTTCTTTGGAAGGGATGCAAGAAGAAAGCAGCACCTCTCTAAAATTATTTTGATAGCATGACTTGAATGTGAAAAGTTGGATCTAGCTGGACCACGAGGATACTGGAACTCCCCTAGAAAGATGAGGCATGATGGCGATGGGGTGATGACTTGGGCTTGTTTCACAGCTACATCACTGGGACACCTTACAGTCATTGAGTCAATTATATATGAACGTTTTCTAAGTCAAATGTGAGGTCATCCTTCAGACAGCTGAGGTTTGACTGAAACCGGGTTATTGAACAGGACAATGGTTGGAATCATAAGAGAAAAATGTCTCCAAACCTCATTGAACTGAAATAATATAGTGGGACCAAATCCATCCACATCAATGTGAGACACTGATACATTGCTGCTAAAGATGATTCTACAAGCAGTTAAATTATGCAGTTCATTTCTCCATGACTGATCGTTGACTGTATATTCAGACAGTGTTACTTTAGAGCACCGATGATGCTGTTGGGGCAATCCATCTGAGCGGCAATCAACCAATTTCTTATTGATGCTTTAATTTAAAATCAAAATGTCAAACTCATGGTGTTGCTACTGGAATTTCCAGTAGGACCTTCTGGGGATAAAGGCTTACTACAACCAACTTTAAAGACGGATGGCCGAGCTCCTCACCCTATCTCTAAGGGAGTGCCCGGCCACCCTACGGAGGAAGCTCATTTCAGCCGCTTGTATCCGTGATCTCGTTCTTTCGGTCATGACCCAAAGTTAATGGCCATAGGTGAGGGTAGGAACGTAGACCGACCAGTAAATTGAGAGCTTTGCTTTTCGGCTCAGCTCTCTCTTCACCACAACGGACCGGCACAGCGCCCCCATTACTGTGGCAGCCGCACCGATCCGTCTGTTGATCTCCCGCTCCATTCTTCCCTCACTCGTGAACAAGACCCCGAGATACTTAAACTCCTCCACTTGAGGCAGGAACTCCCCTCCAACCTGAAGAGGACAAGCCACCCTTTTCCGGTCGAGAACCATGGCCTCGGACTTGGAGGAGCTGATCCTCATCCCAGCCGCTTCACACTCGGCTGCGAACCGCCACAGCGCATGCTGTAGGTCTTGGCTAGAGGGGGCCAGCAGGACCCCGTCATCTGCAAAAAGAAGAGACGAAATCCACTGGTCCCCAAACCAGACCCCCTCCGGCCCTTGGCTACATCTAGAAATCCTGTCCATAAAAGTTATGAACAGGACCGGCGACAAAGGGCAGCCCTGCCGGAGTCCAACATGCACCGGGAACAGGTCCGACTTAGTGCCGGCAATGCGGACCAAACTCCTGCTCCGCTCGTACAGGGACCGGATGGCCCCTTATAAAGGGCCCCTGATTCCATACTCCTGGAGCACCCCCCACAGGGCATCACGAGGGACACAGTCGAATGCCTTCTCCAGGTCCACAAAACACATGTGAACCGGTTGGGCAAACTCCCATGAACCCTCGAGCACCCTGTAGAGGGTATAGAGCTGGTCCAGTGTTCCACGGCCGTGACGAAAACCACACTGTTCCTCCTGAAGCCGAGGTTCGACTATCGGTCGGACTCTCCTCTCCAATACCCTGGCGTAGGCCTTACCAGGGAGGCTGAGGAGTGTGATCCCCCTGTAGTTGGAACACACCCTCCGGTCCCCCTTCTTATAAAGGGGGACCACCACCCCAGTCTGCCAGTCCAGAGGCACTGTCCCCGACCGCCACGCAATGTTGAAGAGGCGTGTCAACCATGACAGCCCTACAACATCCAGACACTTGAGGTACTCAGGGCGGATCTCATCCACCCCCGAAGCCTTGCCACCGCGGAGCTTTTTAACCACCTCGGTGACTTCAGCCTGGGTGATGAAAGAGTCCAACCCCGAGTCCCCAGCCTCTGTTTCCACCACGGAATGCGTGATGGCAGGATTGAGGAGATCCTCGAAGTACTCCTTCCACCGCCCGATAATGTCCTCAGTCGAGGTCAGCAGTTTGAAATGTGTTTGTTTCAAATAGTGCTGGCATCACACAAAGCTAAGACTCATTATCAAATTACAAGCAGATGTTCTTGTTTTGTCAAATGCACAGACAGGAATTTCATGTCTTGCATCATGAGGATGTTTTAATATCTGCTATGTCTGTATCTTATATATTAGCTGTATATGAAATTTAATTTAAAAAGGAAAGTTCCTTGGCATCTCTGTTTTACAATTTTACACATTAATATGATGGTAATAAAAATTCAACATAACATTAAACAAAACTTGAATTGTTTGGGTTGTGTTGACCAGAATATTTCCCAGATGACTGAATATAAAAAAAAACATTGTTTTAACACATCACAACAAGGGTGGAGATCCTGAAGCAAACTTGATTCAGGTTTTGGTTTTGTTAGACTGACAATACATCTACAAACTTCAATGTATTTTTTATTACTTTATGTGATAAACCATTAAAGTAGTGCATAACTTTGAAACGGAAAGAAAATCCATACTTTGTAGAACCTCCTTTTACTGCAATTCCAGCTGCAAGGATGAAATGTCTGCTGGTTGTAATAATTACCATTGTATTAGTGTATAGTTACTGATCGGGTTACTATTTGAAAAAGAAATGGCAATTAAAACTATATTTACTGACCTCACTTTTCGAGTCTTTGAAATGGTTCTTTCAAAAAACCTGCATGCTGCTACATCTTTAATTTTTGAAATGAAATACATTTGAGCTGGACAAACTACTTTAGGTCACAGTGTGCTTCAAGTATTAAAAATGTTCTAATTTTTAGTATATGTGGCAGTTGTGTTTGACACAATTGCCATAATTGTGTCAACTATTTAAAACCCGTTTAGAAATTTCCTTTAGCCTAAGTGGTTTTTTTTTTTTTTAAGCTATGCTTTTATGTAGGGAAATAGTAGCAAAATCATGATTTTTTTATTGTAAAAAAAAAAGGTGATATGTGATACTTTTGCCATATCACCACAACACACACACTACGATTTAGGTCTTGACTGACTGGGCCATTATGACTCATGAATATGTATTGATCTAAACTGTAGCTCTGGCTGTTTGTTTTGGGCTGTTTTCCTGCTGGAAGCTGAGCCTCAGTCTTAGTCTCAAGTCTTTTGCAGCCCCAGTATTTGGCTCCCTCCATCTTCCCATCAATTCTGATCAGCTTCTCTGTTTCTGCTGAGGTCCCACAGCATGATGCTGCCACCAGTATTTTTTTTACCATTAATATGGTGTGTTTAGTGTGATGTGCAGTGTTGGCTTTCCACCACTCATAGATTCTAGGCCATATTACCTTCTTCTACTGCAAACAGACATTCTTATGGCTTTCTTTCAACAATTGTTCCATAAAGGCCAGATTTGCCAGACTTACAGTTGTCTTGTTGACAGATTTTTCTTCCCGAGCTGCGGATCTCCGAAGCTCCTCCAGAGTCACAGTGGACCTTTTGGTTACCTCTCTGATAAATGCTCTGGGCACACCGTCAACATTTCAGTTTGTGAAATATTCAGAAAACTCCTTTGTCCACCTCAGAATTCTGCACTACTTGTTATTGTTCTATCACATAAAATCCCGCAAAATACATTAAAGTTTGTAGTTGCACAGTGACAAAAATTAAAAAGGTTAAAGGGGCATGAATACTTTTGCAATGCACTGTATCTGGTGCATGGATGAATGTATATGGGGAGCAACATGGTTTCTCTGGGGTACGTAACAACATCTCTATCTCCATCAAGATCAACATGGATGAGATGTTAAAGATGTATTTTTATATTTTAAAATGTGATACTTGTATCACAAATGCAAACAATAAAACAAGATCCCACTTCTGCAAAGATCCATCTTTTTTATAATAATAACTTTGGTGGCATCAATGATTCTGTAAGTCATCTGCACCTCTTCTGTCAGCAGTTCTGAAAATCTTGCGCTCAGCCCTGTTCGTAACGGTGAGGCCCAGAGGAAGAAGGTCGTTTATCAGACGGAGCTCAATGTTTGTGCTCATTTTGGCTCTTCCTCGGCTGACCCATTTGATATAAATATCCGTGTCTGAACTCCCAAAACGAGAACGCTCGATTTAAAAACTAAGCTAAAACGGAGCACTGACTGAAGGAGACCCAGCCACTGCGCTGCTCTAGATAACATGTTCCACAACGAGAGCAGCAGTGTGGATGGTTCAAGGAGTTTGAAGACCACCAGTTAGAGAAATTCATACAGAAGCTAAATCTAGAGTCACCTGAGTACTGCCAATTAGGGCAGAGATAAGATGTTGTCCACTGATGTTTGACTGATGGTGCTAGACTATGAAGAAAAATGGAAGATCTGGCAAATTTCTAATTAAAATGTAAGAGTTTAATAACAACAGGGAGGCAGACAGACAGAGAAGCTGCTTTAAATGTAGAACAGTGGAGCTTAATGGTGCATCTCATTTCGCTAAATTGACATCGATGTCAGCACATACACAAGGTCAAAGCCTGTGTGGGTGCTGTAATGTTAGTGTTAGCCTTGCAAAATTTGGAGTATTGGAACGTTATATGCTACAGCTGAAATAATGACTCATTCAGTTTGCTGATTAATGTATTTCACAAGGGTCAGGCATAAAAATGTATTTAAAATGATCTCAACTGCGGCAGTAAATGCATTTCTATGATACAATGACATTCCAGTTCAAGTGTAAGCGATTGTAACAGGAAGCCTCATATGGAGCATGCCATAAAGTAACAGATGATATAAAAAACCTTGACATTTTTAGGTAACTTTATAAAACAAATTTTTAACACAAAGTGCTTTTTGGGTAAACCACAGAAAAAAACCCAAAGCAGCAGATAAGGCTAAGATACCACATCTAACACACAATGTCACAAAAAGAAATATTCAGGATTTTTTGTCCCAGAAACCGATCTGAGTCAGTTAAGATGACTTATTTTCTGAAATCGTCCCAGTCAGATACATCACCAAAATGAATGACATGTAAGTTACATTTAACCCGACCTATACAGCTGATTAGGATGCCTCCAGGGCCCATCACAATGGGAGGAGACCCCAAGGAAGACCCAGAATTCACTGAAAGGACTGTAAAACCCGTCTGGCCTGGGAATGCTGTGGGATTCCCTCGAATGAGCTGGAGAATTTTGCAGGAAATGGTCGGAAAAGGAGAAAGGATCCAGTGAGTCACATTTGTGATGACAAAATGGCCTTGTTGATGTCAGAGGAGAGCCGGCAGATTCCTTAAAAATGATAGAACAGAAACAGTAGCTCAAATAACCACTCATTAAAACCAATGTATGCACAACACATCAAACATTTAAGCAGATGGTCAGAGCAACAGAAGATGGCATTGGCAGCTACTCCTGTCAGCTAGAAACAGGAGACTGAAGCTACAGTTTGTACAATGTCACCAAAATTGCATAATGACAGATAAGTTCAATCAGCCTAGATTTCAGTTCTGTGAATTTTGCATAAAAAAACATGAAAGTATGGATCTATCCTGCTGCCTTGCACCAATGGTTCAGGCTGGAGGTGGTGGTGTAATGATGTGAGGAATTTATTTTGGCAGATTTTAGACCCCTTTGTTACCAATTAAGCATCTTTTAAACGATGCAGCCTACCTGATTATTGTTGTCAACCATGTCAGTCCCTTTATGACCTTCTTCTGGTGGCGACTTCCACCAGGTTGATGCACTGTGTCATATTAGCTCAAATCATCTCAAGCTGGTCTCCTGAACATGACAAAGAGTTCCCTGGCCTTCATAGTGACCAGATCTCAATCCAATAGAACACCTTTGAGATGTTGTGAAATGTGAGATTCGCATCATGGATTTGCATCTAACAAATCTGCAGCAACTGTGTCATGCTACCATGTCAATGTGGGCCAAAATCTCTGAGAAATGTTTATAATTTATCTCTGCCATGGAGACTTAAAGCATTTCTGAAGACAAAAGGGGGTCCAACCAGGTAATGGTATGGTCTACCTGGTAAAGAACCTGGTAGGTGTATATTAATCTCTACATCACTTATTTGACAGAGGTGGTTTGAGAACAGGGAGAAATGGCCAAATCAACAGGTAGTCACTTAATCATTTAGAACAGAAGAAATATAACCATTAGGGTTTTCGGCAGCTCATAGTGTAGCCCAACTTTCAATGTAGCAGCCTGCTACACTGAAAGATGTCACCACTACGCTGAAATTAGGTCGATACGCTCAGTTTTTATGAGCGTATCTCCCTTTGACTGACATTTGGGCTCCCTCCGTGTAGTTTTTATGTCGGCCATAGCGCATGCGCTGAGTCTGTTCCAGCTTCCTTTCACCCTATGACCGACCGCTAACCGCTTATTTGTTCAAGTATAAAACGAAAGACCAGAAAGAAATGACAATGGTTGCTATTTTATCCAATCAACAGTCACATTGTTAAACATGGACAGAGCAGTAAAAACAGAGATCTCCATCTTGAACAAAATAAAATACTGCAACAGGATATCCTCTTGTTTTAGCAGTTTATATTCCTTAAACTTAAATTATATAAAGTGAAGTTAAGTTAACCAATCTGTGAGTCCATGAGGGTGAACTGGTGCCTTTTTACTCCCCGTCAGATCAATAGAGGTTGACATGAAAAAGTTCTTATCCTGTTCCCAAACTCATTTGACTAATGAGAGCTCATTCCTCTCCTAGGATGGGCAACATTGTGTGTGCTTAGGGATACAACAGGGTGAAGTGACTCGGAAAATTAAACAAGCTAATACAGACATGACTGTCTCCATCCTCATTTCAGCCCTCTGTGGCAGAGGACAGCGAATCAGATCTAAGGGTCCAGTTGGTTGTTTTTGTAATCTAGAAGTGTCGAGTTACTGCGGAGTCACTGCTCCTGACAAGCATGAAGAGCTCTTACAGCAAAGTCATTAGTGTTACATAAATATATTTAGGTGTTTCTCATATAGATATATCATTGTAATACATTTCACATCTCCAGTCTGCTGTTTGCAGCGGCTGATCAACTCAAACCATAAACACGACATCCGCTGTGATTAGCTCTTGTTTGATTATTGTCTATTTATCTCAAACGCAAATAATAAATTAAACAGATTCTTTGGCTGCAGCTGATTTACAACGGCAGCAGGAAGCCAACGCTTAGTTTCTGATGCTAATCCTAGTCCTGTGATTTAAAATACTAAGCTGCTAAGCCAGCTAAAGCTCTGTTAGGTCAGTAGCAGCTAGCTGTCAGTCTCTCTAGGAAAATAAAACATAATAATGTATGGAAACCCTGCTGTGTTCAAAGTGGTCAATGTGCCTGTTGGTAGTTTCAACATGTTGCTAGTTCTTTTGAATAATGTATCAGATCCCTGTTTGTTGTGGCAGAGCAATCTTCCTGGAGATCTTTGCCTGTCCACAAAAAAAACAAAAAAAACAACATGAATTGTCGTGATTAGGATATATTCATTTCCTCACAATTACATAAAAATAGTAATAGGATTAAACAAAACTCAAACAAAAAAGAAATATGTGGAACAATTTCACTTTTCTACTCCGGCTTACATGTAAAGCTTTGATCTGCTGATTCTGATTCCACTTAAAGCGAGTTGGGCATGGCAAGCAGGTAAAAACACAGGAGGCCGAGTTATAGGCCCAGGTGGAGGTACATCATCAACAGCATTGTTTTTAGTTTGGTGTGGGTGATCATTTCACACTTTGAGCTGCCAAGTTAAATGGCATTAATAAACTAAGGAATACTTAATACACAAGCAAATAATATATCTGTTCCTCCAGTTAAGCTACCATAGTGGTGGTCATGGCAACCTGACGTATACCAAGTATGGTATTGTACTCTCCTCTCTGCTGCATGTCTGCTGGTTATTTCATCTAGCCATCCAGCAAGCATTTACACTGGATTAAACTGTGACTTTGTGGAAGCAGCATTTATCAGTCATGCTAGTAGCGTCACGTCCAACATGATGGCTCATCCATAGAGATGATGAGAGATGATTGCCAGCGCAACTTCTACACCTCTTAAACAGCCTTTCAGTGCAAAGTCAGACAGCATTACATCTGTAACTACAGCATTTTAATGTACTCGTACTCGTCTTCTGCTTTATCCGGGACCGGGTCGCGGGGGCAGCAGACTCAGCAGAGACACCCAGACGTCCCTCTCCCCAGACACCTCCTCCAGCTCCTCCAGGGGGAGCCCAAGGCGTTCCCAGGCCAGCCGAGAGACATAGTCCCTCCAGCGTGTCCTGGGCCGTCCCCTGGGCCTCCTCCCGGTGGGACGTGCCTGGAACACCTCCAGAGGAAGGCGTCCAGGAGGCATCCGGTATAGATGCCCGAGCCACCTCAACTGGCTCCTCTCGATGTGGAGGAGCAGCAGCTCTACTCCGAGCTCCTCCCGGATGGCCGAGCTCCTCACCCTATTTCTACGGAGGAAACTAATTTCAGCCGCTTGTATCCGGGATCTCGTTCTTTCGGTCATGACCCAAAGTTCATGGCCATAGGTGAGGGTAGGAACGTAGACCGACCGGTAAATCGAGAGCTTTGCTCAGCTCTCTCTTCACCACAACAGACCGGCACAGCGCCGCCATTACTGCGGCAGCCGCACCGATCCGTCTGTCGATCTCCCGCTCCATTCTTCCCTCACTCGTGAACAAGACCCCGAGATACTTAAACTCCTCCACTTGAGGCAGGAACTCCCCTCCAACTTGAAGAGGACAAGCCACCCTTTTCTGGTCGAGAACCATGGCCTCGGACTTGGAGGAGCTGATCTTCATCCCAGCCGCTTCACACTCGGCTGCGAACCGCCACAGCGCATGCTGTAGGTCTTGGCTAGAGGGGACCAGCAGGACCACGTCATCAGCAAAAAGAAGAGACGAAGTCCTCTGGTCCCCAAACCAGACCCCCTCCGGCCCTTGGCTGCGCCTAGAAATCCTGTCCATAAAAGTTATGAACAGGACCGTTGACAAAGGGCAGCCCTGCCGGAGTCCAACATGCACCGGGAACAGGTCCGACTTAGTGCCGGCAATGCGGACCAAACTCCTGCTCCGCTCGTACAGGGACCGGATGGCCCCTAATAAAGGGCCCCCGATTCCATACTCCTGGAGAACCCCCCACAGGGCATCACGAGGGACACAGTCGAATGCCTTCTCCAGGTCCACGAAACACATGTGGACCGGTTGGGCAAACTCCCATGAACCTTCGAGTACCCTGTAGAGGGTATAGAGCTGGTCCAGTGTTCCACAGCTGGGACGAAAACCACACTGCTCCTCCTGAAGCCGGGGTTCGACTATCGGTCGGACTCTCCTCTCCAATACCCTGTTTTTGCCTTTTCCGCCGTCCGGGTCGTGGCACGCTTGGCCTCACGGTACCCGTCAGCCACCTCAGGAGTCCCACAAGCCAACCACAGCCGATAGGACTCCTTCTTCAGCTTGACAGCATCCCTTACTGCCGGTGTCCACCACCGGGTTCGAGGATTGCTGCCGCAACAGGCACCGCAGACCTTACAGCCGCAGCTACGGGCGGCAGCATCGACAATAGATGTGGAGAACATGGTCCACTCGGACTCTATGTCTCCAACATCCCCCGGAATCTGGTCAAAGCTCTCCCGGAGGTGAGAGTTGAATACATCCCTGGCCAAGGGGTCTGCCAGACGTTCCCAGCAGACCCTCACTATGTGCTTGGGCCTGCCAAGTCTGTCCGGCTTTCTCCTCCTCCAGCGGATCCAACTCACCACCAGGTGGCGATCAGTGGACAGCTCAGCCCCTCTCTTCACCCGAGTGTCCAAAACATGCAGCCGAAGGTCTGATGATACGACAACAAAGTCGATCATTGACCTCCTGCCTAGGGTGTCCTGGTGCCAAGTGCACTGATGGACACCCTTATGTTTGAACATGGTGTTCATTATGGACAATCCGTGACTAGCACAGAAGTCCAATAACAAAACACCGCGTGGATTCAGATTGGGGAGGCCATTCCTCCCAATCACGCCTCTCCAGGTGTCACTGTCGTTCCCCACGTGGGCGTTGAAGTCCCCCAGCAGAATAATGGAGTATCCCGGGAGGGGCACTATCCAGCACCCCCGACAGGGACACCAAGAAGGCAGGGTACTCCGCACTACCACTCGGCCCGTAGGCTGAAACGATAGTCAGAGACCTCTCCCCAACCTGAAGGCGCAGGGATGCGGCCCTCTCATCCACTGGGGTAAACCCCAACACAAGACTGCTGAGCTGGGGGGCAACAAGCAAACCCAACACAGCCCACCGCCTCTCCCCGTGGGCCACTCCAGAGTAGAAGAGAGTCCAGCCTCTCTCGAGGAGATGGGTTCCAGAGCCTACGCTGTGCGTGGAGGTGAGCCCGACTATTTCTAGTCGATATCTCTCGACCTCCCAAACCAGCTCATGCTCCTTTCCCCCCAGCGAGATGACATTCCACGTCCCTAGAGCCAGCCTAAGCATCCAGGGATCGGGCCGCTGAGGTCTCCACCTTCGTCCGCCGCCCAATCCTCTTTGCACCGGTCCCTCACGGTTCCCCCTGCAGGTGGTGGGCCCACTGGGGGATGGTCTCGCGTCTCTCTTCGGGCTTGGCCTGGCCGCGTCCCGCGAGGAGCAACCCAGTCACCAGGCGCTCTCCGACGAGTCCTGACCCCAGGCCTGGCTCCAGGGTGGGACCCCGGCTCCGTCGTATCGGGCGACGGCACGTGCCTCGATTTTGTAGTCGTCATAAGGGGTTCTTGAACTGCTCTTTGTCTGACCCATCACCTAGAGCCTGTTTGCCATGGGAGACCCTACCAGGGGCATTTAAGCCCCAGACAACATAGCCTCTAGGATCATTTGAGCACACAAACCCCTCCACCATGTTAAGGTGGCGGTTCAAGGAGGGGGGTTAATTTTAATGTTTCATAGTTAAAAACACGTAACGTGATTAAAGTACTGAGCTGTGGTGATAATATTCCCTCTGAACCCCAAGTTATATGCCAATCAGTGTAGTGTGACTAGGTGAATGTGACCCTGCTGTAAAGTGCTTAGAATAGTCAATATGACTTGACAATTGCTAAACAAACAGACTGAACTGTAGAAATGGTAAATTGGCTCAGTCTGCCTAACTTGTGACCCCAAAACTACAATATTTGGTGTTTGATGCAGGTATTCTTTTCTTTTAATATAGAACCAATATAAATATTTATCAATACATTTAAAACATGATTTCAGAATACATTTTTAAAACTGTCAAATATCTCTAGTTTGTTTTTCGTTTTTGGAAAAGTGTTTAGGGTTGCTCGAGAAAGGTTTCAAACAAGACAGGATCTGAACTCCATCCATGACCAGGTTTTATTACGTTTTTTTTTTTTTTATTCTCTGCAGCTGCAGCCTTTTTTAGTCCTAGTTTCTGTGTTTTGTCTGTTTCCATGTAGACTTTGTGCTAAGGCAGGTTAAAACACTAAGGTGTTTTTTTTAGTTTACTTTTGATTGCTATAGTGGCATGTAGTACACTAACAATACATATTTAAAGTCAAGTCAACATCAACATTATTACATGTATTATTACATCCTTTACATTTTGCTTAGTGAGTGCATGTAGAACTCACTCAAGGGCCCTAGCTGCACACATTCATGAGCTCCGGTCTTTTTTCAAAATAAATCACACTACTTAATATACATATGAATGCATATTGTTGTAAAGAAACTGTTCTGTAATGATGTACTTGGCCACCATCAGGATAACTTTGTGTATCTGGCCTGTTGTTGACAGAGACTCATTCAAAATGCAATTTATACAGCATGAGAGACCTGAAATATATTCAACTTCCGATTAAAATCTTGCAAAGACTAAAATTATACCACAGGGCACGGATTTAAATAAATGTTCTTTTACATTAATTCCTATGACTGGGCTCTGCCAAAGCCCAACATTGTTATCTCTATATAAGCCACAGCCTCATAAATCAGGACAGCAGAGCGTAAGCCTCAAGACTGTCAAGCGCTTATGAACTTTTAGTCATTAGTGAAGAAATTTCCACCTGGTTTAACAAAAGACTCATTATCTTCAGTTTTGACACATTTAGAGAACCAAAGGAATGAGAGAGATGAGGAAAGAATAGGACAGCAAGAACTGCCATTGAATGGGTTGTAGCGCTTTGGTATTTCAGAAAGTCCAGCTTTATACAAAGATGGCAAAAACTCAAAGTTTCAGTTTTAAAATTACTGAAAATCCTCACGCTTCTCTTAGTTTGGGTCCCTTTATCCTTTAAGGGCTTATTTGTCCCTCAGTGTCCATTGCTGTTGACAACGAAATCCACACACAATCACAAGGGTAACTGCACAGGCTACTCAAGCTGAAATATTATTACACCAGGATGATTTTACTGTTTTGCAGTAATGTTTCATATTTATTAAAAACTTATTTGAAGTAAAGGAATTTAAAGATTATGTTGGCCTTTCAAAATAAATCTTTTACAAATAAATGCCAAAATATGTCATAGTTTAGATTGTTTTTATACAAATTTGAAGGTATGCCTTTCTAAAGAGAGCTTAACTTTAGTCTTCAAAATAAAAGCCACAATATGTCATACAGCAGATTTTTGCAAAGGTACCACACTATTAATGAAACTAAAACCAGTGACAGAAAAATGATTATGTTGATCTATTAAAATAAAGCTTACAAATACTGTTTAAAATCAGCCTTAATATTTGATAGTTTCTATTGTTTCAAGTCTAGGTTCCTCATTAATAACTGAACTAAGCCAGTAAAGAAAAAGATGCTTTTTATAGTAAATCTGTTAATATGTCATAGTTTATAAGTGAAGGTTCTGCATTATTAAAAAACTACAGAAGTTATGAAAGATGCTTGTTAGCCTTTCAAATTAAAGCTTAAAGATACTCTTCAAAATAAAAGCCTAATTGTTTCATTGAATACATTACTGAGCATTTAGGTTCCACATTACTTATGGATCTCAACTAGGCGTGTAAAAGTTTTTATCGTGGCCTATCCATTGTTTTGAAAAGTATTCAGCCCTAACACTGATGAATACTTTTCAACATAAAGGTTTTGGTTTTTTATGGTTTGGTTATTACAAAGGTAGAGTCCAAACTCCTAATGGGCTTTAAACACCTAAACTAATGTATATCAGGCCTAACCGTGACAACTAATAATATTACATGCACCAAGTGGAAGAAAGCATGTCTTCATGAATTCCTCTGGTTTTATTTTAAGATGTAAAGGAGCAGTAAATAATCTGAGCCTCAGTGACAGAAGCACACAGACTGTCAGGCTTGACTGACCACCCTGAAAGTAAAGAGAAGCATAAAAATGCAGGAAGGGGTGCTGGTAAAAAAAAAAGGGGCAGCATGAGAATATTGGCAAAGCGTCATGGTCTCTTAGAGTCTGGTCCACGGCATGCCAAGTATGACATCACCAGTACCCCACGTTCTCTGTCCTAACCCAATCTAAAGGCCCAAAGAAGGACAAAGGGGGTTCAAATGATACACTCAACATCTGCTGCCAAACACCGAAATGCATCAGATTTCTGTTTTAAACCCACAAAAACAGCTCCTTCATATTTTAACGGCCTTCACCAACATACATATTTTCTATAAAACAGATCATATTAAGTTTCTGATGTCATATTTCTTACATTTTCTGCATTTCCCTTAATCTTTTCAGGGAAGTAAATTCCAAAAAGCTATTTTTCCCTTATATGGGCAGTTAAAAGAAATTTTAACCATGATGCAATACACATGCAGACACATTGGTAAAAAGGGACAGTTCTCATTTTCATGAGGCAGAATGGTTATAAACTGGCTGTCAAAAAAAAGTCGGCAAACAGGAGGACCTCATTCATCACGGCAACAGACAAGACGGGGTCTCTGGGTCAACTACATCCAGGTGAGGGACAGGACAGGTCTGAATAATACCTGTCTGCCCCCCAACACACACATACTCACCCACACACAAGGACAGCATATTACTTCAGTGTTAGGAGACATAAAACGGTGAACAGATGAATCTAGAAGATTTCATTTTCAAATATTTTAGAGCCTTTAAAGGGCATCTTAAGCTTAAGAGAGAACAAACAGGGGAAATGCTGAGAAAATGCTCTTTAAAACTCATAGGCTTATAAATTGGCAGGATGTTGTTTTTTTCTCCTTCAGTTTTGTGGGCTGCAGCTCCTGTGAGAGACGTATTGGCCTTCAGTGATTTATTTACAGCTTAAGTTTACGTTCAGGGTGTGACTTTATTTTACTGGCTGGTTTTCTTGGTAATATTTGATCAAAAAGCAGGCAGAGGAGCTGAACTGAACATGCTATAATGAAGCAGCTGCCCATGTTGGAGCTAAAGTCCACATATTTTATGACCCAAACAACCTAAAACAATTAAAAGTATAAACCATAAAAAAGTTACAATCAGACTTTTCTTTGTTTTTCAATGCAGTAATTATAAAATGCACTTTTCTGACTCAGAAGACCCTTTGGAGCAATGCTCTCTTATGCCCCTTTTCTATTGGTACCTACTCAGCGCGGTTCGTCTTGGGTCAGCTTTACTCTGCACGGTTTGGACCATTCCCCATTACAACTAGGTAAGTAAGTATCGTCAAAAGCCTGATGGCACCACAGTCCAAAAAAGTGTGTGATGTGATTTGTAGTGACACAAACAAAACAACAATGGAGGACCTGCTGCTCAGACTATGACTGTAGTCACGCTAAGATTCAAATGAGAACCAGAGAAGGCTGCAGAGTGTGCAGGCTGCATGTCACAATGCCTATTGCCAGATAGATTTTGAGTTGCACGCTAAAAATGTCAAAGGTAATTGTGAAGTTAAAAATAAAATAAATCCATTCTTATCAGCTTTGCTTATGTTGCCTTTTTGACACCGATCCCTTTGAGGACTGGGTGTGTCAGGGACACTGGATACACACTGACATTCCTGTAAGCAGATGATGGTGGATAGAGAGGTGGAGGATGGGGGCTCTGGGAATAACTTCTGATGAAGAGATCAATATTTCCTGCTGCTCTGCACCATGAGAAGGGAGCAATGCTAGACATAGAGGCATCACCCCCTCGCTTTGGTTCAATATGGCTGCACTCAGCACAAACTGCCTGTCTGCTGTGTGACTGCTCTCTCTGTATGCTCAATGGTTTATCAATTGGTGTCTGCCCATTCAAAATGCTTGTCAGACAGCCTTAGTGCATGTTTCACTCAAAATTAGATTTACAGTTCTTTACTTTCTCATGCTCTCTTTCATTCAGTAATATTAGTTTACATAATTTATATCTCAGCTGTTTCTATACATCTTTGGAACAACATAGAAATGTTTCAGCGTCCTTGTCTCTCTCCATGTCAGCTGCATACCTTACATTTTGCAAAAGGAGAAAAAACAGTTTTCCAACTATCTCTGAATATCAAATTATAGGAGGCAAAGTGCACACCTGGGCCTTCGCAAAAATGAAAATCTTTCCATTGTCAGGAAGACAGAGGTAACATCTGCGAAGAAGGAGACAGAGATCTTGTCATGCAGAACAAAGCAGAGATAGGAAGTGCACAGAGGCACAGACTGTGGCAGAGCTGCTTCGCCAACTCATGACGAGATTTTCCTCTGAAAAACACACTGTGATCTCAGGGTTTGTCGGGTACACAGCTGAGAAGAGGAGGGGCTCAAATGGCGAAACACCCTTGTTCTGCATAAAATTATTTTGAACACCGCATGGATTTTTCTGCATATATGTGTATTTTCTCTCACTCTGTTCTGTTGCCTCTCCTGGCGTATTATACTGCTGGATATTGTGACAAACAAGGAGGTGCAAAACACCGCAAAGACAGCTCACTGCTGCATTTTCCGGGCCTGTACCTCCCCTCTCCTCTCTCCATTGTTGTCGACCAATCCCTGGACTCTCGCCTCAGCAGCCACGTTCTCTGTGCCCTTTCTGCATACGACTGGCTCTACCATGGTTTTTAGATGAACTAAACTTAAATATTAGGAGACGTATTTTTATATTATGAGAAAATTTGCAACTACAATGCTGTAGATGATGATGTAGCTTTGACAGCATAGCTTTGCTGCTCACTCTGATTTAACTATGAAGGGTTTTAATACAGTATGTTTGAATAACAAGGGAATGTTTATGGTAACGTTTTGTATGTTAGTGTTCATTTTTCCTATCTGACTTAACACATACATCTCATTGATAACCCTACAGCATTTGTGACTGAGTCCACTTCTTCAAGTTGTTTGATTACTTTATTTAGTTAATAACAGGGATCAGTATATGTTTAAAATTACTCTTTTCATTGCTGTGTTTATCTGCACCCATTCCTCCATAAACTTTGACTAGATTCCCTTTCCATGCTGAAAAAATCATTTCCAACAGCATGATACCACCACCATCCAGTTTCATGGTTCAGATTCAGGGTGATGTGCAGTGTAAATTTGCACCACACATATGCTCCTTTTCCATTAGTACCTACTCTACTCAACTCGGATTGGGTTGGCTCTACACTGTTTGGTTCATTTTCTATAACAATTGAGTACCATTTGAATGTGGGAAGAAGGGCCAGAGAAGACTGCAGGCAGACAAAGCACTGGATAGGTACAGGAGAGAGAGGGAAGCCATGGAGCCACCAAGCTGAAGTGTACGAGCTAGAAGATGTGTGAGGGTAGGCTAACATTATACAATGCTAGCTTGCTATAGAGGTCATATACAAGATATATAAGACCAGTGTACAATGATTTGACGCTTGAAGATATTAGTTATTAAAATATGCTGTGACTAGTATCGCTGCCTCCTAAAAATAGTAAAGGTTCCACATAACTGATACTAATAAAAAAGCTTAAAAAGCGAGTAGAGCCGTATCGAACCGCGCTAAAGTAGGGACTGTTGTTTTATATATAGGCTAAATGGTAATGGGCTCAATACAAATGCACCCTATGCTTTGTTAATTTTATTTGTAAAATATGTTGATAACCATGTATTATTTTAAATTTACTTCACATTATGTACCAGTTTGTGTCGCATAAAATCCCTACAAAATGTGAAAACGTTTAGTGGGTATGATTAGTTTTGGAAAGGAACTGTATATGACAAGACGTTTGGGGGCAGTACTGAATGTAATCCTTGTCATGTCTGCTAATATACTTTAGGCTGAAGCGGTGGGAAATGCAACCGCCACATCAGCAGCTCAGAAATCAAAAAGACTCCACTGGAGCCCACAGTACAAATAAAGGGGGAATGGGTGAGATTAGTCTTTATCCCGAGGCTGCAGAGTATCAGAAACAGTCTGACTTCACTACATAGTGAAAATATATTAGTGATTTGTAGATACTGTACGGTACATAATAGATCATCAACTAAACAGGGTTATTGCTACTAATACTCTTTGTCTATTATGTTAATCGTAAATGTTAAGGTAACTTCATATTGTTTTGTTCCATTGCAAACCGTTTTCTCCACACTGATCAGAGTGCACTCTCTCTGTGAGCAAATTTATTTAAAAAAGATATAATTGCCTAACCAATGTGAAAATGTCTTAAAATGTAAAGACATCAACGTAAAGACAACTATTTATATCAAAATATTTTTAAAAGATGTTAGCATTGCTTAGATGGGCTAACCAACCCTGATTTTTTTGTATCTTTGTTTAGGCTAAATTTGTAGTTTGAGCTAAAAATAATTTCTTTCATTCTTTCTTGGGCTAAATACATACAAAGACCAGCTAACCTGCAACCTAGTGTACATAGTAAACATCCAATAATAATTATGACAAACTTTGATTTATGATGTTTCCAAACACCCAAATTGAAAGTAAGATGGGGATTTTTACTTTTGTATACTGTTGTTTCCATAAGTACATTAATGAATAATAATAATGTCAAAATACCTCTGAATTCAGTTATTGTGCAATATATAGCAGTACAGTGGCACTATAATGTAACTGTTGTTGCAAAGTAGCCTTTTTGATAATATATGTCGTTTTTAATGCAGTATTTGTTTTGGTGAGGCTCTCTGTGTAGGCAGGTATTGTTTGTAACCAGAAAGGCTGCGATAAATTTAAAAATAAAATTCTTCACTTTTATCATTATGCCAAAAAATTGTCCATTCCTACTGCTATTTCACTTTTGAGATTGGAGTTTGCAGAGACTTTAGAAGTTTAGCTGTTACCTGCAGCCTTTTGGAAGACACCAAGAGGGTTTTCTGTTGCAGGTAAGATGTTAACTACAAAACCCTTTTAACAGGACCTCACAAAGCCCTACACTTTACCTCAGATGGTACAAATAATGTGTTTTGTAGTAGATAATGTATATGCAATTGTTGTTTAATGTGTTGGGTGAGGCTGTGAAAACGTATTATTAAACAAAAACTCTAGCATCTTGCAGAATGGTAATTGCAGAAGAATGGTGCAGACAGTTCATTGAGCTCTATTTCTTAAATTGTTTTTTGTTCTCCTGGTCCATCTTACAACGCAACCTGCTCACAGTGTTTCTGAACACAGTTTGGCTAAGGTGATTCTCTTATCTAAACCAAGCAGGTAGGGAACTCAGCGTCCGGTAGCAACATAGAAGCTGCCATCAAAGTCGCAAATGTTATGCTAGATGTCTGCCTTTAACAAGTCTGCCATGCTGCTGGGTGTGTGGAGTGCAGATGCTTCAGTTTAAGAGTCAGGTTTAAGGGAGGAGTGAATGTGATTACGTCTGTATGTGAGGAGTGGTGAAGTATATTTGTACAGTGAGCAGTAGTAGTATCTTAACAGTATACAAGCTGGTTAGAGAACTTTGTTACATAAGAAAATTGATTTTTTTCTACACTAAACTGTTCTAACAGAACGATAAAGAAGCCGCTTCCAGCAGATTTCAAGTGCCCCATTTACATAATCTAGCTGGTTACTGTTTGGCAAGCCATCTAATGGACCCATTCAAGTGTTTACCCCATGACACAAGTCGGCTAATACTTTAGTAAGACGGCCTAATGAAGAATGAGAACAGTCACAGAGGTCTGCAATCTCAGGCTATGCCAAGTGGTCCAAGGAGAGTCATGAGGGTGGCAATGTCTTTATAATGGTCAGCAGCGTCACCAGTCACATAGCAAAAGAGTGTGCGAGCTGTCAGAACACAGGATTTGTCATTAGCACCTAATTTTCTCTAAATCACAGCCTCAGACACATTTAAAGCTGGATGGCAGATAACCTGTTGGAAATTTATTTTCTTTTTACAGACCCAGGTTCAAAAACATGCTTCAGTAACAGCTGAGAGTAAGAGATAGAATAACACGCAGTTAAGCTTGCTATTGCAAATAGTAAATGTATTATTGAACAGAGAATGAGTCTGCTTAAATTATTAACTGAAAAAGGGAAAAGCTCAGGTCAGGTCACCTGGTTTCCAGGTGTGACCTGGTGTTGGTCTAAACAATAAATCAGGGAATCAACTATAAACTTTTCCCTCTAATGTTTTTCTTTGTAAATGGAGAATATGTGCTGCTTTGAAGTGTGGTTTAACCAAACAAACAGATGCTCAGTCAGTCCAGTGGCCCTCCTCCATCTGTTAGATTGGTAGTTCTGTCCATGCTCTCTTTTCCTGTCCCTGAAACTCCCATTCACTCTAAGAAGTCCTAATACACCTTGATAAGGAATAACCACCTGCCTAAGAGAGTGTTGGTTCCCCTTTTGCTGCTAAAACAGCATTGACCCATTATGGCATAGACTCCTCTGGAAGGTCTGCTGTGGTATCTGTCACCAAGATGTTAGCAGCAGATCTTTAGATGCCGTACGTTGTGAGGTGGGGTCTCTGTAAATAATTTTTCCTTTATGCACTCTCCTGCTGAAAGAGACGTAAGTCATGAAGGAAAACCTAACCACACTGAATGGGCTACAGCTATGCTGCACCATACTCAAACTCTGATCCACTATGAAGTTTGGCACCTTTTTATCAGAACCAACATTGCCTTCAACATTGTTTTATACAGAGGCTTGCCTGTTAGTTTGGACCACAGAGGCCAGCCCTCTCTGCCAAAGTAGAGCAGTGACTCTGTCACTAGTTCATCACTGTTCCTACCTTAGACCACTTTTTATCAATACTGACCCATGCAGATCACAAACAACCCTAACAGATGTAGATGTCCTGAAACAGTTGTCCAGCTATCATAATGTGTCTCTCAAACTTACTCATATCCATACACGTACCCCTTTTTTCCAGCAACTAACACATCAACCTTTAGGCAACCTAAGGCCTGAAATATCCCACCTACTAACAGGTGCCATGATGAAGGGACAATCAGGGTTTTCACTTTATTTGTCAGTGGTCATAATGTAATGCCTGATTGGTGTATATTGGACTGGTGTGATTATGAAAAGCTAAAATAACACAAAGGCTTAGCATGAAATAAGAAGGTACTATATTTATCAACACTGGCTCTGCTTAATCATGGCCAGTGAAGAACATTTATCTTATTTTGGCATTTCAGAAATCAAGTCAGTTAATCTGGAAAACAAAGAGCTGGTTGCAGTCCTAGACGGTCAATGAGCTGAATCCATGTTTGTACAAGATTGCCCTGTTATTGTAATCAATCCTGTTTGACTAAGTTAAACTAGAATACAGAAGAAAGCAAACTGTTCCAACATCTGCAGCACCGTTGAAAGGGCCCCCAGTTAATACAAACCTTGTCTTTTACAAAAGACTCATATCTGTTTACACTGCATCTGACACCAAGGAGCATCTCCCTAAAAGGCCATCACCTACAGCAGTCGCTGCATTTAATGACACTCTTGGTTAAGTTGTGTGAAAACCTTCTAAATAATTTCAGCTTTTATTAAAAGATTGACCTCTGTGTTTTTCCGCAGGATTTAGGTCTAGGGGCTGAGACGGCCATGGATAACATTCCTCACCACAGTTCATGAGGTTAAGTGTTTTGGGCAGAGAATAATAGAAAGATTTAGATTGAAATGATCTAAACGTTTTTAATTTTATGAAGTTTGGTTTGTTTGTGTTGAACTCAGCTATCTGGGTGCTAGCAGAATATCTGCAGCACACGTGTTCAGGTTCTGTTCTGCGTTTGTATGTTTTTAAAGTTAAGACAAACTTTATTTAAAGGGTGATTTTAAACAGAAGGTTGATCATAACGCGCCCTCCGCGCTTATGCATTTTAACCCTTTTATTGACCCTGGTATTTTAAAAGGTGTGTGTTTGATTCTGGTGCTAAAGAATATTTAACAGAAAGGTTGTTAGTTTTCAGGCTAGTGAATAATAGTCCCTAAACATTATTTCACTAAATCTGATAACTAAGTAAACACCATTAAGCCCCATTTCTCCAGAAAGATTTGTCTCTTTTCCAAAATATTCCCTTAATATTTCTTCAAATATTATTTCAATAAATAAAGGCAGCTAATGAGACACTGTTGAGAAATGGGGCTCACACCAAGGCTACAAGAACAGCACTGGAGGTTCAAAGCCCGTTTAATAAAATGACAGAGAAAGTTCTGGACGGTGCAGTGGAGTTTAGCCCACCTCTACCTTACCTGTTTCGATACAGGATCACTCTCATTTCTGTTCACGAAAAAGACAGCCGGTAATCCTGGGTCTTTGGAAACCATGCTGTGGAAACTAAAGGGCTGCTGTCTCTTAGTGTTATTAAGGTAATACTTACTTGAAGGTAAAGTTACCCTGTTAAAAGTATAGAGCAGTGTGTCCGCTAAGCAGAGCTAGCTAACCCAGCTTAATGCCCGTCTTATTAGCCAGCTAACATTAGCTTTCAGTATTATTCTATATGGAGCAGAACTACAACATGTGATAATATTCCGCTCAGCAAACAGGCTTATTTAAACATGCCCCTACTAAATACTGATGGTATTTACTCAATATTTTAGTTTTCATCTTTCAGCACTGTGTACATCTGCCAAAATTATATTTTAAAATCACCAACTGTTTTAGCTGACAAAGACTTTCAATTTTATCTCACTACTTGTAACAAAACTAGTATTTAATTATTGATTTTTCTAAATCTATTTAGCTAAAAACTTATTTGGACTGCATTGTCATAAGTATATGAAACAACTAGCCGCCAATGCCTCAAAAGCAATCAATAAATGTCATAGGCCATATTATATCTGTAATAATCAACGTACTACTTTAGCAGCAGCAGCACAGTAATTGTTGCCGTTTTAAAAATAATTATTTCAGGTTTTATATTTTGGTTCAAACACCATTTAAAACCATACAACAGTGTTTTTTCTGCCAGCAGTTGGATAGACTCCTGTGGCAGACAATCCGTCATTTAGATGAGAAATATCACAGTGTTTATAATTCAAACCCAAGCCCCTAATTCTTGACCAAATAAAATTGGACCTTCATATTGGAAGACATCATCATAAAACTTAGCTTAAAGCCTATTTTTATCCACAATGTAAAACAAAGACTAATTTTCTCCAAGGAAAATACCACAAACAGCACTCATTCATTCACAGTTTACATCAGCGATTAAAAATAATCCTGCACACAAACAGACGCTTATTTAGATCCCTAACAAACACACAGAGTCTGGGTCAAAACGCCTTTGCTGAGTCACTGGAAACATTTGGTACCAGCAGACCCTGCAAAGGAAACTAGAGCAGCGTTATTACATGACGATAGCTCAATCGCATAGGAGGAGGAACACTGACTAATATGGAAAAATAGCAGCTTTGCTTGGCATCAGTCATCCCCTTGCAGACATCCTAAACACACACACACACACACATAAAAAGAGATGAGGATGGTGCAACAGCAGCAGCATCCTCCTCAGCTTGAATGAATCATCAGAAGAACAGTGATCTGTTTTAGAGTGCATACGATGGCTGCTTGCTTGTTTTAACCAAATTACATACCTCCCACCCTCACACTCCCATACACACTGTCTTCGTCTTCTTTCACTGCACTCAGGTCCGGATTTGCACAGTAATTTGTCCTGCCCCGGATAAAAACAACCACAGTGAGACAGACTTTGTCATTATGTTGCCAGCATGCCGAATGGAAACCATGGCAATGGTAGAAAAAAAATACAGCGGCTGTGGAAAGGGGAGTCAATGAGTTCATCTGCATCACCTGCGTGTGAGGTATTTCCACAGCCGCTCCAAGATTGTAGGGGGCACTAGGAAGTATTTAATAAGGGACCCAATTTCCAGTTAAGTTCATTAACCAACAGCCACCCAATAATCTCAGTTCTAAGTTGTCCAAGTTTGATTGTTTGCTTGTTGTTCATTAAACATCCCAAAGTCATGTCATGTTTTTCAAGTTCGATAATTAAACTGACTTAATCACAGTATGTGTTTAACAAATGATGACCATCAACATTAGAATAAGATAGGCATGAGTAGGGTTGGGCATCAAGTCTCAAGACTGGAAATGGAATCGTTCAGATTTTTAAATTTCAATTTATAGTTTTGACACCCAGTCTGTGGACTAGAAGAAGATGCTGCTGAACGCCAACGAACAAGAATCCGCAAGAAGTGTGCGCACAACCATGAACAATGTGCGGCGGAGATCAAAAGTGTGGTTTGACTTTTATTAAAAGAAATAACCACTCGGCTCTGCGCAACACTTGCAATAAGACTATATCATGCAAAGGAAGGTGCACGACCAACATGATTCGTGGTGTAGAAGTAACAGAGTCCCTCGCCTTTGACAAGTTTCTTCCGCTACCTCTTCCTCCGGCTCCAACACTCAGCCTAGCAAATTCAAATGATGCCCAACCGCATGAGCCAGTTAGTGGTACTAAGGTATATTAAGGATTTTAAAAGTTATGGATCCACATTGTTCCTACAGTTTAATAGTTTTTTAACAAGGGGCCAAAGAAAGTGGCTTATAAGAAAGACTAGTTTGACTGTTTGGAAATATTTCGGATGATGAAAAACGACTTGGAAACTAAAGGAGCCCAGCCCATTACTCTTCTTAAGATAACACTGTTTTAAAACCACAATAAGCAAGCTAAGTGCAGCCTATCTGTTAAGCAGCTGACTGTAGGCTCAACCTGAGCAGATAGACTGACTATCATATTAACTTACCCTTACTAACAATCATACTATGAATATATAGTTTTTTAACATTTTTAAAATTTGCTAATTGCTTTTTTAAATAGGTTTTTAAAACCTTAACCTTAAAGTGGGCTCATTCTTATGAAACTTAACTCCAGATTTGAGGTTTCACCAAGCCTGCTGCTGCTGGCTTGGTGAAACAAAGAACTGGCTTGGTTTGCTTGTGCCTTGGACCGGCTCTGGTTATCTCTCAGATTTGTTCAGCTTAGCTCACAGTGATTGACCAGGATTTACTTATTTCATGAAATCAAACGAAATAGAGTCAAAAGCACTAACATCCAACCTTAAACTATTTGATTTTTAAATGAATATTTTTAAAAAAGCAGTTATGTTCGTGTAAAAGCTTTGATCATTTGTTATGGGTCTGCTCCCTTACAGGCCCGGTGTCTCCAGTATTTTTACAGAGGAAAAATGGGTTAATGACGCTCTGCTTCTCTACCACCTCCATTAAGTGGATGAAGACGCGACCTGCCTAAATCCCATGGCTGAACCTGACATGCTCGTCCTTATGTCAGGATAGATTTAAGAGCTCTGATTGCTAAATGACTTTGTGCTGTCTCGTGCCCCAATTTCCTCTACTCTGCGAGAGCGAGAGAGAAGAACATTGCGCATAAAAGTAAAATATCTGCCTCCTGGATGCTGGACAATGTTGCGCAACACAAACAAGCAAAAAGAACCCACTGAGACGCAGTGCCTTGAGGACAGACGTCATGTCTGTGTGCAAAAAAGGGAGAAAAATCCGAGCAAAAATATGCATAAATAAATACCAGGGAAAAAGTGCGGCAGTCATAAGTGTCACAATAAAGGCGGAACAGTTTACGTACCGTTATGGATGATGAGCCACTTTCAGCGGAGAGTTGTGTGTGTAGAAACCGGAGAGAAATGTCGCCGCTACGTGTGATTGTCGGTCAGTGTGTGTGTGAGAGAGCGTCTGTACGTCAAGCTAGAGGCAGGAGGACCGAGGAGGAGATTTGGCACATTTGGAGAAGAACGCAGCGTGGTGGCGGAGCGCAGCGCAGCGCGCTGGGATGCGGCAACATCCGTCTGCAGGCAGCGGCGTGCGGAGCAACCAGGGAGGGGCGCACCAAGCACACACACACACACACACACTGCACCAGCAGTAACTCATTCACTGCCGGGCGGTGAGGCCGGCTGCACCTCAGCTGTACGCAGAAAGAGACAGTGTGCGACATCCAACCTAATAACAGCATTAGTTCTACAAATTGCATGGTGAGTATGTAAACTTGCATCTGCAATGAAATGACTGTGTGATATCACATGAATAATAATAATATTCGTATTAATTAATAGCTAATAACTAGACTCCAGGAAGGCATTTCCTCCAAATTCACTAAACACACTTAAGAATGTTTTTAGTGCAAATAAAAGTAAAATGGGACCAGATGTAAGCTGCAGTATCAGCTTCACAGTTCAACACAATCTGCAAAGGTCCAACTTACACTGCTATGACTCAGCAGCATAGCTAATGCATTAAATGAATTCCCTGACAATGACGACAAGAACAACCACAGGACATAACGAAGGAGAAAGTATCAATAAACTATCCATAGAAAGACCCAGGGAGCGTTATGCTTCCCTCAATTTAATCTTTAACAAATCAAGAGAATTTTGTCACCTGCGTGGGCCACCAGTGTCAGGGATTTCTTTTACATGCACTCACCAGGGCATCCACGTGCTCTTAATTTTAGTCATTTAACAATGCATTTGAACCATTCTTCTTTCAGGTTTTCTTTCAGTGAGAACAAAGGTAAAACAAATTGAGATGTTTGGCCACAATGACTAGAAGCTATGGAGAAGTCACTAAATCAACTGTTAAGCATGGTGGTGGTGACATCATGCTAAAGGTTGGTTTAGCTGCAACATGTACCTATGCAACCAAATATTACTTAGAGTGTATGTAAATACAGTCGAAAGCAGACATTTACGTACTCTGAATTAAGGCACATAACTTTTTTTTCCTCATTATCAGACATGAAATCAGCCTAAAATTTATTTTCCAGTTTGAGGTCAGTTGGAATTACCAAAATTATTCTTACTTGCTTGATAAGAGATAAAGGAGAGTTATTTTAGAGAACTACTTTCTTCAAAACCATAAGCTTACAAACAGCAACATTAATAAAGCATTGAACACATTAGTAAAGCCCAGATGATGGTTTGCTAAGTTTCTCATAGGTTAATTCACAACATTTGAGTTAGATGGAAGCACATTTGTGGATATATTTTGCACCTCAAACACAATGCTGTCTTGTGTGACAACCTGGAAAAATCAAAAGTAATCAGCTAAGATGTCAGGAGGAGAATTGTGGGCCTCCACAAGTTTGGTTCATCCTTGGGTACAATTTACAGAGGCTTAAAGTGCCACATTTATCTGTTCAAGCAATAACATTCAAGTATAAACAGCATGGGAATGTCCAGCATTAAAAAGCTCGGCAAGGAGATGGGTTCTGCCTCCCAGAGTCTGGTCTGTGTCTGTGTTCATAATTCCACAATGTGGAATAGACTGGGCAAAATTGACATCGATGGGAAAGTTCCAGTTTTCCCAAAAACATTTTGATGATTCCCAATACTTCTGGAATTTACTCTGTGAGACAAAAGTGGAACTTTCTGGAAGGTGTGTGTCCAATTACAATTAGGAGTGAAGCTAACAGTGCACTTCAGAAACACATTATATTAACAGTCAAACAATGTGGTAGTAGTGTGATTGTCTGGGGCTGCCTTGGCTCTTCATGACGTGGACAACTTGTTATATTTGGTGGAACCATGAACTGCATGACCATTAGTTTGTGACCTTCAGCATAGGTGCACTTGGGTTATGCACTATGATCCAAAATACATCAGCAAGTCCATCTCTGAATTACTCAAGTAAAATAAAACAAATAAAAGAAAGGTTTTGGAGTGGCCTAGCCAAAGTCTAAACTTAAATACAATGAATATGCTGTGGCTTAAACTTGAACAGACCGTTCATGCAATCCAGTGTGACAGAATCAAAACAAAAATTCAGCAAAGTAGGGTGGGCCACAATTTCTCCACAATGATGTACAAGACTCATTGCCAGTTACCACAAACACAGTTTGATTTCCGCTGCTGCCGCTTAGGATGGCACAGCCAGTTAAGAGCAGAACATAGTGGTTGAACTGTCTGCAGACATTTGAGGTTTCTTAGTGAAGCTCACCAATTTCCTATATTTCTGGTGACAAATTCCTACATTTCCAAAACTTTTTGCCATCTTGTCATTGGACAGGTAGGCAGAGCTAATTTGCCATGTAGTATTGGAAAAACAAACTAAAAGGAAGGTGGTACATAAAGCCATTAAACCAGACTAGGGATGAAGACGAGGAAAACACCTACCAGTGAGGCGCAGAGAGCGGCAGTGTCACTGCGCCTACTCGCGACTAGTCTCAGAGCCGCGTGTCACATATAAAACATTTCGACGCGGACACTTTTTCCTGGTGACCAGTTTATTGCGTGACATCACGTATGCGGTCGTGGAATTTGAGCTTGCGAGGAAATGTCATCCGCTTTGAGTCCACGGAGTCAAATTCACTGGACTCTGTCCTGCCCTTTCTTAGGTTAAGGGGATAATTGACCCTTCGCTGAGTTCCGCCACTGGCCAATCATAGGTTAGCAACTAAGAGGGGAGGGCCTGGCAAGCTTTCATTCTCACCTCCTTCGCACAACGCCAAGGTGGTGTGTGTACGGGACTTGCAAGTCTGATGAGAGATATCTGGAATGTTATGGTAATATTGAATTTTTTGCCTTCCCAAAACCGAAAAAACCACTGGAGAGATGTCGAATATAGATTAAGTAGTGTGGAAGACCCCACGAGCAGCTGAATCCATCAAAGATCAGGAAAAACTACCATGTTTGTTCCAAGGTAAGATGCTAACACCAACTAGCACACGTTTGTTGGCTACAAGACAGTAGTAGAATATCAATTAAATTTTTTTTATTTTTTTAACATCGAGTAAGGTAGATGTGCACTGCTTGAGGCTAATAGATATACCAGATAAACCGGTGTACGTAACGTTGGTTGAAACATTTAAATACGTAATCTTATTAGATATTACTCAGGGTTCTCACCAGGAATGTTTATGAGCATAGGGTGGGGCTGGGGGCACAGATTTTCTTCTGCTGGCCCATCATGATATGATGCTGTTGATACAGACCCTTCGAAGCTGGCATGATTTTAGAAAGCTTTACCGTTTTTTATGAGTGTAGCGGCGACAATTTTCAGTGTAGCTGGCGAGAACCGTGTTACCACTTACTGAAACAAACTTAAACTGGTTAGTAATAAATTGAGCATTAACACCCCCTGCCTCCTGTGTCTGTAATTTACCTGCTCCCTGTTTAGCGTCAGTCAACAGGTCTCCGTTTGCGGTCTCGTTTTGACTTTGCAATAAACACCGTTGATATTGGCACAGCCTTTATTTAGGCTCCTCTTGGTTTGTGCCACTATTGTGGCAACTTAGTGTGAGCTTTCACTGGGCTTTCCTCTTTTGCTCTGATCAGATCCAATGCCAGCTTTCTGGCTGAAACCAGAAAGCTGGCTTATAATAAAGCAATATATTCACCTACCCTGTGATTCAAGAACACTGTTCTTCCTTTATATGTTTGTTCTGTATGTGAATTATAAAGAGGTGGTTTGGCTGAGTCTTGTAATAAGAACGGTGAGCCCTCGCTTCGATTTTTATGTCCTCTTCATCAACCATACTCAGCTCACAAATGATGTTGTGAATATATTTTTCATATGCATATTGCAGTCCTTTCTGTCTAGTCCTAGAGACATTACTCCACAAATTTGAAACAATTTCCTTCGGGAATATCACTGAAATCACTGTGAAATCCATCACAATATGTGGGCAGCTAGCAATGCTTGCCAATCATAGCAACAGTAATTATGGGGTGGCGGGGCTTAGCGAAGCGTCAATTACTTTTACACATGGGCCGAGGGTTTGGATAGGATTGTTCCCTGTTAGTAAATGAATCCGTTGAAAAGTGCTTTTTGCATTTTTCTCCAGTTGTCTTTGTTTAATAAATATTTGTTTTGACAATACGAAACGTGTAACAAAAAAACTTTGAGGAAAATACTTTTTCACAGCACTATACAAGGCCTTATATCAGGCACTTATTTAGTACCTTTGACTTATCAGATCTAATCCCCCAAACTCGTTTCAGTTTTGCACAATTATATGCACTTCATGCTCATTGCATTATTTGCCCCGAAAGCCCCAACAAAAAGGCGGTAGACCCATAAACGATGGTCGGGCTCACTCTATAAACACGTGTTTTTACAAAGTAAGGAGTTGTACCCATCCAGATTCCAACATTATGTAGAACGTACGTGGAGAGAATAGCAAGGTATGCTTATAGACCTGGACAAAGATATTCAGCATTCCCTTAAGTTGTTTTTAAGGCAGGTCTATCTTAAATTAAAGATATGTACAGAAACAACAGTGCTCAAGTCCCACCTTAAAAAAGCTTAATCATAGATAACTACCACATTTTATTTTATGCTTCATGCTTGTACTTTGTTTTATTATGTGTAATTTCACACTTCACCTTCAGATGGCATTGTATTTCAAGTGTGTGAAAAGTAATCAGAGGAAGTCAGACAGATGCCACGATGCGAGATTAGCGTCAAGTACGAACAGGCGATAGTTAAAGAAAGGAGTTAAAAGAAGCTGAAAGGAAGAAAAAAAGCCTAATTCTTTTAGTACAACATAGCTAATGAGGTATATTTATGTTTTATATCTATATTTTGTTTTTTAATACAATCACAAGCGATTATTATTATTTCATTTTTCTAAAGAGTTAATCGTTTCATCAATCTGAGGAAACCACTTGTGTCTGAACGTGCGTCAAGGGAGTTATACATTATGCTGTTTGGAAAATGTCCTCCCACATCACAGTTAATTGCATATTTACAAGCCAAATTACTGTCAAGTTGTGTGACAACTAAGTGCAACCCACCAAACCTCTTTTAAACCTCTCTCAGCTAGTTTACAGTACATCCTACTCTGTAAGTAAGGTAATTTCTGGATTTGAATAATTGTTTTACTATACAAAACTTAGATACATGCTGATAACGAGTATCTTAGAGAGTATTGATGTATTTGAATTAGTAGATGTCTTGTATATAATGTATAATTGAATGCTGTTTGTTTACTGTGTGTGTTATCTGGATCAAACGTGTGCTTGTGTGTGTGTGAAAGCAGAATCATGTGTGCACTGCACCACCTGCTGCCTGCTCTGTTTTATCCGGCAATGTAGGAGCGTCGCTCATCACAAACACACACCGTCTATTGTTTTCTATTTCCTTTGTAACTTGACTGAATCAGCTGATCAGAGTCTATTCAGAGGCTGGTTCACGAAACTAGGCTCCACCTACTAACCTTAAACTACCAATCAGGAGGAGCTGTGAAAGATCTCATTTATATGTAGACAACAAAAGGTTATGGACAGGGAGCATTGTTATCTGTTAATAATAAATAAATAGAACATTAAATAGATTGAACATATTCTATATAAAAACAGTTATAAGTGGTGTTTTAAAAGGTCTCCCACATTCCCTGCTAATGCTACATATTGTTTGGCCCTCTGAAGATGTCCCATCCTGTTTGTCTCCTAAGAGAAGGTATTACTCCACAGCATTTTCCTTTCTTCTTTCCCTATGAAGTAGTGTAGCTTCTAAGCTGTTCCCAGGTCTATTTTTAGGAATGAAAAAGTAAGTAATTATGGAAATGGAGAATCTAATCCTGCTGTCATGCACAATATGCAGATCTCAATTTGTTTTTATGTCTGTATAATGTTTTTATGTGCTATCCTTTTATTCTCACCACTTGAGGAGACACTTCTCCAGCAGGATCAGTTTGTTTCCCCCATTTTCATTTTCCACCAATGTCCCCTCTCTTTCTCGCTCTTCCTCACTTCTCTTTATCTGTCAGAACACAGTGATGACGAACTCTGGGATCAATATTAAAGCTTTGCCTGATTTACCTGCCGCCTTCATTGAGTATGAACCACAGCAGACGGAAGCATTCTTCACTTTCCCCTTTTTCCTCGGCCCTCCTCCTCCAAGTAAAGTCAAGCTCATGGTGGGTATTCAAAGAATGCATGAACAGCTGATTAATGTTGGGAGCTTGTTAAGGACTCACAAGGAAAGAGTAGATGTAGTAATGATCCTGCTGTTGCTGGTGTAATATGTTGGCTAAGCATAATTTTAGGACTACAAAATACTTGATGAGACAAAAATTGACCATGTGAGAAAAATAATGTTTGGATAAATAAAACTGAGGCTTTTAAACCTAAGAAGACTATTAAACATGGTGGTGGTCAGGGGCAGACTGGGACAATAATCCAGCCTGGGAATTTGATACCATCCCAGCAGGCCACCACCAGCGAATTAAGGCAAACCACCAAGACGGAGTTAAATTAAGCACACTTTGAATGACGTCTGCACATGTCATCAACTAAATATCTACAAAATAAATGTTTCTGCTGTGGTGCAATATAGCTTACTCAAATCACATAAACTGAAATTATGTTTACCGACATTATGTTATGTATAAACCCATTTAAACTCACTAATATGACAATCAATCATGCTGAAAAATAAATCCAAATCCTTGGAGTGAGGGTGGGAAAAATAATCAAATGGCTTCTCTTGACTTACATGACTATAGCTGTACTGGTCTTTCCCCATCTTTCTCTCTCTATCTCACTCTAGGTCAATCTAGAGAGAGTTACATTACCTTTATTATGCTAGCATAAAACATTTCCCGCTAGCATAACAAAGCTGTTATGCTAGCGGGAAATGGTAGTATCATGCTAAGGATCTGTTTCGTGGTACTTGGGGGTTGGCAATGAGAGTAACTCACAGAACATGACTAAACACTAAAGCAAAAGAGCTTCTAAAACAAAACAACACAAGATAGCCTATAAATGACCATCAAAATCCTGTCCTGTATATAAAAAATTTTTTACTCTGGGACGTTGTATAGTGTAGGAGTAGAGCCGGCGCCCTATATACAGAGGCTACAGACCTCGATGCAGCCGTCCTGGGTTTGATTCCGGACCTTGAGACCTTTGCTGCTCCTCTTCCCCCTTTCTTGTTCTGCCCATTCCCTGTCTGGCAACTAGTGCCAAAAAATTTGTGTACCAAAACTTGTGTAGCAAAATGGAAAACATAAAGGAAGTAAGGGCCTCTAAAACATTTTTCCCAGGATTGTTAGACAACCAAAGAGATAACCGCAACAGGTTTTACCACAATACAAGAGACTTAAGGACACCGATTTGCAGCTACCGTGAAGTGCTGTAACAACTGCACTACACTTTTCACAGATCAAAGACAGCAAATTGGGAACTACTTCATTAAAGGTTAACAGCTTTCTCAAAAACAAAGCTCACAACTAAAATTGTTTTACCTGAAATGCCCCCTTTAAAATGTTTGCCTTCTCCAACAAGGTGTCCTGGGTTGGATTTAAAAATTTGAAAGTGTCAAAAAGTATAAATGCATTATTTTATAGAAGGCTAATAAAAACACATATTGTTCTAGCCCACACAAGGACTGAACCACAACAAAAAGATTACAGGATAGCAGTGCATGATGACACTGCAGTTTAGCCACAGATGGATTAGCATCAGTATGCACGCAACTGCAGAGTCACTCCTGTTCATTCACTAAGCTAGAGCGGTTTAGACACATCTCCAGAGATGTTACTCTAAACAATGAGAATGAAAGTTGAGAAAAAGAACAGAACAAAAAAGGGAAGAAAATGATATGTCCCCAAAAAGTGATCAATCACATGGCTTGCGACATACAGGGGTTGGACAATGAAACTGAAACACCTGGTCTTACACCACAATAATTTATTAGTATGGTGTAGGGCCTCCTTTTGCAGCCAATACAGCGTCAATTCGTCTTGGGAATGACATATACAAGTCCCTCACAGTGGTCAGAGGGATTTTAAGCCATTCTTCTTGCAGGATAGTGGCCAGGTCACTACGTGATAATGATGGAGGAAAACGTTTCCTGACTCGCTCCTCCAAAACACCCCAAAGTGGCTCAATAATATTTAGATCTGGTGACTGTGCAGGCCATGGGAGATGTTCAACTTCACTTTCATGTTCATCAAACCAATCTTTCACCAGTCTTGCTGTGTGTATTGGTGCATTGTCATCCTGATACACGGCACCGCCTTCAGGATACAATGTTTGAACCATTGGATGCACATGGTCCTCAAGAATGGTTCGGTAGTCCTTGGCAGTGACGCGCCCATCTAGCACAAGTATTGGGCCAAGGGAATGCCATAATATGGCAGCCCAAACCATCACTGATCCACCCCCATGCTTCACTCTGGGCATGCAACAGTCTGGGTGGTACGCTTCTTTGGGGCTTCTCCACACCGTAACTCTCCCGAATGTTGGGAAAACAGTAAAGGTGGACTCATCAGAGAACAATACATGTTTCACATTGTCCACAGCCCAAGATTTGCGCTCCTTGCACCATTGAAACCGACGTTTGGCATTGGCATGAGTGACCAAAGGTTTGGCTATAGCAGCCCGGCCGTGTATATTGACCCTGTGGAGCTCCCGAAGGACAGTTCAGGTGGAAACAGGAGAGTTGAGGTGCACATTTAATTCTGCCGTAATTTGGGCAGCCGTGGTTTTATGTTTTTTGGATACAATCCGGGTTAACACCCGAACATCCCTTTCAGACAGCTTCCTCTTGCGTCCACAGTTAATCCTGTTGGATGTGGTTCGTCCTTCTTGGTGGTATGCTGACATTACCATGGATACCGTGGCTCTTGATACATCACAAAGACTTGCCGTCTTGGTCACAGATGCACCAGCAAGACGTGCACCAACAATTTGTCCTCTTTTGAACTCTGGTATGTCAACCATAATGTTGTGTGCATTTCAATATTTTGAGCAAAACTGTGCTCTTACCCTGCTAATTGAACCTTCACACTCTGCTCTTACTGGTGCAATGTGCAATCAATGAAGACTGGTTACCAGGCTGGTCCAATTTAGCCATGAAACCTCCCACACTAAAATAACAGGTGTTTCAGTTCATTGTCCAACCCCTGTATATGTATGTAAAGGTATATACGGCTGTGTTCAGTGTGTTGTCAAACATCAATACTAAAACATCTTTTTACAGCTATATTCCACACAAGAATGTCAATGAAAGCATAAACTGTATTAAGAGGGATGGCCCAGTTATCAATCTCAAGGCATACCACTCTTAAAAAGATTTGGTTTCAAAACCAATAACATTTTCTATGATACTGCTCCTACAAGGTAAAGTCACTTTAAGAACATGCCAGAGAAAGTTCTGGAGTTTGGAGCGGAGTCACCTCTCCCTTCTCTGTTATGCTCAACTAAAGCACCAGTCTTTGGGACGTTATGGGCTGAAAATGTCGCTCATTACTGTTATGTAGGTAACTCTCTTCTAGAAAGTAAAGTTGATATGCTTAAAGTCTAGAAGCAGAGCACATGTTAGCTAATTAAGCTATATTATTTAGCTAGCCAATATTAGTTTTCAGTACACACTCAATGAGTAGAAATGGTAAAAATTGAAAATATTCTGCAGAACAAGCTTATAAACACTGCTGATCAATTCTGCAGGTGTTTATTCCATATTTTGCTTTAGTCTTCCAACCCTATCTACATGAAATGAATCTTTTAAAATGAACAACTGGTTTAAGCTGAAACTGACTAGTGATTGAAGAAGAATTTGATTCCCGATTGTTCTAAATACTGTAAGTTTAGTTGGGAAGAAAATTACTTTTAATTCATCGTCATGATTATAATAAAGAGCTATGGTCAACATTCTCAGCTATGTTACAACAATAAAAATGTCATACAACATTGTTATATCTGTAATATTCAATAGTTTTAGATATTGTTGTTTAAAATACAGCGAAACCCTGGTTGGGTTAGATTATCGTACGTTAAGAATCTCAAACTGGCACATGCCTTGTAATCAGCGTAAAATGTTTTATTTTGCATGATGAATGCATTTTCTTTCAGAATCAGAATCAAATTCAGCTTTATTGCAAAGTTCCTACATACAAACAGGGAATTTGACTCCGGTACACTTTGCTCTCTGGGTTTTTTTTTGTTGGTTTTTTTTAATGCGTTATAAGATATATTTATGCATACATCTTTATGTCCTTAAATATATATCCATATATACAAAGGTGCATTTGCAACTTCAGTATGCAGTTTTTTGGTGAATAAATGTTCAGAGAAACAGCCTGGAGGAAGAAACTGTCTCCGTAGCGCCACCTGAAGGTAAAACTCTGAACAGTTTGGGTGTGTGGGGTCTGCAGAGATTTTAGCAGCTCTTTTCCTGACCCTTGACCTGTATAAGTCCTGGATGGAGGGAAGGTCAGCTCTGATTATTCTCTCTGCAGTCCTGATTATTTGTTGCAGTCTGGACCTGTCCTGTTTGGTGGATGATCCAAACCACACTGAGATGGATGAAGACAGGACAGACTGTATGATGGCAGTGTAGAAGATAACCAACAGCTCCTGTGGAAGGTTGAACTTCTTGAGTTGCCTCAGGAAGTACAGTCTCTGCTGGGCCTTCTTCTGAACAGTGTCTATGTGTGAAGACCATCTCAGGTCCTCAGAGATGGTGGTTCCTAAGAACCTGAAGTGGTCCACGGCCGATACAGTGTTGTTGAGGATGGTGAGGGGGGTGTATGGGGGTGGTGTTCTCTGAAAGTCCACCACCATTTCCACAGTCTTGAGTGGGTTCAGTTCAAGGTAGTTCTGACTCCACCAGTGGACCAGCCGATCCACCTGCTGTCTGTATGCAGACTCATCACCGTCCTGGATCAGTCCAATGACAGTGGTGTCATCTGCAAACTTCAGGAGTTTCACGGACGAGTCCGATGAGGTGCAGTCATTTGTGTACAGAGAGAAGAGGAGTGGGGATAGAACACACCCCTGGGGAGCACCAGTACTTATTGATCTGGATCAGGAGAAGATGCTCCCCAGTCTCACCTGCTGCTGTCGGTCCGTCAGGAAGCTGTTGATCCACTGACAGGTGGAGGCTGGGACGTTGAGCTGGGTGAGCTTCTGGTGGAGGATGTCTGGTATGATGGTGTTGAAGGCCGAGCTGAAGTCTACAAACAGGATCCTGGCGTACGTCCCTGGACGGTCGAGGTGTTGCAGGATGCAGTATAGACCTAAGTTAACAGCATCATCTGCCGACCTGTTTGCTCGGTAAGCAAACTGCAGGAGGTCCAGCAGGGGGCCTGTGATGTCTTTCAGGTGCTTCAACACCAGCTGCTCAAAGGATTTCATGACCACAGACGTCAGGACTACAGGACTGTAGTCATTTAATCCTAGGATGGTGGGTTTCTTGGGAACCGGGATGATGGTGGATCGTTTGAGGCAGGAGGGGACCTCACATTTCTCCAGTGACTTGTTGAAGATCCTTGTGAAGATCGGAGCGAGTTGATGTGCGCGGCTTTCAGGCATGATGGGGAGACGTTATCAGGTCCTCCAGCTTTCTTTATTTTCATGCGCTGAAAGAGCCTTTTTACATCTTCCTCAGAGATCTTTAGTGCAGGTAGAGGATCTGAAGGTAGGGGGTTGGTTGTTTTGTGGGAAGAACTTGTTCCTGAATGGGATGTAGAGGAGATGGTTTGAGGTGTGAATGGCTTCTTGTCATGTCTGCAGTAGAAGCCATTCAGACGGTTGACCAGGAGACGACTCTGTTCAGGATGGGTGGAGGGGCTCTTGTAGGCAGTCAGGTTTCTCAGACCAGTCCATACAGTTGAAGTATCACCAGTAGAAAGGATGTTCTTCAGCTTCTCACTGTAGCTTCTCTTGGCTGCTTTGATCTCCTTTGTTAGTTTGTTCCTGGCCTGCCTGTACCGCGCCCAATCTCCACTGCTGTGAGCTTCTTCCTTTTCCCTGCGCAGATTCCTGAGGTGTGGAGTAAACCATGGCTTGTTATTCCCAAAGGTGCAGAAGGTCTTGGTCTGCACACACATGTCCTCACAGAAACTGATGTATGATGTCACCACATCAGTTAGTTGGTTTAAGTCAGTGGCTGAAGTTTCAAAAACAGTCCAGTCTGTGCATTCAAAGCAGGCCTGTAGCATCTGCTTTGGTTCCTCAGTCCACTTCTTAACAGTGTGAACCTTGGGTTTGGAAGCTCTTAGTCTCTGTCTGTAGGTTGGGATGAGGTGGATTAGATAATGATCTGAAAAACCCAGAGCAGCCCTGGTAACAGCATGATATGAGTCCTTTAAAGCTGTGTAACAATGGTCCAGTGTGTTTTTATCTCTGGTGGGACACTTAATATGCTGTCTGTATTTGGGGAGTTCATTTGAGAGGTTTGCTCTGTTAAAATCTCCCAGTATTATGATGAAAGAGTCTGTGTATTTTTTCTCCACGTCTGTAATCATCTCAGCAAGATGTTTTTCAGCAGCAGAAGTGCAGCCATGCGGTGGAAAATATGAGCTGATTATTATAAACGAGGAAAACTCTCTCGGTGAATAAAACGGTTTACAGATGATGGAAAATGACTCCAGATCAGAACTACATGTTTTCTCCAGCACTTTTATGTCTCTGCATCAACCTTCATTTATATAAAAGGGCAAAATAAAAACTGACAGTGTCCTTCACAATTTTTTATTTCCATTTCGTACCCACACATTGCCATTTTGTACTGGTAAAGTACCATGTAGTTAACCATTTCAAAACAGTTTATTTCTCATGGTAGTTGTACTTTGTAATTTCAACAAATTATGGATAAAAAAAATGCGGAGAAAATCTTCAAATCTAACTTTTACACTATTTTCAGAAAATGTATAATGATGTATATAATAGCAGATTTTTTATTATAAGCAGATGATAGAATATTAAAATTATCAGTTGTCTGAGTAAAAACTGCCACCCTGGCAGGTATAAGTTGATGCTTGGTTGGTATTAAACATCCCATGGAAAACAGCTCCAGAAAATGTTAGGTACAAACATTGGGTACAACATGGCAGTTGTGAAATGACCTGCACCCCAGGCAAAGATACACTAAAACAAAGATCATCCTACACTCACCAGCCACTTTATTAGGTACACCTTGCTAGTACTGGGTTGGACCCCCTTTTGCCTTCAGAACTGCCTTAATCCTTGGTGGCATAGATTCAACAAGGTACTGGAAACATTCCTCAGAGTTTGGTCCATATTGACATGATAGAATCACACAGATGCTGCAGATTTGTCGGCTGCATCCATGATGAGAATCTCCTGTTCCACCACATCCCAAAGGAGCTCTATTGGATTGAGATCTGGTGACTGGAGGCTATTTGAGTCCAGTGAACTCATTGTCATGTTGAAGAAACCAGTCTGAGATGATTCGTGCTTTATGACATGGTGGGTTATCCTGCTGGAAGTAACCATCAGAAGATGGGTCCACTGTGGTCATAAAGGGATGGACATGGTCAGCAACAATACTCAGGTAGGCTGTGGCGTTGACATGATGCTCAGTTGGTACAAAGGGGCCCAAAGTGTGCCAAGAAAATATCCCCCACACCATTACACCACCACCACCAGCCTGAACCATTGATACAAGGCAGGATGGATCCATGCTTTCATGTTGTTGACGCCAAATTCTGACCCGACCATCCGAATGTTGCAGCAGAAATAGAGACTCAGACCAGGCAACGTTTTTCAATCTTCTATTGCAGTTGGACAGGTGTACCTAATAAAGTGGCCGGAGAGTGTATAAATCAGTGCATTTCTTTTCTGACCAGGTTTACAACGAGTGGACATAGCTGCAGTATCATGACATCATTCAGTTGGTATCAGGCCTCTAAGTCAGCAATCATGTGGAAATGATTCTGAAAGAACAAGTCATCTACAAACTCAACTGCAACACTCTCCAGAACCAAACATGAAATATTTATGTTCCACTAACTGAGGGAAGGCAGCAGCACTCAGCAGCTCCTCACCCTGCTTGATGCCGTGGGACACGGGGGACCGTTTGCTAGAAAGACAAGACAAGATGATGTTCAAGGAAACAGAAGAAGCAGCTTTTCCTCACTTGTTCCACTCGCAGCCAGAGAAACGGACAACCAAAAGCTTCTCACGGGCAAAGTGTGTGAACATAAACATGGTGTCAACACAAAAGCAGTGTGGTTATGAGAAAGAGGTGTGGAAACAGGGATGTGTTATGTGCATGATAAACCGAAATCAAATCAGACAAGTTCAATGTGGTTTTTCCAAGACAACAGATGGTCAAATATGATACCACAGCACTAATAGGACAGTGCCTAATTGATTTCTTCGTTATGGATGGTAATGGAAACTCTGTGACAATCAGGTAGGAATTCAAAAATCTTTTTTAATTTTGCTTTTGTTGTATTTATTTTAAAAACATTTTCATCAGTTCATTGAGCAACTTCATTAACACACCACAGTTGTGTGAGGTATTAAGCAAACTGAGTAAAACCATATCATCATAGTGCTTTGATATGTATTGATTTGGTATATTTATGAGGCCATCGATGTAAAGCAAGAACCAAGCAGCCAGACACACATCCTTGCTGGCCCCCAGCATTAGTTGTGACAGCAGATGGTAGAGTTTTGTTAACTTTAACCATTTGTCAGAAATGAAGCATACCAGTGACTCAGAAATTAGGTTAATCCCTATTGGATATTTTTTTTGTTCCCAAAACCATTTTGACTTTCCCCGAAGAAACATAAATAGAGTTGGCCCGGGGTTTTATTAGGCTCTGTGCACAATTTCAATTGGGGCCCACCTCCAAGTAAACCTACCATCTGCCACTGCTTTTTTTGTAGATATATTGGCACTTATGGATGTTTAATGTCAATTTTCAAAATACAGGAACATTCAAGTAATATAAATAAACAAACAGACAAACAGATTATTTTTATTTTTTTATTTTAAGTAAAATGTAACTAAAAAATGAAATTTTTGGGGGAGAATAAATTAGACATCCTGACTTAAATTGCAAACATTCCACACAAGCTTTTCACATCAGCTATGATAACATTATTACTCAGCATTTTGAAGGGGGTTTGCTCTGTTCAGACTTCAGACATTTAGTTTGCTCTGTCCTTGACTGTTGGACTGAGTTACCACCATGGTAAGATCAAATGAGCTGATTAAGCATTCAGATAAAAGATTGTAGCAGCTCATGGGTCTACTGAAATTGCCATTCCATTGTTCTGAAGATAGTCTACAGTGGAAGATATTCAAAACAACTTTCAACAGGCCCAGGTCTGGCCGTCTAAGCAAGTTCACCCTGAGAGCAGAACACAAGATGCTCAAAGAAATCTCTGAAAACCCTGAAATGTCATCACAGGACCAAAAGGAAGCTTTTGCTAATGTGAAAGTGCAAGCCTCCACTTCCAGCTAAAGGATTATGCTAGCTATTATGGTTTAGTATGGTGTCCTAATTTTTCTGCAGCTAGAAAATTTATTTGTGTTAATACCTTTTATTTATAGGGTATGGAATTTAAATGAAATCACATTCTTTCCCATATAAAAAATGAGATTAGAGACCAATATATGAACATTTTATTAGTAAAAACTGAACATTCATTGTGTGTTCGTGGGGGGGTTATATTCAACTGCAGGGGCTCTGTTCTATTGCTGTATTCAAGCAAGCAATCAATACTAATCTATGTGCAAACAATTAACATATGCAAAGAATGTTTTCCCAAGTTGCAGAAATTATTCAGATGGCTTTATGTAATTCCTCTCTCTACCAAAAGGGGGTGACATTTGTAAAATTAATTTCTGCTTTTATCGTTTTATATTTGAAGATGTTCTGTGTTCTTCATGATTTCTTTTAATAATCTTTTTTTGTCGTTAGTCAAACTGCATATTTAAATGTGATAGAGTACATGTTTAAGTAACCCTGTCTACAAAACAGAGCAAGAAAACACAACGAGACTTTTCTCACTCAGAACAGATCTTCAGAAATTCTACTGTAAGCTTAATAAATCTTCACAGAGAACAGACAAGCCAGGTATTTCATATAACTGTGACAGAGACCCCAGTCTTTTAATAGCAATTACAATTTTAAAACAAAGTAGATTGTTTCCATGTGAAATACAAATGCAAAATACTATTGTACAAATAATTTTGAGTGTCTAATAGTGAATTAACAAATTGTTTTGTCTTATAAGGTGATTTTAGGTACATCAAGAAAAACTCAGCAGTAATGGAGATCCAGTATAGTAACCTGTCACTGGATGAAAGCACTTAAAGTGCCTGTGACACGCTTTCCCATAAATGCAGAAACTGAAAGAATACATCTTGATATTGAAGGAACTGGGCAGTAATTGACATTATATCAGGATTAAAGACAATTGTGACATGATGCAGAATAGGCATATTTCGTAATTAAATTTTGCAAGTCCAAAGTTGCCCGGAAATTACGTGAAAGGGGAAGTCTCCTGTCATTTATTGCATTGTATAACCCTAACAGCTTTGATATGGTGAAACGGTGCGTTGCTGGTGGTGCCACCAATACTACGACAGCAGCCAATAGTCTGCACTATTTTCCTGAAGTGAAGAGGATCAGAGCTGGAAAACTGACAAGGGACAGATGGGTTGGTCCCACTAAGCACAGCCAGTTGTGACTGGAGGACTTCTCAGCAAACTGCTTTAAACAAGAAACCTCTGAATTTGCCAGAGAAATGATGTCAGAGGTCTGGATATC
This sequence comes from Girardinichthys multiradiatus, assembly GCF_021462225.1. Classification (NCBI taxonomy): domain Eukaryota; kingdom Metazoa; phylum Chordata; class Actinopteri; order Cyprinodontiformes; family Goodeidae; genus Girardinichthys; species Girardinichthys multiradiatus. The sequence goes on along the minus strand of NC_061795.1, from coordinate 454,553 downwards.
TGACAGACAAAGGAGAATGTTAAAGCAGATGCTATAACCACACTGTTCTGAGCATCTGATGGGAAGAGATCGCCAAAGAAAAGGTTGTTGCTGCTGTCGCTAAACAGATCAACGCAGCACATAAGAATACGTCCTTGTTGCAAAAGTACATTTAGATATCGGAAGTTATTGTTAATTATTTTTATTAATAATAATAATATTCCAAAATTATTATTATTAAAATAAGATAAATTACACACACATATGATATATTTAAATAAATATTTAAGGTAAATAAGTGTCTTCAGATCTTGGTCTTGTGTCATCCCTTGTGTCTGCTGCTACTGCTCCATGCTGCTCACTTTACCTCCAGTTGTTTCACTAAGTGCTGTATTTTTACTGTAACCCTGGATTTACACTGTAACACTGTATCTGCTCCAGTCCAGTTTGGTCCACTCCAAAGTCTGGAGGAGCTCCAAGAACCATACTTAGATCACGCAATAAAAGCCAGTGATAAATGATGAAGCAAGTCCAAAAACAACTTATTCTGTGGAAGCAAAACCTGTTAAACTGTTTCATTTTTCTTTTTATGCATCCAGATATTTTGAGGTGTTTTGTTCTACAATGGGTGAATTTACTGAGTGCAGTGAAGCTATATTTGTTGCTTAGTTTGGTGCATTTAATGTTTAATTGCTCAGTTTATAATACCTTGGTTAACCCAGTAACTGATCCAATTGATCTAATGTAAACAACTGCTAATATATACACGTGCATATATATGAATATATGTGTGTATTTATTAATAGAGCGAAGTCTATGTTGTGCTTGTTCTGTTTCCTGGTGGTGCGGTACGATTCATGCATGTTGACTCCAGCTGTGCTCCGACATCCGGTAAAAATAGACTCAGGTTGAATTAGAGGCCGTCTGCACTTCGCAGCACTTGTCCTCTGTCATCTGATGAAAGCTGACTTTGTTCTCCTGACTCTGCTGTGTCCTCTCTGATAGTGACTGAAATATATCTAAAGAAATATCAGATTCTTTGCTACTGTCTGTGGTGCTGGCCATTGTAGCAGCACCTTCTACGTCACAAAAGAGCGCAAAGGAGTAGTCTGGAAATGCCTTTTACTAAAATTTCTGACCATGTATCTCAACAACTGTTCATTTCAGCGGCATGAATTTACTTTTTGAAATATTTTATTAATGTTTCCTTTCCATAAATGTAATTGGATTTTTCATAAAAATTTGATGTCACAGGCACTTTAACATCTCCAGTCATAATGTCTGCACTGGTTGTGCTCAACCAGTGATAAAGAGCGTTCCATCCCTGCTTCCAATATGGAAAACAGAGACACTACAGGGGTTGGACAATGAAAGTGAAACACCTGTCATTTTAGTGTGGGAGGTTTCATGGCTAAATTGGACCAGCCTGGTAGCCAGTCTTCATTGATTGCACATTGCACCAGTAAGAGCAGAGTGTGAAGGTTCAATTAGCAGGGTAAGAGCACAGTTTTGCTCAAAATATTGAAATGCACACAACATTATGGGTGACATACCAGAGTTCAAAAGAGGACAAATTGTTGGTGCACGTCTTGCTGGCGCATCTGTGACCAAGACAGCAAATCTTTGTGATGTATCAAGAGCCACGGTATCCAGGGTAATGTCAGCATACCACCAAGAAGGATGAACCACATCCAACAGGATTAACTGTGGACGCAAGAGGAAGCTGTCTGAAAGGGATGTTCGGGTGCTAACCCGGATTGTATCCAAAAAACATAAAACCACGGCTGTCCAAATTACAGCAGAATTAAATGTGCACCTCAACTCTCCTGTTTCCACCAGAACTGTCCATCAGGAGCTCCACAGGGTCAATATACACGGCCGGGCTGCTATAGCCAAACCTTTGGTCACTCATGCCAATGCCAAACGTTGGTTTCAATGGTGCAAGGAGCGCAAATCTTGGGCTGTGGACAATGTGAAACATGTACTGTTCTCTGATGAGTCCACCTTTACTGTTTTCCCCACATCCAGGAGAGTTACGGTGTGGAGAAGCCCCAAAGAAGCGTACCACCCAGACTGTTGCATGCCCAGAGTGAAGCATGGGGGTGGATCAGTGATGGTTTGGGCTGCCATATCACGGCATTCCCTTGGCCCAATACTTGTGCTAGATGGGCGCGTCACTGCCAAGGACTACCAAACCATTCTTAAGGACCATGTGCATCCAATGGTTCAAACATTGTATCCTGAAGGTGGTGCCGTGTATCAGGATGACAATGCACCAATACACACAGCAAGACTGGTGAAAGATTGGTTTGATGAACATGAAAGTGAAGTTGAACATCTCCCATGACCTGCACAGTCACCAGATCTAAATATTATTGAGCCACTTTGGGGTGTTTTGGAGGAGCGAGTCAGGAAACGTTTTCCTCCACCAGTATCACGTAGTGACCTGGCCACTATCCTGCAAGAAGAATGGCTTAAAATCCCTCTGACCACTGTGCAGGACTTGTATATGTCATTCCCAGGACGAACTGATTCTGTATTGGCCGCAAAAGGAGGCCCTACACCATATTAATAAATTATTGTGGTCTAAAACCAGGTGTTTCAGTTTCATTGTCCAACCCCTGTATTTGTTACAGATAGTAATATTTTAGAGGTAGTCAGTGTTTTGCAATGAGAATAAGAAAGAACAGTGGTGCCCTTAAAGTCGGAAAGTTAAAAGTAGAAAAAACAGCTGCAATCACTACTTGTGGTCATTAATCAGCCTAACTGCTGCTAACAACATGCTATCCTACATTCAAACATTGTACTAGCTGTTCAGCAACAGAAGTTTGATTAGATGTAAATAATCAGAATTAAAAGAAATCACAGTAGCTGTCATTTTTTTGCACACATTGCAGCCTTGCACGGTTCCCCCATCGCCTGGCCTTGCAAAGAAAACAAAATTGTGGGTGGAAATCCAACTTTTCAAATAATACAAAAACTACTTCAACCTCTTTTTTGGTGATTTACAGTCATCATGTTGAAACATAGAGAAATGAGCAGACCCTGGTAGTTTTGCTATGAACAGAACTTTTGAGGTGGAGGATTTTTCACCCCCTTCATCATAGGAGGTTAAGGGAGGATTTACCAAGTCCAGTGGGCCTGAGCCTTAACTGTTCGAGCTGCTGACTCGGCGATGCCCGAAGCTGGTGCTGCTGAGGCAGTGGTCAACAGAATGGGGGCGTGTGTTTTGAATGAGATGGTTTTTATACCCGGATGCAGGGCAGTGACGTAGGCATGTACCAAGCTGTACCATTTGAACCAATACAAAAATTCAACTGCAGTAGCCACCGTTCAACCCAAAGAGGGCAGCACTAAGACGGTTTTAGGACAAATATTGCAGGATTAAACAAGTTTACATGAAAATGAAAATAAAATTCACAGTAATATAAAGATAGCACCCATAAGACCCAATTTATTTAGTTTATCCACAAAACAAAAAACCATAATTTGGTCATTTAGTTCTTCTTTAAGGATTGCAAGACTATCTGGGAGGAAAGTTCAATGCACTGTACACAGTATAAAAGTGGTCAAATAATTATTAGCTAAATTATTCAGAAAATAGGTCGGGCTGCCATCAGTTTGCGCTGGGCCCAGATGAATGAATCGTCATTGGTGCAGACCGAGCGTCTGCATATTACAGCATGTGGTTAGAAACATCATCAGTGGGCCATTAATGTGACAGTTAGATAGCAGTATTAAACATTTTATATTAAACCAATATTATAATAAAAATCTCCAACAAATTGTAGAAGCCTGTCATAGATTGAGATTAAATTACAGGCTAAGTTAATGTTAAAGCAACGAAAGCAGACTTTTCGAGAGGTGATGTGGTAGTGCGAAGTAACAAACTGCTCCCAAAAATGTAGCATTCATGTCTCAGTGGTCATAAAATTCAACCAATTCTTTCTTCACTTTTTAGATTTGAGACTACACGAGAGACTGACCATTTGGTGAACCTTTACATCTTTTTTTAAATAACAAGCCTGAGGATAAGCTGGAGCTAATACTTAGAAAAGTTTGAATGAACAAACTTCTAAGTAACAAGTCTGTAATATATCTGATGGAAATATGAAGCTAAATACCTTAAGAGCTTGGCTGAAGATATGGCTCTAATCAGTGATTTGCTTTCCTTTAAAATGCACTCTTCAACATTAAAAACAAGAGGTAGCCTTCTGTATTAGGCACACCAAGCTTCCGCATTAAAATAGTTTTTTGGAATTTCATCTCTTGCACCTTTTCTGCTTCACCAACGTATTTATCATATGTATGATGTAACAATGATGTAACAATATTTCATTTTCTTTAGACCTATGGATATCTGGGACATATTTCTACTCTGCAGATATTTTTACACCATTTTTGATTTAAAACCATGAATTTGGTGCTGAAGTTGCGGCGCCATGAATAGTTAATGCAGCTGCTCGGGCAGCATTTGTGAAGGAGATAAACCATCTCACATGGCAGCTCACAAAGCCCTTGTGGGGAAAAACCAGGATGTATCAAAATGACTCACGGACAACATATTTCATTATTGATGATTGGGAGTGAATGGTCTTAAAAATAAGTGGTTAAAAACTTTACTACTGCAAAATGCCCTTATCTGAGATTGGGCTCTTTGCTGCTCAGAATCTGTGATTTGGTCATCTGAAAAGAATTAGGACACACTATGAAAGCCTATGTGTTTTTCTAACATAGTTGGACCAATGGACATTTAATATTAATTTTAACAATGCTGAAAACATGTATTAATGCAACTAAACAAGAAAAAACAAAGAGCGTTAAGGTTTTTATGTAATAGAAGGAGAAATAGATTGAAGGATCTCTCTGAGGCTTAAGAAACAAGGACTAGATGAAAACTAATAAAGTCCAGGGCATAGTCAAAGTTCAAATCTTGATCTTATTGAGAAGACTTGAAACAGGCTGTATGTGCAAGAAACCCCTCAAACATCTCACAGCTGAAAGTAAGGAGTGAGGCAATCTGTCTTTAGACTTAAGTTACATATGTCATGGTACTACATGCATAAGGTGGGCCAAGCTGGAGCGTTATTTATTTAAAGTTACATACTTAATATGCAAATGAGATGAAAAACACAAAGTATTGTAAAGGGATTATCAGAATCATATTTTTATGCACATACAGACAGCTTATTAAAGGCCTATCTTACAGTGCTTTCACACTGAAACTTTGAAATACTTTCACCGTGCCAGAGACCGGTTTCTGGAGCGGATTACACTACCTCTTCTGGACTCTGAAACAGCCCAGAGAACTTTACCCTGGAACCCTGGAGCAGTTTGCTTGCTGTGTGAATTTTTGCCGACCCAGCTTACCAAAATCAAGAAGAAGAACAAGAACAACAAGAACAAGAAGAAGAAGAGTGCGAATCTGAAGATGAAAGACTTTGAAAATGTCTAATGGGGCTATGTGGAGTAGTAAAGAGGTGCAGGTGCACAACTACAGAGGTGCAGGTACACAGCCATCATTGAGTCCATCCTCACCTCCTCCATCACCATCTGGTACGCCGCTGCTACAGCCAAGGATAAGGGCAGGCTGCAGCGTGTCATTCGGTCTGCTGAGAAGGTGATTGGCTGCAGTCTACTGTCGCTCCAGGAACTGTACACCTCCAGGACCCTGAAGCGGGCAGGGAAGATTCTGGCTGATCCCTCCCACCCCGGTCACAGACTCTTTGAGACTCTCCCCTCTGGCAGGAGGCTGCGGTCCATCCGGACCAAAACCTCACGCCACAAGAACAGTTTTTTCCCATCTGCCACCAGCCTTGTTAACAAAGCCCAGAAACCACCCTGACACTCTCCCTTTCCCCTCCCCCCCTTTTTACTGACAGGACACCTGTAACCTGTAACTCTATGAGTTACATTAACGCTCAGCTTGGACTCCTGCTTTACTTGCACAATGATCACCTGCACTGTTGTATTGCTCTTCCATCTTATACTGCTCTATATTTACTCTCACTCACTTAAACCTGTGCACATATATTTATATTATATTGTAGATATGTTTATACTGTTTAATTTGTATTGTATTGCACCGACTACGCCAAAACAAATTCCTTGTATGTCCAAAAACGTACTTGGCAATAAAGCTTTTCTGATTCTGATTCTAATACATTTGATCACCAAAGTAGCAGCAGAAACCCAGATGAGGAAGATTTTCTTCTTCTTTGTTTTTTTCTTCTTGATCAGTGCAACACTGCCCCCAAAGCAATCTGTTGTAACTGCCTGAGATTGTTAGGCCCGCTCTAAATAGCTGTTACCCCTTTTTCACCAACGCAGTTTGGAGCCCGTTCTGGTTTTCTGAACCGGTGACACGTGTTTCATTTTTGCATATGGAGGAACATTGCATGCAGCTCAGAAAGCACCACTGTTTTGCTGCCAAGCACCTTCCCTGTGCTGTGTACCGCCTACTGTTGATGACTTATGCTTGCTTAACAAAATTGGTGGAAATGCACGTTGGTGCTCAACAAAGCCCCAAAGTTCGAAGGCACACAAACAAATGGTTCAAGAACGACAATTCCTTTGGTGGAAAAACGCTATGTTTGAAAGCAAACCAAGGCAATTAGAAGTGTCAATTATCTCACTTTTACCAATCCATGGACTGAACACTGGACCGAACCAGCATTGTGAATGGCCCCTTAGTCTATTTCTATTAAGCATAACAACATGATAAACATGTCTGTCTGCTGTTGCCTTAATGCCCATTATCCCATCCTCTATAACAAGAGAAAGACTTGACATCCAGTGCTTGTTAGATTTTGATACACTCTAAGCTCTGATGAGATGAATTTCTATTATTTTTGAATTACAAAAAAGCAATATATTAAAGAAAAATGTTCCTATTCAATGATAACTCATTATTATCCCCAGTAATATACCATCAGTGCTCATCCTGCACCAACAACTTTGACTTCACCTTTGTTAAATCAAGTTTAGGGCACACGGACCTCTTTAACTTTCCTTCTTTCCCACCTTTAACGCCTCCTGTGAATCATCCCACTCAAGCAGTGATGGTGGGGATCTCTACGGCAACAGCCATGAACATTACATTCCCTTGACACAAGAGCAATTTGGGTCCACCAATGACTGTGAATCTTTAATCATCCTGTGCAACCCCCCCGGGGCCACTCCCAACTCTATCGCTTTCACGTCAGCGAACGCCATGGAGACAACACTTCTTTATGTTTGTTTTCATAAACATGAGTTACACACTGAGACTGGGCTGAAAGTAACTGATGTAGCCTCTTTTACATGATAAATTATGTGTTTAATAGGTTGAAAAGCAGTGGTTAAATGATCACTATAAATTTAAAAACCATAACAGTCTTTTAGGGTTCTTTAAGTAAGTAAGTAAGTAAGTAAGTTTATTTATATAGCACCTTCCTACAGACATTGCATTACAATAAAATAAAATAAAAAATGTACATATAGTTATACAATTAAACATTACATGATGTGCAAAGCTAATGCAGACACACCCCAAAAGAGCTGCAGCTGTGATTGCAGCAAAAGCTGGTTTTACAAAGAATTGACTTGAATACAAATGCATGGCACAGTTTCTGATTTTTATTTTTGAATAAGGTAAAGTAATGTTATATAATTTTACTTCTTCTATTTAACAATTATGCACTATAATATTGTTCTATCACATAAATACCGGCAAAATGAATTGAAGCTCATGGATGGAATGTGATCAAATGTAAAAAGGGTTAAGGGACATGAATACTTTTGAAAAGGACTATAACTGCTAAGCTGACTACCTTCAGGAATGTGCAGAGGTTTAACAAAACTGCCATATTGCAGATCATTGTGGAAGCTTCTTATTAGAGATTGGATCATGCCTATAGTCTTTTATGAGCTCCCCGACTGACTAAGCCATCTTATTGAGATCAACCTGTGTGTTTCTGTGTGTGTGTAGGAAGGAGGATCCAAATGTAACATATACTATTCCTCTTCCTCCCACAACGAGACACACAAAGAGAGCAGGAGAGCCTCCGAAAGAAGCGAAGGACATGATGTTATTTTACTTCAAAGGACATTGGACCTTTGGGACGTTTAGATCTCGCTTTTTTCCATAAACCAATAGGAATCAACTCAGAGAAATCACTGCACTGAAATGCTAATATAACATGCATGTCATGTCGAAATATTGACAGCAGTTTAAAGAGACAGATTTTCCATGAATGAAGAGTTACAGTTATCCGTTCAAGCCAGCATATGTGGATTTATCTCTACTCTGAAAGAAATTAAGATGCATTTGCCCAATAAGTTGCTTTCAAAAGTGTTTTAATATGTGCATTTAAAATAAATCTTTAAAGGAAAAACAAGACCTACTAACCATTAGGATCAGGAGTAAATTCCTAAACTTGCAAATTTCCTCTCTCTTCCATTTACATCCTTACAGTCATTTTGTTGCCTATACACTAACACATAAAAATACAGTAGTTTAAAAAAAAAAAAAAACACACACACCTGTGAGATCAGTGTGGGAGAGTTAATCAGAGTAAATCGCTGACACTGATCCCCGGCCTGTCTCACCTCTCTCCTCGCCTGGCTATCTGTGTGGGCAGCCTGAGCGGGATTTTCAGCTTAAAGAGATGGGGTGGTAAAATAAAGTGTCTCTATAGGCAAAAATATGAAGTCATCATTGCCATACACTGTTCCAACACTAGGGGGCCGGTCTAGTGAAATGTGGGATGTCCATGAAAATGTAACTGCATCATTGTCAGACAGTGTGCCTTTATTTGGCTTTCTAAAGGTGAAAACTGCAGGATGTAATTTACACAGTTTCTCTTTAAATAATTATTTTCCTCTGTTTTTGATCGTTGCAGACAAACATTTGTGCTCTGAAGCTTTAGCTGGCAATTAAAGAGGAAAACTATGATTTAATTTTTTTCTGTGAGGCTGTTCCACTCATCAGCAGTGTCATCACTCTGACTGAATGCACCCATTATAAAAAAAAAAGTGATCACAGTGAAAACTCCAAGAGGGATTTTAAACCTTAGATTGATAAACACAGTGAATGCACTTCTCTGCCTATATATGTTTCTGCTGCTTTGCAAAAACACAATATACAAGACACAAGCATGCCCCTTAAAGGCATTAAAGAATTTGACAAATACGTAAAAGAATATGCTGGCTCCATTTCTGGTTTAAGATTTCATGCGAGTGGAATGATGAACCAAATAGGATCAAGCATGATCTAATATTTTGCTGTCATTCAACACCAAAATGCCAGCCAAACTGCTGAAGTATGACCTTGTGCTTAGTCAGAGCAGGTCCACAGTCTTATTATTACCCTGCAAGGAGATATTTCGGATTTATTTGAAGTGGGATTCTGTTGAGAAACTATGAGCAGTTCTCTTGAAGTTTTCAATTAGGATAAACAAAAACAGATTTATCCTGGAGGCTAAAGCTAACGGCTAGTCTGCGCAGGTCCAAGACAAAGTCAGATTACAGCTTTCCTAAAATAACTCTAATCTCAGAAATACCATGTGGTTTATGCAAGCACGTTATTAAACCATGTCAAGTTTGTGGTGTCCAAGGACGTGATGAAAACTAATGTATGAATATTTAAAAAGTATGTTGGACTGCAGTCTGTTGTCACTGATCTTTCATGTGAAATAAGCGAATCATCAATATCTTAACAGCAGGGAAGAAATTATAGTAAGTAATTATAGCAAGTAGGCTACAAGTACACACACACACACACACACGTGAAACAACAGAAATCAGGAACAAACTGTCAAACATATAAACCAGTGGCTGCATTGTGGGGGTCTTAAATGGAAGCTGATAAATGAATCGCTTTGTGTAGAGAGTGATGGGAGCAGAAAGAGCCATAATACATGACAAGGGGTTTTGTTTGATTTACTATTTTCATTTAAGAATAGATGAGTGGTTTCTAAAACCTGTGCAAAATACAAAACAGCTGCATCACACTTACATAAAGGTTTACCAGAAGTCTCTGAGAAAACGCAGCTTAATAAATATGTTTTATTCACTCCCACCTTCCCTGATATAATCAGTAAACCCATTTGTTTTTCATCACCTTTACACCCCAGTTCCAAACTCAGTCGAGCCAACTGGGGTCCGCTGTTGCCGTTTTCCCACTATGGAAATTTCGCTGTCACCCCAAAGGCAACATGATTCTCTTATCTATTTCTGCAATACAGCCAATGGATATTCCTCTAGTGAAGAGCTATTGATCTGGCCTGCAAGCTGAGCTGAAAGTAATAGGGTGGTGGGGAGGAAGGGTGGGGGAGATGGGTGATCAAAGATAATCAATACTGTCAGTCTCCGTCCCCGTTTCTTCAGCCGCAGCTACCTATAGAGCTAGAAAGGACGGATTCACGGTGATTGCTCTAAACAGCAGAAAAAACCATAATGTGACTTTTTCAAATACAGGTCCTTCTCAAAATTTTAGCATATTGTGATAAAGTTCCTTATTTTCCATAATGTCATGATGAAAATTTAACATTCATATATTTTAGATTCATTGCACACTAACTGAAATATTTCAGGTCTTTTATTGTCTTAATACGAATGATTTTGGCATACAGCTCATGAAAACCCAAAATTCCTATCTCACAAAATTAGCATATTATTAAAAGGGTCTCTAAACGAGCTATGAACCTAATCATCTGAATCAACGAGTTAACTCTAAACACCTGCAAAAGATTCCTGAGGCCTTTAAAACTCCCAGCCTGGTTCATCACTCAAAACCCCAATCATGGGTAAGACTGCCGACCTGACTGCTGTCCAGAAGGCCACTATTGACACCCTCAAGCAAGAGGGTAAGACACAGAAAGACATTTCTGAATGAATTGGCTGTTCCCAGAGTGTTGTATCAAGGCACCTCAGTGGGAAGTCTGTGAAAACGCTGCACAACGAGAAGAGGTGACCGGACCCTGAGGAAGATTGTGGAGAAGGGCCGATTCCAGACCTTGGGGGACCTGCGGAAGCAGTGGACTGAGTCTGGAGTAGAAACATCCAGAGCCACCGTGCACAGGCGTGTGCAGGAAATGGGCTACAGGTGCCGCATTCCCCAGGTCAAGCCACTTTTGAACCAGAAACAGCAGCAGAAGCGCCTGACCTGGGCTACAGAGAAGCAGCACTGGACTGTTGCTCAGTGGTCCAAAGTACTTTTTTCGGATGAAAGCAAATTCTGCATGTCATTCGGAAATCAAGGTGCCAGAGTCTGGAGGAAGACTGGGGAGAAGGAAATGCCAAAATGCCAGAAGTCCAGTGTCAAGTACCCACAGTCAGTGATAGTCTGGGGTGCCGTGTCAGCTGCTGGTGTTGGTCCACTGTGTTTTATCAAGGGCAGGGTCAATGCAGCTAGCTATCAGGAGATTTTGGAGCACTTCATGCTTCCATCTGCTGAAAAGCTTTATGGAGATGAAGATTTCATTTTTCAGCACGACCTGGCACCTGCTCACAGTGCCAAAACCACTGGTAAATGGTTTACTGACCATGGTATCACTGTGCTCAATTGGCCTGCCAACTCTCCTGACCTGAACCCCATAGAGAATCTGTGGGATATTGTGAAGAGAACGTTGAGAGACTCAAGACCCAACACTCTGGATGAGCTAAAGGCCGCTATCGAAGCATCCTGGGCCTCCATAAGACCTCAGCAGTGCCACAGGCTGATTGCCTCCATGCCACGCCGCATTGAAGCAGTCATTTCTGCAAAAGGATTCCTGACCAAGTATTGAGTGCATAACTGTACATGATTATTTGAAGGTTGACGTTTTTTGTATTAAAAACACGTTTCTTTTATTGGTCGGATGAAATATGCTAATTTTGTGAGATAGGAATTTTGGGTTTTCATGAGCTGTATGCCAAAATCATCCGTATTAAGACAATAAAAGACCTGAAATATTTCAGTTAGTGTGCAATGAATCTAAAATATATGAATGTTAAATTTTCATCACCTGTAGTGTGAAAAAAAACAAAAAACGTTGCGTATTACAAATGCTGATTAGAACTATTTAAGTACACTATGGAATAAAGCGACATTCACTTATTTTCTGCAGAAACAGTTGGAAAAAATCCAGTTTTACATCTGGAGAAGCTTCACACTGAACCCTTGTCCCTCCATCGACAACACAATAGGAAGGATCTGGTTATCCGTCTGTCTGCTGTCACAGTGTTTACATTGTGTCATGCTGTGTGTTAGAGACAGTTTAAAATGAATACAGGTCCTTCTCAAAATATTAGCATATTGTGATAAAGTTCATTGTTTTCCATAATGTCATGATGAAAATTTAACATTCATATATTTTAGATTCATTGCACACTAACTGAAATATTTCAGGTCTTTTATTGTCTTAATACGGATGATTTTGGCATACAGCTCATGAAAACCCAAAATTTCTATCTCACAAAATTAGCATATTTCATCCGACCAATAAAAGAAAAGTGTTTTTAATACAAAAAACGTCAACCTTCAAATAATCATGTACAGTTATGCACTCAATACTTGGTCGGGAATCCTTTGGGAGAAATGACTGCTTCAATGCGGCGTGACATGGAAGCAATCAGCCTGTGGCACTGCTGAGGTCCTATGGAGGCCCAGGATGCTTCGATAGCGACCTTTAGCTCATCCAGAGTGTTGGGTCTTGAGTCTCTCAACGTTCTCTTCACAATATCCCACAGATTCTCCATGGGGTTCAGGTCAGGAGAGTTGGCAGGCCAATTGAGCACAGTGATACCATGGTCAGTAAACCATTTACCAGTGGTTTTGGCACTGTGAGCAGGTGCCAGGTCGTGCTGAAAAATGAAATCTTCATCTCCAGAAAGCTTTTCAGCAGATGGAAGCATGAAGTGCTCCAAAATCTCCTGATAGCTAGCTGCATTGACCCTGCCCTTGATAAAACACAGTGGACCAACACCAGCAGCTGACATGGCACCCCAGACCATCACTGACTGTGGGTACTTGACACTGGACTTCTGGCATTTTGGCATTTCCTTCTCCCCAGTCTTCCTCCAGACTCTGGCACCTTGATTTCCGAATGACATGCAGAATTTGCTTTCATCCGAAAAAAGTACTTTGGACCACTGAGCAACAGTCCAGTGCTGCTTCTCTGTAGCCCAGGTCTGGGGAATGCGGCACCTGTAGCCCATTTCCTGCACACGCCTGTGCACGGTGGCTCTGGATGTTTCTACTCCAGACTCAGTCCACTGCTTCCGCAGGTCCCCCAAGGTCTGGAATCGGCCCTTCTCCACAATCTTCCTCAGGGTCCGGTCACCTCTTCTCGTTGTGCAGCGTTTTCTGCCACACTTTTTCCTTCCCACAGACTTCCCACTGAGGTGCCTTGATACAGCACTCTGGGAACAGCCTATTCGTTCAGAAATGTCTTTCTGTGTCTTACCCTCTTGCTTGAGGGTGTCAATAGTGGCCTTCTGGACAGCAGTCAGGTCGGCAGTCTTACCCATGATTGGGGTTTTGAGTGATGAACCAGGCTGGGAGTTTTAAAGGCCTCAGGAATCTTTTGCAGGTGTTTAGAGTTAACTCGTTGATTCAGATGATTAGGTTCATAGCTCGTTTAGAGACCCTTTTAATGATATGCTAATTTTGTGAGATAGGAATTTTGGGTTTTCATGAGCTGTATGCCAAAATCATCCGTATTAAGATAATAAAAGACCTGAAATATTTCAGTTAGTGTGCAATGAATCTAAAATATATGAATGTTAAATTTTCATCATGACATTATGGAAAATAATTAACTTCATCACAATATGCTAATATTTTGAGAAGGACCTGTATGGCGTGGTTGGAATTGCAACAGCATTTGCTAACTAATTTTAGCATAGACTTTATTTTGGCAAGATATTGCCAATGATTATCTGTCTACCACACCATGAATCACTGGCTACAGTTTCAATGCAATTTTTACCAATATAGAAATGACCATGAAAGAAATGTTGTTTTCACATTTTAAATAATAAAGGTATGGGGGAGAGGTTCCTATTGGGAAAGCAATTCTAAATGCTTTACACTCTACCTCGAAGAAGATCCCATTCAAACGTTCCTGGTAAACAAGGACTGCCCACCTACCAGGGGGTTTTTCTGTGGTATATTTATCCCATTGTAATCTGGACACTTTTTTGGTTATTAGACTATCCATCCATCCATTTTCCAGCAAATCATCCTACAGCAGTGTCTCACCCTGTTCACCAGTCCACCGCAGGGCAACACAGGACAAAAAAACCATGCACACTTGAGGGCAATTTAGAGAGACCAATTAACCCAACAGTCATGTTTTTGCACTGTGGGAGGAAGCTGGAGTACCTGGAGAGAACCCCTCACATGCAAACTCCATGCAGAAAGACCCCCTGGGAGTGGAACCCAGACCCTCTTTGCTGCAAGGCAACAGTGCTCCCAACTGCACCACGGTGCAGGCCGGTAATTAGATCAATTTACGTTTTTTGTAAGCTAACCTTTTTTCTATGCGTTTGTTAGATTTTTCTTTTAAGGCTGAGGTACAGAAAAAGAAAGTAGGGGCTATTTTGGCCCAGAACACCAGTCCGCCCCTGTTAGGAGCAATGTTTGTTAATCTGGATGTGCTAAGGGAGCCAAAGATTCTGATGATCTTGTAGAAGCTAAAGATGCTGAAGAAGTTGTCACCTCACAGAGCTCCAGGACAACGAGAGCATAACATATTGGACATTAACTAGAAAGCCCCAAAATAACCAATTTTTAGTGTAGGAGCTGACACTAATTGACTGTTGCAATTAAGTTTGTCTATCAAAGAGTTCAGTGATGACTCCCATTAAGTTTTTGTTAAATGTCATGGATGATATGTTTTGTTTTTATTTTTCTGAGTATATAAACAGGACAAAGTAGGAAGAGTCTGAAGGGTCAGGATGAAGACCTAAATGAGAGAGTGGTGTCTGTAGAAGCTTGTAGAAAGCACACCCCAATAAGTAAAAAATACTTTATTACACTCAGGAATATTAGAAAATGGTTCAATATGTGGTCACAATATTTATTACTTTATAGTTTTCACACAAGTTATTATTTATTGGGTTGTTGGACACAAATGAGTTTCTTAAACTCTTGTTGCCCACTCTGGAAAGAAGCTCCCTCAAAGACATATACAGGGGTTGGACAATGAAACTGAAACACCTGTCATTTTAGTGTGGGAGGTTTCATGGCTAAATTGGACCAGCCTGGTAGCCAGTCTTCATTGATTGCACATTGCACCAGTAAGAGCAGAGTGTGAAGGTTCAATTAGCAGGGTAAGAGCACAGTTTTGCTCAAAATATTGAAATGCACACAACATTATGGGTGACATACCAGAGTTCAAAAGAGGACAAATTGTTGGTGCACATCTTGCTGGCGCATCTGTGACCAAGACAGCAAGTCTTTGTGATGTATCAAGAGCCACGGTATCCAGGGTAATGTCAGCATACCACCAAGAAGGACGAACCACATCCAACAGGATTAACTGTGGACGCAAGAGGAAGCTGTCTGAAAGGGATGTTCGGGTGCTAACCTGGATTGTATCCAAAAAACATAAAACCACGGCTGCCCAAATCACGGCAGAATTAAATGTGCACCTCAACTCTCCTGTTTCCACCAGAACTGTCCGTCGGGAGCTCCACAGGGTCAATATACACGGCCGGGCTGCTATAGCCAAACCTTTGGTCACTCATGCCAATGCCAAACGTCGGTTTCAATGGTGCAAGGAGCGCAAATCTTGGGCTGTGGACAATGTGAAACATGTATTGTTCTCTGATGAGTCCACCTTTACTGTTTTCCCCACATCCGGGAGAGTTACGGTGTGGAGAAGCCCCAAAGAAGCTTACCACCCAGACTGTTGCATGCCCAGAGTGAAGCATGGGGGTGGATCAGTGATGGTTTGGGCTGCCATATCACGGTATTCCCTTGGCCCAATACTTGTGCTAGATGGGCACGTCACTGCCAAGGACTACCGAACCATTCTTGAGGACCATGTGCATCCAATGGTTCAAACATTGTATCCTGAAGGCGGTGCCGTGTATCAGGATGACAATGCACCAATACACACAGCAAGACTGGTGAAAGATTGGTTTGATGAACATGAAAGTGAAGTTGAACATCTCCCATGGCCTGCACAGTCACCAGATCTAAATATTATTGAGCCACTTTGGGGTGTTTTGGAGGAGCGAGTCAGGAAACGTTTTCCTCCACCAGTATCACGTAGTGACCTGGCCACTATCCTGCAAGAAGAATGGCTTAAAATCCCTCTGACCACTGTGCAGGACTTGTATATGTCATTCCCAAGACGAATTGACGCTGTATTGGCCGCAAAAGGAGGCCCTACACCATACTAATAAATTATTGTGGTCTAAAACCAGGTGTTTCAGTTTCATTGTCCAACCCCTGTAGGTCCTTTTTTTGTGCCTGAAGATGAGTTAGACCATTTAGGAAAAAATCCTGAATGAAGCCATCACAATTCATGTTGCCATAGAGACATTTTCCTGGTTTCATCATGACATCTTCAACACCATCGTCCCAGCTCTGCTCCAGGAGAAGCTCTCCCAGCTGAGTGTGCCCGATTCCACCTGCAGGTGGATCACTGACTTCCTGTCTGACAGGAAGCAGCGCGTGAGGCCGGGGAAGCACGTCTCTGACTCCCTGACCATCAGCACCGGTTCCCCCCAAGGCTGTGTTCTCTCTCCTCTGCTCTTCTCCCTGTACACCAACAGCTGCACCTCCAGTCACCAGTCTGTCAAGCTTCTGAAGTTTGCGGATGACACCACCCTGATCGGACTCATCTCTGATGGTGACGAGTCTGCGTACAGATGGGAGGTGGACCATCTGTTGGACTGGTGCAGCCAGAACAACCTTGAGCTCAACGCTCTAAAGACAGTGGAGATGGTTGTGGACTTCAGGCAGAACCCAGCACCACCTGCCCCCATCACCCTCTGTGACTCTACAATTGACACTGTGGAATCTTTCCGCTTCCTGGGAACCATCATCTCCCAGGATCTCAAGTGGGAGCCAAACATCAGCTCCCTCATCAAGAAAGCCCAGCAGAGGATGTTCTTCCTGCGGCAGCTGAAGAAATTCAACCTGCCAAAGACTATGATGGTGCACTTCTACACAGCCATCATTGAGTCCATCCTCACCTCCTCCATCACCATCTGGTACGCCGCTGCTACAGCCAAGGATAAGGGCAGGCTGCAGCGTGTCATTCGGTCTGCTGAGAAGGTGATTGGCTGCAGTCTACTGGCGCTCCAGGAACTGTACACCTCCAGGACCCTGAAGCGGGCAGGGAAGATTCTGGCTGATCCCTCCCACCCCGGTCACAGACTCTTTGAGACTCTCCCCTCTGGCAGGAGGCTGCGGTCCATCCGGACCAAAACCTCACGCCACAAGAACAGTTTTTTCCCATCTGCCACCAGCCTTGTTAACAAAGCCTGGAAACCACCCTGACACTCCCCCCCCCCCCTTTTTTTTGCTGACAGGACACCTGTAACCTGTAACTCTATGCGTTACATTAACGCTCAGCTTGGACTCCTGCTTTACTTGCACACTGATCATCTGCACTGTTGTATTGCTCTTGCATCTTATACTGCTCTATATTTACTCTCACTCACTTAAACCTGTGCACATATATTTATATTATATCGTAGATATGTTTATACTGTTTAATTTGTATTGTATTGCACCGACTACGCCAAAACAAATTCCTTGTACATCCAAAAACGTACTTGGCAATAAAGCTTTTCTGATTCTGATTCTGATTCTGACATCTGTCAGGAGGAGGCTCACAGTTATTGGATTTAATTATCCCTGCAGGACATTTGGTACCACTGTGCCAGTTTTCTTACCGTGGTATGTGGCTTTAAATGAATATACTGTCATCTTAACCAATACGATAATAATGCCGTAGCACCCTGAAATACTTGGCTTCTGAAACAATTGTAAGAAAAAAATAAAAGGAAAATCAGCCTTTTAATGGCCATTATTGACTTCTTCTACTTGATTTTCTGTCTAATAAAACCATTCAGCCTTATTTGCAAAACTTTTAAGAAAGTAAAAATTATTGCTCATTCCTATTTAGAAGAGGTGGTTTAGTCATTATTGAAAAACATGTTTGTTCTGTCTAGGCTGATTTACGTCACTGAGGAATTACTTAGTTGTGCTTCTAACAGATGACTGATACTCCTGGCTGCGATGCAGATCTTACCAGTTCAGAAAGCCATTTATCTCACCAGCTACAAGCAATTTAAACTTCTGTATGCAAGTATGGCTACACTGAGAGTGAGTTGTTTATGCCAGCTGTAAAACAACTGAAATTGCACCATGGGGATAATAATGGCATGCTTGCTCAGGACGAAGGTTTGGTACAAAGAAACTCTACTAAACGGCATTGTATGATCAACTGACTTCAACTTTACTGTATTAGAATTAGGATCAAATTGGACTCTATGTAATTGGATTTGAATGTGACTATAATTTGGTATGGTTGTCAACAGAATAGATGTGGCTAAACTTTGGCCATTTCAGATATATAACTGCATATGAATTAGACCTGTCTGCAAGGTGCCTTGGAATGAGAAAAGTTGAAATTTAAAGCAATATATTTAAAACTGTATTGAATTAATAAACGGATTAAAGATTAAGAGATTAAAATAGTATTCCCATCTTTCAATCAAAGCATGTCAGTTACCTAAACTTAAAACAAAAATGTGAATCATGGAGTATGGTATTCAATGATGCATAAATAGAACTAAAACAGTGTGAGGTTTATGTTTTGAGGCATTTAATGAATGGAAATGAAACTATTTCTTTTTTTTTTGCTTTTTTTTTACCAATAACCGATGAGAGCTGATGAAAGAAAAATTGGGATTTTTACCATTTGATTTTTTGATGCTTCACTAGGTTTAATGTGCTTCGAAAGGGAGGAAAGCCGAGGAACACGATAAGCAGTTGTAACCATGAGTCACTTTGACTGGGAGCAGTGTAGGAGTATATCTTTACACAGAAGAATCCACAGGATAATAGAAGCGATGGAGGATACCAGTCATGTGTTACCATGAAAACCTCTGTCTCCTTTTGTTGCCCAATATTTCGATCTTTTAGTTGAACTACATGTATGTTCAGGCTCTGAAGCACAGAGACAGGTAGAGGGTTTTTCAGACTGGCACGCAATTGCACTCTTTTACAATCAGCGAACGCACATAAACTAAGCACTTTCAGGTTGCGGTAACATTACTTGCCAATGTGGAAACTGTGACTGTAAGGAAAAGACTCCACGTTAGCTATTTTCAGTATCAGTGAAGTGTTTATAATGACGTCAGAGGAAGCACAGAGATGTTAGCTATTCAAAGGGAAGCTATTTTCTACGACATCTCAAGATACGTCTGTCGTATAATCAGGCTGTGAGAGAGAACAAGACTTTAGGCAGATACTAGGAAGGCTGAATGGAGCACAGCCAAGTTGCTCTGTTTTGTCCTTTTGAGGCAGGATTTGAAAATATTTATCTAGCCCTCTGGAAATGCCGTGGTTAAGATGAGGATCTAAATTTTCCTTTGAAAAAACCTAGAGACTGCTGTTTTGGTAATGCTAGCCTCACTAACTACGCTAACTGGTAACACAAGATGCAGAAATGTGCACTCTGTAATCATTTTGTCTTTGATTTAAAATGGTGACCAGTGACCACTCTCTCACTCACAGCATCACGTCACTCCTGTGCCTAATATACTTGATTTAGGACCGCTCACTTCAGGAAGGCTAGAGAAAATGTTTAAATTCAGTTAATATACCTTCTTACATTGCAGTTTAAAGCTTTACAAAAACTGATGATCGGAAAAGTAGTCACAAGCTCTGATTGGTGAATTTTTAGTTTTAACCAAACAATAGGTCAAAAAGTGTGACCGAGTTTTCTGGGTTCGATAAGAGCCTT
This sequence comes from Girardinichthys multiradiatus, assembly GCF_021462225.1. Taxonomy (NCBI): domain Eukaryota; kingdom Metazoa; phylum Chordata; class Actinopteri; order Cyprinodontiformes; family Goodeidae; genus Girardinichthys; species Girardinichthys multiradiatus. Next base: position 434,619 of record NC_061795.1, on the reverse strand, counting down.
GCAGGAGCATTATTCTTCATAGGCTGCCATTTTGAAACATACAAAAACCTGATCAGACTTCACTGAACCTTCTTCACAGAATGCTGCATAAATAATGTTACTGTGTTAATTACTTTAATTCACACTAGAACGTTTGCTCCTTTTAGATAACATAGCTAGCAGATGCTATTGCTAGCTATGTTCACCATGCAAACTTTCAACACACAACGGGTCATAAAGTCAATGCACCCAGGTAATATTATTATACTGTTTTACAGTAAATATGAATTTTGCAATCCAAATTCAGTTGTTTGTCAATAAAAGGTTTTTTATGGAGATTTATGAGGATTTCGTCTTTATTTGTCTTTATTAATCCAGGTTATAAATGAAAGTTTTTCAACCCTCTCTTTAGTTACCTTCAAGCTAGTTATTTGAACTTTAACACAGTTTTTGGGTGAAAAACCTAACGCAGTTTGCTGGGTCAAACCTATTATTAAATCCGGTTATGTTAAACTGTAGCCAGGGATGGAATGGTCAATATTTTACTTATGGTTGAACTAGAAAAATGGGCCCATCTAGGTTGTTTTTAACCCAGATGTTTTTGAGTGTACAAGTTCAGAAATAGATCAGAGCATGTACAGCAAAATGTTGGGCAAAGCAAAACATTGTAAAGACAAATATCAGCTGATGCTTGTTGCATTTCATTCAATTCACATCTTCGACTTAACAGTTCTTCATTCAAGCCTTTTTATCTCATGTCTTTTGTGAAGGTATATTTCATAAACATGCATCATTTTCCCATACATTACATCACTCCTTGGTTGTTGTTCTTTTTTTGTCTATTAATTGCATGTCCACAGTTTAAACAATGTGTGGAAAATGCTGTGTCATTTTGTGCTTGCTGCAGCTTTTGCATAGCAATGCCTTTCCAGTACAACTACAATCAGTCCCGAGCTTGTCTTTTGTTAGGCCTCTGTGTATGAGTGTGTATTTGTGTTTTCCAGTGTGTTTGAGAGATTACATCAAGCACTTATCTGACAGATGATTGAGCATTTTCATATTTTCACATTGGGCTCTGAGCCTTTATGTATTATTGGGATTTCTAAGTAAAATATTTTCCAATTAGGGTCAAGTTATGTATCATAAATGATTATTTTTGTTTATGCAATCCAGTTGGACAAAAAAGTCAACCTTCAAATAATCATGTACAGTTATGCACTCAATACTTGGTCGGGAATCCTTTTGCAGAAATGACTGCTTCAATGCGGCGTGGCATGGAGGCAATCAGCCTGTGGCACTGCTGAGGTCTTATGGAGGCCCAGGATGCTTCGATAGCGGCCTTTAGCTCATCCAGAGTGTTGGGTCTTGAGTCTCTCAACGTTCTCTTCACAATATCCCACAGATTCTCTATGGGGTTCAGGTCAGGAGAGTTGGCAGGCCAATTGAGCACAGTGATACCATGGTCAGTAAACCATTTACCAGTGGTTTTGGCACTGTGAGCAGGTGCCAGGTTGTGCTGAAAAATGAAATCTTCATCTCCATAAAGCTTTTCAGCAGATGGAAGCATGAAGTGCTCCAAAATCTCCTGATAGCTAGCTGCATTGACCCTGCCCTTGATAAAACACAGTGGACCAACACCAGCAGCTGACACGGCACCCCAGACCATCACTGACTGTGGGTACTTGACACTGGACTTCTGGCATTTTGGCATTTCCTTCTCCCCAGTCTTCCTCCAGACTCTGGCACCTTGATTTCCGAATGACATGCAGAATTTGCTTTCATCCGAAAAAAGTACTTTGGACCACTGAGCAACAGTCCAGTGCTGCTTCTCTGTAGTCCAGGTCAGGCGCTTCTGCCGCTGTTTCTGGTTCAAAAGTGGCTTGACCTGGGGAATGCGGCACCTGTAGCCCATTTCCTGCACACGCCTGTGCACGGTGGCTCTGGATGTTTCTACTCCAGACTCAGTCCACTGCTTCCGCAGGCCCCCCAAGGTCTGGAATCGGCTCTTCTCCACAATCTTCCTCAGGGTCCGGTCACCTCTTCTTGTTGTGCAGCGTTTTCTGCCACACTTTTTCCTTCCCACAGACTTCCCACTGAGGTGCCTTGATACAGCACTCTGGGAACAGCCTATTCATTCAGAAATGTCTTTCTGTGTCTTACCCTCTTGCTTGAGGGTGTCAATAGTGGCCTTCTGGACAGCAGTCAGGTCGGCAGTCTTACCCATGATTGGGGTTTTGAGTGATGAACCAGGCTGGGAGTTTTAAAGGCCTCAGGAATCTTTTGCAGGTGTTTAGAGTTAACTCGTTGATTCAGATGATTAGGTTCATAGCTCGTTTAGAGACCCTTTTAATGATATGCTAATTTTGTGAGATAGGAATTTTGGGTTTTCATGAGCTGTATGCCAAAATCATCCGTATTAAGACAATAAAAGACCTGAAATATTTCAGTTAGTGTGCAATGAATCTAAAATATATGAATGTTAAATTTTCATCATGACATTATGGAAAATAATGAACTTTATCACAATATGCTAATATTTTGAGAAGGACCTGTATTTTGTTCAGAAATGGAAAACATAAACTAAATTTTTTTCTTTAAAACAAAAAAGGAACAATTACCATTTGGCTTCTGCTAAAACTAATTTAAAATTAAAGTTATTATAATGTGTTTTGATTTTCATACCTAGACACAAATTTAAAGCACAAGAGAACACAGGTGAGAGGCGACAGTCACTGTTTAAACTGAGAATCAGTTGTTTCATGTATTCATGGCAATAAAAGTCTTTTTTTCAGCTAAACATATTCAGAAAGGTAAAAAAGTTCAATTCTACTCCAGTCACAAGTAGTGAGATAGATTTAAAATCAGTCTCAGCTAAAACAGGAGGTTGCTTTAAAAAGAGTTTTTAAACAGATGTACACAAGGGTGGTAGACTAAAGCAAAATATGGAATAAACACCTGCAGAATTTATTGGAAGTATTTCAGAAAACAAGTTTAATGAACAGAATGATAATGATTCTTGTTGTTCTGCTTCTTATATATTTATATAACACTGACAGTCTAACAAGCTGATATTAACTGATTAAATAGTAGGGCTGTGGTCTTGGTTGGCTTACCTGAACTCTGCTGCTTGACACACCTGGCATTTCAGCCTATTAGCACCTTCAAATAAGCATCACCTCAATAACAGTAATAAGAGTTCTTTCATTTAAACACCATGACTTTCCACACTGCCGACGTTCTTGTAAACAAGAGCCACGCGTAGGACCGAGAGATAGTGAGCCGAAATGGGTAGGGAAGGGAGAAGAGCAGAGCAACTGCTTCATCAAGTTGGGGAAAACTCTGGCCACTCAAGAACCCTGGCATCTTATTAAATATTTAAGATATAAAACATAACACAATTTAGTTTGTTTAATAGAAGAGCAAGGTATAAATCTGCTTTATTGGAAAGGCAGCCTCAAACAACTTATTTTGTGATCTGGTGCTATGTAGAAAATAAAATGAACTTGATCATCAGGTGGTTGGGGGGCTGGGTACCGTTGGGGGGACAGGGCGCCTCCCTAATATAACAGTAGGGGAAACACTGGTATCAGCTTAGAGAGGTTAAATACAAATGCTTGTCCCACTTTTTAAATTTCTATTTGTAGAACTATATGTAAACCAAATGTAATTTTCCTTCCATTGGTCTATCACGTAAAATCCCCACAACATACATTAAAGTTTTTGGTTGTCACACAAACAACATGTGGAAAAGTTTAAAGGGTAGAAATACTTTTGCAAGGAACTGAATATAAACTTTAAATTCTTGTTTAATCCCATTATTAAAGTTGCTTCATTTTATTCATTGTTGCTTTCAGAATCATCATAATAAGCAGCCCTAAGTGGTTTCCAGCAAGCAATCACTAGTTTCCCAGCTTACAAGGGAGGCACATCCAACTGACCTCTGACCTTGGAGGAGAAATGGGCCGAGTGGCGAGCTATAAACAGCTGCAGCTGCTGATCAAGGTCACAGCACTTCAAATTGACGTCCCAGGATCGGATTCCTGCAAGGAAGGAAGGGAGAAAACCTCTTAAGGACAAGTGAAGTAATGAAGGACAGATGTGAAAAATAAACAAAAACATCCCTGTGCTATTCATGATCCTGAACTAAAGTCCTCTGAAAGTTATCAAGGAAGCAGTCTTCCTTTTGCTGTTTTTGTCCACATGAGGTAACCTTTCACCAGCTGTTGCTGCAGCTTCTTCACCTTACTCCCACTTTCTCCCTTCAGCCTTAAATATATTGCATTTTAGTGTCAACACAGTTTCCTGCAGTAAACAAAGAACTCAACAGTTTTTGTTTCATTTCTTAGCAAAAAAGTAAACCTTTTTGACTGTTGACCAAATCTATCACATTTCATCCAAGTTTTAAACTGATATTTGTCAATCCCTTTTCTAACTACTTCATAAATTTGACATATTTTATAATTTTACAAAACCATAATATCAAGTTTGATTTGTCATTTTAAATGCTTTAAGATCTACTTTACAATGAAGAGTTACTTTAGTTATCATCTGCCTTTATAAAGTAGCAGAATTAATTGTGTTCCAAGCAGTCAGTCATTTTCTACCGCTTATTCCATAGTGGGTCGCAGGGGAGCTGGTGCCTATCTCCAGCAGTCTATGGGTGAGAGGCAGGGTCACCCTGGACAGGTCGCCAGTCCATCGCAGGGCAACACACAAACAACCATGCACACACTCATTCATACACCTAAGGGCAATTTAGAGAGACCAATTAACCTAACAGGCATGTCTTTGGACTGTGGGAGGAAGCCGGAGTACCCGGTGAGAACCCACGCGTGCACAGGGATAACATCCAAACTCCATGCAGAAAGACCCCCGGTCGGGAATTGAACCCAGGACCTTCTTGCTGCAAGGCAACAATGCTACCAACTGCACCACCGTGCAGCCCGTGTTCCAAGCAATTATTTTCAATTATACTGATGCAATAATTCTGAGTCATGTGGCTGGCTGACAAATATGATCCCATACTTCACTGATTTTGTACTTTACAGAATTTGCCTCATTTTCATAAGTCTGTTGAATATATTTGCTGTACAAAAGCAATTTTAGTTAAAGAGCTGCCACTCAAGACCCCCCACCACCATCCTCAACAACACTGTGTCTGCTGTGGACCACTTTAGGTTCATAGGAACCACCATCTCTGAGGACCTGAGATGGTCTTCACACATAGACACTGTTCAGAAGAAGGCCCAGCAGAGACTGTACTTCCTGAGGCAACTCAAGAAGTTCAACCTTCCACAGGAGCTGCTGGTCATCTTCTACACTGCCATCATTCAGTCTGTCTTGTCTTCATCCATCTCAGTGTGGTTTGGATCATCCACCAAACAGGACAGGTCCAGACTGCAACAAATAATCAGGACTGCAGAGAGAATAATCAGAGCTGACCTTCTCTCCATCCAGGACTTATACAGGTCAAGGGGTCAGGAAAAGAGCTGCTAAAATCTCCTTGTTTGTCTGTACAGACTTGGCAATAAAGCTGATTCTGCTGATTTAAAGTCTAAATATTGTGTAGATGCACTGAGAAATCACCTGATGTCTGGGACAAACTGATTTTCAGCATGACAGCCTGAACAAGGACCAACCATTCAGAAAGTCAAAAATTAGATTTTGTTTTTTGGAAAATGCATCATACTAACAGTTACCAGGTTGTGCTGACAGCAACAATCTGGTAAAGAATCACCAAGACTCCAGTGTCGTTTCTACCACCGCAGAGTCCAAAGGAGAGCTACCTAAATTCTCAAAGATTTAATCGAATTGATTTGAACTGAACTGAATTTAAATACATTAATTTCAGTTCAAGGAAGGCTGATGTCACGATGGGGTTTGTGGGTGGACCAAAGCACAGGCAAGAGCTTGGCAGCAGCATATTGAATAGTCTTCAGCTTTACTCAAAATTACAAAGCGTAACAAAATCACTGCAGCAATTAACCAGAGTCAAAATCCAAAAACTTACATCTGCAGGCTCTGCAGGAACATGGTACACATGTTAGAGTCGAGGGTAGTGACCTGAGTTGTGAAACAAGGAACCAGCCAAGAGCAATGAAACAAAACCAACTAATAAACTGAGGGAGAACAAAGGCAGGTAATCAAAGGAACTAAGAACAGGTGTGACAAGGAGGCATTGGAGGCTGAAGGGACAGGTGGAACTAATGCATAGACTAACACATGGCGAAGGAACTAATAAACAAACTAATAAACTAATAAAATAAACACAGACCAAGCAAACTTTTAGTCAAAGGTAAATAATCGAAAGAGGCATAAGAAAACTAGAATAACCATGAACTAAAGGAAACAGAAGAACCACAACAACCTAAGACCTGGCAACCTAAATATGAACAAAGAACCCTTTACAAAAGTAAACAAACCTAAAACCACACTGACGAAAACAAGCAGAGAACATGAGGACTAGAATAAATACAAACAAAGTGTAAACAATAACTAAAGCTGACCTAACAGGAGGGAGGACTAGGACTATACAGGTCCTTCTCAAAATATTAGCATATTGTCATGATGAAAATTTAACATTCATATATTTTAGATTCATTGCACACTAACTGAAATATTTCAGGTCTTTTATTGTCTTAATACGGATGATTTTGGCATACAGCTCATGAAAACCCAAAATTCCTATCTCACAAAATTAGCATATCATTAAAAGGGTCTCTAAACGAGCTATGAACCTAATCATCTGAATCAACGAGTTAACTCTAAACACCTGCAAAAGATTCCTGAGGCCTTTAAAACTCCCAGCCTGGTTCATCACTCAAAACCCCAATCATGGGTAAGACTGCCGACCTGACTGCTGTCCAGAAGGCCACTATTGACACCCTCAAGCAAGAGGGTAAGACACAGAAAGACATTTCTGATCGAATAGGCTGTTCCCAGAGTGCTGTATCAAGGCACCTCAGTGGGAAGTCTGTGGGAAGGAAAAAGTGTGGCAGAAAACGCTGCACAACGAGAAGAGGTGACCGGACCCTGAGGAAGATTGTGGAGAAGGGCCGATTCCAGACCTTGGGGGACCTGCGGAAGCAGTGGACTGAGTCTGGAGTAGAAACATCCAGAGCCACCGTGCACAGGCGTGTGCAGGAAATGGGCTACAGGTGCCGCATTCCCCAGGTCAAGCCACTTTTGAACCAGAAACAGCAGCAGAAGCGCCTGACCTGGGCTACAGAGAAGCAGCACTGGACTGTTGCTCAGTGGTCCAAAGTACTATTTTCGGATGAAAGCAAAATCTGCATGTCATTCGGAAATCAAGGTGCCAGAGTCTGGAGGAAGACTGGGGAGAAGGAAATGCCAAAATGCCAGAAGTCCAGTGTCAAGTACCCACAGTCAGTGATGGTCTGGGGTGCCGTGTCAGCTGCTGGTGTTGGTCCACTGTGTTTTATCAAGGGCAGGGTCAATGCAGCTAGCTATCAGGAGATTTTGGAGCACTTCATGCTTCCATCTGCTGAAAAGCTTTATGGAGATGAAGATTTCATTTTTCAGCACGACCTGGCACCTGCTCACAGTGCCAAAACCACTGGTAAATGGTTTACTGACCATGGTATCAATGTGCTCAATTGGCCTGCCAACTCTCCTGACCTGAACCCCATAGAGAATCTGTGGGATATTGTGAAGAGAACGTTGAGAGACTCAAGACCCAACACTCTGGATGAGCTAAAGGCCGCTATCGAAGCATCCTGGGCCTCCATAAGACCTCAGCAGTGCCACAGGCTGATTGCCTCCATGCCACGCCGCATTGAAGCAGTCATTTCTGCCAAAGGATTCCCGACCAAGTATTGAGTGCATAACTGTACATGATTATTTGAAGGTTGACGTTTTTTGTATTAAAAACACTTTTCTTTTATTGGTCGGATGAAATATGCTAATTTTGTGAGATAGGAATTTTGGGTTTTCATGAGCTGTATGCCAAAATCATCCGTATTAAGACAATAAAAGACCTGAAATATTTCAGTTAGTGTGCAATGAATCTAAAATATATGAATGTTAAATTTTCATCATTACATTATGGAAAATAATGAACTTTATCACAATATGCTAATATTTTGAGAAGGACCTGTAGATATTAAACATAAAGAACCATGCTAAAAGGGACTACAACTAAAAAGGAGACTAACACAGAGAAAGTAAGACTAAAAAACTAGAAAAGTGCAAAGAGAACAAATACCTAACCATAAATAAACACAGAGATACTCAACAGGAAACTGAACTAGGAAATCCAAGGAAACCAGAGCACTACAATAATGAATAATAATAATAAGTAGAAGAAGAAGAATAATAACAACAACATCACAGAGGAAACCATACTAAGTCATAACTAAGAAAGCAACAATAACCAAAGGAGCAAAGAACGAGGAGAGTGACAACACTAGGAGGAAATAAACAAAGAGGAAGTAACCAAAACCACCATGACTACCAAAATACTAAATATAAACATAAAAAGTGACTAAACACAAAGTCCAAAACCTGACAGCTGAAGGTATTCCAGAGTTGCTCTGTTTTATATTTTAGAGTTTTCTGTCTCTGTGTGCAAGGAAACATGGTGGATCTTGAACTGTTGGCAGCCTTTTTGAAATATCTGAGTTGAGGTACGAGTCTAAATTGTCATGGGAATATACATAAAGACTGCTGTTTTTGTAATGCTAACCTCACTAATTTCTCTAATCACTAATAAAAAACAGTAAAGACAGTTTAAAAACTTCCACAGCAGGAAAGCTAAAAGAGTATTTTAGATGCTGTTTTCATATCGGTTTATATTCTTGAAGAGTAGTGGCAGGTCAAAGCTTTACATTTAAACTGGCAACACGTGTTTACAGGCCACACACATAAACATGACTAAAACTAATCTCTGACAAACTAATTCTTCTGAGCATATGGTTCAGAAAGGCTTGTTTGTTTAGAACAGTGGAGCCCAACTCCAGCCTTCGAGGGCTACTATCCTGCAACTTTTAGAAGTACTCTCTCATCAGCAGAGTCCTGGTAACCAGCCATTCATTTGATTCAACTGTGGTCCAGAAGGGATGCATCTAAAAGCTGCAGGATGGTAGCTCTCAAGGACTGGAGCTGGGCCTCCCTGGTTTAGAATTTAAGCTCTTACTGTTAACATACTGCAAGATCCACTGAGTCAGCGGGTGAAGTATGATGGGGGAAATGTTATAAACTGATAGATCCTCTCAGTGGCATGGCCTATCAGGTCATAGTTCTGCAATACCTGCACAACTACTAATGCCCAATCACAGGTCACCTTGTCTTTAACATAGTGAAGGATGATCTGTTCAGATTAAAGACCTTGTTAACTTTCAGATTATTCAGAAAGCACCTGCCTGCCTATTCTTAACTTAACAGTTTCATTTTAAATTGCTGATGTCAACAAAAATAAATTAATTAAATAATTCAATATTTTTGGTATTGCCATGGCTTACAGAGGGGAGATGAAGAATATTTCATACTTATCACAATACTAGAAAAACTGTGTATTCATCCCTATCTTTTTTTTAAGAAAAAGGAGGATATGTCAATGACAACCTTAAAAATCTGAGAATTAGGCCAAAGAAACTGAATTTTATTTAATCTGAAGCATTAATTGAAAAATGCCAATGGAAAGTGCAACAAGTACAATATCTAAAAACCTATTTAACATAAGCTCATTTTCCATTGCAGGAACTTTCAGCAATTATCTGGAATTCTGAAAGCCCTCCACATGTTTTGACACAACTTTACCTGTGGTGGACCCTTTTCTTGTAGTATTCTGATTTCTTCACAGTTGTCATATTTAAGACCTGAGTATTATTGTTTTCTACTTAATATGAGATTCATATGTAAGCATACTTTTACAACTACACTGTGATACAACACCACAAGCAAAAAAAAAAAACGGTTGTGCGTTTTCTTGTTTTGTGAACAAATGGAGTGATACAGGCATCTCAGTTGGGCTTTGCTTGAATGGCTTTCGATTTCTTATTACCGTCACCCATTGCATTGGGGGTGAAACGTGTTTTCTTCACAACTTCCTCATACATCATTAGGATGATTAAAAAAAATCCACAGCCTGTCAGAGCTGTGGAAACAGAAAGCACACAAATTACCCAAGATTCCTTTTACCTGGCTAATGCAAATCCCAAGTATTTAAATTTCGGACTTAAGGTCGAAAAGGGGCTACTTATAATTAAGATAATACCATATAGTGTTGTATTATACATACTTAGTAAGGCCACTTTAGGGATTGTTGATGTGAAAATAATTTCAGTTTAATAGATAAAAAAAGTCAGCCTGTATTGCCAAATGCTTTCTTACCCTCAGCGAGCTTCAGAGTGTCTTTTCCCTAAAAGTATTTGTGATTTTTCCATTTGTGAAGATAAAAAGCTGATTATCACAACAAAATATAACAATGTTAAGTGATGACTTAATGTCAGTATTATGAGCAATGTGAACAGTGAATACACATCTGATTACTCTGTTTACCATATCATCGTGACTGTCATCATAAAGTGAGAAATCAGACATGATTCAGGTATATATTATCACAAATCAGACTTCTCTGTTTCACATCAACATGTGTATTTGCAGAATCTTCAGATGTGCACTGAGTCAAACGTGGGAAACATGTCAGATTTCATCCAGTTTAACGGCAAACAGCTCAAACATTTATCAATTCTTTATATCTCCAGACCACCCCAACAACAACTTTGGGAGAAAAACATGTAAAATGACCTATTTTAGGATAGAAACTTTGCACTTTGATGTAAAAATCTTTCATCTGTGGCTAACAGTGTACATCTAGTTAGAAAACATCTTTACCTAAAGCAGAATAAGGTGTGAAGAGTCACAGATTCACATCATCACATATGCTGATGGGACTGCTTTCATTTTCCTAACTTTAAAGTGACAGGGCTCACCTTGTGGTACCTTCCACTTCCCCAGCTAATCCCTGAAGACACTATTTATGCATGATGGTGGATATTCACATTTTCTGATCTGGTTTTGGCAAAACTAAGAGAAATACTAATAGACATAGAACATTAAATAGAAATGGAGACATCAGCAAACTGTTAATTGTTGAAATAATAAGGAACCATCATTGACAATGTTATCAAATATAGACTCCTAAATGGCACACTGCTGCTTTCTGGTTTTAAATGAGTAAGAAAAGTTAACAACTGCTTAGACGACAATGGAAATTCTGCCTATTTTATCTACTGACTGTGCGAACCTAACAGGTTTTGATAACAGTCTCCAGAGCACAGCCTTAAAAGCCAGATGTCTTTAAGCAATCTGAGACATATAAAACATTCCAATTCACTATTCTTTAAAGCAAAAACTTCCAAATGTAAAACTGTGGGAAAAAAATAGAACATCTCCTGGATCAGTAGTCGAAGGGCATTTACAGCGTCTGACAAAAGTATTCATACCCCTTGAATTCCATCAAATGTTGGCCCATTACCACCAACTTCAATGTATTTTATTAGTTTTATTTAGTTTGAATAGCTTTGAAGTGAATGGAAAATGCACACAGGGTTTTAGTTTTCTACAAATAAATATCATTTAGCCACTTTCACACAGTTAACATCCAGTGCCACCACTTGCCTTTAGAATTCTCCTAATTAACAAGTAGTCCTCAATCCCAATATCAATCCAGCTGTTCTGTGGAAACCTCAGAGGTTTGTTCGAGAACACTAATGAACAAATAGCATCATGAAGGCCAAGGAACACACCAGGCCAATAATAACAAATGGTGAATCGCCAGCACTTGTATGGATAGTGCTTTATCAAGTCCCCAGAGAGCTTTACTCTACAATCATTCATCCACCCATTCACACATTGACAGTGGTGAGCTACAATGTAGTCACAGCTGCCCTGGAAAAGACTGACAGAAGCGAGGCTGCCATACATCGGTGCCACCAGACCCTCTGACCACCATCAGCAGGGTGAAGCAAGTTGGGTGAAGTGTCTTGCTCAAGAACACAACAACTGAGAAGGACAGAGCGGGGCTTTTAACTGGCAACCCACCGGTTACAGGATGAACTCCTACCACCTGAGCCACAGTGGCCCAAGGAGTTTAAAGGATAATTAGATCATAAAATAATATCCCAAACATTGAATATCTTACAGAGCACTGTTCCAATATCTGAGAATGGAAAGAGGGTGCTTCACCCCTACCAAGACGTGACCACCACTTAAATTGAAAGGGTAGGCAAGAAGGGAAGGAATAATCAGAGAAACAGGCAAGAGGCCCATTGTCACTTTGGAAAAGCTGCAGAGATCCATGGCTCAGGTGGGAGAATCTGTCAACAGGACAAGTATTACTTATGCACTTCACAACTCTGGCTTTATGGAAGAATGGGAGGAAATAATAATAAACTAGTGCCAAATTACAGGCCCTTCTCAAATCTCCCATTCATTAGCAGTGTTGGGAGTAACAGCGTTACAAAATAACGGCGTAAGTAACTGTGTTACTTATTCGGTAATCTAACCAATTACTTTTCTCATTTCAGTAACACTGTTATGAAGTTTACAATGTAATCGTTACTACTACAAGCAGGAGGTGGGGGAGGGGGGAACTGAGGCACAGAACAACAGCAGCATACGTGACGCCCATTGGCTGAGAAGGCATCAGGTAGGCGGGTTTTCACCACAGACTAGATTGTTCTGGTCAGCAACTTGTAACATTATTTTAGATTCTAAAAAGTAACTGAATAGTTACTGTTAGTAAATGAGTCACTAACTCAGATACTTTTCGGGAAAAGTAACTAGTAACTATAACTAGTTACTTTTTTAAAGTACATTCCCAACAATGTTCATTAGTAAGCCTTGCTATTAAAAAGGCTGTTTCAACAGTTAAATACCTTCTTAACAATCACCAGCCACTTTGACATCTTCCAGTCAGGTTTTTGTGCTGACCACAGTACCGAGACCGGCCTTGTCAAATTGTTCAATGACATCCGTATAAATGCAGACTGTGGAAGAACCACAGTACTGGTATTACTGGACCTCAGCGCATCATTCGACACTGTTGTAACAGTATATTACGGCAGCATTTCGAGAACTGGGTCGCACTTGGCTGGTTTGAGTCTTACCTGAAAGACCGTGACTTTATGTCAATAGGTAACTTTACATCAGAGTTGTACAAAAATAACATGCAGGGTTCCCCAAGGTTCCATCTTGGGACCCCTTCTATTCAATATCTTCACACTTCCCCTAACTAAAGTTATGACAAACACCTAGATAAGTTACTATAACTATGCAGATGACACAGATCTCTACATTTCAATGTCCCGAGGTGACACATCTTCAGTTCCTACGGCTAGAAACCACAGATCAGGCCCCAAATCTGGGTGTAGTGATGGACTCAGACCTGAATCTTCAGAAACACATAAGAACAATCACTAAGTCAGCCTTCTATCACCTGAAGAACATTTCCAGGATTAAAGAACTAATGTTCCAACAGGATCTTGAAACATTCATCCATGCATTTATCTTGAGTGGAATTGATCACTGCAAAAGGTCATTTCACAGGTCTGCCTAAAAAGTTGATCAGACAGCTGCAGCTGATCCAGAAGGCTGCTGCCTGCGTCCTCACTAAAACTAAGAAAGTGGAGCACATCAACCCAGTTCTTACAATGGCTGCCTCAGAGAATTGATCTCAGATCTCACAGAATTGACTTCTACTTAGTTTCTATTACTTTATAAATCACTGAATGGTGTAGGACCAAAATACATTCAAGATTTGCGGTCATTGTATAAACCTTCCAGACCACTCAGGTCTTCTGGTTCAAGTCTACTCTGCATCCCCAAGAATCAAAACCTGAAGAAGCAGTATTCAGTTCTATGCTCCACTAATATGGATCAAACTTCCAGAAAACTGCAAAAAGTTTGAATCCCTGAGTTCTTTTAAATCAACTTTAAAAGAATAAGTCAAAATCCAGACCTTAATCTAAATGAGAATCTATGGAACTGAGCTTGAGCTATTTTACAAAGAAGAATGGGTAATTAATTTCAGGCTCTTCATTTGCAAAGCTGATACAGACATACGGCAAAAGAATCACAGCTGTAGGGATGACAAAAGGTGGTTCAGAAAAAGTGCTGAGTCAGGGAGCTGAAGACTGCACTTGTCAAATTTTGCCTAGTATTATTGTTCTTCCTTTTCACATGAACTACAAACGTTCACAGTATTCTTATTCTTTATAGACAATTATTTATTTTAGTTTGTGAGGCTGAAGGGTTGTGTGTCTAACCATGTAGTCAGCAGCACAGGAGCACCACAGGGGGACTGTACTTTCACCATTCCTCTTCTCTCTGTACATCTTACACTTCCAATACAAGACAGATTCCTGAAATCTGCAGAAATACTCTTTCTGCAGTTGTGGAGTGGATCAGAGATGGACAAGAAGCTGAGTACAGGGAACTGGTGGAGCGCTTTGTGGCATGGTGTGGAAACTTGACTAAAACAAAGGAGATGATGGTAGATTTTAAGAGAAACAGTAATAAGTCAAACACTATTTCCATCCAGGGAGAAGAAGTGGAGGTGTATAAATACCTCAGCGTTCACCTGGACAACAAACTAGAGTGGAGATGCAACTGTGAAGCCGTCTACAAGAAGGAACAGAGCAGACTGTACTTCTTGAGGAAGCTTAGGTCCTTTGGTGTTTGCAGCAAGATGCTGCATATCTTCTATAAGTCTGTTGTGGAAAGTCTGATCTCTTCTTCATCATCTGCTGGGGAAGCAGCATCAGAACCAGGGACTTAAAAAAGCTCAACAAGCTAATAAAGAAGGCTGGCTCTGTTCTGGAGACTCCTCTGGAACCTCTGGAGAACATTGTGGAAAGACGGATTCTTCATAAAATGAAGAACATTATGGAGAACCCTGAGCATCCTCTTCATGAGACTGTCCTACAACAACAGAGTGTCTTCAGTCAGAGCAATAAATGTTCAGTCAACATTCATTTTCCCTTTGGGATTAATAAAGTATTTTTGAATTTAACTGAATTTGAATCTAAAAGTTTAGATTTTTGGTCTGTGTTGAAATACAAGCATTTAGGAGACCCCTGATGGTTTGGGGGCCCTAAGCAGCTGCTAGGTTTACTTAGACTTTAGGCTGGCTCTGACTGTAAAAAACAAACAAATTTAGGAAGATCTAAGTGATGCCTTCCACAATTTGAAGACTTTTTACAAGAAAATCCTGATGTAAAAATCGAAATAAGCAACAGTGAACTTGTTTGACTAGGTGCTTTATTTAAAAATGACTGAAATACAGTACGTAAAAAAAGCTAATTAACAAATAGTCACCAGAAGACTTTAGCTTCAGGAGGAGTGAGTCCCTGGAAATCAATTAAAATCTGTGCAGATGTCAACATCGATGTAAATCCAACTCAGCAGGGAGGGAGACTAAGCTGAGGACCCCACAAAAACCCATGCAGAGGTACAATGCAAGCATAATATGTACGTAATGGCAGCAAACAGTAGATCACTCACACTGTGCCACTCTGAAAACACCAGCCAGGGTGAAACTATCTATGTTTTAATAAGCTGAGTGGGTGTGAACCTAACTCTGCCTGCCACCCAGCAGCAGATCTGTCAGCTCCCAGGGGTCCGAACAGTAACAGGAGGTCGGAAGGGACGGAGGGAGTTTCTGTGTTGCACCGCCATCTTAAACCAAAATCTGGACAGAGAACAACTAGCATGTGACAACAGCTTTGCGGAAAGTTGCTAACAGTTGTTCTCCTGAAAATGCAAGAGACTGATCTAACAAAGTCCTAAAAACCCATGCAGTAACTTATAGCAGCTCTCAGTGATAGGACTATGTGCAGCTGGCTGCAGTTCTTCATGAGGAGAAAAGGTTCAGCTGCAATATTCAACTGGGTGACCGAACTATCCTCATATAAAACTGCGACAAAGTTATGTTGGCAAACGTAAACCCTGTGGAGACTTGACTTTGCAAGAAGAAAGAAAATGCCATGAAGTCTCACACAAGCAAATGGCTGCTCTAAATACAAACTGAAGAAGAAATATTTTATGTTGTATTCAGAAATTCAATTTGAACTATCCAGAGTGGCCAGGTGCATTAAAGCTACTAGCCAGACTTTTCTGTGACATCAATCAATCTCCCTTTAGCCATAGTTTGCCACCTATAAAACATGTAATGATCAGTTTCTTCAATTTAATTTGCTGCTTTCTTATAAATCATTGCTTAATCAAGATGAAATCAATAGCAGCAGAACCAAGCTTCCATCAACACTTCCCTAGTGGCATCACACAAGGCATGAAGTAACTGATCAGTTGTTTTGAGTACATCTACTTGTATTTTTCGTTTGTTTCTTCCTCTTTAATTGAATGTTTTTAATAAAACATTTATTTGTATTCTGAATTGCTTCAGTGAAATATTTGAGCTGTATGTGAGAAGTCTGCATGGATCTAAGGAAAAAATACCAACAACAAAACACATGAAAATGGTTTGTAAAGATGTCTAGACCACACTGAATTGGGCATATTTTGTGATCAAACATCTGTGGAGATCATTTCAAGCCAAGTTGTTCTAAAACCCATTGGGTCTGGTAGATGTGTTTTAATTAGGCTGATTTTTAAATCCCTGCAGTATTTGCTGCTGACCTGCTGCATCACCTGCTACCTCTGTTAATGATGGTTACCTGACAGACTGATGTGTAATGAGCCCAATGCTGACTGTTATCACTGCACCTACCGTACATCCACTACCATCACCATAATTTCAGTCAACACCAGAGGAAAGATGTGTTCAGAACAGAAGTTGTTTAGGTAAGCTAAAGTAGTATGAGTTCTGCCAGCATGCAGTATCACTGTACCCGCAAACTATAAGTAACTCCAGCCAGCAGGTGTATGTGGGCCCCATATAGGCTCAGGAAAGATGGGTACTAAGTAACCCTTTCTGTATGAGGCTCACTATGGGTGTGCTCAAATGGGGAAATCCAGCTGGGCACCCAATGGGTCCTAGCTGGGATTCAAGTGTTTAATGAGAAAAACGACATCAAAATATGCAACACATTTAGGACCCATATGAGCCCCATATTGTTTTCTCAGAGTTGTCCTCGATCAAAGATTTTTAGCCAATTAACATAAAGCCATTATGTAACCCCAAAGCAGTTCTCAATAGGGCCAATTTTATGCCAGTCCCCAACTCCTATGGGCCCCATAAGTAAACGGTCGCTAAAAATTATACAAAGGTGATATAGGAAGAGAATGGCCTTTTCTCATTTTATGAATGTTGTATAAGCAAATAAACCAATCAAACTGGACAAATCCACACAGGAATAAACATATTTGTAATAAACATTAAAAGTTCTAAAAGAGTTCTCACAAGTTCTCGTAATCCATAGCAGTTTCCATCATGACTCGGGGGTCATCAGAATGGCTCAAAAACCCACTGCCAACCAAATAAAACTCGAATACTTCAGAATCTGAATTCGTCAAAAGTCCGTCAGAGCTTTCACTAATGCCAGCTAATCAGCTTACTAGGGTCCAGGCCAGCTTGCCCCTTCCCAATCAGCACATCAATTTCTGTGCATCTGTGCAATGCCATTTCGGCATTTTTGTTTTACCCATGGTGTATCTGTTTATTTTTTATTGTCCTAAAATATTTTCATGAATTAAGGAGTTAGAGTCATAAAAATGCTCAAATCCCATGTATAATTTAATTACATTATTATCTAAAAACTTTAATAGTCTCTGTTCCAATTTATTTTGGTTCTAAGACCCCTGATCGAGCCAAAATAACTGTGACCTCCTGGTGGAAGACATTTTAGAGCCATACAACCACACTCTCCTCATAAATCTATGAAGAGATTATAGACTACTTTAAATTGTTGGCTTTGAGAGCCTGTATGAAACCTCCTCGAACTGGCGCATGGTCAGTACGGAACTTCCTACGGTAGATAGCACCACTTTCTAACCCAAAAAAGAGCTGAAATGAACAGAACTCTGATAATTCTTGCCCCTCTTCTGATGCCATCAACCTAAATACACACAAAGAAGAATTAGATTTTTTTTCTCCTCTTAGTGCACTTTCTAAAAACGTTGGAAATGAATACCTGTACACTATTGCTCAGCTGTGTTTCTCTTGTCTGTGTGTATTTGTTAGAGAAAAAAGTATTTCACCACTGAATAATATTTTAGGGTAATTTTAAATAATAATTTGATGCCATGCTGGTTTAGTTACATGTGATCATCTGTTAGTACCAGACACGATCCTATAAGGTTATAAAAGACCTACTCAGTAGCTCATAGCTTGAATAAGCAGCATTGCATTTGGGAAAACGAGTGTGTTTAGTCCCATGGTGCAATGCTGCAGCAACTGCCTCTGCCTTTGAGTGCCATCCCGTTCAATGCGTCAAACCATTTCTCTCCTGCTCATGTCTCCAGGTCCAAACCGTTCCTCCTGACTTTTAATCCCTAATAGTGCAGCAATGAATCCAAGCTGCCAAACAAGCGATAAAAAGTGAGTTTGAGCTGCGTTTGGTTCACCACTCACCCCGCTCTATCTGCGCTCTGGCGGCGTCCAGCTGCTGATCCGTGCCGATCTGCCCGATCACTATCAGCATGTAGTAGCCGCTCCGGTTGAACGGCAGCCCGCTTCGCTGTCTTTCTCCTCTCCGGCGGTGCTGTAGTCTCTCCTCGGACCCAGGAGTGCCGAAGTCTTCATCCTCCTCCACCACCGGGAGCGCACCTCGCACGGCCATCTCCATAGCAACAGCCCCCGGAGCAGACGCCGGGACTGACTCCATCGCCATGACAACTACCGGTGTGTGTGAGAAGGGAGGCGCGTGGAAAAGCTGGAGGAGGGCGGTGTGGACGGATGCGGAGAGGTGAGGGAGGGGGGTGGGCTTATTGTGATCAACGGGCCAGAATATCACAAATCATCATTATTTTCAAAAGCACTTTCAAAATAAGGTTTCCGTGAACTGAAGGTGTTTTAGAAACATCACAAAGTTTCTGCGTTGCCAAGTAGTCTATTGAGGGAATTCACATTGTCAGTAGCATCCCAAATACCAAATACATCAAAAATACATTGGTCCATAAAATAAGCTATGTATAACAAAGTAGAATGGCAAAGGAAATGAGTATTGAACACATTTTCTGAGATGTGTAGTCAATGCTTATTTTTAAAAGCCTATTTTAGTAGTATAAATTAGTCCCTTGCATTGCTCAGGTGTAAATTGGCCCATTCTCTCACACAAACCATGTTCAAATCCTGAGGGTACTGAGGCTCTCTTTAATGCACTCCAAAATTCACTTGTTTCCATAGATTTTCAGTTGGATTCAATTGTTTGAATTCTTGTGGCTTTATTTTTCTTGTCTGAACCAAGTAATTGGAAGAGAATTTTACTAAAAAAATCTGAAAACTTCAAGCAAAGCTTGAAGTGGGAGAAACAGACTTCAAAGCAGTCAAAGGCATGGTATGGCATGGTATGGCACGGCATGGTATGACATGGTATGGTATGGCATGGTATGGCATGGCATGGTATGGCATGGTATGGCATGGCATGGCATGGTATGGCATGGTATGGCATGGTATGGCACGGCATGGTATGGCATGGTATGGTATGGCATGGTATGGCATGGCATGGTATGGCATGGCATGGTATGGCATGGCATGGTATGGCACGGTATGGCATGGCATGGCATGGTATGGCATGGCACGGCATGGCATGGTATGGCATGGTATGTTATGGTATGGCATGGTATGGCATGGTATGGTATGGCATGGTATGGTATGGTATGGTATGGTATGGTATGGCATGGCATGGCATGGTATGGCATGGCATGGCATGGTATGGCATGGCATGGTATGTTATGGTATGGTATGGCAAGGCATGGTATGGCATGGCATGGCATGGCATGGCATGGCATGGCATGGCATGGTATGGCATGGGATGGCATGGCATGACATGGCATGGTATGGCATGGCATGGCATGGTATGGCATGGTATGGCATGGTATGGCACGGCATGGTATGGCATGGTATGGTATGGCATGGTATGGCATGGCATGGTATGGCATGGTATGGCACGGCATGGTATGACATGGTATGGTATGGCATGGTATGGCATGGTATGGCATGGCATGGCATGGTATGGCATGGTATGGCACGGTATGGCATGGCATGGCATGGTATGGCATGGCATGGTATGGCATGGTATGGCACGGCATGGCACGGTATGGCATGGTATGTTATGGTATGGCATGGTATGGCATGGTATGGTATGGTATGGCATGGTATGGTATGGCATGGCATGGCATGGCATGGCATGGTATGGCATGGCATGGTATGGCATGGCATGGTATGTTATGGTATGGTATGGTATGGTATGGTATGGCAAGGCATGGTATGGCATGGTATGGCATGGCATGGTATGGCATGGTATGGCATGGCATGGTATGGCATGGCATGGTATGTTATGGTATGGTATGGCAAGGCATGGCATGGCATGGTATGGCATGGTATGGCATGGTATGGCATGGCATGGCATGGTATGGCATGGCATGGTATGTTATGGTATGGTATGGTATGGTATGGCAAGGCATGAGCAAAACATTCTTGGACAGGCTTGAAATGACAGACTTTATGTATCCACATGGAGTAGACAGAACAGCTGAGTATATAAAGAGCTTGGACAGGTGAAAACAGAGAAACTGATTGGCATGGAGCAGGTGGACCAGATGAAGCTGATTATGGGATGACTGTGGAAACTAAAGTAAAACATGACTGAGCTGAACAGAGGTGCAAGGAAACAATCTAACCAAAGAAAAATCTTACAGATGTAACGGGATATAAAACGTGTAGTGACTTTCATTTCAGTCGAAACTCAGAGAAAATTTAATTACTAGTCAGTAGGATACAGTTTAACCTCCTAACCAGATATTTTACAGATACTGGCAGACTTCCTTCTGTTAAAATAAAGTTAACCCGGGCTGCATTGTGTATTTTCAATGTAAATTATTGTTAAACGTGCTGAGTAGAATTATAATTCAAGGTAACTAGTTGGCTAATTAGTGTCACGTTGGTGAACAACTTGCCATAGTTGCCATAGTTACATACTACGCCATTCATGTGATTCATCTTTGATTCCTCAAAGTAAAATACAAATCTGTGCAGATATTATCATTTTAAATATCTCATAATTTTTTACTCTTGGCTAAGCATTTAGAGACAGTTTTACAACATCTGTATCCCAGAACCAATCGGGATTTGGGAAAGACAAACAACATTTTTTTAATATTAGAAGGCTGTTTAATATTATTTACACATATGATGTAAATGGTCAGTCTGAAATACTATTCTCAATGGATGCTGAGCAGGCCTTCAACAAGGTCAAGTAGGACTCTCTCTTTTTAACCCTGCTGAGGTTCACAATTGGCCCCAATTATATGTCTCTTGTCAAAATGCTCTTCACTATGCCTCAAGCTTCAGTTCAGACAAATAATAGAAATTCAAGTCCTTTTCTTCTCCATCGTGTCAAGAGAAAAGGGTGCCCTCTGTCTCTGTTATTTGCATTCATTATAGAACCCCTTGCCATTTTATTAAGCTCTGGAAACAATTACCAAAGAATAACACGAGGCAATGTGGATCATAAAGTGTCTCTTCATGCAGACGATTTGTTGCTGTGCATCTCGGATACTACTTCATCATTGCCAAAGATTATGATTGTATTAACTGAATTTACGCTATGTAAATTTCTTCTTCTGTTCCAATGCATGCCTACCTTAATTAATAAAACATTTTTGAAGAAATTAGACTCATTTATTTCCCAATTTATTTGGAATAGAAAGGCACTCAGAATAAAAATGAATTCTTACAGATACCCAAAGTTATGGGGGGAATGGGACTGTCCTGCTTTCAACTCTATTCCTGTCCTCTAGGATACGTTGTGTGTCATTGAGTGGTGGAGCACATAGACCTGATTGGGAACGGATGGAGAGTCAAACCTTTTCTTCTAACACACTAAGATCTTTGATTTAGTAAAACTCAGAACTTGGTAAATATGAATGCAAAAACCCTGTAATATCTAACTCACTTAAGATCTGGTCTCAGAAGAAATTTCTCATTGGTACCATGTCATGATCCCCGATGTTCAATTCTAGCACCATCAATCTATAATCAAGCACATTCGTTGTTCTAAGGATTATTAGTTCAACTGTGGAATCTAAAAGGGGTACAAACAATAAAAAATTTGTTTATCGACAAGATACTGTATTTTCTATGTGTCAACAGCTCCAATAAAAGTTCAACATAGAATGCAAAGATTTTTCTAAGTACTTACAAATACGTAATTTTATCAAGGAGACTTTTCATCCTTTCTTAATGAACCACAAGGAGTTGCTTCGGATGATCCAAGATTTACAATAACAGATTGGATTACCTAAAGGATGCTTGCTGCAAAAAACTAGATCTTAACATTACTGAGGATCAATGGACTAACACACAGGAATAGGTTCATTCCACTTATATCTGTTGTAGACACAGTCTACTACAATTTAAAGTATTGCACAGGTTACACTTGTCTAAATTAAGGATGTCCAAGATGTTTCGGAGAGTAAACCTGATCTACTCCTGCTTCATTGTCGCATATGTTTTGGACATGCACCCACATCGCCACTTATTGGACGAAAAAATTCAAAACATTGAGCTTTGTGACATTGTTAGCAAGACGTCTTATATTAATAAATTGGAAAATAAAGCTCCTCCAAACCTTGCAGTTGTAATTGGGGTGTAGGCACCATTTATAACTAGCGAAAATAACATTTTCACTAAGAGGTAATGTAAAGCTGTTTTACTCTGTTTTGCAACCTTTTATAGATTACTATAATGAGTAAATTGGGACAGATGGCGTCCTGCTGTACTTTTATTTGTGGTGCATGTGCATAGGTTTGTTCAGGTGTGGTGTTCTTGTTTATTCAGAGTGATGAAAAATTGAATTGCCATTGTTACTGTTAGTGAGAAAATCAGTCAAAAATATGGAAAAAAAAAGGGAGAGTGCACATTGTCAAAATATGGGTAGATTCTGGAAACTTTCAAATTCAACCAAAAGGCTAAAATCCATCTGCAGTCCCTGAGAGGTTCATCGTAAAACACTTAAAGGAAATAATAAAATGTTTATTAATTGGTTATTTAAAAAATACTTTTATTTGTAAAGCAAAATCAAGGTTTAATGTTATGTTTCTCACAGTACTGATAATGATGTCCAGATGCAGTAACACAATTTAACCAACTTTATCCTGGTGGCCTTCACTTACTTCTGAAATGGAGTTGATTTACTTCTCTACAAAGGTTCGGGCACGTTCAGCGTCTGCCGTACTCGTTGTTCTGGGTTTTATTTAATGTTTTAGCTTTAGACAGGACAGTTTACAAATGAAAGTCACATCATCTGTCTCCATTTTCCATGTTGGGATTGTTAACATTCAGATACAGTACCGGTCAAACGTTTTAGAACACATTTCTCACTTAATGATTTTCTTTATGTTTATGACTTTTTACATTGTACGTAGGATTCTCAATGAAGGCCTCAAAATTGTGAATGAAAATATATGCAATTACGTACCAAACCAAAAATTGTAAAATAACTTTATATATGCTATATTTTAGAATCCTTAAAGTAGCTGCCCTTTGCTGTAATGACTGAAATATTAACCTCTGGGAAGTTCTTTCAAGACTCTTTGGAAAACCCTTCCAGGTGACAACCTCATGAAACTCATGGAGAGAACGCCAAGAGATCAAAGCAGTCATCAAAGCAAAGGGTGGCTATTTTGTAGTAATCTGAAATATAAAAATTTTATTTAACTTTTTTTTTTTACCACATATTTCCATGTGTGTTCATTCACAGGTTTGTAGTCTCTGGTGAGAATCTATAGTTTAAATAGTCATGAAAATAAAGTGAGAAAGGCGTTCTAAAACGTTTGACCGGTATTGTATGTAACTGTGCTTGCATTTTGCAGAGAGAAGGTTGAACTTTTTCACCAGTGTCCCTGTCTGCATGTCCTACTACATTCAATTCAATTCAATTCAAAGATACTTTATTGATCCCCGAGGGGAAATTAGAAGTCCAGTACAACCCATCCAAACATACAGGTCCTTCTCAAAATATTAGCATATTGTGATAAAGTTCATTATTTTCCATAATGTCATGATGAAAATTTAACATTCATATATTTTAGATTCATTGCACACTAACTGAAATATTTCAGGTCTTTTATTGTCTTAATACGGATGATTTTGGCATACAGCTCATGAAAACCCAAAATTTCTATCTCACAAAATTAGCATATTTCATCCGACCAATAAAAGAAAAGTGTTTTTAATACAAAAAACATCAACCTTCAAATAATCATGTACAGTTATGCACTCAATACTTGGTCGGGAATCCTTTGGCAGAAATGACTGCTTCAATGCGGCGTGGCATGGAGGCAATCAGCCTGTGGCACTGCTGAGGTCTTATGGAGGCCCAGGATGCTTCGATAGCGGCCTTTAGCTCATCCAGAGTGTTGGGTCTTGAGTCTCTCAACGTTCTCTTCACAATATCCCACAGATTCTCTATGGGGTTCAGGTCAGGAGAGTTGGCAGGCCAATTGAGCACAGTGATACCATGGTCAGTAAACCATTTACCAGTGGTTTTGGCACTGTGAGCAGGTGCCAGGTCATGCTGAAAAATGAAATCTTCATCTCCATAAAGCTTTTCAGCAGATGGAAGCATGAAGTGCTCCAAAATCTCTTGATAGCTAGCTGCATTGACCCTGCCCTTGATAAAACACAGTGGACCAACACCAGCAGCTGACACGGCACCCCAGACCATCACTGACTGTGGGTACTTGACACTGGACTTCTGGCATTTTGGCATTTCCTTCTCCCCAGTCTTCCTCCAGACTCTGGCACCTTGATTTCCGAATGACATGCAGAATTTGCTTTCATCTGAAAAAAAGTACTTTGGACCACTGAGCAACAGTCCAGTGCTGCTTCTCTGTAGCCCAGGTCAGGCGCTTCTGCCGCTGTTTCTGGTTCAAAAGTGGCTTGACCTGGGGAATACGGCACCTGTAGCCCATTTCCTGCACACGCCTGTGCACGGTGGCTCTGGATGTTTCTACTCCAGACTCAGTCCACTGCTTCCGCAGGTCCCCCAAGGTCTGGAATCGGTCCTTCTCCACAATCTTCCTCAGGGTCCGGTCACCTCTTCTCGTTGTGCAGCGTTTTCTGCCACACTTTTTCCTTCCCACAGACTTCCCACTGAGGTGCCTTGATACAGCACTCTGGGAACAGCCTATTCGTTCAGAAATTTCTTTCTGTGTCTTACCCTCTTGCTTGAGGGTGTCAATAGTGGCCTTCTGGACAGCAGTCAGGTCGGCAGTCTTACCCATGATTGGGGTTTTGAGTGATGAACCAGGCTGGGAGTTTTAAAGGCCTCAGGAATCTTTTGCAGGTGTTTAGAGTTAACTCGTTGATTCAGATGATTAGGTTCATAGCTCGTTTAGAGACCCTTTTAATGATATGCTAATTTTGTGAGATAGGAATTTGGGGTTTTCATGAGCTGTATGCCAAAATCATCCATATTAAGACAATAAAAGACCTGAAATATTTCAGTTAGTGTACAATGAATCTAAAATATATGAATATTAAATTTTCATCATTACATTATAGAAAATAATGAACTTTATCACAATATGCTAATTTTTTGAGAAGGACCTGTACATCATGACACAAGACAAAGGGAGACGGGTCACCGAGGCTTTGCTGCCCACTCACAGGCGCTGCCCTTGCTAGATGAGAAAAGAGGCCACATTAGGTAAGTAGAGGGAAAAAAATCATATTTCACACTTTATCCTTAGCAGGATACAGTTTGAGATTGTAAAAAACCTCAGAACAAAGAAGCAACAAGTTGACAAAACAACATCATGCTGGGAACGGTGAAGGTGGTGTGAGGGGTGCATATGGCCATCAAGGCCGTGCAGGGGAGCCAGATTCAGAAAAACAACAATTATTTGGGTTAGGCTGACTCTTAATTTTCCGTCAGCCTTGAGAGTCTCGCTGGTTCTTCTCAAAGGCGAATCCAAACAGTCAAATTCCTGGTCTTTCTGCCAGATCCGAGCAAACAACTTTCTCCAAGATTTATCCCATTTCACCCCTGAGTCCAGGAACCGCAACCTGCCTACATGTCCTTTGCCTGAAAACATCAGCCAGTTTGGAGTTCTGAATGAAAAACTTTACTGTCTGTGAAAAATCCTACACTTCACACCCTTGTTGACTAGTTGACTAATCTTGCAAATTGGTCTCAAAGCACCACGGCTAAGGTGGATTATGTATACCATTAATGCCTGTTGATGCAGATTCCACATGTACCAAGGATCTCATTGGAACACTTGGTGTTATCTAGTGTAACGTTTTTCAATCCTTGTCCTCCAGGCACACCGTCCTTCATGTTTTAAATGTTTCCCTGCCACAGCACAACTGATTCCAATTGACAGCTGATAAACAGGCATTTGCTGAACTGCAAACACCTGAATCAAGTGTGGTAAAGCAGGGAAACCTATAAAACATGAAGGGTGGTGTGTCTTGAGCACCAGGGTTGCAAAAAAGCCTAACCTAGTGGTAACCTAGTGCCCAACTACTGATTTTATTTAAAAATATTTAAATCTAAACTTTGTGCAACAGTCTGTACTTGATTGAGATTCTGCATGAGTATGTTACAATTCTGCCTTGTGTTTGGGTCCACCACTTTTTTCATCTGACTGGCACCAAGCTGTGGACTATCAGGGGGGATGTTGAGACAAACAAGGGTTTCAACATTAAAGATATCTGCATAACAGCATCAGATTCTAATCTCACATCAGTTATAATATAAAGTTTGTCGGCAGGAAGTCTTTCGTATTTTGCTTCTGTTTCCTCCCTGAGATTTTGTTTGACACTTCCAGACGCTCACATGCAGGACTTCAGCCTTGTTCCGAGAGCATGATAGTCGGAAAGAACAGTGCATTCCATAAAAGGAAAGTGGTAGGGGATTCTGTAACTTCTGAATGAGTTTCTATGTCCCTGAACAGCACAGATGAGCACTGGTAAGAAAGCTGCAGCTTTTAAAGATTTTTCTAAAGTTTCATGAAGAGCCCAAATGAACAAATCCTACACATTCTGACAATCCTAACTTATTCAGTACATGTATAGTTAATATGATGCCCCTTGCTTCTTACATATTATGAAAATACATAAAACCAATAAAAGTACATTTTAATTAATTATTAATAGGCTACACCATCAACATACAGGTGACAGACTTAAACTTTGCAAACACTCTTTGCCACAATTTTCACACTTTCATACCCAAAAGTACATTCTTCAACAATAAAATGAGACCTAAAAGTGTCAGTAAAATATGGAACAGTTATTTAAGATGAGTTTGGCAGATATTTAGTGATGATGAGAATACAGGTTTGTTGTCTGTTATGTAAATCAATGCAAAGCTAACGATCGCAGCCCTTCTTGTTAAATTCACAAAGCCTCCTAGAAAATTGAAACATGGAGCAGAAAGCTTTTCCCTACATCCAGTGGCAGGTGGCGCCAGAAGATAAGACATAGCGATCTATTGTTGCCACACAAGCACACCCACTAAAAGCAAACAAGTGCACCCCAGAGGAGGTTGTGACCTCATGTTGAAAACACCATCATTCTATTAGCTAGAACGGTTGCAAGGTGATGATACCACTTAAGTCTCAGCGAGTAAAAACTATTCAGTAGCAGGGAAGATAGACTTGAGAGCGTAGTTTTGATCCATGCAGAACTCAAGTTTGCGCTCATTTTTGCTTTTCTGCCACTTCACACTAGGCAGCGAAACGCTCCAGCGCATGCTATAGGTTTTGACTAGAGAGGGCTAGCAGGACCACGTAATCTGCGAAAAGGCGAGACAAATTCTACTGGTCCCCAAACCAAACCCCCTCTGTCCCTTGGTGGCGCCTAGAATTCTTTTCCATGAAAGTTACAAAGGGCAGCCCTGCCGAAGTCCAACATGCACCAGGAACAGGTCTGACTCAATGCCGGCAATGTGAACCAAACCCTGGACACGCTGGAGGGACTATGTCTCTCGGCTAGCCTGGGAACGCCTTGGGCTCCCCCTGGAGGAACTGGAGGAGGTGTCTGGAGAGAGGGACGTCTGGGCATCTCTGCTAAGTATGCTGCCCCCGCGACCCGGTCCCGGATAAGCGGAAGACGGCGAGTATGAGTACGAGTTTCTGTGCCACCACACATCTTCATAAGACACTAATATAGTATTATGTCTTCCGTACAGGGGCCATAACAGGTGCCAGGACCAGTTCTACAGGGGCACTGGCCCCTGTTGGCCCCTGCCTAGAACCGCCACTGCATTGTCCCCAGCCACCATGCTGTGGTGAAGAGGCATATCAGTCACGACTGCCCCACAACATCCAGAGACTTGAGGTACTCAGGGCAGATTTCATCCACCCCCGAAGCCCTGCCACCGTGGAGCTTTTTGACAACATCGGTGACTTCAGCCTGGGTGATGAATAAGTTCATCCCTGAGTCCCCAGTCTCTACTTCCACCAAAGAAAGGGTGAAGGCAGGATTGAGTAGATCCTCAAAGTACTCCTTCCATTGCCCGATAATGTCATCCATCGAGGTCAGCAGCTCCCTATCCCTATAGTGAACAGTGTTGGTGATGCACTGCTTCCCTTTCCTGAGGTGCCAGACATTTTGCCAGAAGCACTTTGAGGCTGACTGATAGTCCTCCTCCATGGATTCACCGAAAACGTCATAGGCCCAGGTTTTTGCCTCTGCTACTGCCCGGGCTGTGGCCTAAAAAGTACCCATCAGCTGCCTCTGGAGTCCCAACCAGAACCAATAGGACTCCTTCTTCAGCTTGACAGCATCCCTTACTGCTGGAGTACATCATTTGGTTTGAGGATTTCCACCACGACAGGCATATCAACCTGGTATCAACCTCTGTATATAGCACTGTGTTACATTTGACTTTATGAAACATGCTCAAAAAATAAAGTTTGTTTGAATGATTGAATAAATGATTGATTGGTAGTTGATTCAGTGTTATGTATTGAGTATGTCTTTGTTATCTAAATTCATCTGTTTTTCAGGTTGTTTTTTTGTCATTCATTCTGGACTGCATAATGAAATAGTTGTTATCACTGTTGCTATGTTATAGTTGTTAAAGCAGAATTAAACTATTAATTAATCAAACCTTCCCTTTCACTTGCTTGTAGGCGCTTGCAGATGTATTTCTGTCACAAATACCCGTCACACTTTTCTACATACACTTACCCTGTTTGCACTTCCTTCTCAACCTTTCTTGTGCATTGCCCGTCGCTTAGGATGGATGCCCCCAGAAAAGTCATCCACCTTCAATACATCTACCACTTGTAGATTCAATGTTCTGTCTCTCTCATCTTTACTAATGTATTCCGTCTAGATTCATTCTACTTCTCACCACCTCTCCAAACTCTTCTGTCTGCTTCCTATTCTCACTACAGATCACAGTGTCATCTGCAAACAGTGAAATTTTGAAGAGAAAAAGGGAAATGCCCCAATGTGCCACTATACTGTATATATATATACTGTTTGACCTTCAGAAACATTTTGTCTAAGCGTTCATATGGTCTGGGAAGCAAAATCTAACCCAAAATGATTGTTGTGCTTGTGATCAATTTGTTATCAATCAATGATGAGTTTTGTATTAGTCCACTCTAAAAGAATATGTGGTTTGAATGTTCTGAAAGACAACATACAAAGAATGTCTATGCACTATTACTGGAGAATCTTTATTGAAATCAGTTTAGAGCTTCATCTGGTAAAAACATCTGTGGATCTAACAGACTAAAATGTTGCAAAGAACCATTGTGCAGGAAGTGAGAGATTGTGTGGGGATTCTTGTTAGAATGCTTTAACATCAGGTTACAAGCTACACTCTCCAGAATCTTCCATTTTGTCCAGGTATGCATGAGTCCAAGTTTTGTTCAATAGTATCTTATACAACCTTTCTTAAATCAACCTCTATTAAATTATCAGTAAGAAAGAAACCCATGCACATGTTGCACAAAATTAAATCACATAGTGGTAGCAATTTTAATAAACAATGACATTTTAGAGGAAATGCTGTGGCAGATTTAAGTAGGATTTATTATTAAACCTGAATGAGACTGCTCTGAACCTCACACAGGCATTTAAAAAGCCTCTGTCTTCATTTAGGATTCAGACGATGTGTAAATGTAGTCACCTCTGTGCAATGAATGCAGAGGACTTGATGTGGAGAAGGCTGGAAAAAGAAAACACTCTTCTGACTTCAAATGTCTTGAACAGACTGAGAAAGAAAGACACTGACTTTGCATCAGACTTAAAATAGCATCGTTCCTCTCAGAAAATTAGCCCTCTACAGATTCTCTGCTCGCTGATTTGACCTTGGAGAAGTTCAGCTTCCCTGAATAAACAGTCAGCACCACACTGTGAGGTTGAGGATCAGGAGGTCGGGATTGGCTTTGGTTGCTCTCTGCGGGCCTGTCAACCTTTTTTCTAACAGTACAGGGGTACACAAGAATGTTGAGAACATATGTTGGATTAAATATATTGTTACTATGCAGATAAAATTACAATTACATAAGAACAAGTCAGCAAATTAGCTATGGTTCATCAGTTTAGACAAGTGCATATTCCACACTGATTTTGCAAGAGCTTCATACAAAGGCAAACATAAACAATCCATAAAATCCTGCTGTAGCAGTATGAAGATACCTTGTATGGATTCTTTGCTTCAGTCTTCTCTGTCGGTGAGTCAGCACTTCACTCTTTGGAGCAGTTTTTCCACAGCCATGCTTCCATCTGGTGGTAACAGTGTGTACTGATGCTCTATCCCACCAGGAGCTGTTAGATGATGTTATTACAGTACATCTGTAGGTTATGGCTGACTCATCAGAGCATACAGCCCCCCATCCATTTTTAAAGAGAAAAAAAGCCAATGTATAGCATTAGATTAGAATTATCATGAGCATTTTTTTCACATTCCAAGATAATTAATTTTCAGCTTCATTTTATTCATTCCTATAGGTAAATATGAATTGCATCTTGTTGAGAACATAGAATTCACAGCAACAAACTTGCAGTCACTCAACAACAGCAAATCAATACACAGATCTCCTATCAGGCTGTGACCAGCGGTTGATAAGAGCAGTGGAGAATGTCCTTAGCTCTATGCGTGACTCACTTTAAAAATTATCAAGCAGATCAGGTGTATATTGGTAAGAATAATTTTCCCAGCCATGTTGACTATGTTCTTCTTTGTTTGTCTTCTACAGAACATTTGTTGAACTATGTGACAAAAGCAAATGTAAGCTTAGATTTAATTGTAGCATTGTAAAAACAAAAGTAATAATTTCTCTCACACAACAAACTGATTTAATTAAGCTGGGGAATTGCAGTCTTTGTGGTGCTTTTTTGCAGACTGTATCAGTATTTTGACAGATTGTCAGCTTCTTGTAAAGCTCAACACAAAGACACTTATGGCACTGGACGCACTCCGCTGGTTTGCTTTAATAGTAACTAAAAGCGGAGGACTGGACCACTTTCTAAAATCAATACAGACATTTTTTATTTGAGTGGCATTTAGTTTTATTCTGAGGTGTATGCACTTATATACATTTATTGTAAATGTTAAACTACGTTTGATTCAAGAGTTCTAAAGAGCAGTTTTAAGATACTCACTGTTAACTAATAGTCTGACAGTCTTATATGGCAGGTCTGACTACTCCCTCAGCAGCATGTCCACAGGCTACACTAGTCAATAATTAGCTATCAACAGAAAAAAAGCTATTTCTGCTCAGGTAGCTGTGCTGTCTATGTGATGGCTGCATCTGACCTGCAGGAACAAACAGGAATAGACAGACTAGAATGACAGACACAGAGAGTTGAGGGGGCAACTTGGGCTACAGTGCTGATCCTCCACAGACTGTCTGGGTCACAACAGACATAGAGGTCACAAAGCTCAGACAATGAACAAAAGCACTGAAAAAGTAGCGAACAGATCAGATCCATGAGCAACATGGTTGTAGGTAAGTACAAAAAGCAAGTAGGTAGGTATGTAACTTCAACCCGTTTTAATTATTTTACAGCATCTTAGATTCTTGTACCGGACTACTCTGTTTTTCACTCCATACTTCCCATCAACTTACTTTACTTTTCCTTCCCATAGAAAGTACTCCTGGATCAGTGCTTCTTTGTTCTCTTTGTGTCTCTGCTCTGTTCTCTCTAACCCCCAGTCGGTCGTGGCAGATGGCCGCTCACACTGAGCCTGGTTCTGGTTCTGCTGGAGGTTTCTTCCTGTTAAAAGGGAGTTTTTCCTCTCCACTGTCGCTACATGCATGCTCAGTATGAGGGATTGCTGCAAAGTCAACACCAGTGACTGTCCACTGTCTCTACATGCTCATCCAGGAGGAGTGAATGCTGCAAGTCACTGACTGGATGCAATCTGCTGGGTTTCCTTAGATAGAAAAACTTTTTATCCAATTTGAATAAATAACTGAATCTGACTGAACTGTTCAATGGTTACGATTAATTGGAATGTATGTACCTGACTTTGTGAAGAACCTTGAGACGATATGTGTTGTGAATTGGCGCTATATAAATAAAACTGAATTGAACTCTGAGCACCCTTCTGTTACAATTGAAAAAGGCAATGCCACAGCATGGTACTGCCACCACCATGTTGTGTTCAGGGTAATGTGCAATGTTAGTTAATTGGCCACACACATCATTAAGAATGTCTATTAAAAAAAAGTTCTAATTTAGTAAGATTTGATCAGAGCACCTCCCAGAACATTTTTGCTGTGTCCCCTGGCTTGTGGCAAACATGAACTTTAAATGTATGCTTTCAACAAGAACATTTTCTGTGCCATTCATTCATTTGTGGAGGGCATGACCAATAGTTGTCTTGTTGACAAATTCTCCCACCTGAGCTGTGAATCTCTGTAGCTCCTCCAGAGGTACGATGCCTCTTCACAGCTTCTCTGATTTGTGATCATTTTACTTTAATTGTTCACTACAGAAATATGTGCCCATTTGTGTTGCTCTTCCACATCACATACCAAATAAACATTTAAGTTAGTGGTTAAAATGTGACGAAATCAGATAAAGTTGAAGAGGAATGAATGTTTGCAAAACACTGCAAAGAAAAGGCTTTCAGCTTTATGTGAGAGCAAAGCATTTTTATTAGATACAATTTGCATTGTTAAAATACAAAAGGCACTGAATTGTCTTTTTCTCAGAACAATCTATCCTGGTCAAACTAAATTAATTGATGATCAAATCTGGTATTTGCCATGTGCAAGAATGTTAGAAATCATCTGCAACTATTATTTAGAAAAACAATACTTACAAAAGTTACATCTCAGATGCTTTGAAACACTACATAGAATAACACACACATGGTTTTTAGTATGGGAAATGTGAGAAATGTCCAGCGGTGTGGAAATAATCAGGGAACTTTGTTTGCTACAAATTACTGGAATTCTTTAAACTTTGAGATATTTTCTCCTTTTTTCATTATTTAAACAATTCCATTCACAGCAACAAAGTTAATGAAACCAAAAGAACATGGGTTGGATCAGACTGTCTGCTTTTTAATGAATGACTTAGAATGGACTGTATGAGCTGCTGTCAGTGTAATTAGGAACATTTTATAGATTTCCATATTCCAGTAAAAGTTGTTTCAAAAAGCAGTTAAATGATGCATGAAAATCAAGAATTATCACAATTAGGACTCAAGGAAATTTGCCCTAAAGAAAAAAAAAATCCTGTTAGAGTCTCTGGAACTACACTAAGGACCTGTTAATTCTGCTTTCTACAAGTGTGAAATGTTCATAATTAGTGCAGATGTATTTCTGTAAAACCACCACAAAGCAGCACATGTTCCTTTAATGAATACCTCACTACCAATTTGAAATCAATCTGTACAATAAAGACAACAAAACAAGCCTTATTTTCTAAGATTCTGCAGATTTTACCAAACTGAAATAATCGGCCCAGAATGAAATGCTTCTGAGACTGAACACAAGTTAATCAATGACAAACAAAAATTTTGTCTCATATATTCAGGATCCACCTGCAGAGTGGAGAAACAATCATTCTGCACCCACGTGGAATGGACCTGTCACACATACACTTAAGAGCATGGTCAGAAAGGCCTTGAAACAACATATACAAAGCAGAGGCATGCTGAATTGGACGATAATCTTCATTTGCGTCTTCCACCTCAGTTTGCACTAGATGTGCGACTTCCCCCACCCAGCTGCTTTGTCACACAGATCTGGAAGTTGTCACTCAGCTGCAGGCGCTCCAGGTGCAAACCAGAAGCTACAATGGGGGAAAGGGGGGACTTAAACACGCATTGATGAGGGAGGAGCTTATTTTAGCTCATCTGCCTTTAGTTGTTTCTTTGGTAGGCTCCCTGGGCAGCAGCAGAAGCTGCTCCAGAAGCTGCTGTTTGGAAACCGTTACTGGTGACAATGCCCTGGGAGAACTCCTGCTGGGCTTTCTGGAAACTGGCCCCGGTGCGGCGGTACAAGCTGTGGACCTGAGGAGGAAACAAAATAGGGAGAAATGGTTCACCTTAACTGGAAGTATTGAGGAATCGGAACACGTGCCCTAGGTTAACAATATTAGTTACTTAGCAACACAACACAAACCTGCATCGAATCAGCACCTATAGACAGAATAGATGGATTTACACTGAGATAAAATTACACACAGGCAGACTATTTACTAAATAGGTAACAGTTCTGAAGGCATTTTGCTGCCCTGGATTTTATTTAGATGCATCAAAGTAAAGAGGGCTGAACAAAACAAAATGACACTTTTCAGTTTGACAACTAAGTGTTTGTGTCGTTCAAGTTCTAGATTATGTCCTGCTTTGTGCTTATCACATAAAATCACAATAAAACACAAACGTTTGTGGTTGTAACTTGACAAAATGTAAAAAAGCTAAAGCATAAAGAATACTTTTGCAAGGCACTGTATATTAATTTGCAATCACTTGGATTTGAACTGAACTGTGTGTAATCGAGTGAGCTGTAACTGAACTGCTTTGATTAACCCAGACACAATGTTTCCATATCTGAATTGCTCCAGTTTATCTCTTCTGTAAAGCATCCAGAGGCCACTGATGTAAGTGCAACATAAATAAATGGAATCAAATGTAGATATGGGTTTGCTGGAGCAGATCCCACTGGTGTCAACGCAACCCGGACCCTGAAGTGGACCAGAGAACCGTACCCTTGTACGGCTACAACTGCCGGTTTCGACATCGTTTATTGAGAGCAGCTCACTTGCAGCATGACTGAGCGCCGTTCCCAGCGTACCATACGATGTGACGTAACAGCAGCGCATTTGAGTAGAAGAAGCAGAGGAAAAACAAAGTGAGAACATAAATTTGAAGACAAAAGAGTTTGAAAATATCTCGGGGGGCTACGTGGAGTAGTGAAGATGTGCAGGCGCACAAGTACATTTCGACTAGTGATGTTCTTTCCCTCTTCGGTCTCTCTTACTTGTATTTTCTTCAAACCACAAGCGATTGGTCAATATGTGCGTCGTCGCCTCTGTCTGCACTAGCAGAGAGGTGGAAGGTTGGCAGTTATACAGGTCCTTCTCAAAATATTAGCATATTGTGATAAAGTTAATTATTTTCCATAATGTCATGATGAAAATTTAATATTCATATATTTTAGATTCATTGCACACTAACTGAAATATTTCAGGTCTTTTATTGTCTTAATACGGATGATTTTGGCATACAGCTCATGAAAACCCAAAATTCCTATCTCACAAAATTAGCATATCATTAAAAGGGTCTCTAAACGAGCTATGAACCTAATCATCTGAATCAACGAGTTAACTCTAAACACCTGCAAAAGATTCCTGAGGCCTTTAAAACTCCCAGCCTGGTTCATCACTCAAAACCCCAATCATGGGTAAGACTGCCGACCTGACTGCTGTCCAGAAGGCCACTATTGACACCCTCAAGCAAGAGGGTAAGACACAGAAAGACATTTCTGAACGAATAGGCTGTTCCCAGAGTGCTGTATCAAGGCACCTCAGTGGGAAGTCTGTGGGAAGGAAAAAGTGTGGCAGAAAACGCTGCACAACGAGAAGAGGTGACCGGACCCTGAGGAAGATTGTGGAGAAGGGCCGATTCCAGACCTTGGGGGACCTGCGGAAGCAGTGGACTGAGTCTGGAGTAGAAACATCCAGAGCCACCGTGCACAGGCGTGTGCAGGAAATGGGCTACAGGTGCCGCATTCCCCAGGTCAAGCCACTTTTGAACCAGAAACAGCGGCAGAAGCGCCTGACCTGGGCTACAGAGAAGCAGCACTGGACTGTTGCTCAGTGGTCCAAAGTACTTTTTTCGGATGAAAGCAAATTCTGCACGTCATTCGGAAATCAAGGTGCCAGAGTCTGGAGGAAGACTGGGGAGAAGGAAATGCCAAAATGCCAGAAGTCCAGTGTCAAGTACCCACAGTCAGTGATGGTCTGGGGTGCCGTGTCAGCTGCTGGTGTTGGTCCACTGTGTTTTATCAAGGGCAGGGTCAATGCAGCTAGCTATCAGGAGATTTTGGAGCACTTCATGCTTCCATCTGCTGAAAAGCTTTATGGAGATGAAGATTTCATTTTTCAGCACGACCTGGCACCTGCTCACAGTGCCAAAACCACTGGTAAATGGTTTACTGACCATGGTATCACTGTGCTCAATTGGCCTGCCAACTCTCCTGACCTGAACCCCATAGAGAATCTGTGGGATATTGTGAAGAGAACGTTGAGAGACTCAAGACCCAACACTCTGGATGAGCTAAAGGCCGCTATCGAAGCATCCTGGGCCTCCATAAGACCTCAGCAGTACCACAGGCTGATTGCCTCCATGCCACGCCGCATTGAAGCAGTCATTTCTGCAAAAGGATTCCCGACCAAGTATTGAGTGCATAACTGTACATGATTATTTGAAGGTTGACGTTTTTTGTATTAAAAACACTTTTCTTTTATTGGTCGGATGAAATATGCTAATTTTGTGAGATAGGAATTTTGGGTTTTCATGAGCTGTATGCCAAAATCATCCGTATTAAGACAATAAAAGACCTGAAATATTTCAGTTAGTGTGCAATGAATCTAAAATATATGAATGTTAAATTTTCATCATGACATTATGGAAAATAATGAACTTTATCACAATATGCTAATATTTTGAGAAGGACCTGTATACATTGGCTGACTATTTGGCAGTGGGTGTGGCCAGCACCGCAACACAATGAGCAAGGCTGCCATTACTTCTAGATTTATGGTTAGGGAGAGTACATGTGTCTATGTATCAGAACATCAGCACATTTCTCAGCTTTAATTTGAGCCAGATTTTAAAAACAGTGGTTAAGAAATGAGGAGCGCTACCGCTGTTTTTGTGACACGCTCATCAGAGCTGCAAGGTTTGGTTGACATGACTCAATGCATAGCAATGACGCATGTATGTGCACATCACTATCTATAGCAGTTAAAAGGTGACGTCCAATCTGGTAATATATATTAATGGTTTGAATACATACTAATTGTTGTTCTTAATAGTTCTGAACCTAATTTGACCTCATTTCCAAATTCCTCAAAATAAACCTCAAACAGATATCCACACTGAACTGTGATATCACTGCATCATTTTTATTTGTCCGCTTTCCCTTTTATTTGTATATAGTTCATTAGTTTCCTTTATTCTTTCATGTTTGTTTGGTAGGTTTAGTTAATGTTTACTAGCCTGTTTAGATAGTTATTGATGGACACGTGTTTAACTTGGAGTTGAATTGTTCTGCTAATAAATTTGTATACAGTACTATGAACATGTTTTATACAGGTGGGATGACATGAAGAGACAGAAGGATGTGAGAAAGCCTTCATCTACACAAGATCTGTGGTTAGTTCTCCAAGATGTTTGGACCAACCTACCAGCCGAGTTCCTTCAAAAACTGTGAAGTCTACCTAGAAGAAATGATGCTGTTTTGAAGGCAAATGGTTGTCCCTTCGATTTTTGAAAGCATTCTTTATTTACAGCATTTTTTCACACCTGCCTAAAACTTTTGCACAGTAATGTATTTTGGAGAGAGGTTGTTGTGAATTTATTCCATGTTTGTAGAGTTTCCTGTTCGGTAATGCCAGTGCTCGACTCACTCATCTATTATTCTAACACCAGCGCCATATTGGGCTGGTATTCACAGGACAATACTAAAACTATTTAAAACCTTAAACATATTATTGAACAACACATGACATAGGATTTTTTTTTTCCACCTGTCTTGATGTTGGTGAACAACAGAAAGAAATTTAATGATCTAAAATGAAGAAAACTATTAGAAAAAAGGGTATCAATTCCTACAGCAAACTAAATTTTCATTTTAAGATCATCACACAAATGAATACAGAGAACTAAAGCCTTGAAAACCTTTAGAATATTCCTTAAATGTTAAAACATAACTGTCTAAACGGTCTTACCATCTTCAGCAAGATGACTGACATAACGGCACAAATTGTGAAGAGGCAGGCCACGATGATCATGATGCCTCCCACCGCCTTGTTGTTTGAAATGGCAGAAATGGCAGAAATCCAGCCGCTGGAGTCAAACAAACAAACAGTGGGTTTGCAATAGCATCAACCGCTAGACTTTAACACAGGAATTCACAAGCAGTACGCTTTCTAAGCACACGTTTTCTGTTAGGTTGCATTCATGCATTAAAGAAATACGCTGTGACGACCTTTAAAATGTACTCAAAGTGGCGTAAACACTGCTGGCTGTAATAAAATGTATCAGACAAACACAAAAACAGAATCTACATGTAGAAAGACTGACAGCCATCATTAAAGAGACTTAGGATAAGAAAGTCTGGAAGAAGTTGGCAGAACCAAGGGAACGAGCTTGTAAGGTGGTTTTCATGGCTGTGCTCCGGATTTTTTGATATATTTATTAACAAGGTAATAAATTTAAAAAAATTACTTTATAAAAACATCATTTAAGAAAGTATGAACACAATTTTCACTTAAAATTAAATTTTGGCTCAGTTTAC
This sequence comes from Girardinichthys multiradiatus, assembly GCF_021462225.1. Taxonomy (NCBI): domain Eukaryota; kingdom Metazoa; phylum Chordata; class Actinopteri; order Cyprinodontiformes; family Goodeidae; genus Girardinichthys; species Girardinichthys multiradiatus. Next base: position 395,484 of record NC_061795.1, on the reverse strand, counting down.
CTGCGGTTTTAAGCTAAAATAAAAATCCAATTGAAGCTTCCAGAATAAGAAAAGTGAACACACAAAGAAAAGGACTCGGCAGGAACCAGCAGGAACTTACAGGGTTACCAGCGGACACAGAGGTTGAAGAAAGAAAAGACTCTGTCAGAAAACATGGAAGAACAAAGACAAGAAGGTGAGGAAGATGGGAGTAGGAGACAATAAGGGGGGAGAATTCAGTGAAGGCCAAGGACTTTATTTAGTCAGTAAGGCTTTAAAATATATTTAATGCATCGGATAAACACACATTATTTGATTTGATACTTTTGACTTATATAACTGTGTGAAACAGTAAAATTTTACACGCCTGTCTTCTGAACATTTGGGATATTTTCTTAAAATGCACACAAAACAAAAACAATTTGTAGATAACTTACTTCTTTATAAAACTGGCCGATGTAGAGCGAAAGAAAACGAAAGAATCTTGACTGATCAGAATATGCTTATTTATTTTAGTGATTCATACAAAAAGTGAAACTAATGTAATATAGGTTCACTATACACAGAGTAACACATTTAAAGCCTTTAATTTTTAAACCTCTTTTAATTTTGATGATTAAGGTTTCCAGCTAATGAAAGCCGTTCTTTAATAGAGAAATGTCAGCCCTGATGAAAAGTGTGTCCATGTCCTGTAGTACACATACACTCAATACTTGGTTGGGGCTCCTTTTGCATTAATAACTGCATGAGTGCAGCACTGATGGAGCCAATCAGCATGCAGCTCTGCTGAGGTGTGACATCCCCTCAGGTGGTTTACTAGTGACTTTCAGCTCACACTGTTTAATGAATCTATATTACATACAAGCTTGAATGAAGTTACTGAAACATATTAACCTTTTAATTATATGATAATTTATTAGGATTCACCAGTCCTAATCGCCGAGCAATAAACTCATTGTTGGAGAGGTGTTTCTGAGTGTTTATTAAACATGTTCTTCCAACAGATATCTGCTTCTGAATAAAAGAATCTTTCCTTTTAACACACCAATAAAGGCCACAAGCAACACGGGTTGATTCTCCATGATGCAGCAGAAACTCCAAGTGTGTATGGGCATGCTAGGCCGGTAGGTTTGGTGCTTGATCAACCAAAATGGACCCATTACTTTATTTATCATAGATACGGGTCCCAGAATAAAGTTCACTACCACAAAAAGCTTTTGTCTGTGGAATCTTGTCTAGTCCAAAGAAATGTGCTCTTAGACCAGCATTTTTGGCTGTAGTGGGTTCAAAGCGAACTTTACTTTGGTGCACAGTGCATTTCTCATCTATAGAGGGTTATTAATAGTTTATTGCATATACATGGCTCTCTCACAGCACGACACCTTCAGTTTTATTTGTCACTTCAAAATCTTTCAGCATTATTAAACATCTCATGAGATCTCATTCCATGAACGTTGTGTTTGCAGAGCTAATCTAGCAATGTAAATATACACTTCATGCCTGAATGTGATCCTCTTACAGCTGCCATGAATACAGAAAATACAATCTGACGATATTTGTGGTTAGAGACAACCATCGCAGCAACCTTCTAGTTTTTCTGGTTTCTCATAAATCATGCTGCTCACCTGTTGCCCCAGTAGGGGATGCCCACAGCCTGGATGATGACGATTACAACATGGCAGAAAAACATGAAGAAGAAGAAGAAGAAGTTGAAGGAGCTGTCATTCCTAAACAACGAGAAGAAAAGAAAATGCTTTTAAATCTTACGAGTCCTTCACATTTACAGAACAATTTAAGACTGCATCATGTTAGGCACTGCCATTTGTGGACTCGTTCATTGTGGAAAATAAAGCACATTTTGTCAAATGTCATTATATACAGGTCCTTCTCAAAATATTAGCATATTGTGATAAAGTTCATTATTTTCCATAATGTAATGATGAAAATTTAACATTCATATATTTTAGATTCATTGCACACTAACTGAAATATTTCAGGTCTTTTATTATCTTAATACGGATGATTTTGGCATACAGCTCATGAAAACCCAAAATTCATATCTCACAAAATTAGCATATTTCATCCGACCAATAAAAGAAAAGTGTTTTTAATACAAACAACGTCAACCTTCAAATAATCATGTACAGTTATGCACTCAATACTTGGTCGGGAATCCTTTGGCAGAAATGACTGCTTCAATGCGGCGTGGCATGGAGGCAATCAGCCTGTGGCACTGCTGAGGTCTTATGGAGGCCCAGGATGCTTCAATAGCGGCCTTTAGCTCATCCAGAGTGTTGGGTCTTGAGTCTCTCAACGTTCTCTTCACAATATCCCACAGATTCTCTATGGGGTTCAGGTCAGGAGAGTTGGCAGGCCAATTGAGCACAGTGATACCATGGTCAGTAAACCATTTACCAGTGGTTTTGGCACTGTGAGCAGGTGCCAGGTCGTGCTGAAAAATGAAATCTTCATCTCCATAAAGCCTTTCAGCAGATGGAAGCATGAAGTGCTCCAAAATCTCCTGATAGCTAGCTGCATTAACCCTGCCCTTGATAAAACACAGTGGACCAACACCAGCAGCTGACACGGCACCCCAGACCATCACTGATTGTGGGTACTTGACACTGGACTTCTGGCATTTTGGCATTTCCTTCTCCCCAGTCTTCCTCCAGACTCTGGCACCTTGATTTCTGAATGACATGCAGAATTTGCTTTCATCCGAAAAAAGTACTTTGGACCACTGAGCAACAGTCCAGTGCTGCTTCTCTGTAGCCCAGGTCAGGCGCTTCTGCCGCTGTTTCTGGTTCAAAAGTGGCTTGACCTGGGGAATGCGGCACCTGTAGCCCATTTCCTGCACACGCCTGTGCACGGTGGTTCTGGATGTTTCTACTCCAGACTCAGTCCACTGCTTCCGCAGGTCCCCCAAGGTCTGGAATCGGCCCTTCTCCACAATCTTCCTCAGGGTCCGGTCACCTCTTCTCGTTGTGCAGCGTTTTCTGCCACACTTTTTCCTTCCCACAGACTTCCCACTGAGGTGCCTTGATACAGCACTCTGGGAACAGCCTATTCGTTCAGAAATGTCTTTCTGTGTCTTACCCTCTTGCTTGAGGGTGTCAATAGTGGCCTTCTGGACAGCAGTCAGGTCGGCAGTCTTACCCATGATTGGGGTTTTGAGTGATGAACCAGGCTGGGAGTTTTAAAGGCCTCAGGAATCTTTTGCAGGTGTTTAGAGTTAACTCGTTGATTCAGATGATTAGGTTCATAGCTCGTTTAGAGACCCTTTTAATGATATGCTAATTTTGTGAGATAGGAATTTTGGGTTTTCATGAGCTGTATGCCAAAATCATCCGTATTAAGACAATAAAAGACCTGAAATATTTCTGTTAGTGTGCAATGAATCTAAAATATATGAATGTTACATTTTCATCATGACATTATGGAAAATAATGAACTTTATCACAATATGCTAATATTTTGAGAAGGACCTGTAAATTGGATCTGTCTTGTAAAGTGCCTTGAGATGATACGTTGTGAATCAGTGCTATATAAATAAACTGAGCACTGTAAAGTACAATATAAAGTAGCCAGTGTACAGCCTCCTGTCCCCTCAAAATAACTCAACACACAGCCATTAATGTCTAAACCGCTGGCAACAAAAGTGAGTACACCCCGAATGAAAATGTCCAAATTGTGTCCAAGTAGCCATGGTGTCATGTGACTCATTACAAGTTTAAAATGTTGCCACCTGTTGGTGAACCCAGTGTTATACAATGTTTTTCTGAAATTCAACAGACTGCGTATGCGCAGGATTATTACTATAAATATAATATAGTAATGGGGCTTTAGTAGACACTTTTTTAGAAGAACTTACCTAAAGGCCTTGTAGACTGGCCGGTACCAACAGAGGAAGGAGCAGGGAGTAAACAGAATGAACCAGAGAATGGAGAGGCCGAAGTCAACGCCATGAATTGCCCAGGTGATGAATTGAGCTAGGCACGCCAGCAGGTTGAGGAACAGAGTCACACAGTTGACTGAAGGAAACAGGCAGCAAAGTCATCTCCATGCATAGCAAGTACTGAACACATACAGGACTTAATGCATTTAGTAGCTTAGGAGCATCAAAACAGCGTGAGATTACCTCACACTGGTAATGATGCAATCAGACAAATGTAATGCACTTACACATCCAGTGGTAGTACATCATTTTGCAGACTCTATGGTACTCTGCAGGAATTTCCTCTGAGAAGTCTTGATAAAAACATGGTTTGATGGGGAAGAACTTGGGAAGTGGAGGCCAGTTGTTCTCTCTACCTGTTGGGACAAAAGGTAACGCCATTCTGCTGATATTCGACACAATCAATTTAGTATGAATATTTTAAAGACCAGAGGGTGCAAACTAAGAATTGCTAAATGTCTCCCTGAAACTAAAGAAGAATCCTAGTCATTCGGCTTCGGACTTGGAACAGGTGTATTATTTAGTGCTACATCACTCAGGTCTGAGCGGGGATTTTAGATGAGTACATGACACCTCTCAGAGCTGCTGATGTGAATTATGAGAGCATTTTTTCATATCCAGAGAGTGAATATGTATGTTATCACAACATCCTCTTTGCAGCAAAATGTAGACACTGCACAATGTCTTCCTGTCTCAGTAAGTCATGCTGCTTGCGATGCTGTTGTGGGAAAGGTTGGGTTTCGTCTTTAATGACCTGTGGGTCCTCGGCTCTGCAGCTCCTGCTCCCTGCGGTCCAGTTCGGCAGCTTTCCTCTCCAGCTCCTCCTGCTGCCGCAGCAGGTTGGCCTGAGCTGCAGCAGCAGACGCCTGGAAGAAATAAAGAAATAAATCAAACAAACAAAGAGAAACACTTGACTCAACAAACATGTTAGAGGCACAGGAATGGATCTTGGTGATAACTGAGGGTTTTGGGCTTCTGTGTGGAAATTCACATCAACTCTGCAAACGCTGCAAAGCAACAACGTGAAACTGATCAACTTCCCATTCATCTCTGTGTAGTGATTCAGAACCAGAATCATATTAGTCAGAGGTAACGAACTGTGAAATGAAAAAAAAATGTACATATGAAGAACACTGAAGTATCTGTAGTCAGCATAACGGCATACCTGAACATTTAGACCCATATTAGTGTTAGCACACATTTCCAGCACCTTGGAAAAGTGTTCACACGCCTTGACTTTTTTCAAATATTTTGTCATGTTTAAAACAGAAGGAAAATTATTTCATTTATGTATTTATTACCAACAAAAATCTGAATAGTGTGGCGTGCATTTCTATTCAAACGTTCCCCAGATTTAATTTCTATTACCCCCTTTTCTGTAGCAGGTCTTTTTATTTGCACGTTTACAGACATTTCTGCCCGTTCTTTTTTACAAAATAGCTCAAGCTTAGTCAGATTGGATGGAGAGGATCTGTGAACAACACCTTTAAAGTTTCCACAGATTCTCAGTTGGATATAAGTCATTCATGACTTTTCTCTGACCTAAACCAGTCAATCTTGACTCTGGCTGTACGGGTATCATTGTTGTCCTGCTAGAGGTTAACCTCTACTCCAGTCTCAAGCCTTTTGAGGCCTCTGACAGGTTTTCTTCCAGGATTATCCTGTATTTAGTTCCATCCATGTTCTCATAAACTGTGATCAGCTTCCCAGCTGCCCCTGCTGAAGAAAAGCATTCCCACAGCATGATGCCATCAACCGTGGTGGTTTATGCCCTGTATGGAAGCTCGAATGGGCCAAATTTACGCGACGCTATGTGCACACAGTTCAGGCATGCACTTCAAGCCCATCGCTACAACAACTAACCACCCGCCCCCCAGAAAACCTGCTCTTTACCTGTTTAAATCATACACTATTTTAGGGCTGCAGCGAACAATTACAGGTCCTTCTCAAAAAATTAGCATATTGTGATAAAGTTCATTATTTTCTATAATGTAATAATGAAAATTTAATATTCATATATTTTAGATTCATTGCACACTAACTGAAATATTTCAGGTCTTTTATTGTCTTAATACGGATGATTTTGGCATACAGCTCATGAAAACCCAAAATTCCTATCTCACAAAATTAGCATATCATTAAAAGGGTCTCTAAACGAGCTATGAACCTAATCATCTGAATCAACGAGTTAACTCTAAACACCTGCAAAAGATTCCTGAGGCCTTTAAAACTCCCAGCCTGGTTCATCACTCAAAACCCCAATCATGGGTAAGACTGCCGACCTGACTGCTGTCCAGAAGGCCACTATTGACACCCTCAAGCAAGAGGGTAAGACACAGAAAGACATTTCTGAACGAATAGGCTGTTCCCAGAGTGCTGTATCAAGGCACCTCAGTGGGAAGTCTGTGGGAAGGAAAAAGTGTGGCAGAAAACGCTGCACAACGAGAAGAGGTGACCGGACCCTGAGGAAGATTGTGGAGAAGGGCTGATTCCAGACCTTGGTGGACCTGCGGAAGCAGTGGACTGAGTCTGGAGTAGAAACATCCAGAGCCACCGTGCACAGGCGTGTGCAGGAAATGGGCTACAGGTGCCGCATTCCCCAGACCTGGGCTACAGAGAAGCAGCACTGGACTGTTGCTCAGTGGTCCAAAGTACTTTTTTCGGATGAAAGCAAATTCTGCATGTCATTCGGAAATCAAGGTGCCAGAGTCTGGAGGAAGACTGGGGAGAAGGAAATGCCAAAATGCCAAAAGTCCAGTGTCAAGTACCCACAGTCAGTGATGGTCTGGGGTGCCGTGTCAGCTGCTGGTGTTGGTCCACTGTGTTTTATCAAGGGCAGGGTCAATGCAGCTAGCTATCAGGAGATTTTGGAGCACTTCATGCTTCCATCTGCTGAAAAGCTTTATGGAGATGAAGATTTCATTTTTCAGCACGACCTGGCACCTGCTCACAGTGCCAAAACCACTGGTAAATGGTTTACTGACCATGGTATCACTGTGCTCAATTGGCCTGCCAACTCTCCTGACCTGAACCCCATAGAGAATCTGTGGGATATTGTGAAGAGAACGTTGAGAGACTCAAGACCCAACACTCTGGATGAGCTAAAGGCCGCTATCGAAGCATCCTGGGCCTCCATAAGACCTCAGCAGTGCCACAGGCTGATTGCCTCCATGCCACGCCGCATTGAAGCAGTCATTTCTGCCAAAGGATTCCCGACCAAGTATTGAGTGCATAACTGTACATGATTATTTGAAGGTTGACGTTTTTTGTATTAAAAACACTTTTCTTTTATTGGTCGGATGAAATATGCTAATTTTGTGAGATATGAATTTTGGGTTTTCATGAGCTGTATGCCAAAATCATCCGTATTAAGACAATAAAAGACCTGAAATATTTCAGTTAGTGTGCAGTGAATCTAAAATATATGAATGTTAAATTTTAATCATTACATTATAGAAAATAATGAACTTTATCACAACATGCTAATTTTTTGAGAAGGACCTGTATTTTATTCATGGAGTACTCCATGGATTATTCTGATTTACAGAGTAATTGGATAAGAAATTGGCAGATTCTGCTGAGTTCCCATTTAACTACTTAAACTTATTTTCTAAGTAATAGAAATACATAAAAGAAAATGCAAAAAAAAAACCAAATTGTTCAATTAGTTTTAACAAAAACAAAAATCATTATTGTTCGTTCGTTCGTCGTCTTCCGCTTATCCAGGACCGGGTCGCGGGGGCAGCAGACTCAGCAGAGACGCCCAGACGTCCCTCTCTCCAGACACCTCCTCCAGCTCCTCCAGGGGGAGCCCAAGGCGTTCCCAGGCCAGCCGAGAGACATAGTCCCTCCAGCGTGTCCTGGGCCGTCCCCTGGGCCTCCTCCCGGTGGGACGTGCCTGGAACACCTCCCGAGGAAGGCGTCCAGGAGGCATCCGGTATAGATGCCCGAGCCACCTCAACTGGCTCCTCTCGATGTGGAGGAGCAGCGGCTCTACTCCGAGCTCCTCCCGGATGGCCGAGCTCCTCACCCTATTTCTAAGGGAGTGCCCGGCCACCCTATGGAGGAAGCTCATTTCAGCCGCTTGTATCCGTGATCTCGTTCTTTCGGTCATGACCCAAAGTTCATGGCCATAGGTGAGGGTAGGAACGTAGACCGACCAATAAATTGAGAGCTTTGCTTTTCGGCTCAGCTCTCTCTTCACCACAATGGACCGGCACAGCGCCCCCATTACTGTGGCAGCCGCACCGCTCCATTCTTCCCTCACTCGTGAACAAGACCCCGAGATACTTAAACTCCTCCATTTGAGGCAGGAACTCCCCTCCAACCTGAAGAGGACAAGCCACCCTTTTCCGGTCGAGTACCATGGCCTCGGACTTGGAGGAGCTGATCCTCATCCCAGCTGCTTCACACTCGGCTGCGAACCGCCACAGCGCATGCTGTAGGTCTTGGCTAGAGGGGGCCAGCAGGACCACGTCATCCGCAAAAAGAAGAGACGAAATCCACTGGTCCCCAAACCAGACCCCCTCCGGCCCTTGGCCGTCACCTTAACGTGGTGGAGGGGTTTGAGTGCTCAAATGATCCTAGAGGCTATGTTCTCTGGGGCCTAAATGCCCCTGGTAGGGTCTCCCATGGCAAACAGGCTCTAGGTGACGGGTCTGACAAAGAATGGTTCAAGAACCCCTCATGAAGAACAAAATATCGAGGCACGTGATGTCGGCCGGTACGGCGGAGCCGGGGTCCCACCCTGGAGCCAGGCCTGGGGTCGGGACTCGTCGGAGAGCGCCTGGTGGCCGGGTTGCTCCTCGCGGGACCCGGACGAGAGACGCGAGGCCATCCCCCAGTGGGCCCACCACCTGCAGGGGGAACCGTGAGGGACCGGTGCAAAGAGGATTGGGTGGCGGACGAGGTGGAGACCTCAGCGGCCCGATCCCCGGATGCTTAGGCTGGCTCTAGGGACGTGGAATGTCACCTCGCTGGGGGGGAAGGAGCCTGAGCTTGTGCGGGAGGTCGAGAGATATCAACTAGAAATAGTCGGGCTCGCCTCCACGCATAGCGTGGGCTCTGGAACCCATCTCCTTGAGAGGGGTTGAACTCTCTTCTACTCTGGAGTGGCCCACGGGGAGAGGCGGCGGGCTGGTGTGGGTTTGCTTGTTGCCCCCCAGCTCAGCCGTCTCGTGTTGGGGTTTACCCCAGTGGATGAGAGGGCCGTATCCCTGCGCCTTCAGGTTGGGGAGAGGTCTCTGACTATCATTTCAGCCTACGGGCCGAGTGGTAGTGCAGAGTACCCTGCCTTCTTGGCGTCCCTGTCGGGGGTGCTGGATAGTGCCCCTCCCGGGGACTCCATTATTCTGCTGGGGGACTTCAACGCCCACGTGGGGAACGACAGTGACACCTGGAGAGGCGTGATCGGGAGGAATGGCCTCCCCGATCTGAATCCGCGCGGTGTTTTGTTATTGGACTTCTGTGCTAGTCACGGATTGTCCATAACGAACACCATGTTCAAACATAAGGGTGTCCATCAGTGGACTTGGCACCAGGACACCCTAGGCAGGAGGTCAATGATCGACTTTGTTGTCGTATCATCAGACCTTCGGCCGCATGTTTTGGACACTCGGGTGAAGAGAGGGGCTGAGCTGTCCACTGATCATCACCTGGTGGTGAGTTGGATCCGCTGGAGGAGGAGGAGAAAGCCAGACAGACTTGGCAGGCCCAAGCGCATAGTGAGGGTCTGCTGGGAACGCCTGGCGGAGCCCTCGGCCAGGGATGTATTCAACTCCCACCTCCGGGAGAGCTTCGACCAGATCCCGGGGGATGTTGGAGACATAGAGTCCGAGTGGACCATGTTCTCTGCATCTATTGTCGATGCTGCTGCCCATAGCTGCGGCCGTAAGGTCTGCGGTGCCTGTCGTGGCGGCAATCCCAGAACCCGGTGGTGGACACCGGCAGTAAGGGATGCTGTTAAGCTGAAGAAGGAGTCCTATCGGCTGTGGTTGGCTTGTGGGACTCCTGAGGCGGCTGACGGGTACCGTGAGGCCAAGCGTGCTGCGGCCCGGGCTGTGGCAGAGGCAAAAACTCGGGCCTGGGAAGAGTTCGGTGAGGCCATGGAGAAGGACTACCGGTTGGCCTCGAAGCGATTCTGGCAAACCGTCCGGCGCCTCAGGAGGGGGAAGCAGTACTTCGCCAACACTGTTTATAGTGGGGGCGGGAGACTGCTGACCTCGACTGAGGACATTATCGGGCGGTGGAAGGAGTACTTCGAGGATCTCCTCAATCCTGCCATCACGCATTCCTTGGTGGAAACAGAGGCTGGGGACTCGGGGTTGGACTCTTTCATCACCCAGGCTGAAGTCACCGAGGTGGTTAAAAAGCTCCGCGGTGGCAAGGCTTCGGGGGTGGATGAGATCCGCCCTGAGTACCTCAAGTGTCTGGATGTTGTAGGGCTGTCATGGTTGACACGCCTCTTCAACATTGCGTGGCGGTCGGGGACAGTGCCTCTGGACTGGCAGACTGGGGTGGTGGTCCCCCTTTATAAGAAGGGGGACCGGAGGGTGTGTTCCAACTACAGGGGGATCACACTCCTCAGCCTCCCTGGTAAGGCCTACGCCAGGGTATTGGAGAGGAGAGTCCGACCGATAGTCGAACCTCGGCTTCAGGAGGAACAGTGTGGTTTTCGTCCCGGCCGTGGAACACTGGACCAGCTCTATACCCTCTACAGGGTGCTCGAGGGTTCATGGGAGTTTGCCCAACCGGTTCACATGTGTTTTGTGGACCTGGAGAAGGCATTCTACTGTGTCCCTCGTGATGCCCTGTGGGGGGTGCTCCAGGAGTATGGAATCGGGGGCCCTTTATTAGGGGCCATCCGGTCCCTGTACGAGCGGAGCAGGAGTTTGGTCTGCATTGCCGGCACTAAGTCGGACCTGTTCCCAGTGCATGTTGGACTCCGGCAGGGCTGCCCTTTGTCGCCGGTCCTGTTCATAACTTTTATGGACAGGATTTCTAGACATACATAAAAGAAAATGCAAAAAAAAAAACAAATTGTTCAATTAGTTTAAAAAAAAACAAAAATCATTATTGTATTGCCTAAAATGTAATAACATAGCATGTCTTTAGTGTAAACTTGAACATTTGTAGCAAAGAATGCATCTGCATCAACATGTCAACAAACAAGAAAGTTGTCATTTTGCATTCTGGATTTTTAAAGAGACCAAAAAGCATAATATATTCTGCTTGTAGAATATATTGTTGTAGCGTAATTAAGTGCTAAGTTACGCTCTTCTTATTTGTAGTGCAAAAATAGACAAGAAATTTAAAAAAGGTGCTTAATAGGAAGTATTTTCCAGAATTGGAAGTAGGTGGATCTAAAACTATGCCACTTAAAGAGTTCTGGACAGAGCATATTTACAGATAAAGAAAGTTATCTTTCTTTATCTGTAAAATGAATGTATTTTAGTAGAGTTATGGCTTAATTACTGCTCGGAGTTGGTTGTACTTTCAGGAAATGGCATGTTCTGGATTCTGTATCCTCCAGTTAACAATTATTTAAGTACTAATTGACGATTAATGATTAATTGTTTCAGCCACACTATTTTGTGTTGATCTATAACATAAAACTCTAACAAAGTACACTTTAAATGAGTGATTATAAAGTGAGAAAATGTTCAAGGGGTTTGAATACTATTGCAAAAATGCATACTACTGACTACATCCAATCTATGATTTGCCAGAAAAGGGACAAACGGAGCTCACCAGAAGCATTATTTAACACATTTATGGCCCTCTGCTAGCCAGCTGTCCTCCTGGATCGTATGAAATGCTCAGTCACAGCTACCTACGACATATTGAGTGAAGCTTCAAATGAACATTTCTCAGGTTTAACAGTGTAAGCCGCAGACTTGGACGCTGATCCATGGAGAATGTTGCAGGTTATCATAGTCACTGTTATACACTATACTAATACCTCTTCTCTCCACACCAGCTGTACAAAACAATTAGTGTTCATAAAATGTAGCTGACACATGAATAGGAAGAGGACTGAGGGAAGTAAGCCACCTCGAGCTACTGACATTTCCCCCTTTAGCACCAAGCTGACCAGGAGAGCAAGTGTTCTTACCTGTGGACTGGGTTCTGTAGAAGGCTGCAACACAGCCGGCTGGTAGGGAGAGGTGGAGGCTGGGGTGGTGTGAGTGGCAGGATAATCCTGACACAAAATCAGAAGAAAAAAAAATAGTTAATGCAAAGAGAAAACTAAAACTGTACAACCAAGGAAGCACGTAAAAAAAAGTAAGAAAATGAAGGCAAACATAAGGAGCTAAAAGATGAACAAAAACTTTCAGATAATCGGGAGAAGAACCAAAAGGAAAAAACAAGGCCCATTTTACAAATCTGGATACTGAATGATAAGAATGAGGGAAACATGAAGCCAAGAACATTAAGACAACTAAGAAACAGAATATTGAACAAAAAAATCTGAACAATCGGAAATGTGAAACAGATCAACTCAATTGAGTGGCAAAAGGCTGGGATGATGTGTAAAAAAAATATTTAATATAAAACATTTATCAAGACAAGACATAAATGATTAAAAATGAGTTCTGTGTCTCTTGAAAACATAGGATCATTTTAGATTTTAAGGAAAAGTGGCACTATATGTCAGACCTTTTCCACAAAAGTATCGTTAAATGCTGAAATCATTTTTCTGCAGTAAACTACGAAGAGAAAACAGAAAATTACATTAATCCTCACAGCCAACATCATATCATCTGCCTGATTTGTATTCATATTCATTTACATTTAATCTTTAGGGAACAGCTTTTTAAAAACGGAAGAAACCAATGATAATAAACTAAGTCAAGAGTGTTTGATGTCTTACGTTGGACTGGGGAAAGGGGTTGTACTGGTCAACTGGTTCAATGCTGGAGTTTGTCACCTGGGTGACAGAGGGATCCTGAGAAACAAGGAAAGAGGTGTAAACTACAGAAAACTGATCACTTTGGCTGTGCCATAACCAAACAGCGACTAGACTTCTACAACAGACTTTATTGGCACAAGAGTAAAACAAAACTGTGGGTAGAGTCATTTGACCTATATAAAAACAACCCCTGGACATGTCTCTGTGCTTAAAGACACCAGAATAAGTTCACTATTTCAATCTTTGACCAGGTCATAAAGGAAGTCAGAGCAACCTCCTGCTATTGTAGCATTAACCTGTGAAGACTCAGATCAATCATTACCTTTGGAAGACTAATGGTAATCATTACATGGCTTTTGTTCAACCTCCAACTTGTTTCAGTGTTAGCCAGACATAAAACCAGCTGGCACCTCATCGGAGCTCAAGCAATAAACAAGAAAACACAGAAAGAAAGACAAATACATGGGTTGGACAATGAAACTGAAACACCTGGTTTTAGACCACAATAATTTATTAGTATGGTGTAGGGCCTCCTTTTGCGGCCAATACAGCGTCAATTTGTCTTGGGAATGACATATACAATACCTGCACAGTGGTCAGAGGGATTTTAAGCCATTCTTCTTGCAGGATAGTGGCCAGGTCACTACGTGATACTGGTGGAGGAAAACGTTTCCTGACTCGCTCCTCCAAAACACCCCAAAGTGGCTCAATAATATTTAGATTTGGTGACTGTGCAGGCCATGGGAGATGTTCAACTTCACTTTCATGTTCATCAAACCAATCTTTCACCAGTCTTGCTGTGTGTATTGGTGCATTGTCATCCTGATACACGGCACCGCCTTCAGGATACAATGTTTGAACCATTGGATGCACATGGTCCTCAAGAATGGTTCGGTAGTCCATGGCAGTGACGCGCCCATCTAGCACAAGTATTGGGCCAAGGGAATGCCATGATATGGCAGCCCAAACCATCACTGATCCACCCCCATGCTTCACTCTGGGCATGCAACAGTCTGGGTGGTACGCTTCTTTGGGGCTTCTCCACACCGTAACTCTCCCGGATGTGGGGAAAACAGTAAAGATGGACTCATCAGAGAACAATGCATGTTTCACATTGTCCACAGCCCAAGATTTGCACTCCTTGCACCATTGAAACCAACGTTTGGCATTGGCATGAGTGACCAAAGGTTTGGCTATAGCAGCCCGGCCGTGTATATTGACCCTGTGGAGCTCCTGATGGACAGTTCTGGTGGAAACAGGAGAGTTGAGGTGCACATTTAATTCTGCCGTGATTTGGGCAGCCGTGGTTTTATGTTTTTTGGATACAATCCGGGTTAGCACCCGAACATCCCTTTCAGACAGCTTCCTCTTGCATCCACAGTTAATCCTGTTGGATGTGGTTCGTTCTTCTTGGTGGTATGCTGACATTACCCTGGATACCGTGGCTCTTGATACATCACAAAGACTTGCTGTCTTGGTCACAGATGCGCCAGCAAGACGTGCACCAACAATTTGTCCTCTTTTGAACTCTGGTATGTCACCCATAATGTTGTGTGCATTTCAATATTTTGAGCAAAACTGTGCTCTTACCCTGCTAATTGAACCTTCACACTCTGCTCTTACTGGTGCAATGTGCAATCAATGAAGACTGGCTACCAGGCTGGTCCAATTTAGCCATGAAACCTCCCACACTAAAATGACAGCTGTTTCAGTTTCATTGTCCAACCCCTGTAATTATATCAGCCACTGATAGTCAGAACGGTGCAAGTTTGGAACATTTAGTGGACAACTTTGCTTTAATTCGGCACAATTTCTGCATTTAACAGCAAACCTCTGTAGTGTATAACAACAGACTGGGATATTCCATCTGAAGGTTTTTGCTACCGTGTTTTTTAGAATTGTGAAATGTAGGTTTTTTAGATCAGTTAGAGAGATGCATCCTGTTCACTTTCAGCAGATCATACTGTATGTTTACAACATGCTGCTTTCTGGGTTTGAACTGAACTGAATGAAAATCTGGATTATGGGATCTGACCGATAGAAATTAGGTGAGATGTACCTTCACTTTAAATCATCAGAGAAATACGCTGAACATTTACATTTATGAAGCATTAAAATTAGAAGGAAATGCAGGTCCAAGTATAGAGATTAAGGTCCTGATTCAGTATGACCCAGGTACTGGTATCAAGGTTTGACGTGGTTCTGTCCAACTATTTAAAGTCGTTTTAATGAGCTACCACAGAAAGTGCTGGATTGACCAATTTTCTCCAGCTGAAGGCAGAAAAGAATAACAGCACTGTCCTGTCCCCACATGCTGCTGAAAACTGCTGCTCAGCTGGCTGAAACAGGGCTACAACAATTTCCCCCGCTTACAATGCAGACATATTTTGCTGTTTGGAAATATTTCCAGTAACAAAAATCGCCATGGTGTGGAAACTACAAGCAGTGCCACCAACCACTAAATCTGCATCTCACAACTTACAATCAGCATGCCTGTTAGGCAGTAGACTGCAGGCTAGGTACCCAAGCAGATGGATGGACCGGCCAATACCAGTTAGTTAGACTCCCGGTGTTACAGAGAGCAGAACAACAAGAAGGAATCAAAAGTTTTGCAATAAGCGCTTGAAAACTACTACGAACTTTAGTGGGTGTGTATTCTACATTTTGCTTAAGTCTATGTATCAAAAATCTACATAACAATAAATACATGTTATAGATGGTATTATAAGCATGTCATAAAACAACTAATTTCACAGCCGTGCAAACAATACTTAGATTTTCTGTTTTAAATAACAACAATTCAGTCATTTTATGGAACTCTGGTATTTTTATTCAAGATAAACATACTGTTTTAATCTCATAGCGTTCCATGCATGGTTCTGACCTAATTCGTATGACCCTTTTGGCAGTGACCCTGTGACCTCTGGCTTCCTGAATTGGGGAGTTTCAATTGTTTCATGTTCCCATTAACCTCTCACACATGACGGTTAGTCTTAGCTTTGGAGAAAAAAAATATCTAGTTTGAAACAAATTCTAAAAAGAAAAGCATGTTAAAATGACTGCATACATCCAGTCCTGTTATGAAAGTTTTAAAAGGAGATCAGTGTTACATTTTATGATATCCATAAAGTGGGAGGTGGCTGTGATGTCAGCAGTGGCCTGTGTTTGTTAGATGGGTGGAGAAGTAGCTGAATAAACAGCCAGGTGCAGTAAGGTGTAGGTCAGACTATTACAATACCAGCATATTTTTGTCCTTTTAGCATTAAAATTTTAGCTAAAAAAATCCACATTTCTACAACTCAAAGCTGAGCCTATGCTGTGTTTCACCATCACTGATCTGCAGCGCTGTACGGTTACAGTACGACACATAAGGACCAATGTAAATAATTAAAATATTCTACTGTAGTTCAGAAATGGGAACAGCCACACCTTGAATATTAGCAATAATCGAAGCCACTACTGGTTCCTGGTGCATGGATGTTTACGCCAGGATGTCCGTTTTACATATTTAAACATCAGAATCGTCAATAAAGTTGCAGACTTTGCCGTTATTTTGTTCTGACATGTCCCAGCTTAGTCTCTATGTAAAGAGGATTCCTAGTTGCTTTCATTTTCTGCTTCCTTATTGTTTCCGTCTGAGCGTTGCAGCCAAACAACACGAGCCATCCCACAGTTTCTTTTTACCCAACAGGATATGCTTTGTGCTTTTACATGTGACAATAATAATGTACCATCTGCTTTAATCCTATTGGTTCTATTGATTACTGCTCTTAGATGCTGCATTTACACAAAAACATTTCATATTTCATTACTCAATCTTGTTTTTATTCTTATCGTCTGTAATTTAAATATTTGCTTTATAATTTAAAGAAGGCTGAAACAATTAATCAGATTAATCATGACTGATCAATTACTGAAATAATCGTCAACTAATTTAGTAATCGAATAATCGTTAACTAGACAATACAAACATGCCATTTGCTGAAAGAACAACCCACTCAGAGCAGTAATTAGGCCAAAATGATACAAAAAATACATACATTTTGCATTTAATCTGAAAAACCTTCTTCGTCTGTAAATATGCTCTATCCAAAAGCCCTCAAGTAGCACAGTTTATTATCAATAGTATTATGAAGAACCTTTTGCTATCTGATTATTAAGCGATTAATCGAACAGAATAGTTGTATTGTTAGTTGCAGTTGATGTACATAATGCTTTAAACCTTTACCTTATGTGGGTTGCTCTACTTTATGCTACTGTGACAACATAATTCCTGGATTAATAAATTATTCATCTATTCTAGTCTACGCTAGGCTGATTTTACATACAAACCCTGGCCCACAAACAATAGGTACACCCTTAAAAAAAAAACAACATTGCATTTCTTAATGATATATGGTCAGGTTTTGCCAAAGTTATCTCTGCATGACGTGCCAAGTGGGAGATGAGGTGGTCCCTGGGAATGTTTGCAGGTGTGTCAGGAGCAGCAGACTGTGAGCTCATGTTTAAAGTCACATGGCAAGTGAGTGACGTGGTGGGTTGTCTTATGATTTACAGATACATTTTCAGAGAGGAGGAATGAATAAAAAAAATTAATGAAGGAAATGCATGATTATTCCAATGTATACATGACACCATATGTTCCTCTTCTGATTTTGAACTGAACCTTAAAGTGCAGAATCAGAGATGGGGTCGATGTGTTTAAAGATCAACAGTGCTTTGAGTTCTTAGTTTTGTTGCATACATGCAGAGAAAACCAAACCAAAAAATCTCATTCTTATACAATTCACCTACCGATGACCAATCACAGAAGATCTAGTAATAACTGGCCTATTCTGATGCCTGGACGATTAATTGGTGCATCTCTGAATCCTTGTCAGTGTTTATTTTCAATATCACTCTATCAATGTCAAGTGGGAAGAAGCTGGTTGGTAAATATAGTCAGTGAGATTTGTGTAATGAGCATGGTGTGTGATTTTAAACCACAGTATCATGTAAGCATGGAAACCCCTTATTGCCCTCTGGGAAAAAAACTATAACCAAAATATCTATGAAGTGAAATGCATGAAAAGCAACTGCAGCAAACTTTTTCACTGGTCTTCTAATTAGTGCAGAATGTAAAATGTGCATCATCCCCTAGAACACATATATAATAGTTTGGTGATTTCCAAGATGTCAGGACTAAGCCTGCTTCCCTGGTTAATAATTTATGTTGCATGTTGCTGGCAATCTAAACGTTGTGGAGTTCTAATACTCAATCACCAGCTCCTCAATGATAAGTAAGCAATGAAAGAACTCTGAGATCAACTTCACATTGTTATTAAAAGGTCATATTAAAAACGAAAGGAGTTATTAGACTTGTTTCCTGTCATAAATATACTTTTCTACAAAGGAACCTATTCATTTTTTTACACTGACTGATTTATTGACCTACTTCTGATCAATGGATAATAATACAGATAAGTACAGCTGGATAGCTTAGCGTCAATCCGTTAAATTTTATTAAAATACATTGACATTAAAATGTTTGTGGGTAGTGAATAAACCTGCATGTAATATTCTGTTCGCTAGAAACTCGCCTCAAAGAGCAACTTAATGCGCATTATCGGTTTGGCTGACAATTGCGAATTTGAAACTGAAAAAATCTGTAAATCGTGCTGAAGTTACAAATATTAATATCATTTATTCTAAAACTGAACAGTAATAGTGACAATACATTTTAAAATAGATTGACACATTTTTGGTAGGCTACAGTTTAACTTCCTGAAAATCAACACTCAGGATGAACCGCCTTCTTGGGCAGCATCCAGCGTTGATTGGCTAAAAAACTGTCAATCCTCTAATGTTAGCCAATGTCTTTCCAGAAGCGGGAACTGCATCCCTCCCCTAACCCACCCAACGCGTTTCCTGGCGTGCTACAGGCACCTTTTTAACGAAAGAGCTGTTTTCAACCATAACCGACAGTACTTCATCTAATCAAACTGAACACTTACATTGAAGGGGTTAATGTTGCTGGGCTCTGCGAACGGGTTGGTATCAAAATCCGACATTTTGAAAGAACGACGAGGCGTTTATCCCCTGAAAAAAGTAAACAACAAACTCTTGTCTGTCCTTTCAGAATCTGCCTGTCCTACCCACTTCCTCCAATGAACTTGAGTGCGCAGGCGCACTGAGATTTCGAGCTATTGACGTGTCCAGCGTCATGTCACACTTAAACTAAAATACTCTTTTAAGAAACACAAATACATGCAAAAGGTCAATAGTTTTTTTATTGTGCATATTATTTATTCAATTAGTATATATATATTTTTAAAGAAATAAAGGATATTTGTGTATCTTTGTTATTGTACACTGAAAGAAACAGTGCCCTGAGCTTATTATGATTATTTATTATAGATTTCTTAATATATAGTTATAGTAAACCCAAACAAACGGATGTAACAACAAATAATTTAAAAAGGTAAACTAAT
Source organism: Girardinichthys multiradiatus (assembly GCF_021462225.1). Classification (NCBI taxonomy): domain Eukaryota; kingdom Metazoa; phylum Chordata; class Actinopteri; order Cyprinodontiformes; family Goodeidae; genus Girardinichthys; species Girardinichthys multiradiatus. Next base: position 376,169 of record NC_061795.1, on the reverse strand, counting down.
GACAAACTTAAGTCAAATAATACAGACTAATAATTTTGGCCACCATGTGTCAGTAGAAGTCTTGGCACTGTGGAGGGGAGAACAAATCATCACACTCTCTGATCAGGACTCATTAGTACTTTTGTTGTTTTAGTGAGTTGAACGAACCGGTTCTTCTTATCCCAAGCATTTCATTGCATTGTTGACTGTGTGTTAACCGGGATAGATAAATAAAACAAAACAATATATGATTGGGACAATTGTGGATCAGGTGGTAGGAGTCTGTCCTGTAACCAGTTGGTTGCTGGTGCGAACGTCCGCTCAATCCATCTCAGTCAATGTGTCTTTGGGCAAGACATTTCACCTGCTTTGCCTGATGGTGGTCAGTGGGCCTGGTGGTGCCGATTGTATGGCAGCCTCACTTCTGCCAGTCTGCCCCAAGGCAGCTGTGGCTACCACTGTCAGTGTATAAATGGATGGATGACTGATTGTAGAGTAAAGCGCTTAGGAGTCCTTGGACTAAATAAAGCGCTACACATGTACAGGCTATTCACCATTTACCATACATAGATACAAATCAGACTTAAAGGGGACCTAATATCTCTTTGCCATTACCCTACTTGAATATAGCATGGAATGGGATGACTATCTGACCATCACACTTGCTAACATGCTTTCATCAAATCTATCTCTCTTGAGGCACTTTTTTAACCTTTAAGTAAACATGATAATCATGTGTTAGAAACACATTAATGTGAACTGGGTGAACCCTTTGTTAAAGATGAACACAACTGTTCAAAGTCTCCCTTTTCTCCATTGGTGCCTGAAGAAAGGATCTAGCAAAAACCAGATGGGGTCCACCTTCCAAAAGCCATGACGGAGTTTCAGAGTTTATAAGCTGTTTCTCTCTCCGTTTGTACATGACCTAATTAAGAAGAACCTAACTTTACATTATTAAAATATTTACAACTGGTACTACAGTTGTCTCTTTAACACAAAGGTGATTAGCTTAAATTCAATGTTGAAAACACTTACTGATCATACACTTTAACACACTAAATTTACCCATTTTCTTCTTTTATTTTCCTAATATTTGATCAATAAAAGGCTGCGAAGCCATGCATTGAGAGGTGACGTCAGTGACGTCCTGCCAGTCGACGTCGCTGTCATGGAGGAAGTGAGAGGTGACGTCAGTGACGTCCTGCCAGTCGACGTCGCTGTCATGGAGGAAGTGAGAGGTGAGGTGGATTTTCCTCATTCAAATCATCTGTTTTATAGATATTTATTGAGGTTGCTGGTTGTTTTCGGCCATTTTTACACCACGCAATATTTATTGCGGGTTGCGTTATTTAGCGTTCATCTTTTAGTTAAATTAATCGTTTTGGGATTTACGGAGGCAGGCAGAACTGCTGCGGTAACACCTCAGCAAAAATAATACATCTATCACGGCTCCGGGTTTTAAAGCAGGTGTTAAGGGACATTTAGCTGAAAGCGAGAGAAACGCGGCTTAAATCTGAAACCTGCTCGCTGGGTAGAAACTCCATGTATGAAGACACTGCTGTCGGGTTGAATCAGTCCCTTTGTTTAACGCAATGAAAACATCTAAATTTGTGTTTATAGCCGTAAAAACGTGGATTTCAGGCCACGTTTTTAATTATTGAGGCACTAAAACGTTGTTGCCACGTGATTCTCTTCCTAGAAGCTACACCTGGCCTGACTCTGTGTCTACCTGTGACACCTTTCTGGAGAGGGGCATCGTCCAAGCTTCTGCTGGCAACAACTTAATGCTCACCTTCTACCGATGATCCACATAGCCCTGTCTTTTAGTGTTTAACCCTTTCTCTCTCCTAGACATGGCTACTGACTGAGCTTCTACTGTAACTAACTCTATGTTCTCTCTTTCAGACTCTAACCTTGAAAACTGTCTCAGAGTTTATCTGTTCTTTCTTTCTAGGTGAAACAACTAAAGGAGCTACATCCATTAACATTTACTTTTCCTTCCCATAGAAAGTACTCCTGGATCAGTGCTTCTTTGTTCTCTTTGTGTCTCTGCTCTGTTCTCTCAAACCCCCAGTCGGTCGTGGCAGATGGCCGCTCACACTGAGCCTGGTTCTGGTTCTGCTGGAGGTTTCTTCCTGTTAAAAGGGAGTTTTTCCTCTCCACTGTCACTACATGCATGCTCAGTATGAGGGATTGCTGCAAAGTCAACGCCAGTGACTGTCCACTGTCTCTACATGCTCATCCAGGAGGAGTGAATGCTGCAAGTCACTGACTGGATGCAATCTGCTGGGTTTCCTTAGATAGAAAAACCTTTTATCCAATTTGAATAAATAACTGAATCTGACTGAACTGTTCAATGGTTACAATTAACTGGAATGTATGAACCTGACTGTTGTGAAGAACCTTGAGACGACATGTGTTGTGAACTGGCTCGATATAAATAAACTGAATTGAATTGAATTGATTCTCAAAGCCATTACTGTGGGGTTGAATTAGTATAGGTTGTTTTTAATGTGTACAATCAAACTGAATTAAGTACAACACAAATTGGGTTTCAGAGGTTGAAAACTTGACAAAATCAATGGCGAAAGTAAGTTTAAAAAAAGATGAACTGACCGGAAATGTACAAGATTCTAGGAACCTAAAGCAAACGTAGTGTTTTTGGGGAAATCTAAGATAGGCAATCAGATAGATTTATGTTAGAGTAGAATACTTAAAATGTTTAAATACATACCTCAATAAATAATTATGACCCATATATTAGGGCGGCACCAACTGAGGAAAACATCAAATTAAGCTGAATGTTGCAATGATGATATGAATTATTATTGTCCCTCATATTCACTCTTTCCTTGTGTGCCTTCATCACAATGACTCGGCTATGGAGTTAAATTTGTCTCAATATTATTCAATCAAACAAAAAACTAATCTCAATCAAAAAATATTACGTTGTGATCAAAACTTTCAGAGTTGTAATGATAATTTTTTTTTAATGGAATATTTTATTTTGGGGAGAAAAAAAATTGTTTGATAAAACTTTTTTTGATTAAAATGACTCATTTTTTCTCACAAAGAGAAAAAAGTTATTTGCAAATCATAAACTTTTATTTGCGCATGTCAAAAATCTTTGGTTACGAGTCTCGCTTTTTTAGTTTTGACGCTCTCTGTTTTTGGTTGAACTCAACGAATTTTGAGTTCTGGAAACATGAACAGCTATGGAGTTAAATTTGTCTCAATATTATTCAATCAAAAAAAACTAATCTCAATCAAAAAAATAAAATTCAATCAAAAAAAACTAATCTCAATCAAAAAAATAATATTCAATCAAAAAAATAATATTCAATCAAAAAAATAATATTCAATAAAAAAAATAATATTCAATAAAAAAAACTAATCTCAATCAAAAAAATAATATTCAATCAAAAAAAACTAATCTCAATCAAAAAAATTATATTCAATCAAAAAAAACTAATCTCAATCAAAAAAATAATATTCAATCAAAAAAATAATATTCAATAAAAAAAACTAATCTCAATCAAAAAAATAATATTCAATAAAAAAAAACTAATCTCAATCAAAAAAATAATATTCAATCAAAAAAATAATATTCAATCAAAAAAATAATATTCAATCAAAAAAATAATATTCAATCAAAAAAATAATATTCAATAAAAAAAATAATATTCAATAAAAAAAACTAATCTCAATCAAAAAAATAATATTCAATCAAAAAAATAATATTCAATAAAAAAAACTAATCTCAATCAAAAAAATAATATTCAATCAAAAAAATAATATTCAATCAAAAAAATAATATTCAATAAAAAAAAACTAATCTCAATCAAAAAAATATTAAGTTGTGATCAAAACTTTCAGAGTTTTTTCTCACGAAGAGAAAAAAGTTATTTGCAAAACATAAACTTTTATTTGCGCATGTCAAAAATCTTTGGTTACGAGTCTCGCTCTCTTGGTTTTGACGGTCTCTGTTTTTGGTTGAACTCAACGAATTTTGAGTTCTGAAAACATGAACATCCTGGGCGGGACCTAAAGACGAACGCTGTAAGACGTTTCCCTATTGGTTAGCGCTGACTAAAGCAGCAGACTCTGATCCCCTCCTCCTCTGAACTTCTGGTCCAACTGCAGGGTTTGCAGCGTCGCTTCAGTGAGGAGACATCAACTGTACAGAAGAAAACTGAGCCGACAGTCAGAAATACGTGGTGACGTCAGCCGACACCAGCTCTCTCTTAAAGATTAGCTCCGCCCATACAAGATGCATTAATGCAGCAGAAAGAACCCGATCCTGGCAACGGTTGAGAAAATAAGACAGAAAAACAGAAAAGTAACCTACAGAACATTTATATTAATTACATTTTTACAACTTTCACATTCATGTTTTATGTAAAAGAATAAATATTTAATATTTTACTGTACAGTTTTGGAGAAATATCTTGTCAAAATACCTCAAAATGCTCAACCATTATATGCATTTGTCCCACTTTCAGGAATTTATTTCTCTAAAACTATGAGAGGTGACAACACAATCTCTTCAGATTATATTAGAGGGTCATCTATATTATAACCAGAATTAGTATTTCATAATTTCACTGTAGGTTTCTGGAGAAATACACAACTACTCCAAGTGTAGTATATATAATACGCCTTGTATGCGTGACGCTAATCTTTAAGAGAGAGCTGGTGTCAGCTGACGTCACCACGTATTTCTGACTGTCGGCTCAGTTTTCTTCTGTAGAGTTGATGTCTCCTCACTGAAGCGACGCTGCAAACCCTGCAGTTCGAGCAGAAGTTCAGAGGTGGAGGGGATCAGAGTCTGCTGCTTTAGTCAGCGCTAACCAATAGGGAAACGTCTTACATCGTTCGTCTTTAGGCCCCGCCCAGGATGTTCATGTTTTCAGAACTCAAAATTCTTTGAGTTCAACCAAAAACAGAGAGCGTCAAAACCAAAAGAGCGAGACTCGTAACCAAAGATTTTTGACATGCGCAAATAAAAGTTTATGTTTTGCAAATAACTTTTTTCTCTTTGTGAGAAAAAACTCTGAAAGTTTTGATCACAACTTAATATTTTTTGATTGAGATTAGTTTTTTGTTTGATTGAATAATATTGAGACAAATTTAACTCCATACTCGGCCAGTCGTTAAGATATTTAGCACCTCGGCCATTAAAAACATACACCAGGTGTGAATATTTAGGGCTATGAAAGTCTATCCAGCCCATCAAATATATCATTTCCATGCCAGTAATATATTGGAAATATAATATCCCACCAAATATTGCGGTATATGCAGTTCTACTGCATAGATAATAGAAAAAACTATGCATATTAATTTTAAGTGTTTTTTTAAAATAAATGTTTCTCCTCAGTGTTTCCCCTGACCTGTGCAGTGCAAAATTATGCTTGGGGAAAGATTGGACTGGACAGTGAGGTGGCCAAACTGGTGGTTGGCGGAGACCCCCTCGTTGTCATAGAGGTGGATAAACCCTATGCAGAGGTAAGCTCCGGGGACGTTGTAGGAAGGGCTTTAATAAATGAAGAAATCTTTTAACATGAAAATAGTGCAAGCGTTTTATGTGAAAAAGAAGACGGATATTAATTCATAGCCATGTTAGCAGATGGAAAACAGGTTTTCTTTTTAATGTGAGGAATATAACTTGCAATTTGGCACCAACACTTTGTTGTTCTTCAGTGTGCTGGCAGAACAGCTGTCTGTGCCTGCGGCTTTCAGAGGTCTTTATTTAGCTACCAGTGCTCTTCAGGCTGTGTTATCAAGGTCATTAGTTCATGTGGTGACATTTCTACATTCTACAGACCACATTGTTCATGTTCAGGTTAGTTTTCATGGCTGTCTACAGAGTTAGTAGAGTAGATATTAGGTGGGAATAGTTATTCTCGTTGTGTCTAAAATAACAGAGAAACCCACATTATGTGGCATAATGGCCTTCCAAAGGCAGAGCTTCAAAAGAGTGTCATGGTAGGAACAGATTACACAAGTTTACACTGTTTGTCCTAAATGTCTCATTGAGAGTCAGTCTCCTTTTGGGTCCAGTTAGACTGCCTTACAACAGTATTCACATCCCTGGATCCTTTTCATGCTACAACTACAAACTTTAATGTGTTTTATTGGGATTTTATGTGCTAGACCAACGCAACGTTGAGCGTCCTTTTGATGCAGGAATGGCTTGAAAATAAAACCCTGTGGGGTGTGCATTTGTATTCAGCCCCTATGAGTCAGCCCTTTGTTAAACTACCTTTTGCAGCAAATTTCTCAGGGTATGTCTCTAGCAGCTTTGCTCATTTAGGGTTTGAAATTTGCAAAATAGCTCAAGCTCAGTCCGATTGTATGGAGAGCATCCATAAACACGGATTTTCAAGTCCTAACACAGATTTTGAATTGAACTGTGAATTTGTACATCTGCAGCAGTCTTAGGTCTTTTGCTGCCTAACAGCTTTTTCTGCCAGGATTGTCATGTATTTAGCTTCATCCATCTTCCTATCAACCCCAATCAGCCTCCCTGTTCCTGGTGAAGAAAAGTATCACCACAGCATGATGCTGCCACCATGCTACAGCCATTTTTCTCCCTGGGATGGTAGCTATGCGTGGTTAGTTTTCTACCATACATTGAATATTTCATGCAGACCATAGATAAAAACAAATGAGTTGATAGATTCCCATGCTACACTTTTCCATTTTTTATTTAAAAAAATGTAAGATAATTTTTCTTCGTATGATGATTCTGCACCACTTTGTGTTGGTCTGTCACATAAAATCCCAGTAAAATACATTGAGGTTGTGGTTTTAACGTAAGAAAATGTACAGAATTACAAATGGCATTCTGTCTGAGTTACCACCCGAGTTATCTTGATAGGATTCAGTCATTTCAAAATGCACCATTTAGCATTTTTGAAGTTCCATTTAATTTATTGGCATTTTCTTTCTGAAATAGGTGCTGATGCTAACCCTTCAAAAAATGTAATAGGAAATAAAAACCACTTTTAACCACTAATCCCTTTTTTTGCACCCACTAACAGCAGTACAGTTAAAAAAACTGTCCAATGTCTATGTCCGCTACAGCTGTGGATGGGTGCCCACCCCAAAGGCGACGCTCAGATTAAGGACAACAGGATTGCACAGACCACCCTGGGGCAGTGGATCGCTCACTACCCCGCCTGTTTGGGCGCCAAGGTGAAGGACGCCTTCCAGGGTCAGCTGCCCTTCCTCTTCAAAGTCCTGTCCGTCAACACAGCTTTGTCCATACAGGCCCACCCCAACAAGGTGAGTGCACAGGCTGAACTAAGATTAATTTAGCATGGACTGTGTTATCCTTTTCCAATCTACAGTTTGCTGAAAAGTCTCTTGTGTCACTCCGACCTCTGTGTTTAAACAGAGCTGATAAAATTCAGACCATAAGGATTTCAGGAGTTCAGCAAACACAGAATGCACAATATGTTCAGTATTTCATGAGGTATTAGTAAACTAAGCTTTAAACTAAGTTTTAACACCTGTCATAGACTATAATGAAATGTATAAACAAAGGAATCTGTTAAATAAGATGTAATTTGTGTTTTGAAGCCTTTCAAAAATGTTGGTAAAGTAATGCTTTGGTTCAAAAACCTCCCAAAATGAAACTCAATGACTTAATCGTGTGCAGTTTTTTTTGTTTGTTAAATATGACAAAATACATATGAGTGAGTTCATGTGTGAAACCTTTAAGGAGCCAGTCTTGTTACATCGTAAGATGGGGAAGACTTGGCTACAAGTCAGCTAAGACATACATACTGGACAATAACTCAAGACAATATCTGCTGCCTTAGTGAACAGGGCAGGACTCTCTGTGTCCTTCAGACAACTGTATCCTGATGAGCTTCAGTCAGCAGGTCTTGGAGCAAGTCGCTCCACCGTTTTCATCTGTACTAGAGAATCTCTCCACCACCAGATCTATAGAGGCACAGAAGGAGAAAGAAGCTGCTCCTTGAGCCAACGCGTTTTAGCCTATGAGTATACAGTGGTTTGTAAAAGTATTCATACCCCTTGAACTTCTCCACATAGTGTCACATTACAACCACAAGCATAAATATATTGTATTGGAATTTAATGTGAAAGACCAACACAATGTGGTATATAATTGCGAAGTAGAAGGAAAATTATACATAATTTAAAACGTTTTTTACAAATAAAAAGCTGAAAAGTGTGATGTGCAAAAGTATTCAGCGCCCTTTACTCTGAGTGCAACCAAATGCCTTCAGAAGTTGCCTGATGATTGCTAATGACTAAATAGAGTCCACCTGTGTGTCATCTAATCTCAGTACAAATACAGCTGCTCTTTGATGACCTCAAGAGAACATTGGGGGCAAACAGCATCATGAAGTCCAAGGAACAACCAGACAGGTCAGGGATAAAGTTGTGGAGAAGTTTAAAGCAGGTTTAGGCTATAAAAAAATTTCCCAAGCTTAGAACATCTAACGGAGCTCTGTTCAATCCATCATCAGCCGAACAAGGAGAGCACTGATCAGAGATCCAGCCAAGACGCCCATGGTGACTCTGGATGAACTGCAATCTTGGTAGAAAACCTGTTGGAGTCTGCAAAAGACTTAAGACTGAGGCAGAGGTTGACCTTCCAGCAGGACAATGACCCTAAACATGAAGCCTGGGCTACAATGGAATGGTTTAAAACAAAACATATTAATGTGTTAGAATGGCCCAGTCAAAGTCCAGACCTAAACCCAATCGAGAATCTGTGGCAAGATCTGAAAACTGCTGTTCATAAACGCTCTCCATCTAATCTGACTGAGCTTGAGTTGTGTTGCGAAGTTCAAAAATTTCAGTCACTAGATCTGCAAAGCTGGTAGAGACGTACCCTAAAAGACTTGCAACTGTAATTGCAGCAAAAGGTTGTTCCACAAAGTATTGGCTCAGGGGGCTGAATACTTTTGCACAATAACCTTTTCAGTTTCTAATTTATAAAAAAAAGAAAATAAAACATGTATAATTTTCATTCCACTTTGCAATTGTATACCACTTTGTGTTGGTCTTTCACATAAAATTCCAATAAAATATATTTATGTTTGTGGTTGAAATGTGAAGATATGTGGAAATGTTCAAGGGGTATGAATACTTTTACAAGCTACTGTATATGATGTGATACAGCATTTTTATTCAGCCCTCTTAACTCTTGATATCCTGAAGAAAATCCTGTTCCGCCACTTGCTTTCAGACGTCACTTGATTGGTAAAGAAAATCCACCTGTGTGTAATTTCACCTTACCACCAATGGAGCTTTTCTGTGAAGGCCTTGGAGGTGTGATGAGGTGCGTTCCACTACAGAAACCTTTTCAGGAACCAGAGTAGGTTTCTGAGGTAGTTTTTTTTCTCTCCACTGCGTTTTCGCTGCTGGAACATGGGCCATGTCAGACAAGATCGAGTAGAAATCTACCCAGACAAATTTTCAGTTAACTTTTAAATTACCCAACCGGACTTCTGTATTTTTGTTTCCAAACACGACGTTTAAACCCAGCCACTCGTGCTGAATACCAGTATTTTTACTGAGTTTTCATTCAAAAACGGGAAAAAACTTCTGTTAGTAGAAATATTTATTAAAAGGAAACATTGACTCTCCACAGAGACGGAGAGAGTAACTCTCCTGTCAAAGCCTTTTTACAAGATTTTAAATCTTTTTAGCATTTATGTTCTGAAATACAGGTTGTAGCGATAACAAGTGCCCAGGATTGTAAGGTGCAGCTGCTGCTGCTCTATGTATGCAGTTATTGTTCCTCTGGGATGGATCTCACAGGCTTTAATTGTTAAAGATCTATGGATTATTACAAACCTCTTCTGTGTTAAAACTGGTTTTCATTCAGATTCAGCCCTTAACTGCTATGAAATTATAAAAAATGATGTCTTTAGATATCCGATTGTATTCCCTATTGGAGCTCTGGTTTTTTTTCCTTGCTGGATTTGGGATCCATACATCCACTGGTACGTTTTCATATCAATTAGAGTGACAGTTTGTGGCTTTTAAACCAGAAATGCTATGCAACTGTCTGAGATTATTGCAGTTTTGATTTGATTTCACTGTTTTATTCACGTTCTGGACTCTGCTGAAGAATCATGTGTCCCCTGATTGCAGCAACATTCCTGCAGGATCAGAAGCTGCTCAGCTTCAGGGAATGCAGTCTACATAAATGGCCCATTTTAGTGAAAATGCACACAACAGTCTCGACCAGGGGTGCCCAAACGTTTTGCAAAGAGGGCCAGATTTGGTCAGATGAAAATGTATGGCCTGACATTCCTCGAACCATTACCATTGTAAATGAATATGTAAATATGTAACTATATCACTTTGCTGTCTGCAGATAGGACGATATTGCAAATGAGAATCTGTTGTCAATTGCATTACCAGGATAGTTAAAGGTTAAAACAATAATAAATTAAACTACAAATGAACAATTTTATAAAAGTTGACTGAACTTTTTATTACATGTATTGATTTTGTTTTAACAAATCACATCCCAGTACATTTTGAAAAATAGTACAGTCAAATCAGATAGAAGAAATGTGACAAAATTGTGGTCTGATCGTCACAAAAAAGCAATTCACAGAGACTTTACAGTTTATTCTCCTCAGAAAAAAAAAAAATACCTGCATTAATGAGAAGGGTGATATTGGTGTTTCGACTGCAGTAAACAGGCCAGGTCTGGATCAAAAGCAGTGGTTTTGATGCGCAAGATGTCACGCAAGCAAGAGCCACTTAGTCTTGTCCTCACGCTGCTCTTGTTAATGTTCATGACTGAAAACATCTTCTCGCACAAGTATGTCGACCTAAATAAACTCAGCATTTTCTTCGCAAATGTCCGAATCTCTTGGAACCTGTCTTTGTCCAACTGGCGGTAAACATTGCCGAGAGGGAGTTGTTGGTAGTGATTGTGACTCTCCACGTCACACTGCAGCTCAATGAGCTCCAGTTGCAGGTGGTCTGTAGCCTCATTAGGATCCACGGAAAAAGGGGAGGAAAAAAGTGTGATCTCCTTTTCAATAACTGCAAAATCCCTGAAACGCTGCTGAAACTCCTCATTCAGAGATGAAATGTTTTCTGCATACCTCCTCATTTGCGCACAGAAATTGTTCTCTGGAAAACTGGTCATAATTTCCTGCAGTGATGGGAAATGTGCGGTATTGGACTGCGTTTGTGTCAGGTGCCTTTGGAAAAGTAGCAGCTTTGCCCCAAAAGCTTTATTGTAGGGATACAGTTGGCTAACCACTGCATTTTGCCACTGAAGGCTTGTGTTCAGCACATTCAGATGTTGTGTTATGTCAACCAAAAATTCAAAATCAGCCAGCCAAACAGGATCAGAGATTTCCGGCATCGGTTGTCCCTTTTGGGCCAGGAACTGTCCAATCTCCTTTCTGAGGGAGTAGAATCGCTGCATTGCAGATCCCCGACTGAGCCATCTTATGTCATTGTGATAACATTGTGAGATGTTCAGTGTGGTTGTCGAGGAGAAACTGCCAAAACTGGCACAGGGCTCTGGAGCGAATAAAATTAATTGCCCTTATCACGGGTTTCATAACGTGATCATATTTCAGATGTTTGGCACACAGAACTTGTTGGTGAATAATACTGTGGAGTTCTATAGCGTTGCCTCCTTCTTCGCTGACTTTTTTGCAGACTAGCGTTGATAGACCACTTTGTTCACCAACCATGGCAGGTGCGCCATCCGTAATAATCCCAGTGATTTTATTCCATTGTAGTTTCATGTCATTTACAATGGAACAAACAGAAGCGAAGAAATCTATTCCTCTCGTTTGGTCCTTAAGCCTCTGAAGGTCAAGAAGCTCTTCACTCACGTTCATTTCATTGTACACTCCTCTCAAAAAAATCAGTAACTGAGCTGTGTCAGACACATCCGTGCTCTCGCCGCAGGCTAACGAAAAGAAGACAAGCTCCTCTGCTTTAGCCTCTAACTGTCTCTTGATATCAGATGAAATTTCTTCAATCCTCCGCACCACAGCGCTACGACCCAGGCTAACATTGGCAAAGTCTTACTTTTTCTCAGGACAAATTCTCTCCACCATTTGCATCACGCAGCCTTTAATAAATTCACCGTCAGTGAAAGGTTTGCCGTGCTTGGCAATTAGCATTGCCACCTCGTAACTCTCCTTTGTAGAATTTTCTTTTGATTCACGGGCTCTTGTGAAAAAACTCTGCTGTGCTATCAAAGCAGCTTCCAGTTGCTTCAGTTTTTCGGTGCGTTCTTTCGCAGTTAGCTTGTCGTAGTTAACATGTTTCGTCTGGTAGTGCCTCTTGATATTAAATTATTTGAAAACAGCCACAGTCTTCAGGCAAATTAGGCAGACACAGTTGTTTCGAATGTCAGGAAAAAGTATTCTGATTTCCACTTTTCCTTGAAACGGTGGCCCTCTTTGTCAACTGTCCTCTTTTTCGTACTAGTTGCCATTTTCGAAATGGGTTAAAAATATTCTCATACTCAAGCGCGAATATGCTGTTAGCTCAATGGTCACAGAGCAGGACAGGGGATAGGAAGTTTACCGTAACGTTTCATTAAAAAGTGCCCTGTTATTGATTTTCCAGTGGCAATTTTCTGACAATTTCTTTACTCTCACAGTAATACGGGACATAGTGTGTCCCTTGTCAGCTCAATAGAGAACGGGTGCTTTTGTTTCTAAATACAGGACGATTCTGTTTTTCAAGGTCAACTAGTTATGAGAGTGCAGCCACAGGTCTACTGCTGGCCTATGGTGAAATATAAAATTGCTTTTTCGTATGTGCGTATGATTGATTCTGGGAAACTGTGCTGGCGGGCCACATATTATTGATTGTATGACAGGATGCTACGGGCCGGTGGAAATTTAGGATGCGGGCCAGATTTGGCCCAGGGGCCGGACTTTGGGCATGCCTGGTCTAGGTAGTTTAAAAGGTCCAAGAAAATTTAGCCACGGGAAACACAAAATGTTCAGGAAGCCATAATTAAATCTGCAAACCCACAATAAATAGTTGTCTGCTTGCCTGACAATCCTGGCAAGGAGAACATTAATCAGAGAAGCAACCAAGAGGCCCATGGTTACTTTGGAAGAGCTGTGGAAGGTTAGGGTTTGGAAGCTCCAGCAGGAAAATCTGTTCCTAGAACAACTATTAGTACTGAACGCCACTTTTCTGCCATTTATAGAGGAACGGAGGATGGAGGAACTGTTGAAAGAAAGCAGATTGTGCCATCATAGTATGAGGACACAATTCAGTTCAATTTAGTTTATCTAGCTAGCTCCAAAAACACAAAATGTGGTGCAACACAAACACCCTGGATAAACCATCCCCACTGGGAAACATTGTGGTGGAGGCATCAGTCCACATCTGATTAAGAATCTGTAGCAAGACTGGAACATTTCTGTTCACAATTGCTCTCCTTCCAATCTGATCGAGCTTAAGCTGTTTTGCAAAAAGAAGGGACCACAACATTCAGTCTTTATAAGTGCAGAGCTGGTAGAGACAAACCTCACAAGACTTGCAGCTGTCATTGCAGCAAAAGATGGTTGTGCATCGACTCAGAGAGGCTGAAAACAGACGCGCTTTTCAGATGTTCTTCACGATTTTGTCACGTTCTTCCACTTCAGCTTTCAGGATGGCATGCTCATGCCTCACAGTACTGGATGGTGTTCCTGCTCTTTGTTTAAACATGATATTCATTTCATCCCTGTGTGAATTGAACTGAGGGACATCTATGTGCTTTTTACACTTCTTCCTTTTCTAATTTTTTTATTTAGGAGCTAGCTGCCACTCTAAATGCTAAGTTTCCAGAGCACTATCCAGACAACAACCACAAGCCAGAAATGGCAATTGCTCTCACACGCTTCCAGGGACTTTGCGGCTTTAGACCAGTGGAGGAGATCCTGGGCTTCCTTCAAGGTACGCCCCCAAAGACACTGCAGGGTCAACAGATGATGTAAATGTTGCACGTGTGGTGAATGTCTGTTTATCTTTCAGCTGTTCCAGAGTTCCACGCTCTTGTTGGTCGCGATGCAGCAGAAGACCTACGGAGCAGCATCGGAGACGAGGTTCGGACCAGCCAGGCTCTGAAGAAGTGCTTTTCAAAGATGATGAGCTGTGAAAAGAAGGTGTTTGTGGATGAACTGAACGAGCTGGTAAAAAGGGTCACACAGGAAGGTGAGGAGGCTAAACGAACACAGTAATCAGCAGAACTCCAGAGAAAATGAATGAACCTGCAAGCCGTTTAAAAGTCATTTGTAATAATGAATGGGTCTCTGTTTCAGTGTCAAAACACTACATGAGTCTGGAGGTGTAGCGTTGAGCACTGTTTACTCTTTACACATGGTGAATGTCCCTCAGGAAGGTTCTGCACTGAAGGGCATAGAAAGATTTATCAAAAGAAATCATTTCAGACAAGTTGGCAATGATCAGGGAATCACTAACTAACCTGTTGAGTGTAGCAGTGCTATTAATTGCACGTAGAAGCAGAAACCTTATGAACATGTCTGTGTGTCCACAGGCGCAGCAGGGAAGGACACATCAAGCAGCAACGGTGATCTGCTGCTCCGCCTCCACTCCCAGTACCCCGGAGACATCGGCTGCTTCTCCATATACTTCCTGAATTATATGGTCCTGGAGCCAGGCCAGGCCATGTTCCTGGGAGCCAATGAGCCTCACGCTTACATCTACGGAGGTCAGGAGGATCTTTTCTGGTATTTTATTGGGACTTTCTGTGGACCAACACACAGTTGCTCAAAATTGTGAAGTGGAAGGAAAATGATATGGAGTTTTCAACATTTGTTTTACAGATAAGTCTGAAAACTGCGTCACGCATTTGTTGTCAGCCTGAGTCATAACTTTGTAGAACAACCTTTTGCTTCAGTTACACCTGAAAGTCTCTTGGGTTAAGTCTCTTCCTGCTTTGCACATCTACAGGCTGGAATTTGTGCCTATTTGCAAAACAACCTGTTTACATCAGTATGTCTTGCCACACATTATCAAATAGATTTTGGTCTGGACTTTGACTAGGCCATTGTAAGGCCTGTGTTGGGTTTGCTCTAAACCATTCTATTGTGTCCTGCTGGACGGTGAACCCCCACCCCACTCTCAAATCTTTAGCAGCCTTTAACGGTACAGAGCATACTCAGGGTGAGGTGTCAGTGTTAGTTTTCTGCCATACCTAGGCTTACATGTAGACCATTAAAAACTAATTGTCTTACCTGAGCTGTGGATCCCTGCAGCTCCCTCAGAGCAACAAAAGGCAGTTGAATACAAATGTAGACCATAGTTTTTGTAAGAAAACGTTGAAACCTATGCATCTTTTTCCTCCTACTTCACAAGCTTATGCTATCGTGTGTTGGTCAACGTTCCAGTGAACTAACACAGAAGTTTGAGGTTGCAACGTCACAAAATGTCTAACAGGGGTGTGAATACTTTTGTGAGGCATTGCATAAAAAAACATTTCGGGTTAGCTGTCCAAGCACTTATTAAAACCATTTCTTTTGAATGATTTCTTGGATGCAAACCCCTTAATGCTAATGGACGTGAGCTCAGTTTGCTTTTGTTTACAGCTGATTAAGTGAATCACAACAGAGTGCAGCTATTAGACATGTTGATGATGCGTTTATGTCAGCTTTATTGTTCGGCATCTACTTGTTCATCACAGATGTGCTCTAAATGTTAGGAGTTCATGTAGGACTATTTGGAATTGTTGTTTCAGCTGAAGGGAAGTTTGACTGCCTACAATTATTGGTAACTTGCTCTGTTTCCTGTTTCTTTCTACCTCTAGACTGCATCGAGTGCATGGCCTGCTCAGACAACACGGTCAGAGCTGGCCTGACACGTAAATACATCGACGTAAACACACTGTGTGAGATGTTGAACTACAAGCCTGCGTCTGCCTCCTCCAAAATCTTCCTGTGTGTCCAGGACCCCGCAGACCCCTGTGTAACCCTGTACGACCCCCCAGTGCCAGACTTCACAGTCATGAAGATACAGGTAGGAAGCTTGTGTTATTATTCCTGTTGTCTCAGGGTTACTACCTGGGTTTATGTCTTTGATGACCCTACATGAAGCTGAAACCCTCCATCTTTCCAAATGTTCTGATTCAGAAGCACATGAAAAAATGACTGTTGTGAATTCTGGGAAGATTACCAGGCCCGGTTTGCTGAAACACGTCCTATGGAATAGGTCACCCAACAAACATAGGTCTGGAAAACAAAAGTTTGCTCATCTTCTTCCGTATCACCGAGTGCAGGCCCTGCCAACGTTCAGACATTTTGTGACGTTACAACAACAAAGCCCAATGCAATTTATTTGGATTTCATGAGGTAGATCTGAACAAATTGGTACTTTGAGTGCCTTGTTGCTGAAAAGCGCTATATAAATAGACTTGACTTGACTTGAGTTCATTTCGAAGTGAAAGGAAAGATTTTAACAGTTGTTAACTTGAACATAGGTTTTGGCAGAGATTCTCAGTTGGATTTTGGTCCAGACTTTGACTGGACCACTATTACAAATCAATAGGTTTTACGCTAAACCAGGGGTGAAATATGAATTTGAGTTAACATATTTCTTTGTAGTTACGCAGTTGAAACAAATAGATTTAGTTTTCTTGGCTCTTGATGCCCTGCTTAGCGTTGTTTGGTTTAATACAAGTTCATTAACGTTGGTGTTTTGACCTGTGGAGGTGAGCATTATGCATTACCAACACGTTGAGCAGCTTGGAGGCGGCATAGGGACACTGTCTCAGGGCAGCAGGGGGAAAACTGTGCAGGACCCATGGACAGCGAGGCTGATTTGGCTTGCCTTGTTTTTTGGCCACAGTAGTAGAGCCCCAATTCTCCTTACTCAGACAACTGCACAGCACCTTTCAGGTTTTTATTAATGAAAAATAACGGCATGTATCCTTTTAACAAGACACAATAACTATCCCTTCATAGTAGCGTTTCTGTCCATCTGCAGGTCCCGGCCTCGGTGAAGGAGTACACGGTAGCTTCAGTTGACAGTGCCAGCATCCTGCTGGTCATCGAAGGTGACGCCACAGCAACCTCTGCCGCTGCTTTCTCCGACGTCACAATGAGACGGGGGAGCGTCCTGTTTGTCTCGGCCAATGAGAGCATCTCTCTGCACGTCACCTCACAGTCAGGCATGACCCTGTTTCGAGCCTGCAGCCTCCTGTAGCTGTTACCAAGCACCCAAAGCTACCTGTGTTTCTGTGGTTTGACGTAGGAAGTTCCTCATTATGAATTGGGCCTGACTACTGATGTGCACTACTTGGTAGGTGGTGTTAAAATGGAAAGGTTTTCTGATCCAGTTTTTGAAACAGTGTCTGTTGCTCTTTTTTAACCCTAAACACCCAGCAGACTGCTTGGATTATAACAGTCTTTCTTACAAATCCGGGCTCATCCTACAGGGTAATAATCAGTTTTAACCCTTTCTTTAACTCTAGTAGTTACAGTATAACTTATAAATAGGAAACTATGTACATCCAGGTTCTGTATTGGTGCTGGACATTTAACCCCTTAGGTAAAATCACCTAAATGACTTTAACCATTTAAAGATTTCTAATAAAGTAGTCATTGTGAGGTTTTTAAATGTTTCCAAATCCTTTTAGTTCCCATTTTTGAGCTTAATGCAAACTATATATAAAACAAAAACCTTGATATTAAATCAGGCCACAGCATCTAGTTCTTGGTGTGCTGAGATTAAAAGCTCCAGAACAACCTCTCTTTCTAAATATGTTTTAGCATAATTTTCTCCAACAAAGGTCAAACTAAATAAAGTGCCGAACCAGTGAGAGAAAAGCAGCAATTTATCATCAGGTGTTTTATTAAGATCTTTGCTGCGTTAGGGAAGATTAACACTCATGCAGTGCACCACCTACTGGTCCTGTGTAGCACTACAATCACCATGTTGAGGAGAAAGCACGTCTGCTTTAAAAGCCAGCATCTGTCTTCCCCTGGGATCACTGGTGGAGGTCATTTTAACCTTATCTATAAGCCTTCAAATCTGGTCCTATTTTATTACCGTGGTGACAGTCTAAATGATGTAGTTAAATAACAATGAGATTCCTGTTTAGGCTGAATTTAGAACCGTCACACCTTCTGTTTTCAACCTGCCAGTTGTTTTTGATCATTAACACTGCATGCGTACATTTTGGACATTTCCTAACATTTGAACGGAGATGAATATGACAAATGGCAAAGAGCAGTTGACAAGACGGGGCCCAGCTGTATGAAATCAGGCATGCTGGAGAATTTTAACGTCTTGTTTAGCAAAATTCATAACTACCCTTCTTGTAAAACAAAGTGCCGCATGCATGGGGCGGGGGGGCAGCTTTTACATGTTGATCAGTCTTTGAATACCTCCCATTCTGGGTTGCTTCATGTTTTCAAAAGTCCAGATTTTTCCAGACTCTTCTGTCTAAGTCTAATGTGTTTGGGATTTAGTGTCATTATGTTCCAAGCCTTAGAAGCTCCAAAGTTGTGCTCAAGTCTTTTTGTAAAACCAGAATGTCACGCACTTAAACGTATTTTCAGGACATGATTTTCATCTCATCTGGAGATAACATCTTCATCTTGTTTCATCATAGGTTCAGTATGTTGGAGCGTCGTGAAAATGTCTGGCTCGTTTTAAAGGAGTTACACTTTGGTTTTCTGGTTCTACAAGGATAAGAGCTTCGGCTTGTTTTGACACTTTCATCGTCATAACATGTTGACCCTTTCTTATAACGGTTCATTCGTCTCATTATGTCCAGATAATGGTATCATTTATCTTGAAAAACTAGTTTAATATTCTTTATTATAACAGTTTAATTATTAGCTCCATATAACAAGGATGCAACCTATTATAACACTTTACATTTTTTTTTCTAATTGTAAGAATACCCTTGGTTACTTTTATCTCATCTTCCCTTGTTATACGTTTATCTCGACAATGAAACCTTGAGTTTTTAATCTTATAACAGTTTAATTCACTCATTATTTCAAGATAAAAAGCTCCTGAGCTTTTTATCTTGAAATAACAGTTTATAATCTCAGTATTTTGAGCTATTCAGGTTGGGTTCTCCCTCGCTGATCAATGCACCACTATTATAATCAGCAGTATTGAAGGACTGCACTTGATAACACACAATTATCACCCATTTATACCTAATAATATTAATGTTATCTCAAGAAAGTAAATTTTGTCTCAAGCATAGAAAGGCAGTCAACTTGTAAGCTGAAGAAAAACCAGGGGAGGTAGGAACAACCTGAGCTTCTACATGTAAGATCACTCTGACCAAGTTGTTATGAGAGAGTCTCATTTTCAGGTCATGGGAAATGTAGACGATTCTGCAAATTCAAATGGTTGAAAATCCTTAGATGAATTTCCTTCAAGACAATGAAGTAATGCTGTTTATAAGATCCGGATGTTTCTATGAATGAGGGGAATGTCTCCATCGTACGCTCATTCGTGGTGACTTTTCAACATGTTGGCCTGTGATTCCTGGGTTGTTACTGGACGGTCCAACGTCCCTCTACTACTGCTTCAGGACAGGGTCACAGTGAATTCAGCTCATTATGAAGGCCAATTTCACCCTTGTAAACCAACATTTAAACATTAGTGTTGTCACTCTGCCTACCTGATGAGTGAATAAAGCCTACCTGCTGTGTTTTCCTGCAGGTTTCTCTTTAAGCGTATCTCTACTTAGCTGCTCTCGTGTGTCTGGTCTTTGTTGCTGCTGAAATTGGACAAAAGGATGGAAGTACCTCACAGTGTTTTTATTTGTCTCCTACCATCTTGTCACGTTCTGCAGTTGTGACATCATAGTTTCATCAGCGTTTAATGTTGCTGTGTTTTTGAGTTTAAACACCACTTGTTACTGATCTTGTCTGACGACGCCTCTCTGTTTTGAACACTGTAGATCGAGGACTGTGCAATGTTTCTGTTTGAGCTAGCTGTGTGGAAAAATGTCTCAAATCCAGATACAGCTTAGAATTTTGGGGGTTTTGTTGCTTTATTGTATGAGAATGCAGAAAATATGAATGTGAAAAGTGGTTTAATAAAGTCTTGGAATGCTACAGAACATTAGGCTCCATATTTGGGTTTTTTATGCCCACTGACGTGTCACAACCACAAATTTGGGTTTTAGGAAAACACTAGGTAGGGAATTATTGTGAAGTGGAAGGAAAGTGATTAACTTTCAAAAAATTGTACAAATGAAGATTTGAAAAATGATGAATGCACGTATATTCAGAACCTCTAGGTCAGAACTTTGTAGAGCCATGTTTCGCTGGGCATGTCTGCCAGCTGTAGCACATCTTATTTCACAATAACCCAAGTTCTGTCAGACTGGATACAGAGTTTGTGAACATACTTTTTTCAAATGTTGCCACAGATTCTCAAATGGAGTTAGGCCTGGACTTTGACTGGGCCATTCTAGCACATGAAGTTAAATTTTTCACATTTTGTCACATTACAATCACAAACTTCAATCTGTTCTATTCTCATTTGAATTTACCCCTTTACTCTAACACTCCCAAATAAAAATCCAGTGCAACCAAATGCCTTCAGAAGTCACCAAATTAATAGACTCCACTTACTCTGCTTAATTAAAGGACTAATAAATGGAATATCTGACATACAATCTGATTGATTTTTCCAAAGATATATTGTAATATATGTGCCAGGTATTTATACAAATTTGGGAGTTCCAGTCATCCGGAACTTTTAGGAGGAACTTTTATGAAAAGTCTTTAAACGTACAGGGGTTGGACAATGAAACTGAAACACCTGGTTTTAGACCACAATAATTTATTAGTATGGTGTAGGGCCTCCTTTTGCGGCCAATACAGCATCAATTCGTCTTGGGAATGACATATACAAGTCCTGCACAGTGGTCAGAGGGATTTTAAGCCATTCTTCTTGCAGGATAGTGGCCAGGTCACTACGTGATACTGGTGGAGGAAAACGTTTCCTGACTCGCTCCTCCAAAACACCCCAAAGTGGCTCAATAATATTTAGATCTGGTGACTGTGCAGGCCATGGGAGATGTTCAACTTCACTTTCATGTTCATCAAACCAATCTTTCACCAGTCTTGCTGTGTATATTGGTGCATTGTCATCCTGATACACGGCACCGCCTTCAGGATACAATGTTTGAACCATTGGATGCACATGGTCCTCAAGAATGGTTCGGTAGTCCTTGGCAGTGACGCGCCCATCTAGCACAAGTATTGGGCCAAGGGAATGCCATGATATGGTAGCCCAAACCATCACTGATCCACCCCCATGCTTCACTCTGGGTATGCAACAGTCTGGGTGGTACACTTCTTTGGGGCTTCTCCACACCGTAACTCTCCCAGATGTGGGGAAAACAGTAAAGGTGGACTCATCAGAGAACAATACATGTTTCACATTGTCCACAGCCCAAGATTTGCGCTCCTTGCACCATTGAAACCGACGTTTGGCATTGGCATGAGTGACCAAAGGTTTGGCTATAGCAGGCCGGCCGTGTATATTGACCCTGTGGAGCTCCTGACAGACAGTTCTGGTGGAAACAGGAGAGTTGAGGTGCACATTTAATTCTGCCGTGATTTGGGCAGCCGTGGTTTTATGTTTTTTGGATACAATCCGGGTTAGCACCCGAACATCCCTTTCAGACAGCTTCCTCTTGCATCCACAGTTAATCCTGTTGGATGGACAACTATTTATTGTGGGTTTGCAGATTTAATTATGGCTTCCTGAACATTTTGTGTTTCCCGTGGCTAAATTTTCTTGGACCTTTTAAACTACCTAGACCAGGCATGCCCAAAGTCCGGCCCCTGGGCCAAATCTGGCCCGCATCCTAAATTTCCACCGGCCCGTAGCATCCTGTCATACAATCAATAATATGTGGCCCGCCAGCACAGTTTCCCAGAATCAATCATACGCACATACGAAAAAGCAATTTTATATTTCACCATAGGCCAGCAGTAGACCTGTGGCTGCACTCTCATAACTAGTTGACCTTGAAAAACAGAATCGTCCTGTATTTAGAAACAAAAGCACCCGTTCTCTATTGAGCTGACAAGGGACACACTATGTCCCGTATTACTGTGAGAGTAAAGAAATTGTCAGAAAATTGCCACTGGAAAATCAATAACAGGGCACTTTTTAATGAAACGTTACGGTAAACTTCCTATCCCCTGTCCTGCTCTGTGACCATTGAGCTAACAGCATATTCGCGCTTGAGTATGAGAATATTTTTAACCCATTTCGAAAATGGCAACTAGTACGAAAAAGAGGACAGTTGACAAAGAGGGCCACCGTTTCAAGGAAAAGTGGAAATCAGAATACTTTTTCCTGACATTCGAAACAACTGTGTCTGCCTAATTTGCCTGAAGACTGTGGCTGTTTTCAAATAATTTAATATCAAGAGGCACTACCAGACGAAACATGTTAACTACGACAAGCTAACTGCGAAAGAACGCACCGAAAAACTGAAGCAACTGGAAGCTGCTTTGATAGCACAGCAGAGTTTTTTCACAAGAGCCCGTGAATCAAAAGAAAATTCTACAAAGGAGAGTTACGAGGTGGCAATGCTAATTGCCAAGCACGGCAAACCTTTCACTGACGGTGAATTTATTAAAGGCTGCGTGATGCAAATGGTGGAGAGAATTTGTCCTGAGAAAAAGTAAGACTTTGCCAATGTTAGCCTGGGTCGTAGCGCTGTGGTGCGGAGGATTGAAGAAATTTCATCTGATATCAAGAGACAGTTAGAGGCTAAAGCAGAGGAGCTTGTCTTCTTTTCAATAACTGCAAAATCCCTGAAACGCTGCTGAAACTCCTCATTCAGAGATGAAATGTTTTCTGCATACCTCCTCATTTCACCGGAAGTCCCACCCGTCAAAAAGTTTGATGAAAGGGTGTACTTAAATTCTCTTGCGGTTAGTTATAAATTGGATTGACTTCATATGTACAAAATATCCTAGATTTAACACTTAGCCAGTGAACAGAAGCTAAAATTGAAGAAGTATAGCTTAATTTAAACATCAGTCAGTCATTTTCTACCGCTTATTCCATAGTGGGTCGCAGGGGAGCTGGTGCCTATCTCCAGCAGTCTATGGGCGAGAGGCGGGGTACACCCTGGACAGGTCGCCAGTCCATCGCAGGGCAACACACAAACAACCATACACACACTCATTCACACACCTAAGGGCAATTTAGAGTGACCAATTAACCTAACAAGCATGTCTTTGGACTGTGGGAGGAAGCCAGAGTACCCGGTGAGAACCCACGCATGCACGGGGAGAACATGCAAACTCCATGCAGAAAGACTCCTGGCTGGGAATCAAACACAGGACCTTCTTGCTGCAAGGCAACAGTGCTACCAACTGCGCCACCGTGCAGCCCCAATTTAAACATAATTGGATTTAAATAAACTGGAGACTTTTTAATGGGTCTTTAATGGTTCTTTTGGGGACGTTCTGATAATGAATAGGTAAAATAGTCCAGTCATTAAATAACATATCCATGGACTTGTTTCTTTACATGACTACTGGACAGGAAAGTTCTAATTATGGCAATTTTGCTCAGTTGATTGATGGATGTCAGAGAAACCTGTAACATAGCCATCCATTTTCTTTAACCTCCTAATTGTAGTGCCACACGGGCTGGGCCTGAAGTAGTCACTAGGGCTAAAAAGACAAACATCAATTAGTAGTTTACTACAAAGAGGGTCTGACTGATCTAAAATGCTTTTTGGAGAAAGCTGGAGCACCCAGAGAGAAACCAGACCAAGCTAAAATCAAGCTAAATTAAAATAAAATCAATCACTGATGTAGGTTCGTCATTTTATCATGCGAAACTCTTCAGGACACTGGATGACAACAGACGATTTCAAAACAGGTTCTGTTTGATGTTGTGTTTGAGGCGACGTAGGAAGAGTAGTTGTCTTGCAATCAGAAGGTTGTGGGTTTGATTCCAGCTTCCTGCTGCTGTCAATGTGCCCCTGGGCAAGGCACTTAACCTCAAGTTGCCTACCGATCTGAGTATCGGTGTATGAATGTGTGAGCGTTAGTGAGTGTGATTGGGTGAATGTGGCTCTAGTGTAAAGTGCTTTGAGTGGTCTGTATGACTGGAAAGGTGCTATATAAGTTCAGTCCATTTATCCTTTAGATTTGTGAGATGTTTTATCACACAGGATACCACCACCTTGTCCACTCGTGGTATGTCTAGATCAATCAGAGATAACAACTGCCTTTTGGAAAAGTTTTTGTAAAGATCCTCTAAAATAGCAGTGGACAACGCTTTCCCAAATGACGGACAACGCTTTCCCAAATGCACTCCTCAGGCAAGCTCCTTGAATTCTCCATGGTCTCATCCAACATCTCTTTTTTGGATAATGAATCCCCTGATTCCATGCTGCTGCTTGAAGACTCTGTCTTAGACCTGGTGAACTTTTCCTTAAACCACGAGCAACATCTATTCCAGAAGGTAGGTTTTTCTGTATGCGGACGTAAGTGGTTTTGAAAACACTCGACAAGGGTGTCCTGTGTAAATTGGTCACATATAGCCAAAAGAAAGAACAAATCTGGAAGCTCGCAACTTATTTTTTTAGTTAATCTTTTAAAAATCCTCTTGACATTCTTTTCCTTCTGTGGGGTGATGGAAAAACTCTGCGTCTCAAGTGCCTTCCAGAGTTTCTTAAAATAGTAAAGTTTCATGGTTTCAAGTGTCTTCAGATGACATTTTATCACAGATTTTTTGAAAGCCAACTTAATTACACCTTCAGTCATTCGAAGTACAGACTCTTTATCTCTTTCTAATACTGCATAATCTGTATCAAACAATGATCCCAGTGACTCTGTGTCTGTTTCTGGCATGTCCTCCGGCCTCAAACCTGAAGGACTTTCCTCAGACTCATGATCCTGCTGGAAGTCTATGCTATCCACAAATAAATTTATTCCTTCAGAAAAATCAGTCAACATGTCACCTGCTTCACCCGGATTCGGTGAAAATATTTCTACCTTGCTCTCATTTGAAACATCTTCAATAGGGTCATCTGAAAGGTCTACCTCGACCGCATTTGGTAACTGGAAAACTTGCTGCAATGCCTCAGGTAAATCCATCTGCTTCTTATTTGGAATATCACTCTCTAAAAACAACTCAAAAGAACTATATGTGGGTCGTCCCACAATTTCTTCAACTTCCGTAGATGATGGTATCACCATACAAAACAATTTGGGCATTGTGTTCCTAAAGAAACTACTTATTCTACTCCCTATTGTCTTTTTTTCTTCTTTTTGGGACCAATATAATTGTTCCACAACTTCTTGAGTTGGTTTAACATAAAATTGAGTATTTTCAGGGTTACTCGCACTGACGTAGATACAAGGGTTCCACATTGTAACTTTTAACAGTTAAATCCCAAGTGATCGTTTATATATTATATAAATATTGGACCTCCTCAGGACACTGGATGACAACAGAAGATTTCAAAATATTAAAATATGTTCAATCTCAATGAGAGATTCTTTACCTGGATAGACGAGGAGATATGAGGATCCGACCAGTTTCACGTTGAAAGACAAAGTTCTTCCCTTCTACACAGTTATATGGCCCCTTGTGTCGTCACAAAATCAAAGGCAGATAAGCCTATGTGACGTCGGCACCGAGTTACGTCACATTCCGACGCAGTCTCTCTAGCCACGTGACGGTTTTCGTTCTAAAAATGAATTTATGTCATGTCGTTATTACGTCTTTATCACATTTACTAGCCTTGCCCCGCCCCCCAATCTGTTACCCGAATGTATATTTTTGTAATAATGCTTTATTTAGTCATTTTTAATTCTTCAAAAGAATTAATTTTTGGTTGAAAAAGCATGTTCTAGTTTTCACTTTATTCTGCAGAATGACATTTTGAGGTGAGGAAGATATATATTATTTACCACAAGTTTTCATGGTTGTCTCTTTTGTTTCCGTGAAAAATAATTGAATTTATTAAGATTTTTATTAGTAGTTTTCCAGCTTACAATACAGATGATTTGTTTTTAAAATGTATCTAGAGTATCTCGACATTAAACAATCAGAAAAAAACTATATGGTTTCTTTTTTCCATAAAAACAAAGATGATATTTGTTTGCATTGTTTAAAATATTTTCAAAAATTTTAGAGTCACTCGTGTTTGAATTATGCATGATGGTGGGACTTTCTTTTTAATTCTATTTGTTAACTGGACGTTTTTAAATGCCTTGCAGTGTCCCAATATTACCACTGGAGTGCACTGTTTGCACACAGATTAATAATCGTAAACGCTTGCCACATATGTCCTGAGTTTTACAAAATACACGCATCTTGAGAAAAGAAGGAGGGAAGGAAATTAAACAAAATGAAAGGAAATCAGCCCAAAAGCCAAGCTGATGACATCTACATCATAAATGATTTAAATCTAACTTCAAATCAAAACACCACAGATTCCACCATGTCGGTTTTTCATTAAAGCGAGTCAAGCCAAATGTGTACAGCCCAAAAAGACCCAAGATACTTACAAAGTATGTAAAAGCCCAGAGTTTAAAGAGCTATTTTTTTTATCATGATGCATATATAAACACATACAGATAGATTCAATATTTATGTTTGAAACATTTTATGTTATTTTCTTTTACAAGGTAAGGCAAATTTCCAATATACACATAAAATAACAGCAAGTATGAAGGTTTCCCTGTGTGGTTTCTATTATTTAGGGCAAATAAGACACATTTGCAATGTACAGTAAAATACATTTTAGTGTCACACAAAGAAACTAAACCACTGATCACAGAAACTGACACTTTCAACAAAGCTCAGAGCTACAACACTAAATGAATTAAGGAATGGGTATAACATGCTTTATCATTCTTTGATCAAAAGAAATGCAATTTAACCATCATCTTCTTACTTTGTGATTTAATATTTCTATTCATTAGGATGAACATGATGACAAAAATCACCTAAAAAACAATTATCCTCACATGGAAATGTTTGTTTTTGTTGACAGATTAATTATTTTTCAGGCTAAATTATTATCATTTTCTCTTATTAAACATTCTGCTAGTTTGCTCTATAAGTAAATGTCAAGACAGAGTTTCTATTAGGGGACCACACCTGGTACAGCTCTTGCAGCATCCTGGCATCCTCCACTGCATTATGAGCATTGTAGGACCTTCCAAGAAAGTGCCAGACTAAAGACTCCTGAGAATAGCTGGCCAGGCGCTGGTAGAGATTCTTGCTCAGCAAGAAAGTATCCAGGAAGCCCGACACCACCTGCTGGAACTCCTGCTGCAGGGAACATTGCCGCAGCACTCTGGAGAGCACAGGTTCGTCAAAACGCCTTGCATTATGGGCAGCCAGCACTATGGGGCATCGGAAGGTGCGCAGAAAGGTGATGAAGGTGGTGAGAAGCTCG
Organism: Girardinichthys multiradiatus; assembly: GCF_021462225.1. Lineage (NCBI taxonomy): Eukaryota > Metazoa > Chordata > Actinopteri > Cyprinodontiformes > Goodeidae > Girardinichthys > Girardinichthys multiradiatus. The sequence goes on along the minus strand of NC_061795.1, from coordinate 348,766 downwards.
TCAAGAGGGATGGTTTTCACTGGATCTCCATGAAGAAACAGGCCGTCAGGAGTCACTGTGAAGCCTGTGACAGCGGTGGCACTCCGGTTCGGGACACGGCGAGGCAAAGTGTATTTATTGAAGACCCTCTCCCCGCAGACAGCAGCCAGTTGAATGATATCACACACCGAAGTATCTGAATGAAGCAAAGATTTGACATGTGGCCTAAAATACTCCAGATTATAACAGTGAAAATATGCAAATACATATTCAATTCTATTCAGTTTATTTATATAGCACCAATTCACAACACATGTCGTCTCAAGGTTCTTCACAACAGTCAGGTTCATACATTCCTATTAATCGTAACCATTGAACAGTTCAGTCAGATTCAGTTATTTATTCAAATTGGATAAAACGTTTTTCTATCTAAGGAAACCCAGCAGATTGCATCCAGTCAGTGACTTGCAGCATTCACTCCTCCTGGATGAGCATGTAGAGACAGTGGACAGTCACTGGTGTTGACTTTGCAGCAATCCCTCATACTGAGCATGCATGTAGCGACAGTGGAGAGGAAAAACTCCCTTTTAACAGGAAGAAACCTCCAGCAGAACCAGAACCAGGCTCAGTGTGAGCGGCCATCTGCCACGACCGACTGGGGGTTTGAGAGAACAGAGCAGAGACACAAAGAGAACAAAGAAGCACTGATCCAGGAGTACTTTCTATGGGAAGGAAAAGTAAATGTTAATGGATGTAGCTCCTTTAGTCGTTTCATCTAGAAAGAAAGAACAGATAAACTCTGATCCAGTTTTCAAGGTTAGAGTCTGAAAGAGAGCACATAGAGTTAGTTACAGTAGAAGCTCAGTCAGTAGCCATGTCTAGGAGAGAAAGGGTTAAATACTGAAAGACAGGGCTATGTGGATCATCTGTAGAAGGTGAGCATTAAGTTGTTGCCAATATATTTGAATATATAGTTCCTTTATTAAGGAAATAAACTTATGGTAAAAGTAATTGCCCCCTAAATCTAATAACTGGCTGTGTATCCCTCTGCAGCAACGCTTGCCATCCAGCATTTGCAAGAACTAGTCATGTGTCTTTTAGATCACTGTGGAGAAATTGTGGTCCATTTTCCTTTGCAGAATTGTTTTATTTTAGCAACATTTGAGAGTTTCTTAGCATGAATGACCTGTTTAAGGTCACTGTTTACCACGAGCCATGTAGGGAACACAACAAGCACGCAGAGGAAGAAGTTAAGGGCGAATCAGCAAAGTGGAACTTTTAAGCCCAAATGTACAATGCTCTGTGTGGAGAAAACTTAACATTACACAACAACCTAAACTGTGAAACATGGTGGTGGCAGCATCATGTTGTGGGATGCTTCACCTTCCAGCAGGACAAAACCCATAATCATGCAGCGAGAGCTTGTTTGGACTGCTTTGGATTAAAGTCTTACAAAGTTTGGATTCTGAATACAAATGCACATCACACTTTTCAAAGGTTTGTTTGTAAGCAATATTTTTCCTTCCATTTTGCATATAAGCACCACTTGAGTGGGTCAATCACATAAAACAGTAACAAATTACATCAAAATGTATGGAGAACCAATCCTGCCATAAATAGATTGATAAATTACGGACTCGCCTAATAAATAGTTTAACAAATGAATTAATGTATCATTAGATGTGATAAAATAAAAAAGGGATTTATTCAATAAATGATCAATAAACCACACATAGACCAATATTTTAATTTTAATCTTTAATCTTTGTTATAATTTATCTCTGTGATCCTATTGTCATTGATTTTTGTTGATATGATAAATATTTCATTTTTTCCAGTCCTTTTATTACTTTCATATTTATTTCTGCACAAAAAACATTTACAAACATGTTTCTTTCTTAAAGGAACTATCTCTAACCTGCACAAATTTGAACCATGAGTGAGAAGAAGAGTTTAGTTTGAGGTGTAAGCCCCGCCCCCAACCATTTTTCCCCATGAAAAACCCTCCCTCTCTACTTCCTGGTCTCCTCCCAGTCGACATGTACGAGACTAAACACGCGCCTCAAGCTCGTGCTCGTTTATGAAAGATAATTAAAAAAGGGGTTGGCGGCGGGTTCATAGAAAATAAAACTTGGCAGGCTAACGCGTTTGCACAATTTCACGTATTTAACATTCACAGATAGAATGTTACTAAAGCAGAAAGTAGTACACAGCTATAAACTGCTAATAAGAAAAGCCTGGAGTACGATGTGCCAATATTTACACGAGATTTGTTTCTTCGTTGGACACTTTTGCGCTTCAGGTCCCTTTTATCTTCACCTGTTTTTCTCCGTTTAGGCTGTATAGCTCTGTATGCGGTGACAGGCAGCGGAGGTATCGCTACCTTCCCTCGTGCTTCGGCAGCCATGCTGTTTGTTAAGCACGCGCTAGAGGAGCTGCTGCTTAACAAAGGGTCCGACCTTCATTGTGCCATTGGCAGAGAACAGTCGTCCCTTGTTGTCCCCAGTCCACTGCTTATTCCTACTAAAAAGAAGCCTGGACTCGATTGTGCAATCAATTAGTCAATTGTTATTATCAAAGTACATCTTTTAATTCATAATACATGGTGTAAAAATAATTTTTCTTAACCAGGCAAAAATAAATTCTTCATAATTGTTTTTCTTTTTTATTGATTTTTTGTCATTTATTTCATAAAGATAGATGTTTTTTCTCCTATAGTATTTTCTTCCCCAACGGATGGGCTCATCTATTTATTTATTATTAATCAACATTCGTTCGTCTCTGGATTGTATTGGAACAGTCTCATTGGTAAAGCTTCACTCCTATTGGTCAAGCCTTTTGGAAGCAGGTAGCTTAATTATGCCTGCCTGGTTTTGATAAGTAGCCGGTAGCAGCAGCTCATTCTGTCATGTTTTTGGTGTTGACTTAATGTACCTTGTGGATTTGGTAGTAGATAGCACAGTTTGCAATATATAGGGCTGTTAGCAATAAATTGTGCAGTAAATCAGAATTATTAACTGTATCGTGTTGATTGTCTGAGAGAACACTTCAGTTTGCAGGAGAACTAACTTTTACGGGATTCACTATTACAGGCACCCCTTCAAATAAAAAGTATGCTTCTAAGATGGACTGTTTTCCCCCTCTAACAAGATAAAGCATTTTTTTAACCATCAACGTTAAATTAGCATTTTGAAACATTTCTAAAAATTCCTGAAGATATCAAAATATAAACTTTTCAAAAATAACATCAAGACGCCTTCATGAGGACCAAAAAATCGAGGCACGTGACGTTGCCCGGTACAGCCGAGCCGGGGTCCCACACTGGAGCCAGGCCTGGGGTCGGCACTCGTTGGAGAGCGTTTGGTGGTCAGGTTTCTCCTTGCGGGACCCGGCCGAGAAACCCAAAGGAGAGAAGCGAGGCCATCCCCCAGTGGGCCCACCACCTGCAAGGGGAACCATGAGGGACTGGTGCAAAGAGGATCGGGCCGCGGACGAAGGTGGAGACCTCGACGGCCCAATCTCCGGATGTCTAGGCTGGCTCTAGAGATGTGGAATTTCACTGCGTTGGGTGGGAAGGAGCCTGAGCTTGTGTGGGAGGTGGAGAGATATCAACTAGAAATAGTCGAGCTCTCCTCCATGCACAGCGTGGGCTCTAGAATCCAGCTTCTCAAGAGAGGCTGGACTCTTTTCTACACTGGAGTTGCCCGTGGGGAGAGGCGGCGAGCTGGGGTGGGTTTGCTTGTTGCACCCAAGCTCAGCAGTCTCGTGATGGGGTTTACCGCAGTGGATGAGAGCGTTGCATCTCTGCGCCTTCGGGTCAGGGACAGCTCTCTGACAGTCATTTCGGCCTATGGGCCGAGAGGTAGTGTGGATTACCCAGCCTTCTTGGCATCCCTGTCAGGGGTGCTGCATAGTGCCCCTCACAGGAAATCCGTTATTCTGCTGGGTCACTTGGGAAACGACAGTGACATCTGGAGAGGTGTAACTGGGAGGAATGGCCTCCCTGATCTGAATCTGAGTAATGTTTCGATATTGGACTTCTTTGGTAGTCACGGATTGTCTTTAATGAAGACCATGTTCAAGCATAAGGGTGTTCAACAGTGCACTTGGCACCAAGACACCCTAGGGAGGAGGTCGATGATCAACCTTGTTGTCCTGTCTTCAGACCTTCGGCCTCATGTTTTGGACACTCAGGTGAAGAGAGGGGCTCAGCTGTCCACTGATCACCACCTGGGGGTGAGTTGGATTTGCTGGAAGAGGAGAAAGCTGGACAGAATTGGTAGACCCAAGTGCATAGTGAGGGTCTGCCGTGAACATCTGGTGGAGCCCTCGGCCAGGGATGTATTCAACTCCCACCTCCGGGAGAGCTTTGACCAGATTCTGGGGAGGACTGAGTCATAGAGTCCGAGTGGACCATGTTCTATGCATCTATTGTCGATGCTGCTGCCCGTAGCAGTGGCCATAAGGTCTGCAGTGCCAGTCGCAGCTACAATCCCCGAACCCAGTGGTGGACACCAGCAGTAAGGGATGCTGTCGGGTACCGTGATGCCAAGCGTGCCATGTCCCGCGCTGTGGCAGAGGCAAAAACTCGGGCCTGGGAGGAGTTTGGTGAGGCCATGGAGAAGGACTACCTGTTGGCTTCAAAGCGATTCTAGCAAACTGTCCGACAGGGGACTGGAGGGTGTAACTATAGGGGGATTACACTCTTCAGCCTCCCTAGTAAGGCCTATCCCTCAGCTTCAGTAGGAGCAGTGTGGTTTTCGTCCCAGCTGTGGAACACTGGACCAGCTCTACACCCTCTGCAGGGTACTTGATGGTTCATGGGAGTTTGCCCTACCACATGGGTTTTGTGTCCCTCATGGTGCCCTGTGGGGGGTACGGAGTCAGGGGCCCTTTATTAGGGGCCATCCGGTCTCTGTACGAGTGGAGCAGGAGTTTGGTCCACGTTGTCAGTACTAAGTCGGAGTGTGAAGCGGCTGGGAGGAAGATCAGCTCCTCCAAGTCCGAGGCCATGGTTCTCGACTGAAAAAGGGTGGCTTGTCCTCTTTAGGTTGGAGGGGAGTTCCTCCCTCAAGTGAAGGAGTTTAAGTATCTCGGGGTCTTGTTCAGGAGTGAGGGAAGAATGGAGCGGGAGATCGACAGACGGATCGGTGCGGCTGCCGCAGTAATGGGGGCGCTGTGCCGGTCCGTTGTGGTGAAGAGAGAGCTGAGTCGAAAAGCAAAGCTCTCAATTTACCGGTCGGTCTACGTTCCTACCCTCACCTGTGGCCATGAACTTTGGGTCATGACCGAAAGAATGAGATCCCGGATACAAGCGGCTGAAATGAGCTTCCTCCGTAGGGTGGCCGGGCTCTCCCTTAGAGATAGGGTGAGGAGCTCGGCCATCCGGGAGGGACTCGGAGTAGAGCTGCTGCTCCTCCACATCGAGAGGAGCCAGTTGAGGTGGCTCGGGCATCTATACTGGATGCCTCCTGGACGCCTTCCTCGGGAGGTGTTCCAGGCACGTCCCACCGGGAGGAGGCCCAGGGGACGGCCCAGGACACGCTGGAGGGACTATTTCTCTTGGCTGGCCTGGGAACGCCTTGGGCTCCCCCTGGAGGAGCTGGAGGAGGTGTCTGGGGAGAGGGACGTCTGGGCGTCTCTGCTGAGTCTGCTGCCCCCGCGACCCGGTCCCGGATAAAGCAGAAGACGACGCGTATGAGTACGAGTAGCATCTGGAAAATACATCCAGTGTATAGATAACCATATTAATACACCTTTTAAAGTTAAGCGGTCTGTTTTCTAAGTAGGACTTCTGTTTAGATTAAGTTAAAGAGGAGAAAATATATGTAAATATGAATCTAAAAAATAAACATTGTTTAGGGAAGAAAACATTATTTGTGAGGGAATAAATATGAAAAGAAAAGGGCTAAGAAAAATAACATAACAACAAATTAACATCTTGAATAGAAAGATGTTAAAATGCAAAATGAAAATAAGAGCAAAGATAATATAAAGGCTCATGCCTGAAATAGAAATATCTATTTGTGTGATTTATTGATCAAATATTGAATAAATCTTCAGTTTTTTATTTTGTTGCATTTAATGGTTTATTCATTTATCTGTTAAACTATTTATTGGGTGAGTAGTTAATTATCAAGCAATTTATTTATATATGCATTTACTCTTAACTATGCAGGATTGGTCCTACATGGGTATGTAGGCGTTCCACATTTTAATGTGAAATCAAGGACATTGTGTAAACATGGACACAGGCCTGATTTGTATTGCAGATCTCACTGAGGTGAATGAGTGATATGCAGATGTAAAAAACAATAGTTCCTTGACTCCTTTTTCATAGCAGTATTTTAAGGCGAGCAATGAAAGGTGCAAATCTATGAAGATTGTCCTCGAAGATTAAGCAACATAAATACTTGTGGTTTCTGACATGATCAGACAGGATATCATACATGAGTTGTGCTCTAGCGTTGCATGACAGCTGTAATGACTTAGGCCATATCACAGAGACCATGAGTGACAAAGGCAATGAGGAAGTGGCAAACAAGAACTTTGAAGAACAGAAACTATAGATTTTAATTCATCTTGAGAGACACATTTTTCACTTCACACTGATGCAAATTTGACCTTTTGCTTTCAGACTGTCTAACAATAAACAGAAAAGTGTAAGTGTCAGGGTGAGGGTAGAATATGCATCAAATAAGTAAAGAAACGCGAACCTTGGTTGTTCCGGTGCGCTGTACACGAGACTCTTTCTACTGAGAACAGTACTTGTTGTTACTCTATGTTCTGTAACGAACTGGGAAGACTCCAGGAAGGTGGCTCTCTGTTAGCCTGAGTGCCACACTTAAATGTTTCATGTCCTGCCAAATGTTGGGATGGTACCGACTGCACAAACCAAGTCATTTTCACCACCCACCCACAAACACACACAAAGGCAAAATCTGCCTGTGGTTTTAGCCTCTGTGTTGCTTAAGGGCTAACTGTCTCTGTGAGTCTGAGTGTGTGTGAATATGTCATTATATCAAAATGTGAATCTGGTGACTCCAACTTTAGCACCATCACATAGATGTATGGTCTGAGACCTGCCGATTTGTCTGTGAATGAATACCACAAATAAGCGGCCATTTTAGGAAGCTCTTTAGAGTCTGTATGTGAGGTTTGTCCCTATGTGAAGCAAGCAACATGTGCTAATCATAAACAAAGTACTCACATATGGTTGACTCACTGTGGATGATGACTAATTCTCCGTATCCTGTTACATAATATTTCTAATGATGGGAACTTTTTGTAGAAATGGTTTGTCATTCCTCCACATTCCTGCACAACTGAGAGGATAAGTAGCATCTGTGATGATAAGGAGGGTAAGCATTCCGACTCTTTGTAGTGTGACTTTGTTGTTTTGCCCTGCTCTGACTAAGCAACCAGATTTAAATCCACCATTTCTCTCTGGTACAGATCTGGAGGAGACAGAGGTCTAACTGGGAGGGATCAGAAACAGATATTCCACCTGAAAGGCACAGCTCATGCTGGACTCATAAAGCGATCTGCATTTTTACGTTCACCCATTGGAACACAACAGCACAATAAAAGGGCCTCGGTTTCTTCCCACTCCACTTTAGACCGCGCTCAGAGCAAACCTCTAAACTTCATCTACTTGGAAAACCGGTTTGAAGCGGCATGCAAGTAATAACTAAGAACAAAACAACTGAATGCAATCTCTCAAATAAATGAATATTAACGTGAGCACTGTAAGACATAGGCTGGTTAACCGGTATCAAGAATTTAAGGCTTTCAAGTTTAAAAGAGTTATCGCAGCAAAAGAACAGCAGTTCTACTACTACCACAAATGGCTGCACATTGCTGCTCAGCTTGATGAAGGCTCCTACACTTTTCTCTTGCTTACATGAACAACAAATTAGGCAGCTTGAAAATATTTCCATTCTGACTGTCATGAACCCCTTGCAGATTATCCTTCAATCTACATGTAGTTAAGAGGCAAATAACAAATATGATGCCTCCATTTATATCAACTAGCAACTCATTTTGTACCCATGCACTTCAAGTGTATCAGTTTATTCAGTTTAATTTGCACAAATCTAATTCAATTGTTTATGATCTGAAACTACATTCTATTCCCAATTGTTTTGGTTCTGCGTCTGGTTTGGTTCCAGTTGACTCAAAAGATATTACAGTTTATGATTCCTGAGGGAACCAAAATATTTCTGATCCCCTTCTGGTAAATATTATCTTTTAGAGTCATGTAACCAACTTTTCATACAGTAGACTATGAACTGAATACAGGAACCTACTTAAAATCATTGTTTGTCTATGTGGATATCAAACTTCCCCCCTGACAAGTAAAAATGGACGCATAGGAGAACGTGACGTTCCACAATAGACGGCCCTCCTTCATTAAACAAAAAAGTATGCAACTACAAGCTGGTGAACTGACTGACACCTTAAAAACAGTGGTTGATGCTGGCTGGTATTGCCATTATATGCCTGTCTTGTTAACTCATAAGTAGTACTCAACCATCAGTACAAGTCTCTCGATAATATGAGAACTATAACGCTCAATATAGTTTAATCATTTAGCAGAAGGAGAAAGAGTTGTTGGCTCTCTCTTTTAAATAAGCACTTTCCATTATAGATTATATCATACATTTTTCTTTAAAGTCGTTGATTAAATATACTGGGGTATGTTTTATTACTCACAGCGGCCAAAACCTTGTGCAATTTATAAAAGTAACAACAAGGCAAATAAATTATAAATATGTGATTTAATAATAATAAAATTTTAATAGAATATGTTGTAAGAGCACTGATTACGGATATACTAATTAGTAGTTATTAAAAGCCAGTGTGTGATTTGTGATATGCAGCTGTTGATTGAATATAGATTGAATATGAATGTGTGGAGTAGATTACCCAATCCAGTGGTCTCCAGGTCAAAGAAAACGATGATTTCGTTATCAGCCATCTGGAAGGCAGAAATAGTTACATTAAAAACCATGTGAAACAACATTGAATAAACGAAAAAATGAACCCTAGTTGAGCTCACCTTATCCGGGTTGGTTCTTCTTCAGCTGAGCAGTGAGACAGATGTGAAACCGGTTGGGGAAAAGAACCTCACTTATTACAGCATAACTGGAAACAGACCAAATCTGAGCGCCACTTTCAGTTTAGATGAAGAGAAACAGATGAAGTTAGTATCGTTTCTCTCCCACGCATCGTCACGTCATGCAGAGGTGTGTGTGAGTCCTCGGTCAAAAGTCACCTGTCACAACAGGTCGTAGGTGCTGAACAACAGAACTCAACTGGGAAGTTTCGCCGCTCTTCGTTCAGTTTCATTTCGGCTCCGAGACCAGAAAGAGTCATTTTATGGACCGCACAGAATAAACTATTTATGGTAAAGGTCAATGAAATGAATAAATAAATGTTACGGTTCAATCGCTCCTGGAGGGAACATTAAATACGTTTAAATGATGAATTATATTAAGTAATATTAGTTTTTAAACATAATACACAATAATAGATAAACTCCAGCAGCACCCGAAACTTTCATTTGTTAAGACATTCTAACCGTTTAGAATTCATAAAAATGTTTTTAGTCAAATTTGTTGTCATTCATCATATGATATCAAGCAGCGAATGGCAAGTTTGATTATATATATTATATATATTCACCTACTAAAGTGAAGGACCGTCAAAAGAGAGGTTGAGAAATGTCATTGACAGTACTAATTCTAACGTGAAACCTGCTAGCAAGCAATTACAGACCACTTCCTGCTTGTTTTTTTGTTTTAATATGGAAGAATTAGAAATTTTTTTTTTTTAATAAGTGGATTTTAAATACTAGTTGAATTCAACTCAATTCACTTATAAAGCACCAATTGACAGTACGTCATCTCAGCCACTCTACAATTTAAAAAAAGAAGTGAAAAAAGAGATTTCAAGTCAAGCTATACATTCCAATTGATCCTAGTTCTCAAACAATGTAGTTAAGTTCAGTAATTTATTCAAATTGGATAAAACGTTTTTCTATCTAAGGAAACCCAGCAGATTGCATCCAGTCAGTGACTTGCAGCATTCACTCCTCCTGGATGAGCATGTAGAGACAGTGGACAGTCACTGGTGTTGACTTTGCAGCAATCCCTCATACTGAGCATGCATGTAGCGACAGTGGAGAGGAAAAACTCCCTTTTAACAGGAAGAAACCTCCAGCAGAACCAGAACCAGGCTCAGTGTGAGCGGCCATCTGCCACGACCGACTGGGGGTTTGAGAGAACAGAGCAGAGACACAAAGAGAACAAAGAAGCACTGATCCAGGAGTACTTTCTATGTTAAAGAAAAGTCAAAAGTTAATGGCAGTAGTAGCTCCTAAACTGACTTCATCTAGGAGAGAAAGACAACTATGCAAATAAACTCTAAGCCAGTTTTCAAGTCTATGGGACTAAAGAGAGCACATACAATGTTTCACAGCAGAAGCTCAGCCAGTAGCTATGTCTAAGAGAGACATAAAAGGACAATATTAAGTTGTTGGCAGCAGCAGCTCAGTTAATACTCCTCTCCAGGAAGGTGCCATAACTAAAAGCAGAGCCAGGCCAGATGAAGCTTCTATCAGGATAAAAAACATAGAGAAAATATAAAGTTAAAAGTTGAAATACCAGCAAATTATACAAATTGGAGAGCAGTATGAGAATGCAGCAGAGTGAGGGAAAGTAATCATCATGTCATCCAGCAGCCTAAGCCTATAGCAGCATAACTACAGAGATAGCCCAGGATAACCTAAGCCACTCTAACTATAAGCTTTATCAAAAAGGAAAGTTTTAAGCCTAGCCTTAAAAGTAGACAGGGTGTCTGCCTCACGGACTAAAACTGGGAGCTGGTTCCACAGGAGAGGAGCCTGATAACTAAAGGATCTGCCTCCCATTCTACTTCTAGAGACTCTAGGAACCACCAGTAAACCTGCAGTCTGAGAACAAAGTGCTCTGTTAGGAACATATGGACCAATCAGATCTCTGATGTATGATGGAGCTAGATCATTAAGGGCTTTATATGTGAGGAGGAGAATTTTAAATTCTATTCTGGATTTAACAGGGAGCCAATGAAGGGAAGCTAAAATAGGAGAAATATGATTTCTCTTTTTAATTTTTATCAGAACTCTTGCTGCAGCATTTTGAATCAGCTGAAGGCTTTTAACTGCATTTTGTGGACATCCTGATAGTAAAGAGTTACAATAGTCCAGCCTTGAAGTAACAAATGCATGGACTAGTTTTTCAGCGTCACTCCTGGACAGGATATTTCTAATTTTGGCAATGTTCCAGAGATGAAAGAAGGAAATCCTAGAAACCTGTTTAATATGAGATTTAAATGACATGTCCTAGTCAAAGTTAACACCAAGGTTTTTTACTTTATTACTGGAGGTCAATTTAATGCCATCCAGGTTAAGTGATTGACTAAGCAGTTTCTTTTTTAAAGACTCCGATCCAAAGATGACAACTTCTGTCTTGTCTGAATTTAGAAGCAGAAAATTTCATCCAAGTTTATATATCTTCAAAACATGCTTGTAGTCTATCTAACTGGTTGGGCTCATCAGGATTTATGGATAAGTAAAGCTGAGTATCATCAGCGTAACAGTGAAAATTTATCCTATGCTGCCTGATTATTTGACCTATTGGAAGCATATATATAGTCAAGAGAATTGGCCCAAGTACTGAACCCTGTGGTACTCCACAATTAACCCTGGAGTTTAAAGATGATTTATCATTTACATGAACAAACTGGAATCCGTCAGACAGATAAGATTTATTAAGTCCATTATCTGAGGCCATAAGAATATCATTAGTGACTTTCAGCAGATCTGTTTCAGTGCTATGATGAGCTCTGAAACCTGACAAACTCTTCAAAGAGATCATTACTGTGTAAACACGAAACTGCAGAATGCTGGACTTGGGAGCTCAGTCCTGAGGAACTTCTACCACTGAGCGGTGGAGAGCGTCCTCTGCACCTGCATCACAGTGTGGCATGGCAGCTGCAGTGCTGCTGAGCAAGGCTCTGCAGAGGGTGGTAAAGGTTGCACCTCGGACCTTAACACATCACGACGCAGGGGGAGGGCCCTCCGCATCATGAAGGACTCCATCCCAACCGCACACAGACTGTTTCAGCCCCTCCCCTCAAGCAGGCGGCTGAGGAGCACCACCAGGCTGAGAAACAGGCTCTACCCTGAAGCTGTCAGACTGCTGAACTTGAGCAGCAATCTGTAGACTTTCTCATTACACACTGAGCTGCACTAAACACTTTACCCACCAAAGGTGCAATATTTTACTCACTAGATGGAATATCAAGCACCACCTCATGCTTTTACATCTGTATTTAGTACTTTGCGGAGCTAATTTCAGCTTCACTATTTAACTGTGTATATTGTTTTTGCTCTTCGCTATATATATTTTTACTCTATTGCTATATTTGTCCTTTTTATTGCTATATTTAGCTTTGTATGTTTTACTTAGGTATTAAATTTCTTAACCGAGTCTGAATGTCATACCTCAACATGTAAATCTGAGCTGGTATGACAATAAAAGTTCTGTGAATACCTCGACTCCCCAAAGTCTCACACACTTGATTAGCAACTATTTTATCAAGAATTTTAGATAAGAATGGAAGATTGGATATAGGTCTGTAATTTTTTAAGTCATCTCGATCAAGCGAAGGTTTCTGAAGTAAAGGTTTAATTACAGCTACCTTAAAAGCCTGTGGTTCTGATCCATTTACTAAGGATAGATTAATCAAATTTAGAATGAGGTTGGTAATCAGAGGGAACACTTCCTTCTAACATAAAAGTTACAGGTTTAGATGAAGCTGATATTTTTGATAACTCAGAAAGCTCAACTGAATCAAAACAAGAACACAGATCAGGTTCTACAGTTACTTCCAATGCTGCCTCGCCTGGATCTACCCAGACTGGTAAAATTTGTGACATTATTCTATACAAAATACAATCAATTTATAAGCAACATAAGTTTACCAGACTGGCTGTTTGCTTCTGACAACACATCAACTAGCATCAGCTTTGCAGCTTGAAGACAGGGGAACCTAACATTGATTATTCTTCACTGAACAGACATTTCAAAAATACAGTTAGACATTTACGAAATTGCTGTTCAAAAACAACACTTTCCATGCTTTTGTTTTTGTCATCAAGACAACCTTCTATTGAGATGAGCAGAAAAACTTGGGTCATACCTGAACTGGGCTACTCCTCAGTGAATCTGACTGCAGATTCTTTTAAACACAGTTTGGGTTTTGGAGACCTACACAGAAATGTAGTTTTCGCCAAAAATGAATGGTCAAATACAGGTCCTTCTCAAAATATTAGCATATTGTGATAAAGTTCATTATTTTCCATAATGTCATGATGAAAATTTAACATTCATATATTTTAGATTTATTGCACACTAACTGAAATATTTCAGGTCTTTTATTGTCTTAATACGGATGATTTTGGCATACAGCTCATGAAAACCCAAAATTCCTATCTCACAAAATTAGCATATCATTAAAAGGGTCTCTAAACGAGCTATGAACCTAATCATCTGAATCAACGAGTTAACTCTAAATACCTGCAAAAGATTCCTGAGGCCTTTAAAACTCCCAGCCTGGTTCATCACTCAAAACCCCAATCATGGGTAAGACTGCCGACCTGACTGCTGTCCAGAAGGCCACTATTGACACCCTCAAGCAAGAGGGTAAGACACAGAAAGACATTTCTGAACGAATAGGCTGTTCCCAGAGTGCTGTATCAAGGCACCTCAGTGGGAACTCTGTGGGAAGGAAAAAGTGTGGCAGAAAACGCTGCACAACGAGAAGAGGTGACCGGACCCTGAGGAAGATTTTGGAGAAGGGCCGATTCCAGACCTTGGGGGACCTGCGGAAGCAGTGGACTGAGTCTGGAGTAGAAACATCCAGAGCCACCGTGTACAGGTGTGTGCAGGAAATGGGCTACAGGTGCCGCATTCCCCAGTCCTGGGCTACAGAGAAGCAGCACTGGACTGTTGCTCAGTGGTCCAAAGTACTTTTTTCGGATGAAAGCAAATTCTGCATGTCATTCAGAAATCAAGGTGCCAGAGTCTGGAGGAAGACTGGGGAGAAGGAAATGCCAAAATGCCAGAAGTCCAGTGTCAAGTACCCACAGTCAGTGATGGTCTGGGGTGCCGTGTCAGCTGCTGGTGTTGGTCCACTGTGTTTTATCAAGGGCAGGGTCAATGCAACTAGCTATCAGGAGATTTTGGAGCACTTCATGCTTCCATCTGCTGAAAAGCTTTATGGAGATGAAGATTTCATTTTTCAGCACGACCTGGCACCTGCTCACAGTGCCAAAACCACTGGTAAATGGTTTACTGACCATGGTATCACTGTGCTCAATTGGCCTGCCAACTCTCCTGACCTGAACCCCATAGAGAATCTGTGGGATATTGTGAAGAGAACGTTGAGAGACTCAAGACCCAACACTCTGGATGAGCTAAAGGCCGCTATCGAAGCATCCTGGGCCTCCATAAGACCTCAGCAGTGCCACAGGCTGATTGCCTCCATGCCACGCCGCATTGAAGCAGTCATTTCTGCCAAAGGATTCCCGACCAAGTATTGAGTGCATAACTGTACATGATTATTTGAAGGTTGATGTTTTTTGTATTAAAAACACTTTTCTTTTATTGGTCGGATGAAATATGCCAATTTTGTGAGATAGGAATTGTGGGTTTTCATGAGCTGTATGCCAAAATCATCCGTATTAAGACAATAAAAGACCTGAAATATTTCAGTTAGTGTGCAATGAATCTAAAATATATGAATGTTAAATTTTCATCATGACATTATGGAAAATAATGAACTTTATCACAATATGCTAATATTTTGAGAAGGACCTGTATATAAATCTTTATTTCTGTGGCGGCAAAGGAGGGGATAGCCTAGGAATTTAAGCCCACACTAAATTTAAATTATTTCTTCAAGTGTCTTTAACTATATTTTGTATTTAGAAATAATGATTACATATAACATATTTGGTGTTGTTTTTTTCGTTTTGCATATCTAATAAAAACAGTATTTGTATTTGTCCTTCATAAAAATAAATTCCATTTTTGGAAATGTCTTCAGCCATTTAGAAAAAAAAAAGACTTTAAATAGGACAGTAACTATGACAGACCTGAGTGTGGCGACATGGGTTAGAGTGGCTGTGACATCATCAATTTCAAAATGTTTTATACTGGTCAATCTACACACACACAAATTAATACATGTCACAGTGATAATGACGCCATAAATAACAAAAAGCGTGTATGATTAGATACACATACAGATGTTAGTTAGCGGTCAACTGTTAGATGAATAATTGATGATAAAGCCGGAGGACGCTGATGCAGGAATCAATGCTTAGATAAAGGAAGAGATTTTCAGTGCAGTGTCTGAGCTAACAATAGACTCCATTAGCAGCAAGTGTTCATTTCAAACTGATTAATGCAATTGGCTGCACAATTTGTCACACAGAACATCATGCAACTCACTTGTGATTGGCAGCATTTAACTTTTTTTTAATAAGCAGATGAAATATTACCCCATAGTTTTTTTTCTCCCTACAACCATAGACATGTTTTGACCATTAAAAAAAGAAGTATAACACAAATTGCTCCTTATACATACTTAACTATGTCCACTTATTTTGCAACACTTCTTTTTGTCAGTTTCCCTGCGCAACAAAACCCAAAACAGACAGAACCGGGTGTGGCCTGCAGAAAAAAATGTTGCCATGATTAATAAATCGGTAATGAAAGGATAATATATCCTTCTATAACTGGTTATTTTCACCTAATGTACATTTCAATGCCATGATCATAAATAGTACATACACTGTGTATAAAAGATGAACAAAAACGACTGAAAGCGAGGCATGCCTTCCAGTGACAGTTACATTCACTTTTCACTCTTTTTTTTATCCTTTTTCTTTGTTTTTGTTCCAGAATGTCATATGGAAACACACCACAAATATTACTGTGAAGATAACTGACCAAGGAGCACTTAGTTCTTTCAGCTCACTTCCAGAAGCAGATTAGCCTCTTTTTTTTTTTTATCTTTACAAGTTTACAGTTTAGTTTATAACATGATTCAAGACAAAATCAAACACACTTACAGTGCCTTGCTAAAGTATTCACACTTTTTAAGATTTTCACACACTTACCAACACATACTTTAATGTGTTTTATGTGGATTTCATGCCATGAATCAACACAAAGTTGTACATAATAATAAAGGGAAAGGAAAAAGATACATGGTCATTAAAAACTTCCACAAACAAAAATCTATAAAATGTGGCGTGCATTTGCATTTAACCCCTTTTATTCTGATGCCCCTCAATAAAAACTTGTGCAACCAATTGCCCACATGGCTGTACGCCTAAACGGAAAGCCCTGGGAAAAAAAAAAGAAAGAAAATCAGAAAAGCAGCCAAAACAAAACACATGGTAACTTTGGAGGAGTTGCGGAAATCCACAGCTCGGGTGGGAAGATCTCTTGTCAGGACAACTGTTACCCTTGCAGTCCAGATATCAGTATTTTTAAGCGTAACAAAAAAGCCTTAAGTGGTCCCACTCGCAGTTTGCCACAAGCCATGTTGGGGAACGCAACAAGCATGTGGCAGAAGGTGCTCTGGTCAGATGACATTTTGCATGACATGCATACAAAATGCTATGTGTGTGGGGGGAAAGCTAAAACGTTACACCACCCTGATCCGTCCCCACTGTCAGATATGGTAGAGGCAGCACCGTGCTGTGGGAAGCCGGTCAGCCCTGATGGGAAGATATTTGGAGGGGTGCACAGGTAAGTCCTAGAAGAGAACCTGTCAGAAGCTACAAAAGACTTGAGAACAGGCAAGAACCAGTCTCTCAGAATCTGTGGCATTACTTAAAAAAATGTTCCATCCAACCAGTTCAACAAGACTTTTTTTTTGTAAAACATTTTAAAAACCATATATCATTTTCCCTCCACTTTACAAATATGCAGTACTTTGTGCTGGTCCATCACATAAAATCCTGATGAAATATATGAAAGTCTGTGGTTGAAAGCTGAGAAAATGTGAAAAATGTTTAAAGGGTGGGAAGGCTTTCGCAAGGCACTGCATTACTGAGACTGTCAGTAGCTGAATAACACTGATTGTGTAGTGAGATGAGAGCAAAGCTTGCTCCGAAGTACAGAACCAACATCACACATGTGCTATGGACAGATTAGGAGTAAGCATACAGACTGTGTGGGTTAGTTGCTACTTGTTTTGGTTAACAGGCAGATTAAATGCTACTTTTCACAGCAAAAACCTGGAGAAAAGAGTACAGAAGAGCTACAGGTATGGTGAGAAAGAGCAAGAAGAGGAGGAGCAGAGTATTTTGTGTGGCTCAGAGGAGATAATGTACAATTAAATGTTTTGGTAAGTGCAAGGGAATACACCTCAATAAACCCCCCTTTTTAGTGTAACTTGTACAGCTATTTTTCACTCTGACAGGAGGCCTATTTCTGAGAGAAATCCTAGTGTATAAATGAGTGAGTAGGGCAGGCTACATATGCACAGAAGTGAAGGAGATGTAATAGAAAACCAAAATAAGGGAGAAAAATGGCTTTCATCAACACAAACCAATATTAACAAAAACATGACATCTCTGATATCAATAAACACCTATAATACAGCAACATTGTACAATAAAAAACAATTCAAGTCCTGACACAGTAACACTGAAGTTTCTGAATTAAACCTGTGCAGAAAAAAAGGCAGGTACAAAAACATGACCAACCAACGCCACGGGGCGAGCTCTAGTGATGTTTGACAGAATGTCGCCTCTTCGCCTGGTCATGGTTCGAGAAGGAAAAATTGGCCATGAAGCAAGATGAATCAGAGCAGAAACAAAAGTGGAACCTGAATTTCTGACACTTTACAAAAACAGGAAACAGATCGACAATGAACAACGCAGGAGCAGCACTGGACTCTCTATGTACACTTACGTCCTCTGTAACATAATAATAATAATTAATAATAATAATACAGTTTTGACAGTCTGTTCTAACTGATGTAAAGACAGGTGTAATGGAAAAGCATGCAGCCTCTTGGATGGTGTGTCCTGTGTAAACGTCATGAAAAGCTCACTTAGCTTGGTGCTGGTTCCGGACGACTAGTCCACCAGTTCAGTCAGTATGGCTACATTTCTTCTTGGTGGCTTTACCCACCTGCCCACATGCTGAAAAATATTGATGGGGCATTATGAGATTTGGCTTTGGAGGACTTCTTTTTTTTTTTTTTTATCTAACCCCCTCATATCGTCCCTTTCCCTCATTATTCTCAATGTTCAGTTAAGTGACCCCTGGTACACCTGCAGGGGCCAAAAAGTACTGACCTCTCCTCTGTTCACATTGCTCCAGCTTTCTGCTGTTCATGGAAATAATCAGTCCACTTTCCTTGAACATCTGCTGTGGTGTTCCTCCGTGTTGTATTTCCAGTCTTTTCTTATTCCCAAATCTTTCTGCCTTGATTGGGTCAGAGGATGACAGGGATAGGCACAGAGGAGGAGCTCCTTTCTAACCTGCAATCTCCTCCTTTTCCCTTCAGAAACCGACAGGGGCTAGTCTGCCTCACCCTCATTTTTACTCACACCATGAATTCATTATTGTTGTACAGAACCAACTGCTGTGGCCCTGAGCTGAAGTCCGGCTCGCTTTGATGGCCTCCTGAGGAGTCGCGCGGCGAGCTACGGCTCAGCCTGAGCCTGAGGCGAGTCTTTCCAGTTCTTTGGCCATCCTCTGGTTCCGCCAATGGGGCCCCTAGTCCGCAAGAAGTGAGCAGGGGCCCGGAGGAGGACGAACGAAAGCGGTAGTGAGGAGACGAGGAACCGGAGGCAATTGAGGAAAAGGAGGAGGAGGGGTGATAGGACGAGGAGAGGGTTGAGGTGGAGTCGACGGAGTCCTGAGAGTCTGGCTGACGATGAAGAGTTCGTCTGGTCTTTGCCTCAGACTTTCTCGATCGGTATGTCCGGCGTTCTGAGGAGTAGAGAACAGTGGCAGAAATTAGTAAAACAAACATAGAGCTGAACAATGTCATGATGTGCTTATAGTTACAGATATTCGATTTTGTTGTCTTCAGTCAAATACAGCATTTATATGTTACTCCTGCTTGTTTTTTACAGTCACATGTGGCGAACCAACCGGATCACAGGGCATGTGAGCTTTCAGCTCATATTGCAGCAATTGCAGAATGAAAGGGGCGAGGCTTACAACTCTTGCCTTTCACCTGTGAAACATTTCCCCTAAAGGGTCGCCACAGGGCTAAATCCTGCATCTTGATCTGCATTCATACTTCAGTAGCTTCTGGGAAAATTCTGGGAATTCTTTCTATCCTTTTTAAAAGAAGTCTTACTCACATTTACTTATTCTTTCAATAAAAAAAGTGCATAGCACTTAACAGAATTGTTTATTTTAGTTTTTTTGGTAAACTTTAATTGACAATAAAGTTTAACTTACTTCTACAGCTGGCAAATCTGCTAAATGTGTGCTGGAGGTGTACAGTCAGAGTAAGTACCTACTGCAGTCGCACTCTTAATGGAAATTCAAGAGCTTTTAGCCACAGTGGCGTATATAACACATGTACCAGAGGGGTCAGATGTAGCTCCTTCTGTTTCCATGGTGATGTTTTCAGAGCTGTCTGCTGTGCCGATGGAAGCCTCTGATTCAGGTGTTTCATCGTCGGAGGCACGCGGCTCCAAGATCAACATCTCATACGTCAGCTCTTCCCTAACAGCACACAAACAGTAAAATGTTGGCTTTTTCAGTTTCACCTTATTAAGGCTGAAAACTCAAACATGTAAAGCTTCTTATGTTCCAGACAGACCCGGTAAGCTTATCAGGAAAAAACGATCCAACATAAGATCTGAAATGTCTTAAGCTTGACAGCGTACTTCTCTTTCTGTAGACTCTCAATTTGCTCTGTGAGGATTCGCTCCTCCTGCTGCATCGCCAGCTGTTGTTGCTCATTGAGCCCGGTTTCTCCTGCATCCTCTCCTCCAGCTCCTCCTCCAGCTCCTCCTACACTTTCCCCTTCTGATTTAGGGCTCAGAGGAGGCGAGGGGATGTGGGAGCTGCTTTGTCGAACATGAACTCTGTTCTGTAAGGTCAGACAGACACAAAAAACACAGAGTGAAACGGCGTCAACGTGGAGCTGAACCAGGCAGGTAATTGTTGATGGCGACGGTAATAAAGCAGAGGAGACGGTTGCTCTATACTCAGCTTGACCACATGCTGACAATACAGAAACACTAACCACACTTTACACCATCACAGCTAAAATCTATGAGCTCTGCTGCAGCACACAGAAAAGCACTTCATAATGAACACAAACACACACGTAGGAATTACCTTAAATGTAGCTGTGCTAGGCTGCATTTTAACACATTGTGCAGCAGAAACAGAAAGCAGAGCGATCAGTGGAGCTACCCAGTCAGACTAATGCTCTCTGAGCATACACAGCAAACACACACAGCTGCATGGCACGAGAACAAGTTAACTATTTTAAAAGCACTGTTGTTTTTCTCAACTTCAACATCCAGCTGCAGTCAATAGTAGACTTGGTTTCAGGAATATAATAGAGCAGCCCGCAGCACCACCGTAAACAATCTTCAGACTCTGCTGATTTATCAGGATCTTTCAAGTCAGTTTGACAATGCTTCCAAAAACTAGATGAGGTCCAAAGGTTACCTAACAGTTTGATTAAAAATACATGGTCTGATTTTATGTATTCAAGACTTATTGCTCGAACATTTGTTATTCATTTTTCTGCAAACCAATTCAACTATAAGCTAATGTATACCATAGCTAGTTTGTAGCGGCTAATGTTAGCTACTTAGACACATCAGCTTGTAAGAATTAATACCATCCCTGGTAAAGATGAGTACAGCCGCAAAATAACAGATGTTACTGCATAAGCATGGTCTCACACTTAAAGAAGAATTATCCGACCTCTAAATTAAGTACAAAGGGGGAAAATGTAAAAATGCACCTCATGCCCACAGTATGGTAGAGAATATGTGATGCTGTGGGCCTATTTCTCATTCAAAAGCACTGAAAACCTTGTTAGACTGATTGGAATCATAAAAGGTATAAAGAAAAATTCAAGTTTAATTTGCGTATGTTGGGGAAAACAATTCAGGCCTATCCCTAACATAGATATGTGGGGTTTGCTGGGCTTTAGTGGGATTTTACTGGGAGTCATGAGCTTTGATTAGATGAGTCTAAGATTAGGGCAACAAAAGGTGGGTGGGTCAAGTGTAAAAGATCGAATTAATATATGTTAAAAATACCTCATGGCTACGGTCCTGTATGGAGGAAGATCATATCAGGGGGATCTCCTGATAATTTAAAGAGTTTATGATGCTGTGAATTCCAACAAGGGTGACAGGCCCTTCGGAAGAGAAACAGGACCACAGTCACACAGATCCTCCACAATATTTAACAGTGGCCACGAGGTGATTTTCCACATATTCATCCTTCGTTTCATTTCCAGGATCATAAGTAGGTTTTTTTTTCCCTTAGCTGAATAAATGCTCAAATTAAATTCCAGATCATTCAGAAAAATGTCCGTGATGAATTATGCTATGGCAAGATTGATTTTAGGGATTTTTACACATCTTTACCAGGGGTTTCAGTTATGGAAGATGTTGCACAATCTGTCAACATAATAGTAGCATTGCACATGTGATAACTCTAAGGAAGGGAACTATGGTCATTCTGAAAGTCTACAGTAAGGAAAATTAAAAAGGTTTGAACCTTGTGGAGTTTCAAACATACCATAAAAACTACTGCAGAACTGACTTACAAGGGTAAAAACAACTGACAGCTAATTGCTGGCTTCAAAAACAACTGATTTCCCTTTCTATTGTAAAAAAAGTTATTTTTTCTCATTTAACACGGAATAGAAAATTACAATTAAAGGGAGTCAAAAGGTAGGTTTAGTTGTAACGCTGGTGAAAAATGGTTACATTATCTTTCTTAGATCCGTTTTAATTTTTTCCAGTGAGGTCTTCTCAACTCCACTGGTTTACCTGCTTGGTCCAACTTAGAGTTCGGAATCAGCTTAAGCTCTTGATTTAAACCATAAGCTCTCATAATGAAGTCAAAAAGGAGACTGAAGAGTGTGAGCAGATACTGCCTGTTGAGTGCTGCTAACAAACAAGGAGCTAATTTGCATTTAATTTGCACATCCTAAATGAGGAGTTTTAAAGTTACCAGTAAATTTGAGCACTTAAAGCCACGAAAGGCAAAATCTAAAGCAAACATGAATTTTAGGAAGTACATTTTCAGTATAGTCTTACTATAAACTATCCTGTGCAATGATGGTGTTTGAAAGGGGAAAGAAAGTGTTTATTCATTCATTTAAATAAGTCTGAATATGACCCATGCCTTTTTCTACTGTAAACTCATATGAATCAAACAGCATTTTAACACGAGAAGTTTAATGCAAATGCAGTCAAATACAGTCAAATTTATTCCCGTCACAATAATGTTCAATTTAGATCAGCCAGATTCACTACATTAGCTTCTATTAAAGGCTGGTTGTTATAAGGTTGTATAGCTAGTTGCCTTCAGCTGCAACTATTCCAACAACCGTAGGTTTAAGTGGCCACTGAGGGCAGTCTAATAGAAGTTCAGTTTAGCCACACTGTTTAAGGTCACTCGATAATATTATCTTGGAGTAATGGGTTGCGAAATAACACGTGTCAACCTAAAGATAGGTAAAACAAAACAATCGAAACAAAGAATCAGCCATCTAACAGAGACCAGCTCACAGACAAGCACAGTGAGTGCTGTTAATAGATGTCACAGACAGTATGGGAGCGAATAGACTGACAGGACAGGACTGGTGGTGAGCGGGGCATACATACCGGGGTGGCAGTGCGGGTAATGCTCATAAACCTAATAGCAATTAGTACAGGTTTCTGGAAGGAGGGGCAGGGAGGAAGGGAGGAAGGACAGATCAGGGTTAGGGATCGCTGAAGTTAATCACATCAGAATAGGTTTGGTCAAAAAAAAGGGTACGAAGAAAGGTAGACTTTCGGTTTAACTAAGATTTGAAGGTCAAAGAAAAACAAATAAAATCTAATCTTGGTGCAGAGGTAAATTTAATTTCTTTTGGAAACATTGGGGCATATGTAATACTCCATGATGTGCAACAGTGTCAGTCAGAGCCACTTCCTGCTACGTTTTACCTTGCATGCCTCTTGGATGGTAGATTTTTAAATCATACATCTTTACAGCTAAAATCTAAACAAACTTTTAAGAAAAATCAACCATTTACTGGGAATATGCCTCGATTTCTAAGGAAAATATTAACAACCCTTTAACTTGCTCAAAATTTGTCACATCACAACCATCCGATGTATACAATAGAACAACATAAAGCAGTGAAGTGTTGTGAAGTGGAAGGAAAATGACACATGGTTTAATTTTTTCTTAATGTATTATTATAATTAGGCCCCGTGAGTGAAAATAGTTTGCTGAAATTACAGCTAGGAGTCCTTTGGAGCATGTCTCCACCAGCTTAGCACGTCTAGACACAAACATTTTTACCCATATTTCTGTGCAAAACTGCTCAGGCTCTGTCAGATGGATGGATAGGACGGAGTGCATCTGTGAACAAGAATTTTAAAGTCTTGCCTCAGATTCTCAGTAGGATTTAGGCCTAGACTTTGACGGGCCCATTCCTACATACTACTTTGATCTAAACCATTCCATTGGAGCTTGGATGTATTGCTTACAGTCTTTGTCCTGCTGTAAGGTGAACCTCTGCCCCAGTCTCAAGTATTTTGCAGCCTCAGACAGGTTTTCTTACCTTATTTTTCTGTATTTAGCTCCCTTCATCTTCCAATTAACTTTGACCAGTTTCCCTGTCCTTGCAGAGGCAAAGCTTCCCCACAGCAAAATACCGGCACTGTAATGATTTTACAGTGGGGATGCTGTCTTCTGGGTGATGCGCAGTACATACCGTTTTTCACATAAGCCAAAAAGTTGACCTTTGGTCTCATCTGAAAAAAGCAACTTTTTCCAGAGACTGCTCTGTCCTCTGCATTTCTTGTGGAAAACGTTTAACAGGGCCTCTCATGTCTTTACTTCAACAACAGCTTTCTTCTTGCCTCTCTTTCATAAAGACCAGATTTGCTACCTCTACTAGCTGCTAGGGCTGGGCGATATGAACCAAAAATAATATCTCAATAATTTTAAGCTAAATGGCGAAATATGATATGTATCTCAAAATAATTTTTTATATATTTTAGTATACTTCTGAGTCAAAGTTTTGTCCCAGATGCAGACACATTATTAGACAGGTGTAGGTGTACATAAGAAATGGCCCAAAAACAATCTACTGGCAAATATTAAAATAATAATCTTCCTCAAATAAAATGTGGTCTTATGCTCTTTTCCATCCTAACAAAACAAAAAACACAGCTGTAGTAATCTCGCGCCACTTGTCACTTTTTCTCTCATAAAGCACAGCACGGGTGTATGAGTTTTGTAACGTGGTTTGTTTCGGTGCAGGAGGCTGGGAAAACTTCATAGTCTGAGCTGCAGCACGCAGTTTAACACACTCTTCGTATTCGTTTTTATGGTGCGGTTTCAAATGGTGGAAAAGATGTGTAGTGCTCGAACTTTTTGGGAAGTTCGACACAGACAAATGAGGAAGGAGACAGAAGAATTGGCGGATCTAAAAGAATAATTAATATGCAATGTAAACCATTTTGATATAAACGATATACTCTCATCTCATAACTCTTTTGAAAAAAATCGCGATAGTTTTAAAATCTCGATATATCGCCCAGGTCTACTAGCTGCCTTATCAAAAGATTCTCCCACCTGAGCATTGAATCTTTGCTGCTCTTCCAGTGGTACCATTGATTTCTTGGCTATTTTTCTGATTTATTGTCTTCTTGCCAACCTGCCATTTGTTTGGAGGTCTATAGTTGTTCCATACTATTTTTCAGATGATGGATTGAATGGAGCTCTGTAAAGTGGGATATTGTTTTAGAACGTAGCCCTGCATTAAACTTGACCTGTGATCCTTGGTCTTCATGATGCTGTTTGTTCACTAATGTTCTCTTCACAGAAGAGCTGGGTTTATACTGAGATTAAACTACACACAGACGGACTCTAGTTTTTAATTAGGCAACTGGATTTTATTAATGGTATCAGAGTTAAGGGGGCTACATACAAACATACTTTTCCAATATTTCTCGGCAAAAATTTAAAAAGCCTATATCCTTTTACTTCCATTTCACAAATTTGCACAACTTTGTGCTGACAAAATGAAAAATTTCAAGGGGCATGAAGACTTTGCAAGGCACTATAATCCCACAATGTGCTCCTTGCAGTGTTTCCCTCTGCAGGATCCCAGCAGGATTGTCAGATCTTAAGACTGATATCATTTGTCCATATATAAAGGCATATTTAACAAAAACTGGATGAAGATGTAAATGAACTCCTGCCATGGCTTAGTAGGTATCCCATGCCAGCTGCTCATGGAGCAGAACCTTGCTTTTGTTTTAATGATGGGTGGGGGACAAGTCCAGAAAACAGCATACACCTCCATGATCGCGCATAATGATCATTTATATCACAGGTTTCATCTCAACAGGTCTGAAACTCAGGCCGATCTTACCAGGGACCTCCTGATCTGGGTCAGTCTGCTCTTGGCTTTGCTCTCTGCAAACTCCAGGCTGCTGATGTCCTTCAGACGAGCTTTGTACTTTCTCATCTGCTCGTTGATGATCAGCTCCACGCACCTACAGATAAAAATGAAGTCAAGTCAGAAAAGGACAAATATTCAATATTCACTTGCACTGCAGCAGATTCATTCAGCTAAAGTTAGGTCAAAAAGGTCAAATGTGATGGAGGTGTTGGACCATTTGTTGGCTGAATCTTGGACCATTTGCACGTTGCTGGACGCCACCAGGCCTCCTGGCGTTGTCGGCCATTTTGTATCCAGGACAGTCCGTTCCTACAAATCCCATCGGACACTATGGCTGATATGACGGGGTGTCCCAAGTCTGACGTCACAAGACGCTATATAGGGAGGCCTCCATTTTGAAAACTCGCCTTCAGCTGGAGACCGGGTCCGGTTACCAACATCTGAAGCATCACCTGGAGAAGTGTCCTGAGTGGATTTCATTTATTCTCCTTCGTTGGCCAACGAACAGTTCATAACTGAGGTTTCTGGAATAAGAAGGCCAGAAATTTCACTTTGCCGATCGAAGACGTGAGTTTAACACGTAACTAAAAACACAGAGTTTCGAGGAGACGAATCGCCACCTTGTTTTGTCCTAGTCGACTTTGACGGTCAGATCATATTTTCCCTTTCGCCAAGGAGGCCAGAGGACAAAGATTGACCGTTTTTCCTGAAGTAAACTGTGGACGCACAGTAACTTCCAACTTCCACCCCACTCTCTCTCAACCCCCCTCAGAAGGAAGACTTCAACAAAGTAAAACACATCCTTTTATTATTTCTTTCTTTCTTAGAAAGTCTGAGCAGGGTAGAGGAGGTTTTAGTGCGATGAGATTCGCTATTTAATCTAATGTGTCCTGAATGATATGTGCATGTAACCTTTTTATTGAAACTTTGACGTGCCGTGTTGGATGTCTGGAAGCCGCTGCGCTCCCCAGCTTTGTGTGTGTTTTGTGGGGTTATTTACCACCTGAGAGTCAGCGCAGGTACGCTGTGAGACTGGACTGTTAAAATAACCTCATGGTGAAATTCACCATTTTCTTTGTCTTCAATTTTACTGCCTAATAGCTTGCCGTCAAAAGTTTTATAACTCTTTGTCTGCTCACCTCACAGAGTTGGGGGACGTTTTATGACTGAGTTGCAGTTTGAGCTCTGCTCCCAACCGCCCCTCACCACCACATCCCTTTGTCATATTATCATTTTTCTATAACTGCTGGTTTGATCCCATACTGCTGTTTGCTTTATTTTGTTTAGATATTTTACACCTTTTGTGTAGAACTTTGCGTGTTTGATTAGGTGAAGATTATTAAATCAGAAGAACGGATTGTATCAGGGCTGTGATTTAATAAATGTTCACATAGATGGTAACAGAAGGCGTTTTGTGTTTATTTTGTGTAAGAGTGATTCGTCAGTCAAGATAAGGTTAAAAGTTCCACACATTTTGGCAGAAACTGTCGATTAAACAGCGACATCTCCGGTAATAGTTATTAATTATTACTGAGTATTTAACGGTTGTAATTATCAAAGGCGTTGAGCCACAATTACAACACCAGAAGACATCTCTGGTCTCGATTCATAAATGAGGATTTTGGTTAAGAAATTAATTTAGTCAAATTATGATTTTTAATTATAATTATTGATAAGGATTAATCAATCAATAATCATACTTCCAACAGAGGAGAAGAGAAATGAAAAAAACAAACAAATAAAATTGTAGCAAATGGACATTACAAACAAAGTGATTTTCACTACCAGTAAACACGATGAACAACACAGATCCACCTCTTGGAACCGACTCTCAATCTAATGGACATCTTCCACTGAGGTTCCTGCACTTTAGAAGCTACGCTAATTCAGACTAATGGGATTCAGTCTTTTATTAGTTTAGACTAATCCTGAAAGTTAGTTTGAGTAGCAATCCATTTGGAAAAAAGAAACGGGTTTCTTGCAACGTAGCTACATTTGCTTGTAGGTGTTTGTGAACACAGAGGATTGTTTGGAGCTAGAGTGAGACATACGCTGTAGTTTTGCTGATATCTTGGACACTCTGCAGTGGGTCGATGGTGTCAGGACAACGAAGGATGCAGGGAGCAAAGACGATGGCTAGTGCGTTGGCGGACATCCTGTTCGTCTCCTCCTGTAGGGCAATCCTGCAGTGCAAACACAGTAGCATTATTTTAATCCCAAATCCCACAGAGGAAATGCAGCAAAGACGTTGCAGTACATGAAATACAGAGTTACAGTTTTTTCACACTGTGTTTTTGCCTCATGAACTATCGAATTCTGAGACTTTTGCGCTGAGGCTGATCTTTCTAACATCACACACCTGACCAGATGGAAGATCAGACGCTCCAATGTGCTGAGGTGTGTTCTGCTGAGCTGGTCGATTACAGAGTATACGCCTCGGATCACTTCCCGCTTGTCTGGCTGGCCTGAAAACAGATGACCGACACACAATCTGAGGCCACAGAACCTAAACCAGGTTCCTGAGACAGAGGTCTCTGTCTTTTTTCAGCTAATGTTAAGCTATTAATACAAAAATTTATGAATTTGTGGCAGATATTTGTACAGTTTTGGATGGATGGATGGATGGATGGATGGATGGATGGATGGATGGATGGATGGATGACAAAATAGGACAGGGAATAAAGTCTGAACATACAGATATTTTATCCGGACCTGAAAAATATTTTCTCCAATACTTATCCAGACTGTCTGAACCCTGTTAACTACTGAAGGTAAACCAACAGCTGCAGGCTGAGCCTTTAGGCAGGAAAAACTGAAATAAAGAGCTTACCCATGGCTCTGAGGAACTCTTCGTATAGTTCAAAGGTCATGAGCGGGCTGGGCAGGTCCCGAAGCCACTGCTTGAGTACGCTGGCAATGACATGGATGTTGTAGTCATCCAGAATCACGCTGCTCACATCTACAACAAAAAGAGAAGTTTGGATACATGACCTCTGATTCCTTTGACTGCAAACGATGACCAGTGCATTGCGTATTAAACAGAGCTGACCTTAGTAATTGTAATTATTAACAGGGAGTTCTTAAGCTCTAAAAGATTTTGAGCCAGTGTTCATGTCATTGACTAAATATACGCTACAACGCGTTCAACTTTTGTTCAGAATCAGCTTCTTATCACTGGTAACGACGCAGCTTTCCTCTCACTCATTCCCGCAGCTTCATAGTGCTTTAAACTCTGAGTTCAATAGTGAAGCAAAAATGCTGGGCTTTGTTCCGCCCATCGGACGCTCAACTTCTGCATGACGATTGGATGATCTGTCTGAGGCTGAATCCCTTTTTGATTAACAGCGAAATGAGCGAATCAGCGATTTTGAAATTGAGCTTCCCCTCCTTGAAAGACCAGCATCCGCCACTGCT
Source organism: Girardinichthys multiradiatus (assembly GCF_021462225.1). NCBI lineage: Eukaryota > Metazoa > Chordata > Actinopteri > Cyprinodontiformes > Goodeidae > Girardinichthys > Girardinichthys multiradiatus. The sequence continues at coordinate 319,615 of NC_061795.1, read as the reverse complement.
TTGAGAAAATAGTCAGGAATCAGGTAGGAATCAGAAATGCACAGAAAAATTTGTTGATGACAAGAATTGGCAGATTTTATGTTTGACCAACCTGGATTAGGGATTTTGAAAGCTAGAAATAAGATCTTTTTTTCTGATCAGTGAATGGCTCATTTTTACCCACTAACAGGTTGCACTGACAATACGGTTTGCTGAGGGAGTTGTTTCTGCAGGACGACGACTAAACTTGCCACTTTTAGTATTAGTGATATGTTGTAAAAAGAAGTAAGAGGAAGAACAAAAACCATAGCAATAGCTTCAACAGGGGTTACAGGTCAGCTTATAACAAAAAGCTTAATGTATAAAAGTTAATGAGAAAGGTTGATCTGTTTTATCCTTTTAAAGAGTGAATCTGTCACAGAACGTGCTGGATGTGTGAATGTGGGCATCCTAAGAGAAGACGTACACTACAGAGAATACACATGAAGAATATTTTCAGTTAGTAATATGAACCATGCTAGTCATGCTTTTTCACTAATACAAGATGCGGAAGATAGCTTAAAATGTAATCTCTGTAATTGCTTGGTCTTTGTTCTGAAATATTTACAACATCCTGGTGAAGTACAGAGCTGTTTAGTACTGACTGCTCTCTTTCAGTGACGCAGATACAAGCCAACCTAACTTTGGGCTGTTTACGTCATTGTTTACATTTACCACAAATAGATGATTTTAAGATGGCCCCATTTATTCTAATATTAGAAAAAAAGACTTTTGTTATTCATTTTTCTTAAAATGGACTTGGTTCAAATCAATGTCAGCAGGTCACAGATTTAGAAAATCATTATTGTGCCACAAAATCTATGATCGGTGCGTTTTTAACATTTACTTAAAACAGACACAGTGTACAATGTTACCCAGCTTCTCTGCCTGATGTAAAAAACCATCCAACAATAATGACACTCAAAAAAATTACATTATCAATAGACGTACAGAAACGTAGCAAAGGTTTGGGTTGGCTGACTGTTCCGTCGTTTTGCAAATATGATAATATTTAGAAAACACTGTTTTTATGTATTAAAGACGTAATAAATAAAAAAGGATATCAGTTCAGAATATTGCAAATGTCTGACCTGTGTCCAGGCCTTGTCGGAGTTCTTTGATCTTATTGGTGGAGCCCGACTTCCTGTAGATTCCCTCCGTGTAGAGGCCGTGCATCTCAATGTAATTGATGAGTTTCTCCACCAGCTGGGGAACGGCGCGCTCCTCGCTGGTCAGACGGGACAACTCCACCCCAAACTGACGGGACGACAGCTCCGGGTCGTACTTTAACAGAAGAACACACGGGACAAAAATGGCAGCCAAAACAGAACAAATGAGACTCAAGGCTGGGGCATTTCGTTTGGTTTCAGCAACTATTCCTGAATGTAAGAAACAGATCAACTTTTTTACTGCTTCAGTTTTTGTTACATTACAAGACAAATCCCAATAGACAGGTTTATGTATGATACCTCAGGTAATATTTAGCAAAAACACAATCTGCACATTCCTAAACAAAGTTACTATCTAGAGTTGCTGACAACTACCCTGCCACGAGAAATTATTTATATTTATTGATTTTGTCAATTTTCTTTACATAACAATCACAACTTCAATGTGCTTTATTGGGAAAAATGATTAATTCCTTCAGAATGTTTTCCAACAAAAATCTGAAGAGTGTCCATGCATTTTAATTCAGCCTCCTTTACTTTGATACCCCTAAATAAAATGCAATTCAACCAAATGTATTAAGAAGTCTCGTAATTTGTAAATAGACTATCTAAGTGAAACGTACTCTCAGAATAAATGCATTGGTTCTGGAAAGGCTTCTAAACATATGGAGTAAGGTGCTCTGGTCACATGAGACGAAGCAAAACATTGGGGTCTATATGCAAAGTGCCACATGTGGCAAATAAACTAAACCTCCACATCACCCTGAATATAGCATTACCAAGATAAAACACGATGGAGGTAGTGCCATGTTGTGGGGATGCTGTTTTGAAGCAGGGACAGTGAAGCTGGTCAGAGTTGGTGTGTAAATAAATAGAGCTAAGCACATATAATCCTGGAACAAAACCTGCTGCAAAAGACACTATAGACTGGGACGAAGAGCCACCTTCCAGCAGGAAAACTGCCCTAAACATACAGCCTGTACTACAATGAAATGGTTTAGACCGAAGTATATTTGTCTGTTAAAATGCCCTAGTAAATATCCACACTTAAATCAAATTAAGAATCTGTGGCAAGACTTGAAAGGTGATGTTTACAGATGCTCGCCATCCAGTTTGATTGAAGTTAGGCTATTTTTCCATCTCTAGATGTTCAAGTGCACTGCAGCAAAATATGGTCCTGCAAAGTATTGACTCAGAGTGCTGAGTGCAAATGCACATCACATTTCATAGGTTTGTTTTAGTAAAATTCCTTTTACTTCTAATTCACAGTTATGCGCTACCTTGTATTGGTCTATCACATTAAATCCTATTAAAACACACTGAACTTTATTGTTAATAATATATGAAGGATTTAAGGGGTATGAATATTTTTCCAAAGCACTGAATAAGATCAGGACAGAGAAGAATAGCAGATTGAAAATGCTCTGCTAGAGTTTTTTGCAGCGGTGACTTTTTTTTCCTGTGTTTTGAATTTAGAAGTGACTCTCAGGGTGTAAAGTCCTTTGATACCTGAAGAAAGGAATAGAAAGAAAGAAAATTCTATCAGTATTTTCATCTTTTAATTTGCCTTAATGGTGCAAGAAAATGCAATAAATCATCATGCTTAGATTTAAACATTCTGCTTCGCAATCAAATACTGCTGCATCCCGAAACAAGAAGAAGATCTGGTTAAAACGCACCTTTTTACTGCACTTGGTGGTCATCTTGGAGCAGCACTTTCTGTGGCAGGCGTAGCGGCACACTGCAGACAAAAACAGACAACCATCAGCCTGCTTCTCCTAAAAACGGCAGAGCAACAACATCAGCCCACTGTAACAATCAAAGACTAGTGTGAAGCTTCAAGGTGTCCAGAGAGTCGGCTCTCTGCACCGCTGCAAGGAAAGCTTTGTAACTAGATAGAAGACAGATTTATGAAGGGAGAGGGAGGTGTAATTGAATTTTGATGACACTCAGGAAAGCATACGGAAAGTGTATTCAGTGGGACACCGTGTGTACTGGGAGTGTGTTGGAGTGTGCCAGGGTGGAACCAGAAACTACACACAATGATGTGAAATTCTGGGAAAGACTAGAACACGATATTGTTCCAGTTCTGCATTCTTTATTTCATGTTCTTTAATTGAATATCATATTTGGGTCAACTGATCATATTTTCCAGTGATATTTTCTGAATGTTTAGTTTTGGATCCTTACATTTGCAGACGCAGGCTCGGTCCATCATCCAGATGAGGGAGGAGCAGTACTCGCAGTAAGTAGGGATGCTATACTGAGTGGACTTAAAGATGTGGCCATTATGTTCCTCCACCTGCAGGGGGCAGCACACCCATCAGTCAGCTCAAACAAATGAACAACATCTTTCGAGGATTAGTTTTAAACTACAGGGGTTGGACAATGAAACTGAAACACCTGGTTTTAGACCACAATAATTTATTAGTATGGTGTAGGGCCTCCTTTTGCGGCCAATACAGCATCAATTCGTCTTGGGAATGACATATACAAGTCCTGCACAGTGGTCAGACAATGTTTGAACCATTGGATGCACATGGTCCTCAAGAATGGTTCGGTAGTCCTTGGCAGTGACGCGCCCATCTAGCGCAAGTATTGGGCCAAGGGAATGCCATGATATGGCAGCCCAAACCATCACTGATCCACCCCCATGCTTCACTCTGGGCATGCAACAGTCTGGGTGGTACGCTTCTTTGGGGCTTCTCCACACCGTAACTCTCCCGAATGTTGGGAAAACAGTAAAGGTGGACTCATCAGAGAACAATACATGTTTCACATTGTCCACAGCCCAAGATTTGCGCTCCTTGCACCATTGAAACCGACGTTTGGCATTGGCATGAGTGACCAAAGGTTTGGCTATAGCAGCCTGGCCGTGTACAGGTCCTTCTCAAAATATTAGCATATTGTGATAAAGTTAATTATTTTCCATAATGTCATGATGAAAATTTAACATTCATATATTTTAGATTCATTGCACACTAACTGAAATATTTCAGGTCTTTTATTGTCTTAATACAGATGATTTTGGCATACAGCTCATGAAAACCCAAAATTCCTATCTCACAAAATTAGCATATTTCATCCGACCAATAAAAGAAAAGTGTTTTTAATACAAAAAACGTCAACCTTCAAATAATCATATACAGTTATGCACTCAATACTTGGTCAGGAATCCTTTTGCAGAAATGACTGCTTCAATGCGGCGTGGCATGGAGGCAATCAGCCTGTGGCACTGCTGAGGTCTTATGGAGGCCCAGGATGCTTCGATAGCGGCCTTTAGCTCATCCAGAGTGTTGGGTCTTGAGTCTCTCAACGTTCTCTTCACAATATCCCACAGATTCTCTATGGGGTTCAGGTCAGGAGAGTTGGCAGGCCAATTGAGCACAGTGATACCATGGTCAGTAAACCATTTACCAGTGGTTTTGGCACTGTGAGCAGGTGCCAGGTCGTGCTGAAAAATGAAATCTTCATCTCCATAAAGCTTTTCAGCAGATGGAAGCATGAAGTGCTCCAAAATCTCCTGAGAGCTAGCTGCATTGACCCTGCCCTTGATAAAACACAGTGGACCAACACCAGCAGCTGACACGGCACCCCAGACCATCACTGACTGTGGGTACTTGACACTGGACTTCTAGCATTTTGGCATTTCCTTCTCCCCAGTCTTCCTCCAGACTCTGGCACCTTGATTTCCGAATGACATGCAGAATTTGCTTTCATCCGAAAAAAGTACTTTGGACCACTGAGCAACAGTCCAGTGCTGCTTCTCTGTAGCCCAGGTCAGGCGCTTCTGCCGCTGTTTCTGGTTCAAAAGTGGCTTGACCTGGGGAATGCGGCACCTGTAGCCCATTTCCTGCACACGCCTGTGCACGGTGGCTCTGGATGTTTCTACTCCAGACTCAGTCCACTGCTTCTGCAGGTCCCCCAAGGTCTGGAATCGGCCCTTCTCCACAATCTTCCTCAGGGTCCGGTCACCTCTTCTCGTTGTGCAGCGTTTTCTGCCACACTTTTTCCTTCCCACAGACTTCCCACTTAGGTGCCTTGATACAGCACTCTGGGAACAGCCTATTTGTTCAGAAATGTCTTTCTGTGTCTTACCCTCTTGCTTGAGGGTGTCAATAGTGGCCTTCTGGACAGCAGTCAGGTCGGCAGTCTTACCCATGATTGGGGTTTTGAGTGATGAACCAGGCTGGGAGTTTTAAAGGCCTCAGGAATCTTTTGCAGGTGTTTAGAGTTAACTCGTTGATTCAGATGATTAGGTTCATAGCTCGTTTAGAGACCCTTTTAATGATATGCTAATTTTGTGAGATAGTAATTTTGGGTTTTCATGAGCTGTATGCCAAAATCATCCGTATTAAGACAATAAAAGACCTGAAATATTTCAGTTAGTGTGCAATGAATCTAAAATATATGAATGTTAAATTTTCATCATGACATTATGGAAAACAATGAACTTTATCACAATATGCTAATATTTTGAGAAGGACCTGTATATTGACCCTGTGGAGCTCCAGACGGACAGTTCTGGTGGAAACAGGAGAGTTGAGGTGCAGATTTAATTCTGCCGTGATTTGGTCAGCCGTGGTTTTATGTTTTTTGGATACAATCCAGGTTAGCACCCGAACATCCCTTTCAGACAGCTTCCTCTTGTGTCCACAGTTAATCCTGTTGGATGTGGTTCGTCCTTCTTGGTGGTATGCTGACATTACCCTGGATACCGTGGCTCTTGATACATCACAAAGACTTGCTGTCTTGGTCACAGATGCGCCAGCAAGACGTGCACCAACAATTTGTCCTCTTTTGAACTCTGGTATGTCACCCATAATGTTGTGTGCATTTCAATATTTTGAGCAAAACTGTGCTCTTACCCTGCTAATTGAACCTTCACACTCTGCTCTTACTGGTGCAATGTGCAATCAATGAAGACTGGTTACCAGGCTGGTCCAATTTAGCCATGAAACCTCCCACACTAAAATGACAGCTGTTTCACTTTCATTGTCCAAGCCCTGTAAATTGCCTTGTAAAAGTATTCAAACACCCAGAACATTTTGTTACACTAGAACCTCAAACCTCAATGTGTTTTATTATAAAAAAGACCTACACAGTGCATGACTGTGAAGTGGAAGAAAAAGTTATACAGTTTTTACTATTAAAAATCAAAGCGCACATTTGATTTCAGCCCTGTTTAGAATCACAAGGTCAGGGAGATTGGATGACGATCATACCCAAACATTCATTTTCAAGATTTGTCACATATTTTTACCTAGATTTAAGGCTAAACTTTGACTGGGCTATTCTTATGCTGTGATCTAAACCATTCCATTGTAGCTGTATGTTTAAAGTAAATGGCCTTTTACATGCAGGCGACCAGAGCACCTTCTTCCATGGGTTTACTGTTTCCCCTACATGGCTTGCAGCAAACTGCATATAGGACTTCTTTTTTTTCTTAACTGTGATTAAATTTGAAATTACACGTGGAATAGTGTCAACATGGAATTTACAGGGGATGGTCAGTTAAGAGCCAAAAAGCAATTCAGAACAACAGAGAGACGTTCGTGAAAGGAAGAGCACATTTCATCTGTGGTAAAGCTTTTATGTTTCACAGTACAACTCAGACCGTGAGGGTTCTAAGAACCATGGACACAATATCAGAGTCCTACCCGCCAGCTAAACCAGCACTCCTGTAAAGTACACCTTAAGGTTGTTAATGAGAGCTTAAAAGGACTTTTTGTTTGTGATATTCCTGAATGCCTCAAAGCTCTACTGTAGACTTGACATTTCTTATAACACCAGTTTTCTTAAGTTTTCAGTCTTGTCTTTACACAACCATACAGGGCTATTCCAAACAATAGGACTTCTTATGAGTTTCTTGCAACAATTGTACTTAAACTTAGATGAAATTTTACAAAGATTGATTTTATTTATTCATTTTCGGTCATTTGAAGGCAACTGGTTACACTGGATTGTATTTAAGTATAATTGTCGATTTTTTGGAGGAAATATCTTTTAAAACCATCTCTCACTTTCCTTCCACTTCACAGTTTAACACCACTTTGTGTTCTGTCACACAAATTCCTCAATAAAATATACTGTTGCGTGACTAAAAGTGAAATAGCATGAGGGGTATGAATACTTTTTGCAAGGTACTGTATATCGGAGGACTTTAAACTCACAATGTCAGTTTCCTTCTTTCTGGATTTTTTGCGCTCACGCTTTAGAGTCTGACAGGAGATAGAAAAAACAGGTTACCTCGTGCATGTTTTGCGTCTCTTAAACTTTCAGCCCAGCATTTGTTGAATAAATAAATTCAAATCCAGTTAGCTTGAATAAATTTTAACCATTTGGTTTTCATCTTTCATACCCTTCCAATAGTCCCCTCCATGGATTTGTACTCCGTCATGAATTCATCCAGGAAGACCTTGAAGGTGTTGACCCACACCTTCACAGGCGACTCACTCCAGTCCCTCTGCTCCAGACGCATGGTCTTTTCCAGGATGTGCTCAAACAGTGCGTGCAGGTCCTTGTAGCGGATACTCCTCCCATCATCCATCTGATGGAGGTAAAATAAGGAACAATGGATTCAGAAAACAAAAAATACTTGGCAGTATCTGTCAGTATTTGATGATCACAAAAAATGTCAAATAAAACAAAAAAGGAGTGTGGCGAAGACTTACAGCAAGAGCAGTGGAGTATGAGTTGAAGATGTTGATCCTGAACTCCTTCAGTGCTTTCTTGAAGACAACATCTACCATGGTGTCCTTTTCACTGTCTTCTGAGTCCAAGTCAGCAATCTGTGGAAGCAAACTTGCTTTGAGTCAAGAATATTTTTGGGATTTCTTTAACTGGAAATGGGCACAATGATGCAACATGGCTGTTCGCTGCTTAAAGCTTTCACCCGTCTAATAGGAATAATTTGGTGGGAGGGTAAATAACCCTTCAAAATACCCTTCACCAAATAAATGACCTCTGCTATAGCTTTTGATTCGACTCCTTCAAATGCGGGCTTTTATTTTAAAGGCAAGTTTTTTTCCTGTTCTCCTTCCTGAAAGGCCTGGTAGACAACTGGCAGCCATGTTGGTGACTAATGATCAGCTGGTGTGTCCACAAGCTACGAGAAGGTTGAGAAGCGTTCTGGTACTTTGTGCCGATACGAATCTCGAAACCTAAATCACTTTTAAACTTAGGTGCCACCAGGTGATTGCAGGAAATATAGCAACATTTAGAAAAGATTCTGCACCAAAAGCTTCAAAGTATCAATATGTCACGTGACTTTAACTATACCAGTCAAAACTTGCTCCCCTTTCCAAAACGCCTTGCTTCACTTTGGAGAAGGAAGCTTCCGAGTCTTGGTATTGTAAGGATCATCACCTGTGACCAGAAGTAGCTAATTTTCAGGTTGATCAGCCCTGACTGGTGCCTAGCTGGTCAGATACTCAAACATTTGAACTTTTCCAGTCAATGAAGCTTTACCTGCCTACAGTAACAACATTCCTAAGTGTGAATACAGTTATTGAGGGAAGGAGACTCAAGGTTTGCGATTATTAGTATCAATGAGGTATTTAAAATTTTGTAAGAGGAAGCACGGAGATGTAAGCAGCTTTTTAAAGGGAAAATTGAAACTAAAACATTTTGAGACATGTTTGCGGGTTATTCAGGCTGCGAAAGAGAAAGAGAGCAAGGGTTAAAGTGGATACCAGGAAGGTCAAACAAAGTACAGCAAATTTCTAAAATGCTAACGAAAGTTTAAATTGTGAGATCAATCCTTTGGTCTTTGTTTTAAAATAATAGTAAAAAATGTGTGTTTTACACACATCTGTTTCTCTCAAAATTGTGTGTAGCCTCTGCTTTTCATATAATTAGTTAACAAAATTTAAGGGTAGGAAAGCTGGAAAACAATTTCAATTCTGTTTTCAAACTATATATATAAAATACAGGTGGGATGGCATTAAAAAAATCTAAATAATTAGAAGCTTTGTAATTTAATTAAGCACTATTTTTTACCCTGTGCAGATATCTGACACTTAAAGGAAAGTTTTATTTCATTTCCAATAACTTTTGCTTACAGACGAAACCCGTAGAGGTCAGATTAATATTATGATAATGCACTGCAATTTCTAACTGCATCTAGAATCCAGATGTCAAGATGTCTTATGGAAAGAAAACCAGCGGTTTTACCTTTCATGTTTTTCTAAATCCTGCAACTATGCTAGGAAAACTAACTTACTTCTATATTTTACAGAACAGGGTTTCTGGCATGTGGTTCTATATCCAAAAGTGTTCAACTTCTCTCTGTGCCACTCTTTACAGTCACTGGATTTTAGTGGACATTTCATTTTTAAATATATCCTTTCAGTGTGCACCAAAAGGCAACAAGAAAAAACCGGAAACACTTTCTTCATTGAAAAACTGCTGCCATAGCAACACATATGTTTAGCTGTTTTTTTTCCCCTCTCACCTTGTCGGGGTGTCTCATTCCAGCAAAGATATTCTATGGCTTCAGATTTTTAATACTGGGTCTCTGAAGTAACCATCTGCAAACTTTAACATACATTTAGACTGGTTATCCAGCGCTGTTTTCACATTACTCAGTCATTAAACAGTAGGCTACTGCTTCAGCTTTTCGCACACAAGGAGGGGGTAACACTACTTGGCTCGCACATTATTATGGGCTGCCTTGATTTCCACCATCTGATATTTACTCATTTATATACTATTTCAGATGGCATGTGAGTGTAATTAATAATGACCTTCTTCATGAGAAATTCGTTCATGGAGCGGTAGTCGTGGGCCGAGGTAAGAATGTGCAGCGAGTCGTTCTGCCACTGGGCAGGTTCCAGAGCAATGTTGCTAATTTTTAAGCTGCGGCGCCGCTTCATCTTTGGAGAGGGCTCCTTGTTCTCCTTGGTGTCCCGCATTTCCCGAGAAGGAACCACTTCCAAGTCCAGACCCTGAAGAGGAGACTTACTTTCTAGAAGACCAAAGATGGGAAAATTTGTCATTAGTTAACTTAAGATTTACTATGTGTGTTTATAAAAATTGTGACTTTTTCCCTTCCATTACCATGGATCTCACCAGCTTCACTTCTGCTGGATTGTTTCCCCCTTGACAGTTTTTTTTCGCTGTGTTTCGTCATGCTCCAGAATCGCATCTTACCTCTCATCCGGCTGAAATTAAAGTCAATTATCCACAAGAAATGGTCACAACGTCATGTTGAAAGTCATGTTTTTTTACTGCATATGTAATAAAAAAAGATACTGAAGATCCTACCTTCCATCCTGACTGGAGGATTTCCTAAGGATCTCCACTTTGCCCAAGTCTCCTGATGACATGGTCTTATGGATCTTCTTCTGCTCTTTATGAGACTGCATAGCAGAGTAAAAGAGGTTAGAAAACACAATAAACCTTCCCTTTGTCAGTTGATGAAGCTCTGGAAGGTGCCAGAAGTCATCCAGGATGCTTTAGCAGACAACGTTACTGAGACTCTCTAGGAACATGTTTTCTGTCACGTCACTGCCACTAAAATCGGTGCATTATATCGGGATTTTATTTTAGATGAGAATGAGACCAACACAAAGTAGTGCATAACGATGAAGTCGAAAGTAAATAACGTATTGGTGTTTGTTGTGTATTAGTATTCAGGCCCCCTGAGTCAATACAGCTCTCAGGGTGTATGTTTAGCATCGTTGTCCTGCTGGAAGGTGAGCCTCTTACACAGTCTCTAGTCTTTTGAAACCCACAAGATGTTTTCCTCTAAGACTGCTGCGTATTTAGCTTGACCCATTTTCCATCAACTGCAATCATCTGCCCTATCCCCAGCCACACATAGCATGTTGTGTGTTGGCCAAAAAGTTCGATTTTGGTCTAATTTGAAAGAGAACCTTCTTCCACATGCGGTGTAATGTAATGGTGTAATGGCTCGGGGCACATTGTATGAGACTTCATATGGTTTTCTTTCAACAATGGCTGTGTTCTAACAACTCCTCCAGAGTTGGCTTGCTGACAGATTCTCCCACCTGAGCCGTGGCCATCTGCAACTATTCCAGAGTTACCCTGGGCCTCTTGGCTACATTTTTTAGGTTTTGCCAGTACTGGCCTTTATTGACAGTTAGCAGGCAGGAAACGGGCAAAAAGAAAAGGGGGGAAGACATGCAGTAAAGGTCTCAAGGTCAAGAATCGAACTCAGGATGGCTACTTTGAGGACTATAGCCTCTTTAAATAGGATGGCCGCTCTACCGCTACACCACACAACTCTCCAGCTGCTTCTTTAATGAATTCCCTCCTTGCCCTGCCTACAGGATGAGGAGCCTCATGTACGAAAGACTGCGCAGCTTTCATACTAAAAGTTTGCGTTAGGGAGAAATTCTAAAACTTGCTGCGCACAAACAAATTCAGATGTACGGAACTGTGCGTAGACATGTCCCCGCACATGTAGCCTTCATACATCCATATTTGCAGCAAATTCTGCGTAGCTGCATGTGGCGCTTAAACCGCGTGGTCCCCGCCCCTAAATACATATGCAAAGGAGTATAAATAGCCAGAAGTCACCCAACACGTGTCCAAATAACCATGGCAACGGTGCTGTGAAAGTCAAAGAACTGGTTCCCTTAGCCGAAAAAACAAGAGAGACTTTGTCTACAGACCATGAGGGATATCTGTAGTCACGTACAGCAAACAAACACCTATTTGAATGACATCGGCGCCTCAAACCTGACTGAAAATCAAAGGTTTGTCGGCTTGTACCTGTTTTAGTTCTAAACCAAATGGCGCTGTCTAGCTGCTGCACTAAGCTCAATCCTAGCTCAATGGGGTAAATATGCCTCCTTTATTTTTATTAGGAAGACTGTCACACACACTGTGTGAAGAACTTTAAACCTTTAAAACCATTCAGGATGTCACATAAAAAAAAGTAATAAAAAATTACCTAGTAGCCAGCCATCGTGCATGGAGGTTTCCAACAAAACTATTATATTAGAATTATTTTGATAGTATAAAGGAATCATGAGTTGAAGAGGCCATCGTGCCACTGCATTTGCGCATCACAAATAGGTTGCACATATACTGAAAAAATTTTTCGCCTAGAGCTGGGGCCCTTATAGCAGTATGAGTGCAGTCTATAGCTCTGATGACATTCAGAAATCGGCTCCTCGCTGAGAGCCACAGTTTAGGGGAACTTTCTATATCAGAGCAACATACGAATGAGGCCGACCCATATAGTTGGCATGGCCCAGCTCAGGTATGACTGTTAAATTCCCAACTTGTTAGTCGGCTCCCTCTGAGAAGCTCCGGTTGAAAGGACCACAGCACAGTGAGAACTGGAACCGGAGACGCACGGTTACTCCTGGTTTCTCACGTGCAGAACTCCAAAATAATTGCCCTGGGGAATCTAAATCAGCTAATACGCCCTGCATCATCATGTGCCAGCAGATCAAACGTTCTCTGAAAAAACGCAAAAAAATGTCCTCCAACTGAGACAAAGCTCCCATCGTTCCACAATTACGCACAACTTTACGCAGATATTAATGGACAGGTGTGGTTGTCTCCAGCTTGTCCACCTTAGGAATCATCACACCTGACGTGTTTGGGATTAATCTGGTGATCCGACACCGTTTCCTTTTTCGGTGAGAGTGAAAGTGTCCCTTAGATGGTTCACATGCATTTTATGCTCCTCAGCGCTCAGACTGAAGATCATTTCCATCTACAGGTGACAGAAACAGAGGAAGTTTCACAGTTTACATCCGACCGAGGTTGTTTCCGTCATTTTCTGAGATGTGTTACGTTATTGTATGATGAGACGTGTGATTCAGTTTCATCGCTCTGGTTAAACCATAAAAGCTCAAACTCATGAAAAAACATCAGGTTTGATGCTCCATGAATTAAACAAAGCTGAATGGAGTCATCTTTCAGTGGATTCAGGTGAGTTTTAGTTTTCTGTAGTTTATTATTGTCGTGGTTTCCGCACATTTTCACGGCAGGTGAAACGTTTGCGTAGATTTACGCACACTTTCACGCAACATTCATTTTTGTACATGCCAAGTTGTGTGTAAAAGATTGCGCCGCAAGATTTTTGTGCACTTCGTACATGAGACTCCAGGTCACTAGCCATTTCTTTGTTGGTTTACTGTTGTGCCATACTCTGTATGGATTGAGTAGGGCTCTGTGAGATGCTCAAAGGTGGATAACCTAACCCTGCTTTAAACTTTCTCTCTGACCTGCCTGTTGTGTTCCCTTGTCTTCATGATGCTGTTTGTTCACTAATGTTCTCTAACAAACCTCTGAGACCTTCACAGAACAGCTGTTTGTAAATTAAATTGCATTATTTACTAATTAGGTGACTTGTGTAGGATTTGGTTGCACTGGATTTTGGGGGTATCAGAGTAAAGGGGCCTGAAAACTTATCCACAACCCAGCTTTAGCATTTTTATTTGAAAAAGAAAAGTGAAATTTAATTTCTCATCATTGCGCATCACAATTCTGCACTACTTTGTATTGGTGTATCACATGGAATCTCAATGAAATACATTAGAGTTTGTGGTTAAAACATGAGAAAATGTGAAGAAGTTGCATCTACTGATATAAGACATCAACAATAATGCACTAAAAGTGAGAGTGACAGAAAGTTAGGAGATTAATTTATCAGTGAGAAAATGCTTTGCTTGAAGTTTTCTCAGTTTTTAGCATGCAGGAGAGGTGGTTGCCATGCAGTGCAACATGTGATCCATGCTGATGTATTGACAGGACAGGTCCATTGCAGCAGGCCAGAATATGAGAGGACAATGCCTGACACTGCAATCTTTCACAAGACACAAACAGCCTTCGCAGTGAAAAAAGTACAGCAGGGATACACTTAAACTCTGACTTTTCCCTTCCTTTCTAACAACCTAATTTCCAACTTAAACATTTTCTAACTAAAAGATAAAACAAATTGACATCTAGATAATTTCACCACATTGTATCAGCCAAATTAAAAGAAAGCAGTTGATTGATCCCCTTATTGTTGGTGTATCCCTCTAATGAAGTAGAAGAGGTGAGATGAGGAAGGCTGTGATGTCTGGAGACAACTCTGGAACCATGCATTGCAGAAGGTAAATGACTTCTTCACCCTCACCGGTGACTGGAAATATAATGTATATAAATTAGTGCACCTATTTGTGCTGAAGGTGGTGCTGAAAGTGGGGTTAGCATTGTTAAATTAGCTTCAACCCCATCGCCACATGTGGTCAAATCCACCCAAGGAAAAGAAAAAGGGTGGAAGGAGGCGAGGGAGCAAAGTGGACAGGAATCTCGTTTGGAGGTCGAGGGACCCCAAGTGTTTTACCATCTCAGAGTCACTGTGACAGTCGGTGTCAGGGTGGGCTTGTGGGGGAGACAAGGAGGGGGGTAGCGTGCAGGAGTGTGCGGGAATGTAGTATTCATCGTCGTCATCTGACTGGGTGGCCCCCTCCGAGTTACAGCGGGTGAGGAAGTCGGAGCGTGTCCGGGACATTCGAGCTTTCTTTTTGGGGCCGGGGCGCCCCACCTGCTACCAGGTAACCACAGTAACAGATCAACACTCTGTATGGGCGTGTGTGTTTGAAGGTAACTAATGTGGCTGATAACACTGGAAAATCTCCAATGAAACATGATATGCCTTTTATAAGGTAAAAAAAAAAATCGAACTATGTGCATGCAAGTGATACATTTAGCAAGCTGGATGTTGACCCACGTTTCTCACCTCTCTGTTTCTGGATCCAGCAGATTTAGAGTCATCTCTGTGCATAGAAAGAGAGAGAGATCTCTCCTGGTTCACCAAATCCTTATCCGACCTGCAACAAACAGCCATGTTTCAGAAGGTTGGACACAAAGACTAGTGTTGTTACTTCAACCACTGGCAGATATATTGTCTTGTTTTATCACTTAAACCATGGCTCTTTAGACCCTCCACAGTGGCTTCAATAACTTTGGCCAAAAATGATTTAATGTTTAAAAATGTAAAGGTAGGTAGTTTTTCTACAATAATAGTGTAAAGAATATTTTTTGAGAAGTAATTTTTTGTCTTTAAGACGTTATTCTCTATTTCATTCCATTAAAGAAAATGTATTCATGTATGATTTTCTATGTTTTAAACCCCAAACCCCAAAATAAAATTAATCTTCTTTAATATAAAAATAAAAACAAATCCATATAGTAGATATTGCAAAAAATAAGCAATTTTATTTTGAAGGGTCATGCTTTTTCTTTAGCTGGGCCAAGGCAAACATGGCTCTTATAAAGGCTGCTGACCCCAGGTCTAGACCTTAAAAAACAAAAGACTTTCCTTCCAAACTGTAGATCTGGGATAAATCTCTTCTTCCATCATACCGAACATTATATTTTATTCCAGCATAGTGCAAAGTCCCTACTCTGTTTATTTTCTGAACCCAATCTTTAAAACCCCGGACCTAATGCTGAACAAGTACCTATGTGTGTCCATGAGGTTTTTCGTTTTTCAGCTACACTCCCATTACAAAAGAGAGAAACCAGATTTATATTGCCTTGCAAAAATATTCTTACCCATTATTGCCTTTAAACATTTGGTACAACCACAAATATTCCCTAATTAAATGACTCTTAAAGGCCGTTGACTGGTGGATTTTGTTAGGGGTATGAGAATAAAGTGGCTGAATACCTATGCATGTCAAACCTTTTAGATTTTTGTCAAATGTTCAAAAATTATACGTACCTTTCTTAAACCACACAAAATATGCACTACTTCACATTAAATCCTAACATAGTTAAAGTTATGGTAGTAAAGTGACAAAATTTACAAAAGTTCAAGGAGTATAAATACTTTTAGTAGTGGTGCATGCTGTACAGTGCTAAACTTTACTCACTTAGAGAAAGGCAGCTTGCGTCTGGGTGGAGAAAACACAGTGCTGGAAGGTTTCTCCACCATGTTCACGATCACAGTCTGAGTGGAGCTTTTCTTCTGGGCCTTTGTGGGTTTGGTATCCAGTATTGGGCTGGCCTGCTTACCTGGGAGAACAGTGGAAACACTGGACTTTGGCTGCGGGCCGATCTGGATATCCACCTTTGAGGAACAAAGTGCTGGTTCTTCTGGATTCTCTCCACGTAGCTCTGGAGTTGGAAGCTTTGACACCTTTTCCACCACAACTACATCTCTTTTTGCCTGGGGAAAGAGTCCACTGGGTTGCACTTTGTGTGTTGCTTGCCTTATGTCTTCATTGGGTGTCATACTGGAGCCAAATGATCCTGTTTGAGAAGCATCTTCTAAGGCGTGAGCTGCCAGCAGCTCTCTCTCCTCCACAGGGCTCTCTTTCTGCATACTGATCAAGACTACAACAGGCCTTCGGGAAACAGACTCCTTTCTGTCTTTATGGGTTCTGCCAAGGCTTCCAGGATTAGGTCTATTAACTGGACTTTGATCAGAAGTAATGTAAAACTTTGCCCGTGGTTCCTCTGACCTGGTTAACAACTCCTTCACAGGTTTCTCGTTGTGGTTTGAATCTCTGAGAATTTCCAGAGTCTGGGGTTGTTCATGAGATCCTGTCAGCTGGGAAGCAAACCTGCCCGAGCCTTCTGTCTCCATTTCGTCCACGCTGAGCATCTCAAAACTGCCGTGACTAGTTGGGGATCCCTGCGGTGAAAGTCTGTGATGATGGTCATCCACCTGAGCGAGACTGCTGTCGGTGACCACATCTTCTGGGAGAGAACACCCCATGCTGGTGGTTCGGACTTTGAGGAGCTCCAAGCTGAACTGAGCCTGCTCCAGCTCTCTCATGCGCCTGCTCTCTCGCTTTGACCGGTTCTTATGGCTCGTCTCGTCTATGTATCTAGATTGCTCAGAGTCCTCCTCTCGTTCTGTCTTGGTCAGATCAGTTTCCTCAGAGGAGTCTACACCAACAGAAGAATCTAATCCAGATGAGACAAAGTCCTCCAAATTCCCAGCATCCATCTCTGTCCCAGGTCTTGGCACCCGTGTGTTGAGTGTTTCCCTCTGCTCCTTTAGGCGTTTAAATCTGGAGACAGTTTAAAAAAAACTTGTGTCAAGAACATCCCTTTTCAGAGCTCTCAGAACTCTGAAGCCTAAACAATACTTATTTGGGCCACTTTGGGGCAGCAAAACATCTCTGGATGTCACCCATACATGGTTAAGTTATTCATACAGAATCAAACATTTACACTAGTATTTGGAAAAAATGTCTTGTAGCAAGCTGCACATAAACTACTTGTTATTTGGCATAGTTCTGGCTGACTGTTTGATTAATCCTCCTTTCTAAAGAGGTAGAATATCTTGGCAAAGAATGGACTTTTAAGTATAACTGACACATTTTTAACAGGGTTTTCTGGACCATTCCAGAAGCTTAAAGTTAACCTGCTCTAGCCATTCCTGCTCAGGCTAGAATAATGCTGGAAACTTGTGGTTTGCTGCAAAAAGTGTGTAGTTTCCCTGCAAAGTTCTAGAAGACATACACCAAATATATTGGGATAGTAATATAGTTCGTTCGTTCGTCGTCTTCCGCTTATCCAGGACCGGGTCGCGGGGGCAGCAGACTCAGCAGAGACGCCCAGACGTCCCTCTCTCCAGACACCTCCTCCAGCTCCTCCAGGGGGAACCCAAGGCGTTCCCAGGCCAGCCGAGAGACATAGTCCCTCCAGCGTGTCCTGGGCCGTCCCCTGGGCCTCCTCCCGGTGGGACGTGCCTGGAACACCTCCCGAGGAAGGCGTCCAGGAGGCATCCGGTATAGATGCCCGAGCCACCTCAACTGGCTCCTCTCAATGTGGAGGAGCAGCGGCTCTACTCCGAGCCCCTCCCGGATGGCCGAGCTCCTCACCCTATCTCTAAGGGAGTGCCCGGCCACCCTACGGAGGAAGCTCATTTCAGCCGCTTGTATCCGTGATCTCGTTCTTTCGGTCATGACCCAAAGTTCATGGCCATAGGTGAGGGTAGGAACGTAGACCGACCAGTAAATTGAGAGCTTTGCTTTTCGGCTCAGCTCTCTCTTCACCACAATGGACCGGCACAGCGCCCCCATTACTGTGGCAGCTGCACCGATCCGTCTGTCGATCTCCCGCTCCATTCTTCCCTCACTCGTGAACAAGACCCCGAGATACTTAAACTCCTCCACTTGAGGCAGGAACTCCCCTCCAACCTGAAGAGGACAAGCCACCCTTTTCCGGTCGAGTACCATGGCCTTGGACTTGGAGGAGCTGATCCTCATCCCAGCCGCTTCACACTCGGCTGCGAACCGCCACAGTGCATGCTGTAGGTCTTGGCTAGAGGGGGCCAGCAGGACCACGTCATTTGCAAAAAGAAGAGACGAAATCCACTGGTCCCCAAACCAGACCCCCTCCGGCCCTTGGCTGCGTCTAGAAATCCTGTCCATAAAAGTTATGAACAGGACCGGTGACAAAGGGCAGCCCTGCTGGAGTCCAACATGCACCGGGAACAGGTCCAACTTAGTGCCGGCAATGCGGACCAAACTCCTGCTCCGCTCGTACAGGGACCGGATGGCCCCTAATAAAGGGCCCCCGATTCCATACTCCTGGAGCACCCCCCACAGGGCATCACGAGGGACACAGTCGAATGCCTTCTCCAGGTCCACAAAACACATGTGAACCGGTTGGGCAAACTCCCATGAACACTCGAGCACCCTGTAGAGGGTATAGAGCTGGTCCAGTGTTCCACGGCTGGGACGAAAACCACACTGTTCCTCCTGAAGCCGAGGTTCGACTATTGGTCGGACTCTCCTCTCCAATACCCTGGCGTAGGCCTTACCAGGGAGGCTGAGGATATAGTAATATAGTAATATAGTAAAATCCACAATAAATTCAAACTTGTGTGCCCAGTTCTAGTTTTTTTTATCATAATTTCAAAAATAACAGATAATTTTTTCCTCTGGGTGGATGAGTTTGTCCCATCATGGTGTGGGGTAGGGGGTCCGGTTGTGGGTGCGGTGCTGGGTGGGGTCTGCCCTGTTGCGCCGGTGGGCGGGGGTGGCGCTGCGCAGGGCTCTTGCCTTGCCGTTGCGGCGCGCTGTGTGGTGGGGGAGCGGGGTGCGGCGGGGGTTCTTAGAGCGGGGCTGTTTGTGCAACTTGCCCTGTGTGGGTGTGGCTTCATTGGCTTCTCAGCCATGGAGTTCACCTGTGGGGGTGTGCCCCTGTGGGGGTGGGGATTTGTGCCGTTTGGGTTCGGGGGGATGTGTTTGGGGCAGGGGGGCGGGACCTGGGCCGGGGTCACCCAGGTCTGGGCAGTACCGGCGCTGTCTGCCTGCCTCTGCCCCAGGAGGGAAGGGGACTACCTCCTGGGTCCGGGGGCTGGTTGCCCTGAGGGGGTACAGGCGCCTGGACCTGGGAGTATAGAGTATGCATGGGGAGTGTGAGTGAGTGTATGACATCCATTGTTGTTATCCTTATGTTGGGTGTGAGTGATTTTATGTGTATGCATGAGGGTGGGAGTGGGTGATTGTGACTGCGTGTGGCCTGTTTTTTTTGTTTTGTTTGTTTTTTTGCAACAGATCAGCTTCCTCCCCGCCACACCGCCTGCTGGTGGTTGGAGTCTCTGCCCACTGGTGTACTTCTCGGTGTCCGCGGCCGGGTGCTTTGGTGTGGGCTGGCTCACTCCCGGTGGCTGCTTGCCGGGGCCTGGCACTCTGGGCTCTGTCGGACCTCTGCTTGGGGGGAGGTGTGTCCCGGGGTCTTGGGCCTTTGGGTCCATGGCTGGATCTGCTCGGGCGTGGACGGCTGCCGGCGGGGCCTGTGGACTCGTCGCTGCGGCCCCCTGGGGCTTCTGCACTGTCGCTGCTGGGTGGTTCCCCTGGAACTCTTCACTGCTCTTCTCCGGGGGGTTGCGGTAGTCCCGGCGGTGGTTCTCCTGGGGTTCTTGTGCTTTGGGGGGCCTTTAGATGTCTGTGGCTCGGATCTCCTCAGTGTCCGTCCAGGGACCATGGGGCAGGCCTGTGGGTCCTCACACTCGCTATTGCATATTTTTTTGGAGAAACCTTGTATACAAAAGCGCGTCCACACAAATACTCACAGGTGTTAAGCTTCAGGTGTTGACAGATACACAGATGTTCTATTTTGGGCTGCACCTCTCACTAAGTACATTTTACATTCAGAATTACCGTGTACTATTTTGTTAAAAAAAAAAAAAAAAACAGCTGCAGGTGTACAGGTTCTTCTCAAAATATTAGCATATTGTGATAAAGTTCATTATTTTCCATAATGTCATGATGAAAATTTAACATTCATATATTTAGATTCATTGCACACTAACTGAAATATTTTAGGTATTTTATTGTCTTAATATGGATGATTGTGGCATACAGCTCATGAAAACCCAAAATTCCTATCTCACAAAATTAGCATATTTCATCCGACCAATAAAAGAAAAGTGTTTTTAATACAAAAAACGTCAACCTTCAAATAATCATGTACAGTTATGCACTCAATACTTGGTCAGGAATCCTTTTGCAGAAATGACTGCTTCAATGCGGCGTGGCATGGAGGCAATCAGCCTGTGGCACTGCTGAGGTCTTATGGAGGCCCAGGATGCTTCGATAGCGGCCTTTAGCTCATCCAGAGTGTTGGGTCTTGAGTCTCTCAACGTTCTCTTCACAATATCCCACAGATTCTCTATGGGGTTCAGGTCAGGAGAGTTGGCAGGCCAATTGAGCACAGTGATACCATGGTCAGTAAACCATTTACCAGTGGTTTTGGCACTGTGAGCAGGTGCCAGGTTGTGCTGAAAAATGAAATCTTCATCTCCATAAAGCTTTTCAGCAGATGGAAGCATGAAGTGCTCCAAAATCTCCTGATAGCTAGCTGCATTGACCCTGCCCTTGATAAAACACAGTGGACCAACACCAGCAGCTGACACGGCACCCCAGACCATCACTGACTGTGGGTACTTGACACTGGACTTCTGGCATTTTGGCATTTCCTTCTCCCCAGTCTTCCTCCAGACTCTGGCACCTTGATTTCAGAATGACATGCAGAATTTGCTTTCATCCGAAAAAAGTACTTTGGACCACTGAGCAACAGTCCAGTGCTGCTTCTCTGTAGCCCAGGTCTGGGGAATGCGGCACCTGTAGCCCATTTCCTGCACACGCCTGTGCACGGTGGCTCTGGATGTTTCTACTCCAGACTCAGTCCACTGCTTCCGCAGGTCCCCCAAGGTCTGGAATCGGCCCTTCTCCACAACCTTCCTCAGGGTCCGGTCACCTCTTCTCGTTGTGCAGCGTTTTCTGCCACACTTTTTCCTTCCCACAGACTTCCCACTGAGGTGCCTTGATACAGCACTCTGGGAACAGCCTATTCGTTCAGAAATTTCTTTCTGTGTCTTACCCTCTTGCTTGAGGGTGTCAATAGTGGCCTTCTGGACAGCAGTCAGGTCTGCAGTCTTACCCATGATTGGGGTTTTGAGTGATGAACCAGGCTGGGAGTTTTAAAGGCCTCAGGAATCTTTTGCAGGTGTTTAGAGTTAACTCGTTGATTCAGATGATTAGGTTCATAGCTCGTTTAGAGACCCTTTTAATGATATGCTAATTTTGTGAGATAGGAATTTTGGGTTTTCATGAGCTGTATGTCAAAATCATCCGTATTAAGACAATAAAAGACCTGAAATATTTCAGTTAGTGTGCAATGAATCTAAAATATATGAATGTTAAATTTTCATCATGACATTATGGAAAATAATGAACTTTATCACAATATGCTAATATTTTGAGAAGTACCTGTATATTGACCCTGTGGACCTGTATAAGCAGGCAGGGTGTAATCTTGTATTCTCTTTATCCTTCTTTCTCTCCTCCACTCTTTCCTCCTTTTCTCCCATCTCTCTCTTTTTTGAGCTTAATTTTTCCTTTTCATTTCAGTCTCTGTGTCCGTAACAATTGAAATTTTCCCAAAGAAGTTTATAATAAAGTGTCTTTTATAAATATCAAGCAGAGCTTTAAAGCATTAGCTGTGATGCTCCGCCTGTGAAAGTAAATCTATTGGGCAATTTCTTGGCACTCAGACAACAATTCTGAGCAATACTCTGCCGGACAGGACACGGTAAAAACAAGAAAAGAAAAAAAAAAAAAGAAAATAACAGATAATTTTTAAAAAGTAACTTATTATGTCCTCCAACTTCCCATCCAACCTAACGGCCTAATGCTAAACTTCACCCACCTGACTCGAGCCAAGTATCCTTGGCCCATCGCCTGGAGCTGCGTCACAGAGCTGCGTGCTCTACAGAACCGGTTCTTCTCCCTGACCCGTCTCCAGGCCGTTTGAATGACCACAGCCGCCTGAATCCTGCGACGATGGCAGCAGCTCCTCCAGCTCCTCTGTATGGTGATGGCAGAGGCCCTCCACTGCAGGAACCTCCTGCGCTGCGTGTATCCCCTCCACACCGCCTGTAGACACACAGCCGCCTCCTCCTCAATGCTCGAGTCAATGCTAGACTGCCTGAGGAGACACGATCGCCACCATCGCTGCGGAGATCAACAAGGAGATAGAGAAATCGCTTTAAATTTAAGTAAAAGAGGAAAATATTTCCATCTAAATTAGAGTAATTTCATCTTTTTGATGATCTGAAAGTAATTAATGACCATCCAGAGTATTTTTGGAGAACAACCTTCATGGGTTAATGTTTAAAAGGTCAGTCAGTCAGTCATTTTCTACCACTTATTCCATAGTGGGTCGCGGGGAAGCTGGTGCCTATCTCCAGCAGTCTATGGGCGAGAGACGGGGTCACCCTGTACAGGTGGCCAGTCCATCACAGGGCAACACACTCATTCATAGACCTAAGGGCAATTTAGAGTTACCAATTAACCTAACAGGCATGTCTTTGGACTGTGGGAGGAAGCCGGAGTACCCGGTGAGAACCCACGCATGCACGGGGAGAACATGCAAACTCCATGCAGAAAGACCCCAGGCCGGGAATTGAACCCAGGACCTTCTTGCTGCAAGGCAACAGTGCTACCAACTGCGCCACCGTGCAGCCCGTTAGGGTTTAAAAGGTCTTGACCAAAAAAAAAGCACAACAGGCTTGAGAAAGCTAGGTGGAGAATAGTCAGGAATGTTGATGCTGCTAACTCCATAAGGAGAGCAAGGAAACATGCATGTGGACCCAGGGAACGAACCATCACATCATCTCACCTGGATGACATGCGCTGCTTGTCTCATGCTGACAAAGTGCTTCCTCTCCAGGACGGCCCTGAAGCGGCGCTGCAGCATGACGATCCGCCGCAGCACTTCCTGGTGGAGGAGGGTCTGAAGACGCTGACGCTCCGCCTCCCGCAGGAACACCTAACAACGCAGCAGAAGAAAAAGTTCAATCAAGTGGAGATCGTAGGAGAACATGGAAGGTGTTTTTCAGAACACGCACCATTGTGTGGCCCACTTGGTACCCAGCAGGAAGCAGGTGAATCCGTCTGAAGAACTCTCTGATGCCCGACTTGGTGGGGCTTGTTCCCCGAGGCAGCAGCACATGAAAGTGACGTACAAACTCCTGAATGACAAAAATAGTTCATGTAAAAAAGTGACTGCTTATTGTGTAGTATAAAGAATACATGTTCAGATTCACAGCAGGAGAGGATTACCTGGAAGGTGTACTTGATGCTGTATCCTGACTGTCGGATCCGGACTGTTTCAAGCATTCCTGTGTACCTCAGCTGTCTGAGCACCAGAGTGTCGTTGAAACGCAGCGGGAGCTGAGGGACAAAAACAGATGAATGAGGTAAAAAGGAAACATAAGGACTGTTTTATGATGACTTATTTATGATAATTGAGCTGTAGGAAATACCTTGTCAGCGTTGGAGCGGATGCACTTGACGAAGTACGGCTCCGACTGATCAAGAGTCTCCATCAGCTTATTGAGTGAAGCCTGGACACAGAACAATAGCTCAGTGAATTCACATCCATCCATCCATCGCTCCATTTATCCCTGCATCCATCCATCCATCGCTCTATTTATCCCTGCATGCATCCATCCATCCATCCATCGCTCCATTTATCCCTGCATCCATCCATCCATCCATTCATCCTTCCATCGCTCCATTTATCCCTGCATGCATGCATCCATCCATCCATCGCTCCATTTATCCCTGCATCCATCCATCCATCGCTCTATTTATCCCTGCATGCATCCATCCATCCATCCATCCATCGCTCCATTTATCCCTGCATCCATCCATCCATCCATTCATCCTTCCATCGCTCCATTTATCCCTGCATGCATGCATCCATCCATCCATCGCTCCATTTATCCCTGCATCCATCCATCCATCCATCCATCGCTCCATTTATCCCTGCATCCATCCATCCATCCATCCATCGCTCTATTTATCCCTGCATGCATCCATCCATCCATCCATCCATCGCTCTATTTATCCCTGCATGCATCCATCCATCCATCCATCCATCGCTCCATTTATCCCTGCATCCATCCATCCATCCATCCATCGCTCCATTTATCCCTGCATCCATCCATCCATCCATTCATCCTTCCATCGCTCCATTTATCCCTGCATGCATGCATCCATCCATCCATTGCTCCATTTATCCCTGCATCCATCCATCCATCCATCCATCCATCGCTCTATTTATCCCTGCATGCATCCATCCATCCATCCATCCATCTCTCCATTTATCCCTGCATCCATCCATCCATCCATCCATCGCTCCATTTATCCCTGCATCCATCCATCCATCCATTCATCCTTCCATCGCTCCATTTATCCCTGCATGCATGCATCCATCCATCCATCCATCCATCCATCCATCCATCGCTCCATTTATCCCTGCATGCATGCATCCATCCATCCATCCATTCATCCTTCCATCGCTCCATTTATCCCTGCATCCATCCATCCATCCATTCATCCTTCCATCGCTCCATTTATCCCTGCATGCATCCATCCATCCATCCATCCATCGCTCCATCTATCCCTGCATGCATCCATCCATCCATCCATCCTTCCATTGCTCCATTTATCCCTGCATGCATGCATCCATCCATCCATCCATCCATCCATCCATCCATCCATCCATCCATCCATCCATCGCTCCATTTATCCCTGCATGCATGCATCCATCCATCCATCGCTCCATTTATCCCTGCATCCATCCATCCATCCATCCATCGCTCTATTTATCCCTGCATGCATCCATCCATCCATCCATCCATCGCTCTATTTATCCCTGCATGCATCCATCCATCCATCCATCCATCGCTCCATTTATCCCTGCATCCATCCATCCATCCATCCATCGCTCCATTTATCCCTGCATCCATCCATCCATCCATTCATCCTTCCATCGCTCCATTTATGCCTGCATGCATGCATCCATCCATCCATTGCTCCATTTATCCCTGCATCCATCCATCCATCCATCCATCCATCGCTCTATTTATCCCTGCATGCATCCATCCATCCATCCATCCATCTCTCCATTTATCCCTGCATCCATCCATCCATCCATCCATCGCTCCATTTATCCCTGCATCCATCCATCCATCCATTCATCCTTCCATCGCTCCATTTATCCCTGCATGCATGCATCCATCCATCCATCCATCCATCCATCCATCCATCGCTCCTTTTATCCCTGCATGCATGCATCCATCCATCCATCCATTCATCCTTCCATCGCTCCATTTATCCCTGCATCCATCCATCCATCCATTCATCCTTCCATCGCTCCATTTATCCCTGCATGCATCCATCCATCCATCCATCCATCGCTCCATCTATCCCTGCATGCATCCATCCATCCATCCATCCTTCCATTGCTCCATTTATCCCTGCATGCATGCATCCATCCATCCATCCATCCATCCATCCATCCATCCATCCATCCATCGCTCCATTTATCCCTGCATGCATCCATCCATCCATCCATCCATCCATCGCTCCATTTATCCCTGCATCCATCCATCCATCCATCCATCCATCCATCGCTCCATTTATCCCTGCATCCATCCATCCATCCATTCATCCTTCCATCGCTCCATTTATCCCTGCATGCATGCATCCATCCATCCATCGCTCCATTTATCCCTGCATCCATCCATCCATCCATCCATCCATCGCTCTATTTATCCCTGCATGCATCCATCCATCCATCCATTCATCCTTCCATCGCTCCATTTATCCCTGCATCCAGTCATCCATCGCTCCATTTATCCCTGCATGCATCCATCCATCCATTCATCCATCGCTCCATTTATCCCTGCATGCATCCATCCATCCATCCATCGCTCTATTTATCCCTGCATCCATCCATCCATTCATCCATCGCTCTATTTATCCCTGCATGCATCCATCCATCCATCCATTCATCCTTCCATCGCTCCATTTATCCCTGCATCCAGTCATCCATCGCTCCATTTATCCCTGCATGCATCCATCCATCCATTCATCCATCGCTCCATTTATCCCTGCATGCATCCATCCATCCATCCATCGCTCCATTTATCCCTGCATCCATCCATCCATTCATCCATCGCTCTATTTATCCCTGCATGCATCCATCCATCCATCCATTCATCCTTCCATCGCTCCATTTATCCCTGCATCCAGTCATCCATCGCTCCATTTATCCCTGCATGCATCCATCCATCCATCCATCCATCGCTCCATTTATCCCTGCATCCATCCATCCATCCATCGCTCCATTTATTCCTGCATGCATCCATCCATCCATCCATCCATCCATCGCTCCATTTATCCCTGCATCCATCCATCCATCCATCCATCGCTCCATTTATCTCTGCATGCATCCATCCATCCATCCATCCATCGCTCCATTTATCCCTGCATCCATCCATCGCTCCATTTATCCCTGCATCCATCCATCCATCCATCGCTCCATTTATCCCTGCATCCATCCATCCATCCATCCATCCATCCATCCATCCCTGCATCCATCCATCCATCCATCGCTCCATTTATCTCTGCATGCATCCATCCATCCATCCATCCATCGCTCCATTTGTCCCTGCATCCATCCATCTTTCCATCGCTCCATTTATCCCTGCATGCATCCATCCATCCTTCCATCGCTCCATTTATCCCTGCATCCATCCATCCATCTTTCCATCGCTCCATTTATCCCTGCATGCATCCATCCATCCTTCCATCGCTCCATTTATCCCTGCATGCATCCATCCATCCTTCCATCGCTCCATTTATCCCTGCATGCATCCATCCATCCTTCCATCGCTCCATTTATCCCTGCATGCATCCATCCATCCTTCCATCGCTCCATTTATCCCTGCATCCATCCATCACTCCATTTATCCGTGCATCCATCCATCGCTCCATTTATCCCTGCATCCATCCATCCATCACTCCATTTATCCGTGCATCCATCCATCGCTCCATTTATCCCTGCATGCATCCATCCATCCTTCCATCGCTCCATTTATCCCTGCATCCATCCATCCATCACTCCATTTATCCCTGCATCCATCCATCCATCGCTCCATTTATCCCTGCATCCATCCATCCATCACTCCATTTATCCGTGCATCCATCCATCGCTCCATTTATCCCTGCATGCATCCATCCATCCTTCCATCGCTCCATTTATCCCTGCATCCATCCATCCATCACTCCATTTATCCGTGCATCCATCCATCGCTCCATTTATCCCTGCATGCATCCATCCATCCTTCCATCGCTCCATTTATCCCTGCATCCATCCATCCATCACTCCATTTATCCCTGCATCCATCCATCCATCCATTCGCTCCATTTATCTCTGCATGCATCCATCCATCCATCCATCCATCCATTCATCCATCCATCACTCCATTTATCCCTGCATCCATCCATCCATCCATCGCTCCATTTATCCCTGCATCCATCCATCCATCGCTCCATTTATCTCTGCATGCATCCATCCATCCATCCATCCATCCATCCATCCATCGCTCCATTTATCCCTGCATCCATCCATCTTTCCATCGCTCCATTTATCCCTGCATGCATCCATCCATCCTTCCATCGCTCCATTTATCCCTGCATCCATCCATCCATCACTCCATTTATCCGTGCATCCATCCATCGCTCCATTTATCCCTGCATCCATCCATCCATCCATCGCTCCATTTATCCCTGCATCCATCCATCCATCCATCCATCCATCCATCCATCCATTCATCCATCCATCGCTCCATTTATCCCTGCATCCATCCATCGCTCCATTTATCCCTGCATCCATCCATCGCTCCATTTATCCCTGCATCCATCCATCCATCCACCCATCCCTGCATCCATCCATCCATCGCTCCATTTATCCCTGCATGCATCCATCCATCCTTCCATCGCTCCATTTATTCCTGCATGCATCCATCCATCCATCCATCCATCCATCCATCCATCCATCGCTCCATTTATCCCTGCATGCATCCATCCATCCATCCATCGCTCCATCGCTCCATTTATCCCTGCATGCATCCATCCATCCATCCATCCATCCATCCGCTCATGTTGTTGTAGTATATTAGTCCTTCCAGCAGAGAGCGGCAGCGGCACTGACCTGGAACTGAGCACTGATGCTGGGCGGTTTCTTTTTCTTGTGCAGGTGGAGCAGCGACTTGGTGATGCGGTCGTGGAGCGTCACGCTGCTCAGGTAGCGCAGAGACTTCACATCCAACAAGTGCTGCACAGACAAAAGCAGGAATCATATAAAGCTTTGTAAAACAGTGTTTAATGGATCCCTGCAACCATTGTAATGTTGTCAGATAAGTGTCTTCTTACCTTGGGAAGGGTTGGTTTGCTTTTGCAGTTTTTGTTTCTCCTAAACAAGAGATGCAGAGCTTTAATAAGCAGATCCAAACTGCTGAATAATGTTTATTTAAGAGGAATTCTGTGATGTTAGTTAAGTGCGTTGTTACTTACAATAGAATACCCTGAGCTCTCTCTAGGAGCTTGCTGCTGCCTGAGTTCAGGAAGATCCCCTCTTCCTCCAGGGCAAGGTTTCCTGATGAAGAGACGCGACTCGATCGCAAGCTGCGACTGTTACATCCAATTCCATAGCCATCCCTACACAGAAACATGTAGAGGGAGCACAGTGAAGGCATGGCATTGATTCGGTGTGTATTGTTAATTATTCAAGAAAGGATTTCAAATCTTCTGTGGTCTACTGTACTGACCAGCTGGCCTTCTCATTCAGGGCATTGGTGCCTTGGAGATCTGACAAAGGTGTTCGAGGATTTTTCCGAGCGATACCTAGATTTAGAGAGATCACAGATGGTTTTAACAATTTCTTTGAACTGTTTTTGTTCAGGATGGAATGATCAAACAACTCGACAAGTTTAAGGATTTATATAAATAAGAATCAGTTGCATTAAATTTGTATTTATTGTTGCTTTCCTCTCATCCACAAGTGGTCAGCATTACACATACTGTCTTGTGTACACTTCCTATCTACATACAGCCTCCACTTTTATTTGTTTAAATGTCCCTTCATAAGTTGCACCTCTAATTCAGCTGCTAAGAACCTCCTGGCATATTTCTGTCAGGATTCTTGACCACTTGTTAGATGTTGTAGAGTTATTTTGTGTGTTTGGATGGACTTGGCTTTTATGCATACTCCACAAATTTTCAACAGGGTTGAGGACCAGGCCCTTCCAGAAGCTTAATGCTAGCCTGCTTTATCCATTCTGTGACCAGTGTTAATGTGTGTTTGGGATAAACTTGTGACCAAATTTCAACAATCCGACCCAAAGCGTCACCCTCAGAAAAAAAAAAACAACAAACTAATGAATTAGGATGTTTAGCTATTATAACGCTGAGTCCACCAAGGCATGAGACAATCACTTTGACCTGACAATAATCACAAACACACATTCAAACTGGTTTTAGAATGGATAAAGCAGGCTAGCATTCAGATTCTGGAATGGCCCTGACCTCAACCATGTTGAAAATGAATAGACTTTGACTAAAAGCCAGGTCTATTTCATAAAACCAACCAAATTAAATTAACTCCACCAATGCAGAAGAGCAGTGACATATCTATTTCTTCATTTAATCCACAATTAAATCAATTTCTCCTCTTGTTTTACGCTGGGTCTTAAATTGTGGTGTTGCACATAAAGCAGTGGAATAGGTTACATTCATGGCTTAGTCTTTAGACAGTCTTCTGAAGCTAAACCCAGATATAGTAAAACGAATGACAGAGCATAACCAGAACATCTGTGCGTGTTATTAACCTCTGCCGGCTCAGAGAGCCTGTGACATCTGTGTGATCACTCGTGCATGGGGGCATTACTGGTAGCGAGTTTTGTTCAGAGGTGAGTCAATGCATCCAGAGCTCAGAGGGGTTCAGATTGTGATTTCCTATTAACTGCTGTTGATAAATCCGGCATAATGAGAGACTAAAGACAATAAAAAAAATCGATTTTTCTCAACATTCTTCCAGCGTAGCTTCGATTTGAATTTTCAGACTGACTTAAACTGTTAGTGAATGCCTCTGGATTGCATTCCCATTGACAGGAAGATCTTTTTTTATTCTTGCAAGATAAAAGAAATATTTAGCAGACAGAATTTAAGACAAAGTCAAATACAGCTATTGTAACACAAGCTTTGTAAAGAGTATTCATTTAATCTCTAAAATCTATATTTAGATTATGTTAGATTTTTTAAGCCTGCAGTCAGACAGTTGACATTTAAAATCAAATGCTGAATGTTAAGATAAAAAGATCCCACAGAATTGTCTTGTTCTTTTTCATGTGAATTACATTCATATGCAAATCTTCGGGAAGTTTGCTTAGCAATACATGAAAACAAAAAACATGAAAAAACACACAGAAATATCTAAAAACCTAACTGATACTCAGGTGCAGCTGGGCAGAGGAACTCAGCTTTTTATGCAATTTTGATTTCATCTTTTGCCAAAACTGTTGAAAAAGTTGGAGTTTTGTCCATTTACTTACTGTATTTTTCATCTTTACATCTCTGAAGGATCTCAAGGCTCCTCTGGTGAACCGGGTGATGAATGAAGCTAAAGCTGTCAACAGTTTTGACTACAGGGCAAGGGACCGCTGCATCGTTGCCTAAAACACAAAAAATAAAATCATAGACAGGACACCAAAGACAGGGATCAGAAGCTGAATTTAGTGAGGGTTCGATATAATACATAACGAATGCATTGATCAGGACTCGGATTGTATCAAGACATCCCTATAATTAACTCAAATGCTGAACTGAGTCCCTTTGTTATCAAAACTCTAGTTCCTTCATGTAACGACTTTTTGGGGCTCGACGGTCAACTGTGCCTCACCGGTTTTTTTGTGAATGTGTCTGCGGCCAGCCTCTCTGAAAGCTACAATGGCTCTGAAGTAGGCCCGCAGCACGGCCCAGCGGAAGGTTGCCACAGGGTCAATCCCCATCAGGCTGCAGATGAAGGCCTTCCTGCTGCTCTTCAGCAAGGCAACGATGTCGGGCCTCATGTGGTCAGTGTTCTTCTCCCTGAAGTCCTGAATAAAAGAGCAACATGTAGCCGACTTTAGGGACTTCACATGAACACATTAGCAACACTGCAGCAAATGATTCAGTCTGTATCTTCAACACCTGGAACGCATGTTTTGCTGTGAAAGTTAACATAAAACCATGCAGCCTAAGGATCATACCCAAGTGTTTGTTAAGCAGTGGAAAAACATTTAGCAGCACAGTTTGCTAGAGTTTGAACTACTCATGGTCCAAGGTTTTGCTGCTGTTACCCCGTAATTACAGGAAGAGAATTGTAGAGTTAAATGAATAGTTTCACATTTTCAAATTGTGCTATCTTTGTTAGGGTTCAAAATATTTTTTCACAGCATGCCTAACTATCTTTTAACATGAATACTTGTTTATCCCAACAACAATTTAATGAAAACTTGACAACATGTAAACAATTCAGTTAACTTTCACAAGTCTCTGTTTAATATTTAGCATGTCCAGCTCATTACAGATATACTACAGATACTCAGAAGAGGACGCTGTGGTCAGATGAGACTATAATACCCATTTTCGCCAATATGCAAACGTTTCGTGTGGTGGAAAACTAACACTGCCCCCACAGAGAAAAAGGGTGGTGGTAGCATCGCGCATTGGGAATTCTTACAAAATGTAAAAAAAAGTCAAGGGGAACCCTCCCTGTATGATAACACGGGTAGGAATTACAAACCCCTATCCTCTCCTCCTGTGATGGAAGTTCGTCACATTCATTTCACTTCACGGCTCTCGGCAGACATGAGATACTTTTCCACAGCAGTGATAATCAGCTGTAGATTTATGTCATACAGTCAAACAACACTCCAGCACATGTGCTTCTCATCAGCACACAGCTGGACTGAGACTGAGAATTAGATCTGCCCACAAAAGCCGGTCGACAGAGCAACAAGTAGAAGTGATGCTGCTTTCTGCACTTTCATCTAATGGCTATATTGTTAGAGGCTTCGGGTATCATAAGGTGAACTTCATTCATTAGGCTGCTAGTATGTCAAATAGTGGCATATTCATTGATTCTTCAAACATCTTTTTGTAATTTCTAATAATTTAAATACTACTTATTGAATCAGTTATCCAGATAAACAATAGAAGCAGCTCTCTCACTTAACAGCCAAGATTCTAAATTCCTGGCTGCATCTAATCACGAAGTGTTTTCCTAGGAGAGACTTCCCAAACCTGAAAGCAGCGGAAAATTTTGACACAGGACAAATGGTCACAAACTCATCCATTCGTCTTTGCAGCGTTAGACAAACCATAACGAATTACACACTGGTTCACATGCTATTTTCTAGGAACATTTAATTCCCTGAGGTCTATATGTGACACAGATACGATATGATTCGGAGCCCTATTTATCTTAGCTTCCCTTCAAAATGGGAAAGATACAAGAAACTGCCATTTATATAAAAGGTAGCTCTCCGCTGATCTATATCAGTTAGAGAATTGCTACAAAAACAACAGCCCATATTTGCAACCAGAGTAATAGGTAAACAGCTTGAAACACTGAAAATGGGGCTGAACAAGACTGAACCCAGGCTTATGTTGCCACCATGCAGAGTGAGGATGATGGTAAGGGAGGTAAAAAAAAAAAATATTGAGAGCTCACTGTTAGTGACCTGCTGCAAAAAGTGACCTACTGGTGTAGTGAATACATCAACAACAAGATGGCGCCGCAGATGGTCGCCTCGGCGTGTTGGTGCGCATTGTTTTGTTTAGTTTTTTGCTTTAAAACGGTCTTCTGTGATGGTACCCGGAGCTCTCTCACCAGAGAAGAACTCATGAACATCAGGGCTACTACACCAGAGGAGTTATTTCCAACATTTCTACCTACTGCTCTGGAATATTTGGACATTCTGGTCAAAGGTGCGCTCACCTTTGTTCACGCGGTGAAACGCCAGAAGAGAGGGAAACGGGCTGGGGTGCTGGTACGTCTTCGCCAGCGTGGACTACGAACAC
Organism: Girardinichthys multiradiatus; assembly: GCF_021462225.1. Taxonomy (NCBI): domain Eukaryota; kingdom Metazoa; phylum Chordata; class Actinopteri; order Cyprinodontiformes; family Goodeidae; genus Girardinichthys; species Girardinichthys multiradiatus. Next base: position 286,008 of record NC_061795.1, on the reverse strand, counting down.
CGTTACCTGGAATATTTCTCTCTAACGTGCGCTCACTTCCCAACAAAATGGAGGAACTACAACTGTTGTTGGGGAAAAACAGGGACTTTTATTCATCGGCAGTTTTGTGCTTCACGGAGACGTGGCTGTGTGGATTAATACCGGACTCTGCGCTGCAGCTGGCAGGATTCCAGCTCTACAGAGCGGACAGAGACACGGAACTCTCCGGCAAAGCGAAAGGTGGAGGAATCTGTTTTTACCTCAACAGTGGTTGGTGCAACGACGTGACAGTGATTCAGCAGCACTGTTCTCCAGACCTGGAAGCCTTCATCATAAACTGTAAGCCTTTCTATTCCCCCTGTGAGTTCGCTTCGTTCATCCTGGTCGGTGTTTACATCCCACCGCAAGCTAACGTGCAGGTCGCACAGCGCATGCTCGCCGACCAGATACTGAGTGTGGAGCGGACCAACCCGGACTCCTTAGTTATCGTCGTTGGTGACTTTAACAAAGGTAATCTCACCCATGAACTCCCCAAATATAGACAGTTTATAAAATGTCCGACCAGAGAGGACAACATTCTGGATCACTGTTACACCACCATCAGAGACGCTTATCACGCCGTCCCACGTGCTGCACTGGGCCAATCCGACCACATCATGGTCCACCTGATTCCTGCATACAGGCAGAAACTAAAGCTCTGCAAACCTGTTGTGAGGACGACAAGGAAGTGGAGCAGTGAGGCTGTGGAGAATCTCCAGGCGTGTTTAGGCTGTACAGACTGGGATGTGTTCAGGACTACTACCAACAGTCTGGACGAGTACACAGAGGCTGGGACTTCCTACATCAGCTTCTGTGAGGACAGCTGTGTACCATCATGCACCAGGGTGAGTTACAACAACGACAAACCCTGGTTCACAGCTAAACTCAGAAGGTTAAGACTGGATAAGGAAGAGGCCTTCAGGAGTGGGGACAAAGACATATACAGAGAGGCCAAGTACAAGTTTGGCAAGGCAGTGAAAGAGGCCAAACGACTGTACTCTGAGAAGCTCCAAATCCAGTTCTCAGCCAACGACTCTGCGTCTGTCTGGAAAGGGCTCAAGCAAATCACCAACTACAAGCCGAAAGCCCCCCACTCCATCAACGACCGACGCCTCGCCAACGACCTGAACGAGTTCTACTGCCGCTTTGAAAGACAAAGGGACAGTCCTGCAACCATCTCCCACGACGCCCCCCAACAGCTGCAGCCACAATCCACCACCCCCACCTCCCCAACCTCAAGAGGGGCCTTGGCACCTCCAACCCCCACCAGCCCCCTACCCACGCCGAGGACGGCTCTTTCCATCCAGGAGAGGGACGTCAACAAACTCTTCAGGAGACAGAACCCCCGGAAAGCTGCTGGTCCGGATTCTGTCTCACCAGCCAGCCTGAAGCACTGCGCTGATCAGCTGTCTCCAGTCTTCACAGACATTTTTAACACCTCACTGGAGACATGTCATGTGCCAGCCTGCTTCAAGTCCTCCACCATCGTCCCTGTTCCCAAGAAGCCAAGGACCACAGGGCTTAATGACTTCAGACCCGTCGCCCTGACCTCTGTGGTGATGAAGTCCTTTGAGCGCCTTGTGCTCTCACACCTAAAAGACATCACCGACCCCCTCCTGGACCCCCTGCAGTTTGCCTACAGAGCCAACAGGTCTGTAGATGATGCAGTCAACCTAGCCCTTCACTTCATCCTCCGGCACCTGGACTCCACAGGAACCTATGCCAGGATCCTGTTTGTGGATTTCAGCTCTGCCTTCAACACCATCGTCCCAGCTCTGCTCCAGGAGAAGCTCTCCCAGCTGAGTGTGCCCGACTCCACCTGCAGGTGGATCACTGACTTCCTGTCTGACAGGAAGCAGCGCGTGAGGCTGGGGAAGCACGTCTCTGACTCCCTGACCATCAGCACCGGTTCCCCCCAAGGCTGTGTTCTCTCTCCTCTGCTCTTCTCCCTGTACACCAACAGCTGCACCTCCAGTCACCAGTCTGTCAAGCTTCTGAAGTTTGCGGACGACACCACCCTGATCGGACTCATCTCTGATGGTGACGAGTCCGCATACAGATGGGAAGTGGACCATCTGTTGGACTGGTGCAGCCAGAACAGCCTTGAGCTCAACGCTCTAAAGACAGTGGAGATGGTTGTGAACTTCAGGCAGAACCCAGCCCCACCTGCCCCCATCACCCTCTGTGACTCCACAATTGACACTGTGGAATCTTTCCGCTTCCTGGGAACCATCATCTCCCAGGATCTCAAGTGGGAGCCAAACATCAGCTCCCTCATCAAGAAAGCCCAGCAGAGGATGTTCTTCCTGCGGCAGCTGAAGAAATTCAACCTGCCAAAGACTATGATGGTGCACTTCTACACAGCCATCATTGAGTCCATCCTCACCTCCTCCATCACCATCTGGTACGCCGCTGCTACAGCCAAGGATAAGGGCAGGCTGCAGCGTGTCATTCGGTCTGCTGAGAAGGTGATTGGCTGCAGTCTACTGTCGCTCCAGGAACTGTACACCTCCAGGACCCTGAAGCGGGCAGGGAAGATTCTGGCTGATCCCTCCCACCCCGGTCACAGACTCTTTGAGACTCTCCCCTCTGGCAGGAGGCTGCGGTCCATCCGGACCAAAACCTCACGCCACAAGAACAGTTTTTTCCCATCTGCCACCAGCCTGGTTAACAAAGCCCGGAAACCACCCTGACATTCCCCCTTTCCCCCACACCCCCCCTTTTTTTGCTGACAGGACACCTGTAACCTGTAACTCTATGCGTTACATTAACGCTCAGCTTGGACTCCTGCTTACTTGCACTGCCATACTTGCACAATGATCACCTGCACTGTTGTATTGCTCTTGCATCTTATACTGCTCTATATTTACTCTCACTCACTTAAAACTGTGCACTTATATTTATATTATATTGTAGATATGTTTATACTGTTTAATTTGTACTGTATTGCACCGACTACGCCAAAACAAATTCCTTGTATGTCCAAAAACGTACTTGGCAATAAAGCTTTTCTGATTCTGATTCTGATTCTGATCAAGTCTCCATGACAACGGTTTTACGGCATCCTGGGTATGTATGAAGGAAAAGTCTTTTCTGCCCCACCATTACAAACATTAAACGATTGGAGCTTGCTAAACCTTACTCTGGGACTTTAACTAAAACCATGTTCTTTGGTCAGATGATATAAAACACTCCAGGTGGGTTCTGGCAAACAAAAGCATAGAATATAGAGAAGGGCCTATAAAGGATTAATAAAGTGCCATTCTATTCTATGCCCAGTGTTAAGTATAGTAGAGGATCTGTGATGATGTGGACTCTTTTAAAGACCCTGGGAGCCTTTCCAAAGCATTGTGATGAAATAATAGAAGATGTGAAATAAAGATCTGGTGGCCTCTGCCATAAAACTAAAAATGGGTCGTCACTGGGTCATTAAGCTGGATAATGATCCAAAACATATGACAAATCAAAACAGAAATGCTTCAGCAGACACAAAATCAACCTTCTTTCTTTTCACCTCATTCCCCAGACCTAAAGCCTATAAGAAAAGCTATGTGACAAGCTAAAGAGCCAAAAACATAAAACTTTGAGTTTATTTATTTTGTGGCTTTTGATCCTTCTTTACCAGGGATGCCAATAAATGTGGACAGCCCTGTGCACAAGCAGCTGATGGCAACTCACCTTGACTCCATACTTGACTTTCCCGGCGTAGTGTCTGATGATGAAGGCGGGCTCCATGACGGCAGGGAACTCGATGTAGCTGTTTCCTTCATGCTGACGCTTGAACTTGTCCAGCAAGGTTTGATTGGAGGCCTGCGGGAAACTAGACAGCCAGTTTTTATGTGTAATCTCTGTGGTGTAACATGGATAAATCTCATCGTTAGACTTTAGAGCATCAAACAACTGGAACAGACAGCAAACAAAATGGTACTCTGATTTTTAATTCATTGTTGCATGTCATCCATTTTAAAGTGGAAGCGACATACAGTAGCACATCCAACCTCTTCTTACATTTAATGCTTCCTTAGCTTCATGTTACATTTATTTTTGACCCGCTGAACATTACGGCCTGCAGATTTCAAGGGGAGCTTGCTTGAATCAAAAAAGGAATACATAATGTAGATTCAGAAAACTTAATTCCTCAAACCCTCAGGGAAATTATTCCCTCACAAACTCACCATTGTGGGCCAAATCTAACCAGTTCCTGTGGCTCCCCTTGCACATTCTTCTTTGGTGGTTTCACCTTTGATTCATGGACATTTTACCCATCTGCCACTAACCTTTGCTGGCCGGATCAACATTCCAGGGGACATTTCATATCATCTAAACCTCTCCTCCCTTAACCTCGTAAAAACACTCCAGGTTAAAAAATATCCTCAAGGGTCGTAAAGTCCGATGCTATTGCTGTAGAGAGGAACCCGCCCCCATCAGTCCTCCTACACCGTGGTAACTTAATCCATCTCTCAAGAGGCCCTGGAGCCCCCGCTAGTTTCACTAACTGTGAATGATGAGATCTCTAAGCGTCTTCCCCTCTTTCTCTGTAATCAGTTAGCATGAAGCTTCATCCACTGGTAGAGGGGGGCTTGGGGGGGGTGGGAGTTGAGCATGGATCTCAATGTCGACCCAAATTCTCCAAAAACAACTCCCTCGTTTCAAACACAGGAAGAGAAATCCATTCACAGCATCTATAGAGCATTTGTTCTGTTCAGGGCATTGTTAGATCCAAACAATGCAGCTACACTAAGTATTCACACCCACTGAACATTTTAACACTTTGTACTGCAAACATTAATGCATTTTTGGGGGATTTTATGTGGCAGCCAAACACAATGTAGCAAATAATTGGGAAGTACTAGGAAAAAGATGAACAGTTTTCCTTTGTTGTTCTTTTGTTTGTCTTTTACCAAGAACATGAAAAGTGCGTCAGATCCATGTATTCAGCCATTTATGTATAACTTAATCTTAGCATAATCTCCAGCTGTTCTATGAAAGCCTCAGCGGTTTGTTAGAGAACATTAGTGAAGAAACAGCATCATGAAGACCAAGGAAAACAGAAGACAGGTTATGACAAGTTGTGGAGACATTTAAAGCAGGGTTAGGTTACAAAACAATATCCAAAGCTTTGAACATCTCACTGATAACGGTCTAATCTATCATCTGATCATGGAAGGAGTATGATATAGCTGCAAACCTACCAAGCCATGGTTGCCCACCTAAACTAACAGGCTAGCATGAAGAGAATTAAACAGACTCACAGCAATAAGCCCCAAGAGAACAACCATCAGTGAAGATTCATTCTTCTAAGATGAGAGCAAAATGAGGCCTTTAGGCCCACTTTCAAAATGGTATGTGTGTCAGCAAAACACTGCTCATCACCCTGAACACATCACCTCCCACTGAGAAACATGGTGGTGGTAGTGGCAGCATCTTGCTGTGGGAATGCTTTTCCTGAGCAGGGAAAGGAAGGCTGGTCAGATTTGATGGGAGGACTGGTTGGAGCTACATATAGAGAAATCCTGGAAGAGACTGGGGCTGAAAGTTCACCTTCCGACAGGACAACAACCCTGAACATACAGCAAGAGAATCGGTGGCAGGACTTTAAATATGATGCTCTCCATCCACTGAGCTCGAGCCATTTTGCAAAGAATTGTCAACAATTTCTCTCTCTAGACTTTAGAAACTGGTATAGTCTTCTAACAAAAGACCTCCAGCTGTAATCAGAGGGCTGAATACAAATCCACATGCCAGATGTTTTATTTGCCTGATTTATTTTCCAATTCACAGTTGTGCAAGATCATGTGTACAGCTATGGGAAAAAGAAAGCACACCCTGATTTAATTGTAGGCCCGACATATCAGGACATAATCAAAAGGATCTTGTCTTTATCAAATAACTAAAACTATTAAAGGTTAACCTCAAGTGAACACAAACACAGAACAGACCCACATGTCATTTATTCATTAAATTATGATGAAGCCAAAAGAAAAAGCTATGTGTGAAAAACCAAGTAAACCCTTCCTCCTTTCATGTTATTTAGGAGTAAATGTAGCAGCCAGTTGCTGCTAATTAAATGCACTGATTAACTGAGCCAGACCACCTTTAAAAAAGTAGGAGTTTTGGCACTTTACAGGTTTGAAGCATGTAGGTGTGTATTAACACACAACGAAAAGACCAGCAAGGACCTCAGATAAGCAACTACTGCACTACTATCCAAAGTCCATCATTCTTCTGAGAAACATGTAAAACAGTTGGCGATCTTCCCAGGAGTGGACGTCCCACTAAATGCATCCCCTGACCAAACTGTGCATTTCTCAGAGAAACTGCAAAACTCCCAAAGCTTCATCTGAGGATCTACATGCCTCATTTAGGATATAAAATGTTAGCATTTAGGACACAACAATTAGGGTATGCAAAGCTGCACCTGAATGAACCACCAGAATTCTGGAATGATGTTCTTTGGACAGATGTGAACCTGTAGAGATGTTTAGTGGCTATAAACACAGCATATCAGCACCACACCTCACATCCACTGTCAAGCGCAGTGGTGGTGGGTTGATCATTTGGGCTTGTTTTGCAGCCACAACACCTCAGGACCTTCCAGTCATAAACTACACCATGTTGTCTCTACAAAGCATTTTAGAGAAATGTGGGCCATCTTTCTAACAGCTGTAGCTTTCCAACAGGACATTAACAGAAACAAAACAAAGATAGAATGGATGAATATGGTCCAGTCAGAGTCCAGACCTCAATCTGATCATATGATGAGACTGATAAACTCATACAGAAAATAAAATTGTTGCTGCTAAAGTTGGTCCAACAAGCTAAACAATCATGGGTTTACTTATGGTTTCACACAGAGATACTAAAGAAGATAAGATTCTGTTTTGTGTTTTTGTACATATGAAGTTTGATTTAAATAATTGTATCACCTAATAATGACCATCTGTCTGCCGTCTATACCCAGTTACCCATGCAGTGGCGGGGGATGGGTGTGGGGGGTAACTAAACGAAGCCATGCCCGCTGCCTATCCCCAGTTCTTGTTAATTATACCCTGATACTGAGAACCCTCTGTTTTTACAGTGGCTGTAAGAGAGACTGTCCGACTCGACAGTTAAGACGTACTTGCACTCCTCGTCCAGCAGGTGGAACAGAGCTGTGGGTTTCTTGCTTATGAGGTTCAGGCAGCCACTGTTGTCTATGTAGTCGATGTTGTGCCACAAGATGCCCTCTGCCCGGTACTCCTCCTGCAAAAAAACACAAACAACCTCCATCAATAAAAACACAGAGGGGACGTTTCAGTGATGAAGATTAAAGCAGCCCTGATTAACCTAATATAATCCTGACGATGCCATTACTTTGTCACTATGGAGATATTAAAGACAATTCTCCAGGTTGTATGGGGTTCTTTCATGGTTAAACTATTTATTAAAGCAGATTTCAGAGATTAGCCTGTGAGACTGACTAACAGTGGGTAACATTTGTCAGAGCATTTTATATCCGTACATTCTTTCTATGGTATCAAACCAAAAACCCAGAAAAAAAAGATTTCACTGCACTTATTAACCCGAATCAGAACCATTAAAAGGCCCTGCAGCATATTGACCATCAGTGAAAGCACCCTCAGAGAGCCATTTGCCTCTCGAGACCAGCTCATGTCCTGATATTGTCCCAAGGGGAGAAGAGAGACACCGACTCTTTCAGCTTGAATCTGAAGTAGAAGAAAATGTGAGGGCTGGGTGTGTGTGTTACATTCCCCTCTGCAAGTGAGGATGGTGTTCAGGCACATTTGAGAAAGGCATGTAAACAATACTTGCTCCTGCAGCACACTAGTGGACGGCTGATAGAAACCAAGACCAGGCAAACTCAAAATAATCAGCGGCAGCGAGATGAGGAAGGAACTAGTTTCAGGATGATAAATGGAAAAGACAAAACATCTATTTGCTCATTTTTAAATCTAACAGCATCCTCAGAAAGCTGCCAATCACACTGCACCCAGAATGAAAAACTTAAAATGAATTAATGTTCTATAGCAATTGCACTAACTCACACTGAAAAGTGTAGAAAAATCAAACCTTTAATTGGAGTAAAATTTGTTCTTTGTCCTTTTATACACAAATTATTGATCTTAAACATTGAAAGTGGCCCAAATAATAGTAATGTGAAAAGTACAACTAAAGAATTGTGTTTTGTTGTTTTTTTTACTAAAACCACTGGTGCCACAGGGTGACCCTGAGGCAGTAGCATTGTCACTCAAAGTTATAGAGTGAAAATCTCATACCAGCACATACCTAGATATGACACACTGGCCCATTTCGAATAGACACTCTACACAGAGGGAAAGACATGTGAACATGTCACTGAAGAAAGGCAGATGTGTTTGAGTTTTCTTCATAAACACGGACATGGCTAAAAGAAAATGGCTATTTGGCTAAATTTGCCAATCTCTACAGACAGAACACCAATTCACTAATTTGATCCAGTCGACTATAATATTATCTTAGAAAGGCTGGAATATGCTGTAGGGATCAGGGGAACAGCGCTAGGTTGGTTTAAATCTTATCTGTCTGACAGATTCCAGTTTGTTCATGTAAATGATAAATCATCTTTAAACTCCAGGGTTAATTGTGGAGTACCACAGGGTTCAGTACTTGGGCCAATTTTCTTTACTATATATATGCTTCCAATAGGTCAAATTATCAGGCAGCATAGAATAAATTTTCACTGTTACGCTGATGATACTCAGCTTTATTTATCCATAAATCCTGATGAGCCCAACCAGTTAGATAGACTACAGGCATGTCTTGAAGATATAAAAACTTGGATGACGTTAAATTTTCTGCTTCTAAATTCAGACAAGACAGAAGTTGTCGTCTTTGGACCGTAGTCTTTAAAAAAGAAACTGCTTAGTTAATCACTTAACCTGGATGGCATTAAATTGACCTCTGATAATAAAGTAAAAAACCTTGGTGTTATTTTTGACCAGGACATGTTATTTAAATCCCATATTAAACAGGTTTCTAGGATTTCCTTCTTTCACCTCCGGAACATTGCCAAAATTAGAAACATCCTGTCCAGGAGTGACGCTGAAAAACTAGTCCATGCATTTGTTACTTCAAGGCTGGACTATTGTAATTCTTTACTATCAGGATGTCCACAAAATGCAGTTAAAAGCCTTCAGCTGATTCAAAATGCTGCAGCAAGAGTTCTGATGAAAATTAAAAAGAGAGATCATATTTCTCCTACTTTAGCTTCCCTTCATTGGCATCCTGTTAAATCCAAAATAGAATTTAAAATTCTCCTCCTCACATATAAAGCCCTTAATGATCTAGCTCCATCATACATCAGAGATCTGATTGGTCCATATGTTCCTAACAGAGCACTTTGTTCTCAGACTGCAGGTTTACTGGAGGTTATAATCAGTCTGACAGAGAGAGGTATCCCAATCGTTGTGGTTTTTAGTATAACAATGACCATCAGTGGGACCCTTTGTGAGGTTCCTTGAGACGACATTGTTGTAAATAAGCGCCGTTTAACTAAATAATCTGAACTGAAACTATCTCTGTAGTTATGCTGCTATAGGCTTAGACTGCTGGAGGACATAATGACCACTTTCACCCTCTTCGCTACATTCTCACACTACTCTCCAATTTTGCATTATTTGCTGTTATTTCAGCTTTTAACTTTGTTCTCTCTTTTCTCTTCCTAGAAGCTACACCTGGCCTGGCTCTGTGTCTACCTGTGACACCTTTCTGGAGAGGGGCATCGTCCAAGCTTCTGCTGGCAACAACTTAATGCTCACCTTCTACAGATGATCCACATGGCCCTGTCTTTCAGTGTTTAACCCTTTCTCTCTCCTAGACATGGCTACTGACTGAGCTTCTACTGTAACTAACTCTATGTTCTCTCTTTCAGACTCTAACCTTGAAAACTGGCTCAGAGTTTATCTGTTCTTTCTTTCTAGATGAAACGACTAAAGGAGCTACATCCATTAACATTTACTTTTCCTTCCCGTAGAAAGTACTCCTGGATCAGTGCTTCTTTGTTCTCTTTGTGTCTCTGCTCTGTTCTCTCAAACCTCCAGTCGGTCGTGGCAGATGGCCGCTCACACTGAGCCTGGTTCTGGTTCTGCTGGAGGTTTCTTCCTGTTAAAAGGGAGTTTTTCCTCTCCACTGTCGCTACATGCATGCTCAGTATGAGGGATTGCTGCAAAGTCAACGCCAGTGACTGTCCACTGTCTCTACATGCTCATCCAGGAGTGAATGCTGCAAGTCACTGACTGGATGCAATCTGCTGGGTTTCCTTAGATAGAAAAACTTTTTATACAATTTGAATAAATAACTGAATCTGACTGAACTGTTCAATGATTAGGATTAATTAGAATGTATGAATCTGACTGTTGTGAAGAACATTGAGACGACATGTGAATTGGCGCTATATAAATAAACTGAATTGAATTGAATTAATTCAAATGTTAAGAAGAAGAAAAGAAAGCTGAGCAAGGGTGATGTTTATCCCAGGACCCCTCAGTTAGCTGGACATTTTTAAGTGACATCAGGACATGGTTTCTTTGATCTTTTCTGTGTAGGTTTTTGTGTACATTTTTTACAAATAATTATAGATTGTACTATAGTACATCATCCAGCTTGCATGCAGGGAGAAAATAAATGCAGCAAAACATGAACCTGCTCAGTGCATTCAGCAGTGCATTTTCTTGGGGTATTTCTGTCTCTTCAGGAATGCAGAGATTACACTATTCAGCTCACAAGGAAGAATAACTAATCAGTGCTGCAGTCTGAAAAAAAAAACAAGCTTACACAGGAACAGAACAGACGCAGATATGACCTTGTGTGAGAGTTTGTTTCAGCTTGAAATACGAGCTGAACCGGTTTTAGGGGAGTAAAAGAAACTATGACAATCATCCGCAACATGTGCCACCTAATAATTAAACTGAAACAGCAGGGGTATATTTAAAGACCCGCTCTTACATATGAGACGCATCTGCCCGTTTTTGTTTTTTTTATCTCTTAATGAATAACTGACTGTTCAGAATATATGGAGTTTTTTCTGTTAGTTTGTTTTTTATAGAGATTGCAGTAGATCATGCTCAGTAAAAACAGAACCATAAAAAAGCTGCATGCGTGTGCTTTTTTTAAACCACATCAAGGTGAAAGCTCTGCGATGCCTTAAAGAATTCAGCCGGCAAAATTTGTTGTGTCTGGTAGACGCTCCTTCTACACATGTGTTGATTCCAAGAGAGAGAGAGAGAAATAACTGCAGGCATGCTGATGAAGAGATAAACACATGCATCCGTTTTATTGCGGAGCATGCAGCACACTAATGTAAACAGGCCGACCCGGCCGACAGAGACCTGCAGAGCTATAAGCCTGTATGTGTGGCATGCAGAGATGGTGGTTCAGTTACGCTTCGAGTCAACAGCAGAATGACTGGCATTTTATTACCAACTTCCAATAAGCCCAACGAGCACCGAACGGCTGCATTTAAAACATCACAGGCTTGAACTGATCTTTTATTTGGATTTTTAAGCTTTTTGTTATTCTACTTTGGCTGAGCAGCTAAAGTTTATGATTAAGTCTCAATAGATTCAAAATAACAAAACTGATGTATCATCAATCCATCTGCAGAAAATATAGACTTGATTATTTCAAAACAAATGCTGATATTTCTAATAATCATATAATGCTGAATTTTTAATACATTTATTAAGTGCAGATCTGCTTTTATTGTTTTATTTTATTCTTTTATGCTTTCATTTATTGCCCTCCGATGGACTGGCGACCTGTCCAGGGTGAACTCCGCCTCCCGTCCATAGACTGCTGGAGATAGACACCAGCTTCCCTGCGACCCACTGTGGAAGAAGTGGTATAGAAGATGACTGACTGATGACTGCTTTTATTCTGTGTAATAACTTGTGTAGGAAATATTCATGATAGTCTCACATCTGAAACTCTCCAGCATCACATAGGAAGAACATTTGAATTTGTAATTTCTTTTCATGCTTTAGCTCACAGTGGTTTAGCGTCACAGTGCGCAGGTCGGTCTCCCATGAGAAACTTTGTTTTATGATTATTTGAGGGGCTCAAAATAAAGACTCCATTCAAATAAGAAACAGGATCCAAGTGGCTGACCAGGACCTGGACAGTCTGTTGGATGTGCGTTTGTGGCTTTGTCTTGTTAGAGTAAACCTTTGCTGGACTTCAATGTTGTCTTTCGTGTCCTGGATGTGAGTTTGGAGCACTCTCTTCTTCTTAACAACCCAGATATAAATCCAAAGCAAAGGACATCCCAATCCGGAGCACAGGAGACCACATTGCCGTCATCTGTAAAAGAGACCTCAGTGGTCGACAGAAGTAGAGCTGTCCTGTGTCGAGATGCGGCTGGAAGGTAAATGGACCTTTGAAAAGCAGGGAAACAGCTGGTGCCCAGAACTATGAATACGACAGTATGTGTAAAACCTTTGTCCTGAACTGTTTCCCCCCTGAATACTAGCAAGGTTCCCTGGGAGTTTGTCACATATAAACTTTAATATTGTTCCCCACAGTTCTCATTCTAATATTCCTTCCAGGTCTGAATAAAGCCCTTCAAAAACATCTTACTCTTGACATCTGAGAGTCAAACACACGATTTTCTTTTTTTTTTTTTTGCAGTTTTGAAATCATAACCTTTTCAAAACTAACCTGCCCTTACCAAACTCAGAATATGCACAATGAATTTTAACAAAGACTTGCAGAAATAAAAAAGGAACCATGGTCTGGTGGTTGCTCACAGAGAATGTTGAGTGTCATCTTTTACTGCGTAGAGGATGCAGCTCAAACAAGCTGCTTATTTTTAACCATGTTCTTTCTTAGCCTTTTCAAACTCAAGAGTGGGTTTTACTTCACTCCGCTGAGATAAACTCAATGAAGCAGGTCACAAAAACCGGAAGTCTGATGAAAACAAAAATACTGATCCACAGACAACCACAGAAGAACAAATGGTCAATGGAAGAACAGAGCAGATGGAGAATAGCAGCCGCTGGACAAATTTCCAACCATTATCCTCAAAAGAAAACACAAACAGCATTTTCTGTCTGAATCTCAGGGCTTCTCAAAACAAAGGCTAAAGTAAACGTGGAACATCTAAATATGCAGATAAAGCAGTGTTTACTTGTAATCTGTACAGCTGCAGTTGTTGTAACTATCTCGCATGGGTTTCTGGTTAATTTGGCAGCAAGAAAAATTGGCTTCCTTTTTCCTGAAGAGAGAGAAAACTATTTGACCAGGTAGATGTATTCAGTTAAAAAGTGGGAAAGCTTAGATGATGCAGGGACCTCCAGAACTGCTGCTCCACCTGCCACCACCAAAGTTCCTGATTGTAAAAAAATTCCATATCTTTAACTGGAGCCTATAGATGCACAGAATAATCTATTTTTGACAGCTGTGTGAGAGCGAGACTTTCAGCAGCTAACAAGAAGGCTATAATACAGCAAAGTCGCTCCGTTTTATTCTTTGGAGGTATCTACCTCTGTTATATAGAACTTACTGGACGACAGCCTTCCTGAAATGCCAGAGAAAGATCTATTTTCCTTATGGAATACTCAAGGTGACTAACAGTGCGAAAATAGAGTGCTAAAGATAGTTTTAAATGCCAACTCAGTCTTTCTTTCCACATAGTGAAACCCAGTTTTGGAGAAAGTGACACATTGGTCAACATTATCCCTGATAATGGTTGCTCAAAGTGAGAAGGCTAGAAAAAAAAATTGAGAATGTTTTTTCTTTTTTGTCCTATATCTTCTAGACAGAGAAATTAGCATTAGTATCAATTGTTTCAGCAGGTCAGAGGTTTATAGAAACTGGAGATTGGCAATTGTGCAATATTCTGTGTGCATCCCTACTGAAGCCTATATTATTGTTTAGAGGATTGTAAACAGCCAAAATCAACCACAGCTAAGTATCTTCTACACCATCCTGTGCAGAGACCATTTTAAATATGGTCTTTTTTATAAATGTTTACAAATTGGTACTAACAGATGGACTGATGGTGATTATGACAAGCTGGATGAGTTATCTAGCTGTGGCATCTGATGATACAGGATCCTTGCACTCCTCTACTTGCACCAAACGTGAAGAAATAACTTTATGTAGACACCTAGCAGGTCTAGAATCTCTGGTTCAGGGTGAATTCAGCGAAACAGGATATCAGCCGCCAACAGAGAGAAAAGACAGAGTTTATCCAGATTATTGTAAAATACAAACATGAAACCAAGATTGAGCTGTAAATGATAACCTATCATCACTATCTGTTATCTATTTATGTATTCAGCACATTGCTCTGCCTGTTCCTTAAAAATATGGAATGAATTAGATGTGCAATCAAAATGTCTGCAACACGTTCTGAACAGAGAGACTTAATGGACATGACAGCCGTTAAAATGGGCACAGAAATCCTAGAGCAAATCCAATCTGCAAGTAATAAAAAATCCCTTTAACCTCCCGCTGCGCTGAAGAAAGCAGGGAGTTGTGTTGTGGTCAATGAGGTTGGTCAGGGTTTGGATTTACAGCCATCCCTCCATCCATTAGTTGGCTTTGTGGATGTGTTCTATGCTGCGTAACACAGTGCAGCTCTCAGATGGGATGAATTGCGCTTGGCTCAACATCCTGGTGTGGAGCTGAGGAAGGTCGAGTGGGCTTGTGTCTGATCTCTTCATCTTTTCATTATCTCTGTTAATGCCAGCCTATTTCATTATGACAGAAGTGTGTTTTCCCTGGGCAGACTGGAGAAAAGGTGGGAACAGTGGGATGGTCTGGCTACAGGAAAACTAAAGAAAAGGCAAATAAGTTCAAAGGAATACGGTGGTGCTGAAAAACGCTCTATTTAGGTTCTTCGAAGGTTTATAGGAGCTGCACAAACTGTTCTCTTATTAATTATTAGACTGAAAAGTTAGCAAGGTGTTGAAAAACACTAGAAAACTCCCAAAGATATGCTCATTATTGCATAAACTGGGCAGCAGGAGCCTCTGTCAGAAGCAGCTAACACCCACATGGTTCGTATTTCAGTGTGATATCTCACAAGTTAAACACAACACTGTATTTGCCTTAGGAGGCAGCCAACATGTGTTTTTTTAAAACTGATATATCACCAAAATAAAGAAAAGTAATCAGGCCCTGATTGGCATGTCGAGTGTAAACATGGGGCCGGAGGCTCCCGACACCCCCCCTTCCATCCAGCCGAGCGCCAAGGTTGGTCAGGTGCTGTTAACTTTGGCTGCTGTTCCAAAAGTAAACACTCACTGCTGATAAGGAAAACCATTTGGCTGGAGGGGTGCTGGGCCCAGAGGGAGGAGAAGAAGGAAAAATATCCTAGATGGATCCTCAAAATCGTTTTTCCCGAATCAGGAGAGCATGCTGAAAGAAAGCAAATATTTCCCACTAAATATATTACGGACACTTTGTTAACAGAAGATGTTCTTGAGACAGCTACAAATCAGCACAACAAATCCCAACTGTGGGAGACTGAATGCAAAAGCTATCCATATAAAGCTTCTACTGACCCTTGAAAGGTTTGAACTTCCATAAAAGTTTTTCAAATATGGCCATGTTACCCACACACCTCAATGTTTTTAATTGGGATTTATTTAAACAGAGAAGCATCGCAGAAGTAAAAGAGCATGTTTTTAAGATTTTTATGATTTTATGATTTTTAAGATTTTTATTACTCCTCAACAAATCCATTACAACCAGTTGACTTGAGCCGTTACCTTCGTCATAAATAGTCCACCTGTGAGTAATTTTTCTGAACAAATCAAGATGTTCAGTGAAGACCTCAGTGGTTTGTTAGAGAACATAAGTGAACAAACATCATGAAGCCCAAAAACCAAACACATTAAGTGATAAAACACTATCCCATGCTTTGAACATTACACAGAGCACTGTTCAATGCATCATCCTAAAATGGAAAGTATGGCACAACGGAGGACCTATCAAGACATCCCCGCCCACCTAAACTTACAGGATGGCCAAAGAGAACTTTAATAAGAAAGGCACCCAAAAAGCTCGTGGTAACTCTGGAGGAGCTGTGGCTCAGGTTAAAGAATCTATTGACAGCCCGATTGTTGTACACTCTACAACTCCGGACTTTATAGCAGATGGGAAAAAAATGCACTGATGAAAGAAAGCCATGAGAGGCCCAGATATACGGGACAAAGCAACCATGTGGAAGAGGGTTCTCTGATTTGATCAGCGTAAAACAAACATTTTTGGCTTGTAAGCAAAACACTATTTATGAAAGAAAATGAACAGATGCTTTTCTCCTGCAAAGACTTCAGACTGGGGCAGAGGTTCCCCTTTCAGCAGAACAATGACAATTCCTCAAAAAGGAATTGGTAAACATTTGTGTTTCTAGACATGCAAGGCTGGTAGAGACATACCAGACAGACAAGCAAGTCATACGTTTAAGATTTACATCGGTAAAAATAACTTTCTTTTACTTCACAATTTTACTTTATATTGTGGTGCTCTATCTCTCAAAATCCCAATAAAGTACATTGAAATTTATTCTTGTGGCGTTATAAAATGTGGGTACACTGCAATTGTTGAATAAAATCCCAAAATTAATAAAAGCTGCAGGCAGCACTTCGGGCCGCTCCAGGCTGTGTGGCGACCGCAGATGTTTAGCATTGCCACCTCAATGCATTCAGTAAACCTGCCAATCAAAAAAAGAATAAACAAAGAAACAGCAAGGGGTCTGCAGACAGGCTGATTACAGGTTCTGAGGTTCAGTTTTATCTGTTTCACAGCACCATCTCTGTTGCAACCGACTAAAGTGTCTGACAAACAGAAAATAATCTAAGAAAACCTTAACCCATCAACTGGATATGGCAAATCTCCAATAGTTAGGTTTATGAAAATCAGAACCCAGAAAAATTCAACCATTGTCAACAGGCTCCACTTGAACCACAGGTGGCAGCTGCTGGAGCCATTCAACCCACCAGATTAAGGTGTGGGTTCATTCCTGACCAGATGACATAAGCACAACTTTATTTAAACAAACACAAATCACTTGAGATCTGGGCCTGCTTGATAAGAAGGCTAGACCATCCCGTCTCAGTCCTGAGCACCACTCTGTCTCAACTGTCATCCTGTAAAGTAACATCACCAACAGCAGCTGGCCAAAGGTTTGGAGTCACCCCACCCCTTCCAGCGATGAACTCTGCTGAAACAATACTGGGCACCATCTTGTGACACCAAGTGTTTCTGCAGCACTTTGACACTTATTATCTGAATGTAGCAAGAGGAATCAACCGTTATGTGAAAGGTACATTAAAAGCAGATAATCATCAGGAAGCGTCACAGAGCAACAGAACAACATTTTTAATGCAGAACAGGTAATACTTGGTTTCTGCTTTGCATGCGGTATGTAACATAACTGAAAATACATAAAACAAGGGCTCATGTGCTGCCTCAGATCAAAACATACAGCACAGTTACTGTTACAAATATAAAGAATGCAGTAGAGCAAACTATTAATTATTTCTAATTAACTCATTTATTCTAGCCTAACCAGATTGGCTGAAACTCCATAACGTTGCTGTTTACGTATATGTGTGAGCACAGATGCTTGTGGTGCCGAAGGGCCAACAGTCAGAAACAGACAAACATGCCATCAGCACGCACAGATTGGCAGTTTGTGATCTACAATGACAGTTTACATGCTCATTTACTGCTCTTTTTGCTACTTCCCACTCAGGATTTAGCTAACAGCAACTTGTCAGAGCACATCAGTTTCACGATCTGTCAGCTTCAGAGATACAGTCCAGCTGATCAACAATCAGACGTGCTTCTGAACAACTCACGCACACATATTAAGTATATTAAGTGATACTAAATGGGCACTTAATAAGCACACAGACAGAAATATAAAACTTACAGTTCCTTGCAAATCTTTCACGTTTTGTCACCATACAACCACGTAATACAGTGCATTTATTTGGGATTTTATGTGATAGACTCACTAAAGGATAACATACAGTATTTGTGTAGTGGATCGAAAAAGATTCATGATTTTAAATTTATTTTTACAAATTAAAATCTGAAAGTGTGATGTGTAATTATATTTGGTGCCCTGAGTTAATTTGTAGAACCACCTTTCGCTGCAATTACAGCTGCAAGCCAAAGTAGAGGCTTGCACATCTGAAATCTTGGTCCATTTTTCTTTCCAAAACAAATCCAGTTTTGTCAGACTATATGGAGAACATCTGTGAACACAGTTTTCAAGTCTTGTCATGGATGCTCAGTTAGACATAAGTCTGGACTTTAACTGGGCTATTTTAACATGTGAACATACAGGGCTTGGACAATGAAAGTGAAACACCTGTCATTTTAGTGTGGGAGGTTTCATGGCTAAATTGGACCAGCCTGGTAGCCAGTCTTCATTGATTGCACATTGCACCAGTAAGAGCAGAGTGTGAAGGTTCAATTAGCAGGGTAAGAGCACAGTTTTGCTCAAAATATTGAAATGCACACAACATTATGGGTGACATACCAGAGTTCAAAAGAGGACAAATTGTTGGTGCACGTCTTGCTGGTGCATCTGTGACCAAGACAGCAAGTCTTTGTGATGTATCAAGAGCCACGGTATCCAGGGTAATGTCAGCATACTACCAAGAAGGACGAACCACATCCAACAGGATTAACTGTGGACGCAAGAGGAAGCTGTCTGAAAGGGATGTTCGGGTGCTAACCTGGATTGTATCCAAAAAGCATAAAACCACGGCTGCCCAAATCATGGCAGAATTAAATGTGCACCTCAACTCTCCTGTTTCCACCAGAACTGTCCGTCTGGAGCTCCACAGGTCAATATACACGGCCGGGCTGCTATAGCCAAACCTTTGGTCACTCATGCCAATGCCAAACGTCGGTTTCAATGGTGCAAGGAGCACAAATCTTGGCTGTGGACAATGTGAAACATGTATTGTTCTCTGATGAGTCCACCTTTACTGTTTTCCCAACATCCGGGAGAGTTACGGTGTGGAGAAGCCCCAAAGAAGCGTACCACCCAGACTGTTGCATGCCCAGAGTGAAGCATGGGGGTGGATCAGTGATGGTTTGGGCTGCCATATCATGGCATTCCCTTGGCCCAATACTTGTGCTAGATAGTCACTGCCAAGGACTACCGAACCATTCTTGAGGACCATGTGCAGTGTCCAACCCCTGTACATTTCTCTACACCATTTCATTGTAGCTGTATGTTCAGGGTTGTTGTCCTGCTGAAGCGGAAGCTCCCATGGGGACGGTGTGATCATGCTCATCCAGGAGGAGTGAATGCTGCAAGTCACTGACTGGATGCAATCTGCTGGGTTTCCTTAGATAGAAAAACTTTTTATCCAATTTGAATAAAAAGCTAACTCCGACTGCACTGTTCAATTGTTAGGATTAATTGGAATGTATGAACCTGACTGTTGTGAAGAGCCTTGAGACGACGTGTTGTGAATTGGCCTATAAAAATAAAACTGAATTGAATTGAATTGAATCAGGGTACAGTGTCAGTTTCCATCAGGCATACAATCTTATGTATGCAGGCTTAAAATATCAGTTATGGTCTACTCTGACCGTAGCACCTTCTTTCATTTGTTTGCTGCATTTCTTAAATGGCTTGTGGAAAACTGTAAAAAGGGCTTTATATGGCTTTTGCTCCCATGGCTTTCCTTTTTTCCACTCTTCCATAAAGACCAGACTGTTAGAGTGGGACAAATGCTCTGCTTGACTGTGGAGCAGTAACAACCTGCCACCCTTTCAACTTGAACTTTTCACCTTTAAGGCTGCTAATCTAACGTTGCTGCATATTTAAAGTTGTAAGGTCAGAACTGTGGCGCCAATTGAAAGGATATTCAACTCAGAACTTGGAAGATATCAAACAGGATTAGTTTTACTACTAAGAACAGGAAGATGTTTGCTTAGGAGCTTTTCTTTTGCTCGCATAGCAATGCTAGCACATGCTTTCAGGAAAGCACAGATGACAACAGGAGCAGACACTATTTTATGTCAACAGAACAACAGCTTCCTTTTTCCCATAGATTACTGTTGAGTTATTCTTCCTCTGTCACCTTGGCTTACCCTGTTTTATCACTGTGCCACCAGAAGGACACCTACCCTGACTTCACTCATCAAAGTAAGTTCGAAGGTGCTCATATCTGTTTCTGATTGCACCGCAGTGGATTCAGAGCTTCTCGCTATTCAGGAAGTCATTCATTTTAACAAGAGGGACACATGAGGCCCAGATCCAGAGACCTTTTCTTTGAAAAGGAGACAAGAAAGGGGGTCGGTCCTTTAGTCCACCCGCCTAATTTATCACAAACACAAAAGCATTTCTGACCCTAACCCTAACAGTACAGTGATGTGATAGCAATGCATCAACTGACAGTGCATATCATGGTGCTAGGGGGGCAAACAGCATAGAGACAGATACACAATAAAAGTAATATTTAGGAAAATCAAAAACTAATCAAAAGAAAAGAAAACAACGAGGAAAATGAAGAAAAGAAGGGAAAAACAAGTATAGGAAACCAAAGTCAAACAAGAAAGATAGAAAATAAGGAACAGCAAGAAAAGATAAAATAAAGTAATTAAAGGAAAGTAGACCAAAAAGAGCTAATAAAATAGGAAAGCTAATCCTCTACCTGTTCCAGCTTGAAGATGTGTTGGTTGAAGTAGTGTTGGAGTCGCTCGTTAGCAAAGTTAATGCAGAACTGCTCAAAGCTGTTGTTCTCGTAGTCCTCAAAGCCAAAGATGTCCAGCACTCCTATGGAGAGGATCTGGAGGAAAACACAAACAAATCATACATGTTCCAGCTTGTAACGTCTGCTTTAACTGGAAATGTGGTAGAAAAATCCAATATTAAAAAATGACGCTCCAGCAACACTGTAAACATCAGAAAAACGTATGGTACTTTATGATCCTCTGGTCCATTTTTATTTGGATATGTTTTAATAGTGTGTTTCTTTTTTTATAGCCCCAGCTCTCCAGTTTGCTCTCTGGATGTCAGTTAGATTCATACCACTGGGAGGCAGTCACTTGGAGAATGCCTTTAATTATGAAATGGACTACATAAGCTCTTTCCAATTTCATTTCACTTACTTTAATTCTGTCTGTCTATGTTTTATTTCTCTCTGAAGGCCAGTTTGCTTTAAGCAGAGAACACACAAGAACACAGGTGGAACATATAAACAGCATGAGAACAATGACCTTGACACAAAGAGCAACCTCACTGGGCCCAGATAAACACACACACACACGCACATGATGTCAGGGATGAGGCAGGCAGGCACACCCACCCACACAAATACACAGTACACTGGGACATGAGACGACTGTAGGGAGTAAAATGAGCTGAGGGGAACTTGATGCCATCTGCCCAAATGCTCCTGGCACAGACTGATGAATGCACACACACACACACACACACACACACACACACACACACACACACACACACACACACGCGCGCACACACACACACACGCACACACACACAGAGTTTCAAATTTGGTAGACATTCCCATTGGACACATTTTGCCAGCTGCCAATCCGACACACTCACATACCAAAGAGGATGATGAAAGACCAGAACAATATAACAATACACAAGGGGATGGGGCCAGGCTGGTGGTACGTCTAAATGCTTCTCCAACAATGTATAAGACTCATTTTACAGCACAAAATATGGCTCTCCTTTACACAAGTGGTATAATCAGGTCCTTTCAACAGCTATGCCCTAGTAAAGTGTTTATGAACTGCCTAAAATTGTAAATCTGTTTTTAAATCCGAAACTCTGAACTACATTTCGGTAACTTTCAAAGAAATTAGTTTTCAGAACCTTTTGAAATAAGTTTAGAGTATATGTACAATTTATTTAACAAATAATTTACTGAATCCCACTGAGCAATTGATCTGATTTCAACCCTAAAGCTACACAAAGATCTCATTTAAGACACGAGGTAATGTTGAGTACATAGCGCTGATTCGGTCTTGGTTTAGACCAAGCACAATACCCCGGTCTGAAAAGCTACGACACAAAAACTGTTGTGAAATACTGGCAGAAAGCATAAACTGACGAGACAGCTTCATCTAAATTAACTAATTCCATCTTTTATATCAGTTGTGATATTGCAGTAATAAAATGAATTTATGGAAAAAGATTGTTCATTTGAATTTTAAAAAATACTGGTAAATACGGGCGCAGCGCATGGCATAGCGGTTGTGTGCATGACCCATTTATGAAGGCTTCAATCGTCAACGCAGCTGTCCCGACCTCAGTGACCTGTACTGCATGTCTTCCCCCTCTTTCCGCCCCGCTTCCTGTCTGCTTACTTTCAGAAAAAATTGCAGCAAAAAAAAAATCTTTACATAAAAAAGAACATTTACAAAAAGACAAATTTACACGTGTGAGCTGCACTGGTGGGGGGAAACAAAACATCCAAGCTGACCTGGATGTACACAGACGACACTGTTTCTCACCAGTGATGACAACAGTTGTTCACCAGACATCTCAGAGGCAGCTCATGAGTGGAGATTAATTTGCATTTGTAAAAAAGATCTGTTGACAAGTAGCTCATCTGGTAAAGATATTGTGTTAGCAGATGAGAGGTCCTGAGTTTGAGCCCAATTAATTCCACTTAGTTTTTCTTATGCCTTCAATCTAGATTAAAACCCATCTTGATTTGGTGTTCTGGTAAACAACTTTCTGTTTTAGCCTAGATATCTATGGACCACTTAGATATAGTTTAGATGTATTTTCACCCATAACATGCCAACTTGTGTTTTATCATATGAAAAAGCACACAAATGATACAATACGCATTGGAAGTACTGTTTTGGTCATGTGTTGCCAGCTTCATAAGGTTCACAGTAAAAGTCCAGTGGGTTTATCTCTGTTTCCTGCATCAAATATTCACGTGCCAGTGAATAATCAGAAGCACTTAATCTGCATTAAAGTGAGTGAAAAGGTAACTTCATGGTTTCACTTTCTGAGAACTTTGTTACAAGTCCGATACTGTTGGCATCTATCCATATAACATCAGAAGACGTCTTTATGCCTGAACGAGTGTGTTTATGACCCTACCTTTGAGTTGTCCTCCAGGTCCTTGTTGTTGAGCAGGGCGTGGTTTGTCCTGAACACAATCCAGTCAAAGAGGGCGCTGTACAGAGACTTGGCCATCGAGTCTCTCACTGTGTTGGCCTAAAAATAGATTCAAACATAAGCATTGCTTAGCATTAAATGTGATCAAACAGAATACATGAAATCAGTTTTGCTTGAAAGATTTGGAGTTCTAAATATCAGATTAAAAAGCAATGACTTTCAGATGTAATATGCAGTCCTTTAGGGTTAATGTTAGATACAATAAGACATCTGTAAAACTGCAGGAAGAGAATATGCCCTTCCTTACCCACTTAAGTCCCTACCCCCAGTACTCGAGGAAGAATTTAATTTATAGTTCCTCTTTCAATACCACAAGTTCCCTTAGTTAAACATAGGCATGTGTAGTATCCACAGAAACGTTAGAATCTTTGCTAAAAGCTAATGTAAACCATTTCTACGAACACCAAACACAGTTAAAACTACAACCAGTTGTATCAGAAAGTAATCTAACTCCACAAAATAGCATCACTGCAAAACTCGATCTCAGCTGTCCACCACATGGCTTCTACACACACAACCAGCATGTCTGCTGAAAGGAGACATCTCACAGATTCCAAAGAATATTGTCACAATCCACCCAGGATTTACTCAACCAGCAGCAAACTATCACTCGCATTTGAAAAACACAATTATTAATATATGGATTATTAGGAACTCAGTTAAGAGTTGGGCATTTTATTTTGATCCCAAACTTCACAAAAACATCTTGGGGCTTCAGAGGTTAATAAATGAGAACATTTTTTGCAGTAGCATTGAACAGGGGTTTACCCGGCTACCCAACTCCAGACATACCATCCCAGTTCCCACAGCCACCACAAACCATTGTCACTTGAATGTAATGTTTTTTTACATGATGAATTGACTAACCTTTTCATCCCTTTTGGGAGGTAAGTTTCCACAGTGTTACTGTGCTGCTATTAATGACACACAGGCCAGCTGTGCAACCAAGAAAACACATTGTCATTTTATACTGAACTGTGCAAATTTTCTTCAGGGACTGAGCCCAAACAGTAGTCCTATACTAGTTACTGTTCATAGCGTTGAAGAAGGAAAGAAATGTATCAGTTCCAACCACTATTGTTTTCTCTCTTCTTTGGAAGTGAATCTGCGGCGTATTAGCTGTGGAAGGAGGGCAGAAAAAAGGTCTACAGCAGCTGAGTCATCTAATGGGACTGAAAGATGGAAAGACCAGTTTGAGAAAAAAGAAGCCATATCAAGTGCACATCAATACCAGTGGCCATTATTTAATGGGTAGTAAAAAAGCCTTTTGGCTAACTCTGGCACATTTACTTTTTTCTTGATTTACATGTTCCCCATTAAACACAGTAAAAAAAAAAAAGCAACACTGTTTATTTCATGCAAAAAAGAGCCAACATTTGTTAAAATACTAAATCTAATTAAAACATGAAAGCTTAGTCTGATTTTCTGAAAGGTAAAATATTTCCAGGTAAAACAATGCTGGTGATTCCCCAAGTAACAAGACAAGTAATGCAACAGGAAATCTAAAAATATATATGATTACAGTTTATGCAATTAATAATAATATTAGTAATAATAATAATATAAACTTTATTGATCCCACAATGGAGAAATCGTACTCTGCATTTATCCCATCCCTTAGGGGTGGAGAGAGGGGGGAGAAATGCAGCAAAGGTTACCTGGGCTGGGAGTTGAACCCCCAATGGACTCGCAACAACTGAAGCCTCAGAATATGGGTCGTGTGTTTTACTCCTGTGCCACCGCCCCGGTATAATCTAAGATTATATAAAATACTGAGTCATAACTAAAATGAAAGATACATTCTTTATTTACCAAAACTTTACAGATATGAGAAAGCTAGCAGTGCTCATTTCTAAACCTTGACATAAGATTGTATATAAATTTGTAAACCTATGCTATAAAACTATGCTATATTATCTGCATAGCATATAGCATAAATCATTCTGTGGTTAGCATTAGCACTAGGACGAGTTAAATATGGTGCCCCTCAAGGACCAATTCTAAGGCCTGTTTTGTTCAGATTTACATGCATGGTTGTAAAATGTGTTGTTTAAAAATAAAAAACAACTCGTACTCGTCGTCTTCCGCTTTATCCGGGACCGGGTCAGCAGACTCAGTAGTGACACCCAGACGTCCCTCTCCCCAGACACCTCCTCCAGCTCCTCCGGGGGGAGCCCAAGGCGTTCCCAGGCCAGCCGAGAGACATTGTCCCTCCAGCGTGTCCTGGGCCGTCCCCTGGGCCTCCTCCCGGTGGGACGTGCCTGGAACACCTCCTGAGGAAGGTGTCCAGGAGACATACGGTATAGATGCCCGAGCCACCTCAACTGGCTCCTCTCGATGTGGAGGAGAAAAATCAAGACTGCTCTTTTAACAAATACATTTCTTCAATAACATTAATAAAACAGTGGAGGCACACCAATTTTGAATGACTCACAGAAACTCAGCCCGCTGAGGCCAAGAGCAGCCAGCTGTCATGATGAAGTAAAACTGAAATTTTAAAAGCCGTCTCTTCACTCATGCATTATTGATTGCTTCAGATATTTTTAGCAGAAAGGTCTGTGATGTCTAGAAACCAACAGTTATGCAAGATCATTATAAATTATTTAATACTTTGAAAGAAGCACATTTTAAATTCCATAGTGGGACTCCAGGGTTGGTAGATCGGATCTGGCATGCTTACTGAGCATGTACTGTCTCTGTGTTCTGCTACGTAATTTAATTATTCAACACAATAGGAACATCTTAGAACTAGGAAGTAACAAGGCTGCAAACAAACAGGTCTAAACATTTTGCTAGAGGGCCACCTAAGAAATGTACAGAACAGAAAATAGAACTCTGTAAGAGGCGACTGTAAACTGCAGCAGTTGTGGCTGGTAAACCAGCTCCTGGTGGTATTTGTAATTATATGTCTCTGGGAGGGGAAGCCATTTGTCTCTATGTTTCCACCTCCTTCTTTCTCCTCTGTTTGAAGGTGGTGTTAAGCACCAGCATGAGTTGCCGCTGCACGTGGCCTGAAAGCTTCCTCGCTGCAGGATGGTTTGTGTGCGTTTCGCCACAATCACCATGTTTTCAATTAGCATTTAAGTACCTCTTGTTTATGTCAATAGCCATATCACTATGTGTGTCAATTTGCAAACATTTAACGGTCTGCTTGGCATTCTGTGGGTAGCTTTATGCTCTCACTATCAGGCTTCAAAACAATGTGAAACGTCTTTGAGTAAGAGCTTGAATGCACACTCAAAATGCACAATTATCTAGTTCTGTTATTAAACAGGAAAAATGAAACAATTAGTTACATTATTTGGGCTCCAACTGAATGCTTCAAAATGCTTGCTTTATCTTTACAGATGTTATGCAGTACAAATCATGCAATCATGACCTCTAAAATGAATACTTGGTGATATCCAAGTCAGACTTTTTCAAGCTTAAACTTGTTCTAAATTATGCAAAGCTTGTGATTTTTGTTGCCCTTCATATATCATAAATGCAATAAAGGTCAACCATGCTGACAGTCCATCAGAAAACCTAAAATTGTGTAAAAAATGAAACATAACTCTCAACCAACCTTTTCATTGTTATTTAAAAAAGGATTCATATATTTAAAACCCACTTTTTTGAAACAAAAAGAGTCTTTTAAGTCATGTCTGCTAAAAACAGGAAGTACTTCTATATATGGATGGTGATGTCATGTCCATGACAGTCCCAGCTTGAATCTTGCCACCCTCCATGGTTGAAGACAATTTAAAAACAAAGACTTCTAATGGAAATATGAAGAGATGTGTTGCTGCTAATTTGCAGCATAAAAAACATATTGAGACTTTTGCTGCAAAGGCCGAATATTCAGGAAACATCGCTTTGCTTTGTGGAGATCAGACAGTTTGGTCACAAGCAACCACTGTGGTAAATTACAGAGAGTGGGCTCACCAGAGATTGCTTTTAAACTAAAAACAAAATGCAGATTTTTTTGGTCTCCATGCTACTCGACACTGCGATCGCTATTTCTGTCTCAGGTGCCTATTATGTTAGGCATTGATGGCTAAGTTTGTCGATACACACAGGACATGGTTACCGTTCGGCAACATTCACCTGCATTCTAGGCTGCCTTTTGTATGATTTTGGTTCCAGTGCCACACACCATTGTTTAACCCCAGTGAAAAGGTTAAACCAAGTTTAGTTTAGTTTTTTCAACCCTACTCATGATCATTGATTGTCTGATAACTTTAGGCATGTAGGAGGGTGTGTAAATATGCTTGGAGCAAAAACCTAATCATGTGCTCTTGTAATCTATTCTATGAATTCTATCAATCGCCAATTTTACAAACCAAAGCACAAAATGTCTCTATTATCTTGTTTTCACAGCATTTGCTCTAAATTAACTGCCCACTCATGCACTTCTTACAGACCTTAAGCTCTTTGCAGGTAAAAATATGAAGGAGGAACCTAGAGTAAGGCGCACAGGAAGAGGCAGGAAGCTATGAAAAAAAGCCTGTGGTTGTAATCACCTTCTTTTCTTTACAGGAACTCTAATATGGTCAGTGAGCCTCCTTGAAAGCTTATCTTGCACTGACATCACTATCACGTGCATTTTAATGCATCCACAAAGTCACTGTAAAGTGTACATCAGATTAACTGCTGTGTACTTTGGCCCGTCAGTGATAGTTTAGAGAAACCTCTTTGCAGGACAACTACTGCACTGCCTCTGAGGAACATCTGTTGAGATATTCAGGTATGCAGAATATGAAACAATCTCACAACTAAACAGGTTTTTATTCTAGAGTCATTTTTTGCAGCCATACAGTTAGCAATTAGTTGTCAAAGTGACTACACTGCATTTTGCCCTCTGCAGTTCAGTTATAGTCTACCAGGAGTGTAACAACATCCCGTGACACAAGAAAAAAGCAACTCGACTAAACTTGCCCCTATTTACACTCAGAACCATAATAAAACAGTTTTAAACAACTTAAACTGAAAAACAAGGCTGAATGAGAAGCTAGGTCCATCTTCCCACCCTACAAAAGTGATCAGGATTATAAGGGTGGTGAACCAAATGATCTCCAGAGTTTACTGTTAGAAAACTATGATAATCATTTTAGCCTGAAGTTTTGCATCTAGAGTAAAGATGCATTTATTTGAAGTTGAAGAACATTTGTGGAACACTGGTAAATGTTGAGCACACTGTACATTACTGTGGGATAGAACCCAGGACATTTTGAAACATAAAACTCCTGAGTCAACAACAGACCATCTGATCTTTTCAGTCATTTTAGAGCTTCTTGGCTAAAGTTCGGGAAATGCAGAGCTGTGCTGAGGTTCATCTGCTCACAAACCGAGACACCTCATCCAAATCTCCTTGAGACAAATGTGGGTGGATGGGCCAGCTGCCTAACACACTTTCTCAAACATTCTTATCCAAGTAGGAAGAAATTATTTCTCAGAAGAGACCGCAACATTTGCCAGGTTCCTTTTTCCCCCACATTTCCTTTGTGTAAAAACAGGCGTGTTACGGATTCCACAGGTGGCCTCTACTCGCTCCCACGGCCTTCGGTCACATCGGGGAAAATTGTACTTTCGCTGCTCCCGGAATGAGTTTAATCTCTTAGATAGGACCAGTTTGTATGTTAGATCTTAAGAGGCATAACAAACCTTAAATGTAAAAACATTTGAACCCGGTTCCAGACTTGGCTCTGTATTTTTTTGTGTTATCTGTACAGATTCGTGGCAGTCAGCCTCTTTCCATTTATTGGGGATTTTAAACACAATAACCGTATTATCCACAAATACATGTAGTTTCCTCTTTGCACACTCTCTCTAGATCATCCTGATTGCTTTCATATTCTCTCCTCAGCTCAGCCCACACGTTTCCTATAGGATCCAGGCCTGTGGACTGAGATGTCCATAGAGAAGTTATGATTTTAAGTCCCACTGAACCATTTCTGTGTGAATTTGGCAATATCTTATGGATTATTATCCTGTTGAAAGACCGAGTAAAGACTTATTTTCCGGTAACTGGAGTATAGGCCTTTAAGAAGAAACAGGCCCAGAGCATCATTGATCTTCCACCATATTAAACAGTGGACACAATGTGTTTTTGTTCACATATTCATCCGATGCTTAATACCAAACCTCACCTAGAGTGTTTGTTGCTAAAAAGCTTGATCTTAGTCTCAACTGACCACAGCACATCGGTACAGTTAAAATCCCAGTAGAGTAGAGCAAACTCCATGCAATGGTATGACAAGAAAGGCATTTTCCTGGCATGCCTCCCAAACAACCTGTTGGCATGTAAAGAGCATCCAATAGTTGTCGTGGAGACTTGGAGACCCTAAGCTATCATTCTTTGCTACTGTTTTTTTTTTTTTTACCCCCCTCACCATTATCCTCGCTAAGCATGTTGACAAGATAAATGTGGTTCCCCATCCAGCCCAGCTGCGGCTGGCTAAATGAAATTGGCCTCTGTGTTCCATCCTATCTATACCCCAGGGAAACAGAAATGTCACATACTACTAATCAGAAATTCCCAGAGACTCCAATCTCATAAAAAAGCAAATTATACATTTAAAAATAGCTTCATTTACATTTCAAAAGGAGTGCCAATAAATGTGCCGCTAACGTGAAAAACAATTCTACTAAAAACAAAACCTAACATTAAAAGGATTTTGGAATTTACTACATTTTGTTACTGCCATAAAATATTTTATAGCAGGCCTTATTACCCTTCTTTCCTAGGGTTGCCAAAGAATGTGAGCAGCAGTCAAAAATACATAACAGACCACTGTTCAGAGTCGTAGTTTTCGAACTTTGCTTGTCTGTCTCGCTCTGTTAAAGTTGTTCTGTACACCTTGCTTTGCCTTCTCGATATGAACACCTCTACCATGACAATGTTTCTGAAAACAGAGGGCTCGGGGCAGAGGTTCATCACTGCGGCAACGCACACACAATGTACACAAGGTTAGATTGCTGATCACATCGTCTGAGGATCTGCTACGCGCTGCTTTGGAAAAAGTGAATTTGTGTGCGACCGAATGCGAAGGAGACAGAGACAAACAGACTGAACAAGAATCTGGTTTCTGGCTTCTGTGCTGTATATTCCAGTGGAGGTTGCACATTCCTAAGAAAAGAGCACATGACTGGAGTGAGGTGTGTGTGTGTGTGTGTGATGGTAGGGAAACTATTGTTGAGCTAAATTGATGCTGGTATGGCTAACAGGCAATCTACATGTAATGTTTCCTTCCCTAGACAAAAGAGCCCACTGGCGCAACCACAAAATCAGTTCTTTGACAAAATCTGTCCTAAACCCTTTAGAAGCAAAGGGATAAACAGGGACAGCTGAAAGATAATATTCAGGTTCACTAAGATACTTTTTACCAGAACCTATATGGGTCAACCGAGGCACCCAGGAGGTATAATAACCCTACAGACTGTAGCTCCACAGGGCTGCATGGACTGGTGTTAAGGAACACCACTGCTGCTTTACTCCTCAGGAAACAGGAAGTTGCAGAGGAAGAGACCCCCATCAAAGAGACTGAGAAGTGGCAGGGGGTAGGGGGAATGCCACAACAAACTCCTCAGACAAGCTCCAAGGCTTTCACACACAAACTAATCATCTCCCTTGCAGCTGGCCCACAGATTATAACAAAATATTTTAATTCACAAAGGACTAAAATCTTTTAGGATTGTGCCAAAAAATGCCTGCACACCAAAAAGGCACTTTTTACTGTTACTTTAAAAGATGTAAATATATAGAAATCTTCTCGTTTTGAATGTCTTTCAGGTTTTGGAGGTAAGGTTTAAGATGTGGAATGTTTTAATGGGATGCTGGTGCAATCACAGAAGAGTCACCTCTGCTAGTTTGTAGGGCACGATGAGCCTCTCTCCGACAGTGACCGTCTTCCTGGTTGTCAAGGCTTCAAGCAGCATTTCCTCTTTCACCTGCAAAAGAAATGGAAATAAATCATCTCTGAACAGTATTATTCACATTAATATTCAAGCTTCTAAACAGGATTTGAGCCTGTGCTTTGACTGAGCCATTTTAACAGATGAATATGCTTTGATAAAATCTAGAAGTAAAGAAGCCAGTGGCCCTTAATGACTGGAGCAGCTCAACCCCAAGCTAAGCCATTGCAGCTTCTGGCTGTTTGATGAAAGTTGTTGACCTGCTGGAAGGTGGAAAATTGTTTCTCCCATGATTGGCCTGCAATTGCTCCAATTCAGTTTCCCTGTCTGTGCTGAAGAAAATCATCCCCACCGCATGATGATGCGGTCAACATGTTACACCTTGAGGATGGCGGGTTCATCTTCTGCAACATATTTACCATGTCCCTTACATGGCGTGTGACAATATGCCAGCGGGATTTCTTACGGCTTTTTTTTCCACAATGGCTTCTTCTCGATACAGTTCCATACTGGCCATATTTGCAGTGTGCACGATTAATAATCATGTCAACAGATTCTTCTATCTGAGCTGTGGATCTCTGCAGCTCCTACGAACTTACCTTGAATCTCTTGGGTGCTGCTCTGTTAAATGCTCTCCTTGGTCAGTGTTTCAGTTTAGGTAGATGGCCATGTTTTTCTAGGCTTGCAGCTGTTTCACATTCTTTCCCTTTTCAGATAATGGATTGTTCAGTCCTTCATCAAATGTTCAAAGCTTGGTTTACTGTTTTAGAACATAACCTTGTTCCACATTCTCCACAACTATATTCACTGGCCTGGCCTTTACAGAGCAGCTGTATTTATCCTGGGATTCCGTCACATGCAGGTTGACTCCGTTTACTAATTATTTATGTTGTTTTTTATGAGCAGCAGAGAACAGGGGCCTGAATACAAATTACCTCATACATTTTTTTTATTTAGATTTTTTTAAATGTATGATTTTTTTCCAATTTACAACTTATGGTCTAAAAACTCACAATACACACATCTTATCTATCTTTTTCCAAAGTTGAGAGTTTTTAATCATATGTTGACAATGCTGGCTGTCAGTAGGCAAAATAGTAATTTTCATTTAGTTTTAGGCTGTCACATGTCTCCCTCATGTTGATTTTGATATCAAAATGCGCCTGGCACAACAAAGGACAATTCCTTTTCCATCAGTCATCACCGTGACCCTTACCCCCCGTTTTTCTGAAGCTCCAAACCCAAGCCCTACAGCTTCCATCTAACGCAGCTGATCAAGATTAGCCTCTGAGCGCTGTGTGCACATAGGACAACTGTAGAGGGCCTGCAGCAAACTTGGCCTCGGCCGAACCCCTGGTGACAGGGCCACACCGGGAGCAGCAGATGTCACCCCACGCATCTCTGTCTACAGGGATTATGGGAGTGGGCTCAACAGCTGTTGCTGCTGCTGCTGCTTACCCTCTACACATTTGTGTGGACACATCTCTGAGCGACTGCCTGATGACTTCATGTACAAAGCTGAGCTTGTTAATAATATAGTTAACACCATTATGGGTCCATTTTGGTGTAAGGCTTTGATATAAACAGTAGTGGGTTGAGGACAGCTGGAGGACTGTGTTTGTGTGTGTGTGCGCATGTGTATGGTGAGTAGATCACTGGGGGTGGTGTAATCAGACTTCATTTCACACTCCCTGGTAATCCCTCGACTAGGATCAAAGCCTATTCTGCAGCCTGGTGATTGGTCTTTAGGCGCTACGTTTCCCTGTATTTGTTGCTTGGTAACAGGCTTACTGTTCTGCCATCATTACCGCTCTTATAGCCAAACACTCCGGAGTTTTGCAGGAGCAGGTTTGGGGTCAGCAGTTCTGTTTCAATTCACTCCAAAACTATTTGAAGCCCCTGAATGAGATTTGAATTAGAGCGACCTTATGTTTAACATATGTTAAATTTCACTGGCCTGATTTTTAGTCTGCACTGAAACTCTTTTGCCAATCAGTCAACTTCAAACCTCAGATCTAGTATGACAGCCATCCATCAGCCACTACGTGCCACACTTCCTCTTCCTGATACATCTCCACAGGAAACAGGAAGTCCCAGTCAGTTCTGTTTCCATCAATCCTTACTTTTACCTGGTTGTGCTACCTTTGGTGGCAACAGCTGCCACTGAGCATTTCTGATAACTTGCACTTTGGAGAATTTGGCTTTTGTTGCAGAACTGTTTTAATTCAGCCACATTGGCCAATTTATTTTTATTAGGCCACTTTTTTAACCATTCATAGGTGGACTTGGTGTAGTTTGGACCATAGTTCCATCAATTATGGCAGATTGTTAATGTCCTGACTGTCTGCTTGTTCAATTAAAGTAAACATTACACATGACAGTTTGCATGTCTTATAGTCCAGAGAAAGAAAGACAGAATTGGCTGCTCAGACCTCCAAATAACCCAAAATTGGTTTTGCTGAAAAAGCATAATCCAAACCCACATGATGTAGAACAAATTATCCAAGAAAATATGTACCTAAATTTGACCGCAATTAAAGATTTTTTGGAAAAAAATAGAACTAGCACTCTACAAGCTGATCAAATCAATAACCGCCCAAACATACATTTAGAAAAAATATCTTTAAAGAAAAAAAGCTGTTTCTTTTCAGGATCCTTCCTCCTTGTTGGCATTGGGTTTTACTTTTGGGTAATTTTATGAAAAGGAACCTTTTACCAAGAATATTCTGAGCTAAAAATACAGTTCCAATGTTACTGTGACAAACAAAAATCACAGCAACAGAAAAGAAATGCCATCTATTGATACAACAACACTAAACTAATTGGTGTTTGCAATGAGTTTTATTATTGTAGAGCAGAATATATATTTGTGAAACTGACAGTGAGAAATAGCTAAAAAGACCGATGAGTTTTGCAATAAGTCTTAATTAACGCTTCCTTCTATTGTCATCGCAATCAAATCCAATAACTGTAATCACTGTAGAGACAGACATTTAAAAGCAAGATATCTTTTAATGCAAAATATCTGAAACCTTTACATTTATGTTGTTGTAGGGAATGTTAAATGTAACCTTGAGAAACTTCGCTATAATTGATGACACAAAATTTCATTTCTGCAGAGCTGGATCTCAACAGAACTTGTGCTAAACTGCAGGCAAACATTGCCTTAAAAACACCCCTCTCTGGGCGTCATCTCGGGACATCATGTGAATCAGTGGTAGAGCAGGAGCACCATATGCCAAGGCTGAAGTCCTCGACACAGCTGTCCCGGGTTCAATCCCCAGCCCAAAGCCTTTCTATGCATGTCTTCCCCTTCTCTCTCTGCCCAACTTCTTGTCCAGCTACTAAGGAATAAAAGCCACTATTGCCAAAACACCTGAAAATAGATCCCTCCCAACTCTAAGGATTTATACCGCATCTATAAACGTTATCTTCTTGATTGTTGCTTGAAGTGAGCTCCACATGTCTTGAGGGACATGCAGTCCTTGCTTTCTTGCAGTCTAACAGACATCTAAATAAGCTAGAAATTGAAACACTGACTGCTGAGCATCTGCCCGACATGTGGCTTGGCTTACGTCAGTGCCACTCTGGATCTCAGGAGGGGGTCAGAGAATCCAGTCTGGGTGCTGGGGGGGAACCCTGGCATGCTCTCCAGAGTCATAACATCCCTGCGGTGATGTTGACAGGAGTCTCTGGCACACTTGGGACGTTGCTTTGTTTGTGGCTTAAACATTAGGTTCGTCTGCCTAATGGCTGCAGTTTGTGACAGGGACTGGAAGGTGACAGCATCACTCGATCTAAACGTAAATCAGAGCAGTATGTGAATTTCTGAGGTGGCCCCTTGTGCACACTGAAGAGTCTCTGCATGTGTGTGTCTGTGTGCAGTCTGATCTCAGTGTCTCTGCCGCCACATAGACTTGTAAACACTGAGTGGCCCACTGGGCCAGGGCAGGAGCTGTTTTTTCCGTCCTGTGGACAGATAACAGGTTTGCAGCAGACTAAACCTTCACAGCAGACTGATTAGCTCATGAAAAGAGCTTCACATGGTTACTAAACTGAAACTCAGCCCCTCATGTTTGTGATTTGTGTTGCGATTTGTCAAAGAAAATGGAGACAAAAAGAAATTAGGGGATGCAAGGTAGTGGATAAATCAAGTAGAGAAAAAGAGGAACAGACCTCAGACTTTATTAGATACAGCAGGACTAAAACCTTTTAATAGTCAGAGTTAGTTTTACTTCTACAATCAAACTATGAGGTGAGAGAAAAAGGGAACTTCACATGAACTTTGTTAAGTAGAAAAAAAATCTCATGCTAAGAAAATGATTATGCTTTGAAATCAGAAGAGCTGGTTGTTCTTTGCCAAGAATGTCATGCTCTATAACAGTATTTAAACTGTTTGTCCCATTACAACCATGAGCTTTAAAGTATTTTAATGGGATTCAATGTAACTGATAAACTCAAAGCAGTGTTTCACAATAGCAAAATAGAAAGAAAATGATGTAAGGTGAAATGAAAATGTAGAAAGTGTGCCAAGCATTTGTATTCGGGGCCCCCTTACTTTACCTCCTTTTCTATTGCTTGTTGAAAGCCCA
Source organism: Girardinichthys multiradiatus (assembly GCF_021462225.1). NCBI lineage: Eukaryota > Metazoa > Chordata > Actinopteri > Cyprinodontiformes > Goodeidae > Girardinichthys > Girardinichthys multiradiatus. The sequence continues at coordinate 250,317 of NC_061795.1, read as the reverse complement.
GGGCACTTTACGATGCAAATTTACCCAGGTAATTTCACTTTCCCAGGGCTTTATTTTCACAGGTAAGAGGTCTTGGTATGGGGTAGGTCTCCCTGGGATTGTTCAAGGGGTTTTGTGCAGCAAGGAATTATGCCACTAGCAGCGGTAATGGAGTGGATTGTAGAAAGTTATCATTTTTATACCATTAATTTGTCATAGTTTTAAGATGTTTTTAAGCGAGAAATTGGACCTCTAAACTTCATTAAGATTAAGATTTAAAATGTGCTTTTGTAATTTTTGGAGCAGCAGAGCTCTGCTTACATACCGCTCTATCTGCTAAAATGAGCTAAGCTAACCAGTTACAGTGGGTTTCCCCTTTAAACACAGTCTGATTTTGGTCCGGCACTTTGGGACTTTCCGTTATCTGTTTGTGGCAACTGAAAGTGAATATAAAGCAATTAGTAGGTATGTGATGAATAACTGCAAGTACCAGAATATTTTTCGCCAGACATCTTTGATATTTTAAGTTAATGTAGCCAATAATTTTAATGTTCAAGCAGGGCTAGGTTATAAAACAAACACCCAAGCTTTGAACATCTTAAAATGCACTGTTCAGTCCAGGGTATGGGACAACTGAAAACCTGCCAAGACATGTCTGCCACCTAAACTGCCAGGGTGGGCAGGGAGAGCTTTACTAAGAGAGGCAGCCATGAGGCTCTTGGTAACTCTGGAGGACCTGTAGAGATCCACAGCTCAAGTCAGAGACATTGCTGACTGCCAAGATTTGTGGTGCACTCCACACATTGTTGCCTATATTGAAGAATGGCAACAAGAAACCATAAGAAGTCCTGTTTGCAGTTTGCCACATAAGGGACACATCAAATATGTGGAAGAAGATCACTAGAGACTAAAACTGAATATTTTTGTCATATATGCAAAATGCTATGTTTGGTAGAAAACTAATACTGCACATCACCCTGAACATATGTCAGTGGTTACACATGGTGGTGGCAGCATGATGCTCTGGGGCTGCTTTTCTTTAGCATTGTTCAGCACTGATGGAAGATGGTTGGAGCTAAGTAAACCTGGAAGAAAACCTGTTAGAGGTTGCAAAAGACTTGGGACCTGGGCCGATGTTCACCTTCCACTTGGAAAAATACCCTAAACGTACAGACAGAGCTACAATGGAAGAGGTGAGATTGACACCAATTTTGTGTTAGAATGGCCTAATCAAAGTCCAAACATAAATCCAGTCGACAATATTTGGCAAAATGTAAAAACTGATATTCTCAGATGCTCTCCTTCCAGTCTGACTCATCTTAAACTGTTTTGCAAATAGAAATAGGCAAAAAAATTCAGTCTCTAGATGCCCATATAGGCAAAAACACTTGCAGCTGTGAGATCCCAAGGACGACTCTACAAATGAATAAATCAGAGGGGTGAATAGATACACACAGCACATGTTTCCTTCTTTCGTTTTTGAACACCATATGTTAATTTCCTTCCACTTCACAATTATGCAGTACATTGTGTGTGGTTTATCCTATGAGATCCTAATAAAACAGATTGTAGTTCATAGATGTAACAAGACAAAAGGTGGAGAAATTCAACACAGGTTTTGACTTAAAGAGAAATAACTTTCTTTTAAAGTAATCTGTAATTTACTTCTGCAAAGCACAGAAAAACATGACCTTTTAAAAACTTAAATAAACACCTGATCTTTTAAACAAGGCAACACCAAGATCCGCTAGATGTTCGCTGTGATAGACCACACGTCTTGCAGTAGCGTCTGAAAATATCCTGAACACAAACAGCTTTTGGTGAAAGCTCATGATGGTTGGATGGCTCTTCGGAACCTGAAGTACCTCCTCATCTCTGCTGTCTACACAAGCTCTGATCAGCCTTCTTTTTTAATTTTACTAAACTTTAAGTGGTGAAATCACATTCAAGCAGCAAGGCAGAGGTAAAACCTTTTCAGTTAACTGAATGCTACCAACACTATGGGGTGTTAAATGTCTTGTGCATCTCGAATGTTTTAGAAACATCTTTTCTGGACTTTCTGATGTCATGAAGTAATGTTTTTGCTGAACATAAGTTAGCTCACCTCCAGCAGCTCGGAGACGATGGGCAGCACCTCCGGGTTACAGATGTCGATGGAGTCATCCCTGTAGGTCTTCTTCTTGTAACGGATGTTCCCCAGGTGCAGGATGGCAGACAGCAGGGAGAAAATCCTGACAAGAAATACGCCTTTTGTTATCGCTTTCATGTGCAGATCCTTCCCAGCCACCAGTCTGCTGAGTTATCAGCTTATGCCGAGGGGAGGCCATAAATAAAGTGACACAAGCATGCAGGAGGTTTACAGGTTGATTTATTATTCTAACAGGCTGCAGGGTCAAGGTTACACTTCATCTCTGTCTGGGCTGTCTTACTGTTTGCGTGTGGCAGGTAGGAATCCGACCATCTCCATGGCCAGCTGCAGCCGTTCGAAGTCATGCTTCAGGTCTTCTCCCTCTACAGTGAAACAGTCCTGCTGGTGTCGAGACAATGGAAAGACAGAAGAGCAGAGGCAGAAAAAGACAAAAATCAACACCGGTAGTGTTAGACAAGCAATCCTGTTTAACATTTACTACTATCAGCAATGAATCGATCAGACTGTGGAGCCTGACAGCACATGGCTGAACCAGCATGTCATGATGTCAAGCAAAACATGTAATTTCCATAGTTCATTTCAGCAGAGGAGCAGCAAGCCACAGCTCCACAGAGGGGGAAACCCTGGATGGTGAACACGAGCACATTCCCCGGGCAATCATGAGACTCTCTTTATTATACAGTCTTTGTTACTAAGGTTGAGATGGAGGAGTGGTGCCATCACTAAATAATGTTGACTGGGTGGTGTAAGAATTCAGGAAGTGTCCTTATACAGTGCGTCTATTCAGGCACTCTGCTCGGCCAGCTTCTCTCTGCTCACAACAGCGAGCCTCTCTCAGGCTGTAATTAGCACATACCACAGCAACCGGCCGGCGATGGAAGATACAGGAACCTATAATCCACACTCGGGAAGGGCCTTTTCTACACTTTACTCCCCAACACGCTCCCTCTCCATTGTTGTCCTTTGGCCTATAACAACTCGGGAATGTTCTCTGGTTAGCTTCTCCAATTGCAACAAAGGACTGCTGAGGCTTCTGGTGCTACAGCAGAACCCAGGAAAGATTAGTTTTATAGCTGCCGGTTATTTTCGACCTCAGCCCCCAAAACGGCACAATGTGATACATTGATGGAAGTTGAGAAAATACAGAGATCATTTTTGGCAGCCTCAAGGGAATACTTTGGTTGAAAACCAAAACTTTAGCTATTTGGGGTTAAAAAAAAGAGGCTGAAAAATACAAGAGATTCTTGAGTTAAACAAAAAGACAGAGTCTGTTATTCTGGTTTTTTATAAATGAAAGTATGGTGCACTTTAATGTCAGTTACAACATTTGTGTTGCAAGTTTAAGGCAAGGAGCCCAATTTACTGCTCATTCACTGCTTATTAATGGATCAAACTGAGATCATGTCAACAGGTATGAACATCAGGTCTACATCATCCACAGTGTTCTGCCACAATATTCACACCCCTCAAACTTTTTCACATTTTTTCATATTACATTTCCAGACAGTATGTACATTTGATTGGGATTGTATGTGATAGAGCAACACAAAGTAGTGATTTCTGGTAAAGTGCAAGGAAAATAAAACATGGTTTAATAAGTTTTCATCAAAACAAAGTCTGGTAAGTTTGCTGTGCATTTGTATTCATCCCCCGAGTCAATACATTGTAACACCACTGTTGGCTGCAGTTAAGGCCGAACAGTATATCTCTCTTGGATGGAGAACACCTGTTAACGTCAGTTTTCAGGTCTTGCCACAAACGCCCAATTGGATCTGAAAATGGCATTGTAGCTCTGGCTCTATGATTAGCATCTTTGTCCTGCTGGGAAGTGGACCTGTGTCCTGGTCTCTAGTCTTTTGCAGCCTCACACAGGTTTTCTTCCAGGATTGTCCTGTGTTGCTCCATCCATCCACCTATCAATGCTTACCAGTTTCCCTTTTCCTACTAAAAAAACAAAAGCCTCCTCACAGCATTGGTTTTCTGTCAAAGAGCACTTAGCACATATGCTAAAAAGCTTCAGTTTTGGTCTCTCATGACCAGTGTTCCCTCATTTGAGCTGTCAACCCCCACGGCTCCTCCAGAGTAACCATGAGCCTCTAGGCTGCTTCTCTTATTAATGCCCTTCTTACCCTCAGCCCTGTTTTGGTATGTTTGAATTTGGGCCAAATCCTATCCATGCTTCCAAGATAACTACAAGTTTAAAATGTTGTTTTATAACCAAACCCTGATTTCAATTTCTCCAGAACTTTCTCCTTGTACTGGTCTTCATGATGCAGTTTGTTCACTAATGTCCTCTAACAAACCTCTGTGGTCTTCATAGAACAGCTGGATTTATACTAAGACTAAATTATACACAAGTAGACTGTTTAGTAATGAAATGACTTCTGAAACAATTGATTATTAAGGGGTATCATTATAAAGGGGGTGTATACATATGCACACCACTATAATCAGACTATTATTTGCAAACCATTTTAAAAATCATGTATCAGTTTCATTCTACTTCACATTTACGCATGATTTTGTGTTGATCCAATCCATAAAATCCCATTAAAAACACTGACGTTTATGGTTGCAACAATGTGAGAACGATCAAGGGATATGAAGACTTTTATCAGGCAGTGTAGATGTTACTAATGATGTTACTTATGATTAGGCTACCGATTAGTTAAAGAACCAAATCTGTTTTGTGGCAAACACAGCATGCCAACGCATCAACCAGACATTCCACACCACCAGGCCAGAGACGCTCAAACAGTCCTGAGTTACCGCAGCCACCAAACACCCGTCTGTTTTGCAAACAAACACAAAATGTTTAGTCTTTGGGATCTTTGGGCAAAACTACCTTTTTTTGTTTAATTCCTGAATGTTTATTTTCTATTTTTACTTTCAGATCTGTCAAATTTTTTGTACGCCTGTAGCTGTTCAAGGAGCTGGCCAGCTCCATGCAGTGGATTCTGCAAACGCTCACCAGTGGGACAGGTCAGAGGTTAAATAGGGCCTTTGGGGGGAGGGGGGTTGTCAGATGATCAGACAGGTGGTCTGAGTCTGACAAACTTTCTCTGCAGGTCTTTATAGGGACTTCTGTAAAAAACGATGACATCATCTCCATGAACAGCGGGGGTCCCAGACAGAATGAGGAAAAGAAACAACAAACAGCTTGATGGGAAGTTTGTAGAGAGATGGAATAGAAGCAACAGAGATAGAAGCTTATTCCACTGTGTTCTGACTAAGACTGAGGTGCATGTATTAATAACATGACTTTGTTAAAGAGGGTAACTACAGAAATAAGGCTTCAATGTATTGAATGGTAATAGGGTTAAAAAGAAGTCAAATAAAAAGAAATCGAATCCCAGCTTGGGGTCTTCCTGCATGTAGTTTGCATGTCCTCCTTGTGCACACGTGGGTTCTCACCAGGTACTCCATCTTCCTCCCACAGTCCAAAAATATGAGTTAGGTTAATTTATTACTCTAGATTGACCTTATGTAGGAGTGTGTGCATGCATGGTTGGTTGTCCTGTGTGTCTCTGTGTTGCCCTGTGATGCGACCTGTCCAATGTGTATCCCCCTCCTCACCTATTGACAGATTAGCATGGAAGCCAGCTGCCCCGTGACCCTGTAAGGATCTGAAAAGAGTTAATTTATATCTAAATACTAGTTGTTTAGTAATCCAGGTTCTGCATTGTTTGCAACCAAGTCTCTGGAAGCCTTAACATTACACATTAGCCAATTTAACCCATACTTTCAAGAAAAAAACTAATTCAGTTTGCTAGGTCAAATGCATTACCCAGCTCTGTTGTGCTAAGTAATAATAAATATACCCACACCTGGTTGGATCCATACCTGACAGAGCTGGGTTAGCATATTAAGCCAAATTGAGTTGTGTTTTTACCCAGCAGTTCTTAAATTTTACAGTTTTGGCCCTGCACTTTTGGGCAAGATTAAAGTACTATACCAGGTACATACTTAATTTATAGTTAAATATCAGAAGGATGTGTTCCAACTATAGGGGGATCACACTCCTCAGCCTACCTGGTAAGGCCTACGCCAGGGTATTGGAGAGGAGAGTCCGGAGAGGAGCAGTGTGGTTTTCGTCCCAGCCGTGGAACACTGGACCAGCTCTATACCCTCTACAGGGTACTCGAGGGTTCATGGGAGTTTGCCCAACCGGTCCACATGTGTTTTGTGGACCTGGAGAAGGCATTTGACTGTGTCCCTCGTGATGCCCTGTGGGGGGTGCTCCAGGAGTATGGAATCGGGGGCCCTTTACTAGGGGCCATCCGATCTTTGTACAAGTGGAGCAGGAGTTTAGTCTGCATTGCCGGCACTAAGTCGGAACTGTTCCCGGTGCATGTTGGACTCCGGCAGGACTGCCCTTTGTCACCGGTCCTGTTCATAACTTTTATGGACAAGATTTCTAGACGCAGCCAAGGGCCAGAGGGGGTCTGGTTTGGGGACCAGAGGACTTCGTCTCTTCTTTTTGCAGATGACGTGGTCTTGCTGGCCCCCTCTAGCCAAGACCTACAGCACGCACTGGGGCGGTTAGCAGCCGAGTGTGAAGCAGCTGGGATGAAGATCAGCTCCTCCAAATCCAAGGCCATGGTTCTTGACCGGAAAAGGGTGGCTTGTCCTCTTCAGGTTGGTGGGGAGTTCCTGTCTCAAGTGGAGGAGTTTAAGTATCTCGGGGTCTTGTTCACGAGTGAGGGAAGAATGGAGTGGGAGATCGACAGACGGATCGGTGCAGCTGCCGCAGTAATGGGGGCACTGTGCCGGTCCGTTGTGGTGAAGAGAGAGCTGAGCCGAAAAGCAAAGCTCTCAATTTACCGGTCGGTCTACGTTCCTACCCTCACCTATGGCCATGAACTTTGGGTCTTGACCGAAAGAACGAGATCCCAGATACAAGCGGCTGAAATGAGCTTCCTCCGTAGGGTGGCCGGGCACTCCCTTAGAGATAGGGTGAGGAGCTCGGCCATCCAGGAGGAGCTCGGAGTAGAGCCGCTGCTCCTCCACATCGGGAGGAGCCAGTTGAGGTGGCTCGGGCATCTATACCGGATGACTTCTGGACGCCTTCCTCGGGAGGTGTTCCAGGCACGTCCCACCGGGAGGAGGCCCAGGGGACGGCCCAGGACACGCTGGAGGGACTATGCCTCTCGGCTGGCCTGGGAACGCCTTGGGCTCCCCCTGGAGGAGCTGGAGGAGGTGTCTGGGGAGAGGGACGTCTGGGCATCTCTGCTGAGTCTGCTGCCCCCGCGACCCGGTCCCGGATAAAGCGGAAGACGACAAGTACGAGTACGAAGGCTGAGATGTTGTTTTGCATTGAGCCATGCAAGGTTGAATGTTTTTATATGTCAAGAAGGATAATGATTTGGATTTTTGCTCAACGACCTTGTTATACTGTCAGATGAAATCACTCCATTCATCAATGAACTCTGTAATTGAGACAGTTATTTTCACTTTTGAAAGCAAAACTGCTCGTTCTTTTAAAAGTAGATCGTGCTGATTGAATTAGCACTGTAAAAAACACAAGGAGTGTGTTCATGGTAACATTCTATTAAAATATGGTCAGCATTATGTAACACTACAATACATTATAGAAAAATCCTGATTCAAAGGGAAAAGTGCTTTCACAGAAACTTCTCTAACCACTCTCGGAGCAAAACATGCTCAGTGTGTCTTCCATTATGCCAAACAACTGCTGAATTTCCTCCCTCCAGCTCGAATGTGAGGTGGAGAATATTCTACATCAGTGATTGAGAAACATAAATGGCTGTTTTGCAGTAGGAAATGTCCTGACACAATGTAAAGTCTGTAACTAGTTTCATTTTGAGCTGACGACAGCTTTCTTGGAGCCCACTTTAAAGAGAACTTCATTACATTTTAATATTCAAGTTATTCTTTTTGGGATTGGGTAAAGCCTTGGATAAAAGAGCAGTTTCAAAACAGCAGATGCAACGCCAAAGTCAAGAATGAAATGTGGTGAAATCGGGAGTCATATTTGTACGGACCATTTCTCATGGCTCATGTGTTTGTTCACCCGCACAGTTGGACGAACATAATCTCCTATTAGGTGATACCAAATCCCTTAAACACACACAACAAATCCCACTGACCAAACATTACACACTTCATCTTGAGGCTCACAGGATAGTGGCAAAGACTGGCTGATTGATGAAAACACACACACAGAATGGCCCAAGACCACACAAATTGTAGGGAAGTTTCTGGACTTGCAGATCAATCATGTTATGACCGTAATGTCATCATCTAAACAGAAGCCATTTCAAACTTTATCTGTCTAAATATCTGCATCAAATTGTAATTTTAAAGAGTTTCAATTATAATACGGTGTCTTGTTTAGTCAGTTTTGCCTACTTAGTGCACAACCATTTCCCTCAGTGCTTTTACTTTATTTGTCTGTTGGTGTTCAGAGAGAGCTCATAAAATCAATGCTCCTTTTGTTTAATAGTATCAAGTGTTAAAGTTTGGTGCCTGAAGCTTCCCTATAAAGATGGCAGTTTCTAGCTATGGCATCATTGACCAGCAGTGAGTCATCCAAATGCTTTGTTTGAAGGGATTCCTTTTAATTTACATTTTAATTCATTATAGTAGAGATGCACCGTGAAATCAGCTGGTGAATGAAATAGATGATCTTCAGCATGATCGGCCTTGATTGTGACAGGGCAGGGAAAAACCCCAATACATTTCCGATCAGTAAACAAACCATATTCACACTAAGAGCTACCAAGTCATGCTACCATCCACACTCTTTGGTGAGGAGCAGTTACTGAGGAAGGAAGACTCACTGTTAGCTTTTTTCAGCATCAGTGTGGTGTTCTAAATTAAGTTCAACACAGTAAAGTGATGTAAGCTATTTTTTCCAAATAAAAACTCTTTTCCATATCATGTCTGTGGTTGGCAAGAGAGCAAGACTACTGAGGATAACTGGAAGGCTGAACAAGGAAAGGTCTTTTATTCTTCTGAGCTTTCTACCTCATGCTGGATTGAGACATGTTCTTCTAGAAATCGCACACTTAAGCTAAAAATCTACATTGACTACAATATTTTTAAGTAATACTAACTGCGCTAAACATACTAATCATCAATTGCTCATTCATCATCTTTGCTCCTAATAAATAATGATTAATCTCTTATGTCAGAAAAGCTAGAAAAAATGTGATCTTGTTCTTATATCCTCTCAGACCACAGTTCTTCAAAATTGGCTAAATTTGTTATTAGCATGTCAAAGCTTTACAAAAAACAGAGATCGGAAATCAACCACAAATTCGGATCGGTGCATCTCTAACCAACAGGGACACTGATGTCTCTTTATGTTCCTTTGGACCCAACAACATGACTACATTATAAGGTATCCTTTCAAACATCTTATAGGCTCATAGAGCACATTCAACAGCGCCAAGGCCAGGTTGCTTCTAACTTCAGTCTGAATCACTGAAAGCAGGCGGGTGTGGACAGCCAGGAGACACCAAGACCAGGACTGGCACCAAACTCCTACTGAAGCATGACACACCCATGAACACAGACATACACAAACAAACTGGCAGCATACTGACCAGCTCACTCTCATAGCAATTGTTCCAGGGGAGTTTGTGTGGTCTCTTTGTCATCTGGAAGTAAGGAAAGCGGGTTAAAACAAAAGCAAAATACTAACAAATGCTACAAAATATTATTTAAAGAAAAATGTAATTGTATCAAGAAAAAAAAAATGATTGAACGTCTCAGACAGACAGACAAACATTCCTAGAGCAGCAATAATTACATCAGGACTGATGGAGAGGGACAGGCTCATTTCCTACTACTTACAGTGCAGTGCACACAGTTTCTGCCAGACGTTTACAAACACTCATCATGGGCATCATATTCACTGTTAAAAAAATGACGTGCCGAAGAGGATAACATTTGCCAAAGAACACATCAACTGGCCTAAAAAGAAACGGAGAAACATTTTGTGGACTGATGATAGTAGGATTGTTCTTTTTGGGTCCAATACCTGAAAGCAGTTTGTCAGACGACCCACAAACACCAAGATGAAACCACAATATACTCTGATGATAGTGAAGTATGGTGGTTCAAACATCACGACATGGGGATTTCTCCAACAAAATCAAAGTTATGGCTTGGTCAGCCCAGTCCCTTGGATCTGACCAATCTGATTGAAAACTTGTGGGGCGACATCAAAAATGCTGTTTCTGAGGCAAAACCAAGAAAAGCAGAGAAACTGTGGAATGTTGCCAAATTATCCAGGGGTGGAATATCTGTGCACAGGTGTAACACGTTGGTCAACTCCGCTGAGGATAGACTGAGAAATCAGCTGGGGACCCGAATCTGCTGATATTGTGCTTGATTGGAAACTAAAAGTTCAGTCTTTTTTCAGTTTAGTGGAAGTACTATGCCTGTGGCAACACTCTTCAGTGTTAGTACTGTGACTGAGCGAAAACACCTAAAGTTTTGTATTTTCAGTATCAGTGAGTGTGAAAAAATGAAGTCAGAATTATTGAAAATCAATTCTATCTTTATTAGAAAAATACAGGCTTTTTCTTTAAGCTACTACTTTTTAGTGGATGAGACTTCAGCAAACAACAGTAGCTGAACCTTTTACATAAAAGTTGCTCCATTTTATCATGTTAGAAGAGCTATGTTGGATGATGCTGGTTTAGGAAATATTTATGGCCTTGGGAACTCTTGAAGTTAAGGAAAAGATTGATTAAATGTCCGTCGAATACAAACGCAGACTGCTGTTAGCATTGCTAACTATGCTAATCATTCTAACTGCTAAGAGTTTAAATTTAAATAAGTCACTGGAATCATTTTGTTTTTGTTTTTTGAAACATCATTAAAAACCTGTATCAGTGCAGAGCTATGTAACACCAACTGCTCTCTTTCACTGAAACTTTGGACTATTTATGAGAAGTCATTGTTTTATGTTACAATAATCGTTTTATTGTTCTTACAGTCTGATATTCAGTTTATCCAGAAATTAAATACAGAAGTGGGTTTTTTTTTGTGTATTGTCAGTTCCAAAAGAGAAATAGGATCTGTTAGAGTTGCACAAAGTTGGTAAATTATAATCGGCCTCAAAACTCTCTGATCGCCGCATCTCCATTTTTAACACAGCGAATAAAAACACTGATTATCACTACTGTTATCTCAATTGTCTATCTCTGGAGTAAAATTCACCACAATGCATTGAGAAATTGGAGCTTTTAACTACATATCAAGGACGATATGTCTATCATTTCACAGAGTATCTGTGAGTTAACATGCTCTAGCTAATGAGGTACAAAAGGTGCTTGGGTCGGATTACAACTAGATTATTTGTAATTCACTAAACTGACTCAATTTAATCTAGCAGTGAGGAACACGTGCCCACACAAACAGACAGCTATCTCAGAGGGGAGAGCACTCAGTATGAAAATTTATTTTACGCCTTATAGGTTGGTTTTGTGAACAGTGAGCTTGCAAAACCATGTGACTTCTGGCACACTCTACACACAACCAAATCCGTACCAGACTGACTTCACAGTTTTGCAGTCGCCATGGAAACAGGGCTGCGTGAATGCGTAGAGAAGGGGGGGGTGTTGTTGTTGTGGGGATTAAAGGAGAACTGAGGGGGACAAAATATGTTTTTAAAGAAACAGAGGGACATAAACAGAGAAGAAAACTGTTTTCATCTATTTGTTGCCTCCTCAGTGTGATGCTGTACTGTAGGGGGTGGGGGTTATAAATCCCCACGCATCAGCTGACATCATGCACAGATGTACCGCAAAATGTGAACACGTATGTAAGCTTCGGGCACATGCGCAAGAATGTATGTATGAACACACACACAAATACGGGCGAGCGCACACACACACACACACACACACACACACACAGACTCAGTTATGGGAGGCTGGAAACCAGGACTTGTGGGTGATGAGACATGCTCCAGTTTTGATAAATGAGTAAACAGGAGACAGCAGAAAGAAAGTTTGCTCAGTTTAATTTTCAACATTTTTATGACTGTTGTATAAATCATCTAAGCTTCATTAATATGAACGTGCTCCTTGATATTCTTTCTTGCGTATTTTGTGATGTGTTTTTGTAAGTTTGTTCAGGGCTGACCTGGTTAAGGTAGTGGTATTCCTCTGGTTTGAGCAGGTGGAAAGCCTTCCTCTCGTCTTCACTGGCTCCAGCCAGCAGGTAGTAAAACACATGATAGTTCCTGCAGGCACACAAAGGTTGGAGAACATTACATTAAAATGACTTGTTACGCTGATGATTTTTAAAATAAATTAGCAGCGGTAAGATTTAGAGTAGTGGGGGAAATCCTCCATTCTTTTCTTGCAAATTAACCTGCAACATGTCATGTATCAGTTACACTTTTTGACTTTGCAGTATCACATGTCAAATCAAACAAGTGTGCAGAGTGTGCAGGTTGGAGGTAATGAGCCACTGAGTGTAGTAATGAGTGTACTAAGATGTAATTCTATTACAGCGGGTTTGAGATTCACGTCACTGCAGAATGATGGTTCATGTTCAGTGAAGTGATGAGAAGTTCTAAAACTCACGAAAGACATAAAAGAAACCTAAGCTTCAGACTAAGAAGCATATTTTACACCTGCATCTTCCCTATCTCGTTCCTTGAGATAGGGAAGGTTCTAGTTTTTTCTTAGGTGATCCTGGGGTAGTGATCAAGAAACACACAAAATGGCATACAAGATGCACCAGTACCCTTAAACGTAGAAATCTATAAAGATACTAGCAGCAGTAAAATACTAAAATAAAAGTGACCTTTATATCTGTAATTGTTGAAGCTGGTCTCAAATGAAAGTGTATAACTTAGTGTATATACAGCTAAAAGATCACCACATTATTCTGCTTTGGATTCAAGTGGGTAAAATCTGCATGTAAAGCTATGTCCTTTATGTAAAATGACAGTTCAGCTGTTTTGTTGGTGTGAGTAAACAGTATCTTAACTTACAATAGATAAAGTGTTTTTGACAGCAGAAATGGGAGCTGTCCTGGGAAGTTGCTAGCTAAACTCTTTAAAATGTATCCTTCTTTCTTTCCCATCACCTTGGTAACTACTAAAAACCACTTCATACGCATCTAATTAAAAAAAAGATGAAGAATGAACCATCTCTTTAAAATAAAGTGCTGATCAGCATTAAACGTTGAAACTAAATACAGGCTCCTTTTCAGAACCATGCAGCCTTAATAAGGCTCAGCTGCTACTTCCTAGAGGCTTAACCTCAGCCAATAGGAGAGCAAATGAGGCGGTGATGCTGGTCATTTACATTAGAGAGGAAAATATATCAGTGTCTAAGAAACAAAAGGACAGTAAAATAAATGTAAATGTAAATAAATAACAGTCCGGACTTGTGACTACATTAAAACAATTCTGCAAAGAAGGGTGGTTGCAAATACAGCAATGTTAAAAAGGTTATTGTCATTTATCACAAACACATGATAGTTTTTTTATCTACTTAGATTACTTCTGTCAGATATAAAAATTGTCAGAAAAACAATTCTGCAAGGGGGGGAAATCACTTTTTCACAGCACTGTTCATGCTTATTTAAATCTTAGCAGACTTGGCCTTAGATTCACATTCCACAATATGGCTCCCATAGTTCTTGCCATCAATATTTATTTTTGTTTACTAGTAAAAATTCTTTCTCTACAGCCAGTTTATCCATATTTTCAATAATGTACAGGTCCTTCTCAAAATATTAGCATATTGTGATAAAGTTCATTATTTTCCATAATGTCATGATGAAAATTTAACATTCATATATTTTAGATTCATTGCACACTAACTGAAATATTTCAGGTCTTTTATTGTCTTAATACGGAGGATTTTGGCATACAGCTCATGAAAACCCAAAATTCCTATCTCACAAAATTAGCATATCATTAAAAGGGTCTCTAAACGAGCTATGAACCTAATCATCTGAATCAACGAGTTAACTCTAAACACCTGCAAAAGATTCCTGAGGCCTTTAAAACTCCCAGCCTGGTTCATCACTCAAAACCCCAATCATGGGTAAGACTGCCGACCTGACTGCTGTCCAGAAGGCCACTATTGACACCCTCAAGCAAGAGGGTAAGACACAGAAAGACATTTCTGAACAAATAGGCTGTTCCCAGAGTGCTGTATCAAGGCACCTCAGTGGGAAGTCTGTGGGAAGGAAAAAGTGTGGCAGGAAACGCTGCACAACGAGAAGAGGTGACCGGACCCTGAGGAAGATTGTGGAGAAGGGCCGATTCCAGACCTTGGGGGACCTGCGGAAGCAGTGGACTGAGTCTGGAGTAGAAACATCCAGAGCCACCGTGCACAGGCGTGTGCAGGAAATGGGCTACAGGTGCCGCATTCCCCAAGTCAAGCCACTTTTGAACCAGAAACAGCGGCAGAAGCGCCTGACCTGGGCTACAGAGAAGCAGCACTGGACTGTTGCTCAGTGGTCCAAAGTACTTTTTTCGGATGAAAGCAAATTCTGCATGTCATTCAGAAATCAAGGTGCCAGAGTCTGGAGGAAGACTGGGGAGAAGGAAATGCCAAAATGCCAGAAGTCCAGTGTCAAGTACCCACAGTCAGTGATGGTCTGGGGTGCCGTGTCAGCTGCTGGTGTTGGTCCACTGTGTTTTATCAAGGGCAGGGTCATTGCAGCTAGCTATCAGGAGATTTTGGAGCACTTCATGCTTCCATCTGCTGAAAAGCTTTATGGAGATGAAGATTTCATTTTTCAGCACGACCTGGCACCTGCTCACAGTGCCAAAACCACTGGTAAATGGTTTACTGACCATGGTATCACTGTGCTCAATTGGCCTGCCAACTCTCCTGACCTGAACCCCATAGAGAATCTGTGGGATATTGTGAAGAGAACGTTGAGAGACTCAAGACCCAACACTCTGGATGAGCTAAAGGCCGCTATCGAAGCATCCTGGGCCTCCATAAGACCTCAGCAGTGCCACAGGCTGATTGCCTCCATGCCACGCCGCATTGAAGCAGTCATTTCTGCAAAAGGATTCCTGACCAAGTATTGAGTGCATAACTGTACATGATTATTTGAAGGTTGACGTTTTTTGTATTAAAAACACTTTTCTTTTATTGGTCGGATGAAATATGCTAATTTTGTGAGATAGGAATTTTGGGTTTTCATGAGCTGTATGCCAAAATCATCCGTATTAAGACAATAAAAGACCTAAAATATTTCAGTTAGTGTGCAATGAATCTAAAATATATGAATGTTAAATTTTCATCATGACATTATGGAAAATAATGAACTTTATCACAATATGTTAATATTTTGAGAAGGACCTGTATATGCTGATGTGCTGACTGTAGACATAATCGTTATCTTTAAATATTATGATGTACTTGGACCAGTTTCTGACAGCAGCCCTAGAGCTTAGCCTTCACTCTGATGCTATCCTCCTGGGTATTTTTTTTTTCTGTACACTGGGGTCACTCAGAGGCAACCTGTCATAAACTGAAGATTTAAGACAGTTTGCAGTTTATCATCAAATTGCTTGCTTCCCCACCACCTCTCTGTTACAGGTCTGAGAAGTCTGGGAGGTCCCGTCTCCAGTTTCTACCCTATCAACGTGGCTACCGGGGCCTGTCATCAGGGTGAAAAAGAAACTAGCTTAATCGGGTTATAGGGATTTGTTGACCGGTACTGAAACACGGACATGAAACTAAATTTCCCAAAGGACATCTTACTTTAATTTTTTATTTCTGGACAGCTGAGAGAAACAGGTGATGCAGAGGTTGTGTCATTGTGTTACTTGAAAGAAAAATTACTTTAGGGATGCGAGCACTGGTGGAGTCTAGGTGTGTATGTGCTCACAGCGTAGGAGGTGAGTGATTTACACCAAGGCAAGTTTATGTTTGAGTGTTGACCAAAGTAAATGAAAAACCATTAAAAAGAATAGAAATACAGTATTCTGTTGTTTCACTTATGCTAACAGAGATTTAACAAAAACGTTTTTTTTTCCTCTTAATTAGTCTCTCATCTACTTGCAAACATAGCTCAGAGATTTTTAAAAAGTTCCACAAATACTTGCTTTTTTTCTTCAAATGTCAGCAGAAAAAGAATCATGACTGAAACTAAAGGGTAAACTATGTCAAAAGAACAAGTTACAACTTTTCAAATCTTCACACTAGTGCAGCCATGCTCACAGTCTTCTTGGTCAGTGACACCACTCTCGTTGCCTACTGGTGCCAAATAGGTATTCCAGTTTTTGTGACTGGCATCCCAAAGGCCTAAGATTTGTTTTTTTAAACTGAGGGACAAAATATTAAGAGCAGTGTAGCTGATACTAAAGTAAAATATCTATAAAATTAATATTTCTTGTACTAAATGTGTAAATATTTGAAATTCCTAGTGTTTCCCTCTGGGTTTCCAAAATTACTGTATGCACAGCGCCAATTGGTTTTCAAGTTAAGATTTTTCTTTTCAGAGTATTTATAACTTTATTTATAACAAACTGAAACGTTTTTCATTTACTTTTTCATATTATAGAAATTCTTGCAGAACTTTTTTTTTTTTTTTTTTTAGATATTTCATGTCGGGCTGCACGGTGGCGCAGTTGGTAGCATTGTTGCCTTGCAGCAAGAAGGTCTTGGGTTCAATTCCCATCCAGGGGTCTTTCTGCATGGAGTTTGCATGTTCTCCCCATGCATGCGTGGGTTCTCACCGGGTACTCCGGTTTCCTCCCACAGTCCAAAGACATGCCTGTTAGGTTAATTGGTCTCTCTAAATTGTATGAATGAGTGTGTGCGTGGTTGTTTCGTGTGTTGCCCTGCGATGGACTGGCGACCTGTCCAGGGTGTACCCCGCCTCTCGCCCATAGACTGCTGGAGATAGGCACCAGCTTCCCTGCGACCCACTATGGAATAAGCGGTACAGAAAATGACTGACTGACTGACATTTCATGTCCTGAGGCTGATGCATCTTCCCTATAACACAGAGGGAATATTTTTTGTACTGCTGTATCATTTTTGTCAGTGAGAACATCTAGTAATAGCTGCCTTGACATGCAAGTAAAAATGCATATCTGCAAAATAAAGCTCAGTGCTCACAAAAACTAGTCAGAAAAGTGGGTAAAGGTCCAACGTGTTAACTGATGATCTGAACTTGATTAAAAAAAGAGGAGGGATGTTGAATTCGCTCACCTCTCATTGTGCTCCTGGTACACCAGGCGGGATTTCTCCAACAGATACTTCTCCACATACGCACTGAATATAAACAAAAACATGGTTAACAGAGACTTTGGATAAAGCTGCTGATCATCTGATGAGAAATTCAGCTGTTGATGAAAGAACAGATCAACATTGTTTACAGATGCCAGGTGTGTCCGTACTGCGATCATTAGTACTGATCCATAAAAGCAGGAGATAGGGAAAGTCTAAGGTACAGTTGTTACAAGTTTATTACATATTTTTTACAATGGTCAACACAAGCTGTTACCCACAATTGCAAAACAGTTTATCCTAAGCCTTTAAATGGAGTTATACTTTCAAAGAAAGATGGGCAGCACGCTGATCATAATTCTGATTCTGTTAACCCACAAAAGTCCCTTGCACAAACACTTCAGGGGCAGGATGAAGGCGCCTTTTAGCGTTTTGTGAAATAATCCGAAAGGTCTGCCCTGTATGCCCCTGACTCGCCAAGCCTCAGCTGATTTGTGAACGGGAAAGCAGGTCTGGCGGTGTGAGAGGGATGTAGTGATGACATGGTCTGTGTGACCAGCGAGAGTAAACAACACTCAAAAATCAATTCAGACAAGAAAAGTAGGAAGGTGAGAGCAATAATTTAAATTTAAAGCATTTACTCAGCCAACAACAGGATTATTAGACGGGGTTTGCCTGTCTGTCTCAACTTGTCTTTGCGTTTAAATGACAGAATTATTGTGAAAGAGGCTATGGTAATTGTGTGTTAGGGGTGATATGCAGCATTAGTTTTCAGACACACATCGGGTTTTGCATCTGATCTTATTCATCTGAGCAGAGCAAAGCACGTTCTTTCACGTTTGTTGTGTCGGACACAAAATGCAGGCCACACTTTCCAGATTTTTATTTAAAAAAAATGAAAACCATGCATCTCTCTCGACCTTATAATCATGCACTGGTTTGTGTTGGTCAATCACACAAAATCCCAATGAAATGCATTAGGGTTTTTGTACATGTGTTTTTTCACTCTTACCCCCTGACGGTCCCACTCTCCTGGTAGTTGACCTGGATGAACTTCCCAAAGCGGCTGGAGTTGTTGTTGTGAGCTGTCTTGGCATTCCCAAACGCCTGCAGAGAAATAAAAAAGTACTTTATATAATACAGGTAACGAGCTCCAGGTACCAGCACTGTTCTTGTTACACTCAACCAATACGAGAAACAAGATAAATTATCTTTAAACTGTGATACTGAGATATGTCAGTCCTCAAAATCAGGAATTCTGCAGATTTACTAGAAAACGAAGTGAGAAAAAAATGTGTCAGGACAGGAGGGAAAGGATACTAATCACTGTACTCTATCAGAGGTCAGGAGGCGCTGGAAGGGGCCTGAGCGCACACACACACATACATATTCAGTCAGGCTCACACTCAAACAGCCCATCCATGAGCTAAACTGCCAAATTCCTGTGAAGGCAAATGGAGCAGGGATGAAAACAGACACAGTTGTTACTTATGGGAGCCCGTGTGCATTTCTGCTGCAATGCAGACTTACAGAAGGGGGCTCATTATTAGAGGCCCCGTGGGGGGCTTATTCGTGTTCTCATTAGGAGCACGATGGGGCCCGCTGGGGTGACTTGGTTAGATAGAAAGAGAAGAGATCATGACAAGAAGAAAGAGAAGAGGAAACAGAGGCAGAAAAAAAATGGTGAGGAAAAAATATCTTCAGGTATGAAAGGGGTCTCCACAAGGGGGGGGCAATACAATTCATCTTCACCAGTGAAGATGAATTGTGTGAATCTGTGATAAAGATAAATCTTTATTGTCAACGTACACACACACAAGGTGCAGCAGTACAAAGCATGTGGTTATCTGACTAAATAAGAAGCAGTAGAAAGACAGAGAGAAGTGGACATCAGATAGACAACCATGGCTACTACAGCTATTACAGCTCTGTAATAACACTATTAATAAACGCAAAATACTGCTACTGAATCCAGCTTTGATCTAAATTAATAAAAAACTCCTGGAGAAACACAACCTGACACATATTCAGTTCACTTAAAGGGACAAAATGGCCAACATGAGACAGAAACAAGAAAACAGTGAGGCTGTTTCCCTAAAAGCCAGTCATTCTTTTATCAAACAACCCTCCATCAGACTTGAATGCACAGATAACCTGTCAATGTATGTAGGAAAGAAACCAGGGACGGGCAAGTTACCATCATCTAGGTACACCAAAAGCTGCTGTTTCAAAAACGCCAAGGTTTTCTGCCACATTGTTTCTCTGGTTTAATGTAGGGATGCACCGATATGAACATTTGGAAGATACCGATATTTGACCGATAACTAATATTTACCAATGTTCTACATATTATATGCATTTCTCTACTCTTTCAACACTGAGAAAAAACAGCCACTGACATTGCTTCTCTGCTTCAGTTAAACACCCCACCCACAATCCTGTGCTGCATCACTTTAACTGTCACATGCCCAGAGAAACACCACACGGCCAATCCCCTCCCCCTCCTGAAACACATACACAAATGACAACAAGATGGAAATAAACATTGTTTATTAATATTGAGCCCGTTTTACTAGTGGGGCCAATAACAATTTGTTAAAAAATGTACTAACATTAGCTTATACCGATGCAGATGTATCGTTTATCACTAGTTTAAACTCCATTTAATGAGATGCCGGGAAAGCAGCAAAGCAGCTGAAGTTTTCTGTCTGTATGGAGAATAGAGTACCACATTTCTGCCTCCTCCTTTACCTGTTGCTGCATGATACTAAAGTAAAATATCTATAAAATTAATATTTCTTGTACTAAATGTGTAAATATTTGAAATTCCTAGTGTTTCCCTCTGGGTTTCCAAAATTACTGTATGCACAGCGCCAATTGGTTTTCAAGTTAAGATTTTTCTTTTCAGAGTATTTATAACTTTATTTATAACAAACTGAAACATTTTTCATTTACTTTTTCATATTCTAGAAATTCTTGCAGAAATTTTTTTTTTTTTTAGATATTTCATGTCGGGCTGCACGGTGGCGCAGTTGGTAGCACTGTTGCCTTGCAGCAAGAAGGTCCTGGGTTCGATTCCCATCCAGGGGTCTTTCTGCATGGAGTTTGCATGTTCTCCCCATGCATGCGTGGGTTCTCACTGGGTACTCCGGTTTCCTCCCACAGTCCAAAGACATGCCTGTTAGGTTAATTGGTCTCTCTAAATTGTATGAATGAGTGTGTGCATGGTTGTTTCATGTGTTGCCCTGCGATGGACTGGTGACCTGTCCAGGGTGTACCCCGCCTCTCGCCCATAGACTGCTGGAGATAGGCACCAGCTCCCCTGCGACCCACTATGGAATAAGCGGTACAGAAAATGACTGACTGACTGACATTTCATGTCCTGAGGCTGATGCATCTTCCCTATAACACAGAGGGAATATTTTTTGTACTGCTGTATCATTTTTGTCAATGAGAACATCTAGTAATAGCCGCCTTGACATGCAAGTAAAAATGCATATCTGCAAAATAAAGCTCACAGCCTCCTCCTTTACCTGTTGCTGCATGATACTGTTCATCTGGCTGAACGGGGGTAACCTGTCCCTCTCTTATAAAGAAGACAAATTCAGCAGTCAGAAAATATTAAATAATTAATTATTTCTCTTTTTTTATAAAAGCAATAAGATCATGTCACTAATTTTGTGGAAATACTGTGAGATCGTAAAGCTTCGAGGTTCTTATATATGTTTTTCTTTTTTTAATCAGAATGTCATACCTGCCCAGGCTGACCTCAAATAGACAAAAACAACCACAAACATAGGGCCATCAAGAGCAACTGAGATAGACAGAGTAGACTGATTCCCTCTATCTAAAATGTAAATCTAAACTAGATATAGAAGCCCTTCTGTGGCTAAATATTTTGTGTTTTGAGTTTCAGGGGAAAATCCACTTCCTAAATTGATCAAACCACTGGTGACTTTGTGTGTGCCCCTACATACCAACATGCATCTTTAATATGAGTGCTCCGTTATGCACGTGTGCTGCATGGTGTTTGTCTGTGTGCATTCTCTGTGAGTCTGAATGAGAATAATGAAGAGGTGAGCAGTGCCTGGAGGAGTTCGAGTTGAACTGAGCTTTGTGGTCAACGCTTGCTGTGACCACAGCACAGAAAAACACAAACCGTGATGGACTCTGCATGTGTGTGCAGGCACGGGCATGTGATATCAGGGCTCAGAAGCATTCTGGCTCTGCACATTTAGGAGTTTGGAGATCGGGACTTTGATGTGTTCTGTCATTCTTAAAAAACTCATTGTTTGCCAAGTTTATTCCAAGGACCTTTAAAAGCATGATTACCCCTGACAAAAGAAACATAGTTAATATTAGGTTTTAGCAAAAGAAATTGCTGTCCATTTTCTGTTCCAAACCAAAAGGGATTATTTTAAAACTTGTGTTTTCTCTGAGCATCCATCCATCGCCTAGACCTGCTTATTCCTATCTCCAGAAGCCAATGGGTAAGAGGCGGATAGATCAGTAGTCCATCAGAGGGTCAACAGAGTATCCTGAGAAAACCAAACCATGCACTAGTGCTCCACACAGAAATGCACAAGCGTGGACAAACTCTTTGCTGCTAGGCAACAGGACAAACCACTGGACAACCGAGCAGCATGCTCCCTGACAATGAGCCTTCAATTAAAAAAGAAAAAATCCATAGTGATACATTTACCTTAACAGTAGTTATTTTTACCATAAACTCCAAACCTTGTGATCCAACACTTAAAAAGTACCAATGTCAGCAGAAATGTCACCAACCTAACCACAGAGTTGTCAAATTACAAGATGGATTAAATGCTAAACACTGACTTAAAATGCTTTCCAGAGGTATCAACTCATAAAATATGTTTGTGTTACCCTACAAGGCCACATCTTGATTTTATTTTTGAGGATTTGTTCTGATAAAAACCTCCAGAACCTAAAGGACAGTTAGTAAAAAGGAACAGTAATAATTCAATTTATTGTTTCATAATAAATGCAATGACCTGGTCATCTTCTGTTTGGTAATAATTGGGTCAACAGAACCAGGATTTATAAAAAACACAAACAACTGAGTAGCAAATAAATTAATTAGCTTGTGGAAAACACAAAAAACTACAAATCTTGGCAGTACTAATGTCCTTCTCACTGTCCTTCTCCATGTATCAAATGGTGCAGCAAAGTGTCATTAAAAAAACAAACGTGTGCTTCCCCGTTACGTTACTGTAACCATAGCTCTTTACTGCACTTCCTACGTTTTGGATGTGTTGTACCAGAATCACATTGAAGCCATAGTTTTCTCTGGCAAACATTCATCTGTGTCATTGCAAGCCATTACATATCACTACATTATTTACATGTCTATCACCTTCAGGGATGGAAAGGAATATAACTACCCAGAGCTACGGGCTAAGACAACTAAAAAGAAAATGTGTGAAATGATGGCATCTTCTCTCTTTAACCGTGTTATTTTCTGTGGTTAAAGTAGTGTATAAAACTTATTGTACAGCCCAGAAACTGCAGATGGCACCACTTTAAAAGTAGATTGTCGAGCTTAAGTATTATATGTATATGACATGTAGAAACTTGCAAACATAAATTAAACCTCTTCCAAAGAAAGTGAGATTTGTGTTTGCTCCCTTGACTTGACTAAACAATCAGGAACAGGCAATGCCTGAGGGGTGCATTACATTTTTTCCATAGAAGACTTACCCTTAAAAGAATGAATAGTTAATTTTTTGATGTTTAAAATAAAATTTTATTTAAAAAGAATCCAAACATAAGCATTTCCACGTGTTAAAAACAATTCATTACAGCTCCTATGTAGCGTAGGTCAGCGTATCACACAGATAGGCTGACCTGAAGGCTTTATCGTGTAAAGAAAATGAGGATGTGTCCTAATATTTGCATTTAAACTTCACACCAACATCATCCTAATGTATGCAGCTTTTGCACTGGTCTGGCCCTGTGGGCTCTTCCAAGCTGTCACGTTACGTTAGCCTGTTGTTTCCTCCACAGCTGCAGAAACCCCAGGTCAACATCCTCACAGGAAGCGAGCAGTGGTAAAGGCTTTACTGTGTTAGAGGACAGAGGGCCCAGATGGAAAACAGGCCTTTTTATCAGCATGTTAAGATGTTTTTCAAAGAATTGGCTAAAATTGGCTTCAATATTAATATTTATCACATTTCCGTCCTTTTTTTAGAGCATCATAGTGAAAACTAAAATGTGATATGCGAGACCGCTTGTAACAGAAGGTGTTTAACATCTTTACTGTCTGAAAGTTATGCTTATTTCAGTTAAACCACAAACTGCAAAATTGACTACCTGAGCAAATAACCAGCTAATATTAGATTGTTACTCTATAGGGAGAAGAATGTCAAAATGTAAACAGTCATATTCAATTAAATAGAATACTAATCCAATGGGGCTCGTTCCTCAGATTAAAAGGACCTTCCGAAAATAACAACCTTTAAGCAGGTATTAAAGATACTTTTCATTAAGGCTACATTTCTGTTTGAAAAATGTTTTTGATGTAATATCTAAAATGTTGTGTTTTCATTAGCTGTAACCAGAACACTCCTCAGAATTAACAGAAATAAAGGCTAGAAAACATAAGTATGTGTGTAATTAATCTATATATTGTGTTTTACTTCAATAGAGTTGCTGAAATGAATGAGCTATCCATTATTTGCTAACCAAGCTAACAACCCAACACTTTGCATGTAGCTCATTGCACAGCAGAACAGCCATCCTGTCTTTAGACAAGTCAGGCTCCATGCATGGATTATATAGCACAGGCAATAAAAAGCTTTACTTACATAGACTTGTACTGTGTATTTAATAGTCTTGCAAGGAAACAATAAGAACATCTGCTGCCTCATTTAACAGCTATAGCATGACTGCAGTCAGCTGCAAAGGGAAACTGTTTATATGGATTAGATAGACACACAAAGCTTAACCTCTGACAGCTTAATTGCTGGCGTTCATGAAAAAAAACAAGAAAATCATTCACAGCACAATAAAAACCTTTTAATCGCAGCAAATGAGAACAAGTGAAGTTGAACTGAAGATTTTTCAGAAATTCACTGAAAAACGTGTTCAAGGGATTATGGCTAAACAAAGATGTTGTGACAGCTTACTCTACATTGACCCATATTAATCCGCTGGGTCAATACTTTCCGCTGCTCAGCGTTTGCCTGCCCCAGGCGTAGATAAGTGGTATACAAATAAAGACACACAATTAGTGAGGAAACCTTGGGGGTGTTACATTCCTAGCTATATTTAGTTTCTGCAATGACACGCTCATGCTATATACAGGGGTTGGACAATGAAACTGAAACACCTCGTTTTAGACCACAATAATTTATTAGTATGGTGTAGGGCCTCCTTTTGCAGCCAATAGAGCGTCAATTCATCTTGGGAATGACATCTACAAGTCCTGCACAGTGGTCAGAGGGATTTTAAGCCATTCTTCTTGCAGGATAGTGGCCAGGTCACTACGTGATACTGGTGGAGGAAAACGTTTCCTGACTCGCTCCTCCAAAACACCCCAAAGTGGCTCAATAATATTTAGATCTGGTGACTGTGCAGGCCATGGGCAATGTTCAACTTCACTTTCATGTTCATCAAACCAATCTTTCACCAGTCTTGCTGTGTGTATTGGTGCATTGTCATCCTGATACACGGCACCGCCTTCAGGATACAATGTTTGAACCATTAGATGCACATGGTCCTCAAGAATGGTTTGGTACTCCTTGGCAGTGATGTGCCCATCTAGCACAAGTATTGGGCCAAGGGAATGCCATGATGTGGCAGCCCAAACCATCACTGATCCACCCCCATGCTTCACTCTGGGCATGCAACAGTCTGGGTGGTACGCTCCTTTGGGGCTTCTCCACACCGTAACTCTCCCAGATGTGGGGAAAACAGTAAAGGTGGACTCATCAGAGAACAATACATGTTTCACATTGTCCACAGCCCAAGATTTGCGCTCCTTGCACCATTGAAACCAACGTTTGGCATTGGCATGAGTGACCAAAGGTTTGGCTATAACAGCCCGGCCGTGTATATTGACCCTGTGGACCTCCTGACGGACAGTTCTGGTGGAAACAGGAGAGTTGAGGTGCACATTTAATTCTGCCGTGATTTGGGCAGCCGTGGTTTTATGTTTTTTGGATACAATCCAGGTTAGCACCCGAACATCCCTTTCAGACAGCTTCCTCTTGCGTCCACAGTTAATCCTGTTGGATGTGGTTCGTCCTTCTTGGTGGTATGCTGACATTACCCTGGATACCGTGGCTCTTGATACATCACAAAGACTTGCTGTCTTGGTCACAGATGCGCCAGCAAGACGTGCACCAACAATTTGTCCTCTTTTGAACTCTGGTATGTCACCCATAATGTTGTGTGCATTTCAATATTTTGAGCAAAACTGTGCTCTTACCCTGCTAATTGAACCTTCACACTCTGCTCTTACTGGTGCAATGTGCAATCAATGAAGACTGGCTACCAGGCTGGTCCAATTTAGCCATGAAACCTCCCACACTAAAATGACAGGTGTTTCACTTTCATTGTCCAACCCCTGTATATAAGGACATAGGAGTTCTATTTGTTCAACACAAAACACAACATATGGTTCTCCCCATTCATCTTTTATTCAGTAAGAAAAAAAAGTCTGCATTTCTCATCAGATTTCTCTCAATCAGTTCTGATCGGTGACTGGCAGGTCAAAACCTGACATGTCGAAATGTTGCTTTTCCCTATTCAAAACCAATTTAGCGTCACTAAGCACTGCCAGGATGTGATGGTGGAGCTGGGGAAGAGCGCATGGCCCATGTTCGGACGCTCCAGTCCTCAACACAGCCAGTTGCGGGTTCTACTCCTGGCCCAGGTGACCTTTGCTGCATGTCTTCCCCCTCTCTCCATCCCTTTCTAGTCAGCTTACTGTCCGAAAAAATGAGAGATCTAAGCACTGTCACTTTTTACGGTCTACAGGTCCTTCTCAAAATATTAGCATATTGTGATTAAGTTCCTTATTTTCCATAATGTCATGATGAAAATTTAACATTCATATATTTTAGATTCATTGCACACTAACTGAAATATTTCAGGTCTTTTATTATCTTAATACGGATGATTTTGGCATACAGCTCATGAAAACCCAAAATTCCTATCTCACAAAATTAGCATATCATTAAAAGGGTCTCTAAACGAGCTATGAACCTAATCATCTGAATCAACGAGTTAACTCTAAACACCTGCAAAAGATTCCTGAGGCCTTTAAAACTCCCAGCCTGGTTCATCACTCAAAACCCCAATCATGGGTAAGACTGCCGACCTGACTGCTGTCCAGAAGGCCACTATTGACACCCTCAAGCAAGAGGGTAAGTCACAGAAAGAAATTTCTGAACAAATAGGCTGTTCCCAGAGTTCTGTATCAAGGCACCTCAGTGGGAAGTCTGTGGGAAGGAAAAAGTGTGGCAGAAAACGCTGCACAACGAGAAGAGGTGACCGGACCCTGAGGAAGATTGTGGAGAAGGGCCGATTCCAGACCTTGGGGGACCTGCAGAAGCAGTGGACTGAGTCTGGAGTAGAAACATCCAGAGCCACCGTGCACAGGCGTGTGCAGGAAATGGGCTACAGGTGCCGCATTCCCCAGGTCAAGCCACTTTTGAACCAGAAACAGCAGAAGCGCCTGACCTGGGCTACAGAGAAGCAGCACTGGACTGTTGCTCAGTGGTCCAAAGTACTTTTTTCGGATGAAAGCAAATTCTGCATGTCATTCGGAAATCAAGGTGCCAGAGTCTGGAGGAAGACTGGGGAGAAGGAAATGCCAAAATGCCAGAAGTCCAGTGTCAAGTACCCACAGTCAGTGATGGTCTGGGGTGCCGTGTCAGCTGCTGGTGTTGGTCCACTGTGTTTTATCAAGGGCAGGGTCAATGCAGCTAGCTATCAGGAGATTTTGGAGCACTTCATGCTTCCATCTGCTGAAAAGCTTTATGGAGATGAAGATTTCATTTTTCAGCACGACCTGGCACCTGCTCACAGTGCCAAAACCACTGGTAAATGGTTTACTGACCATGGTATCACTGTGCTCAATTGGCCTGCCAACTCTCCTGACCTGAACCCCATAGAGAATCTGTGGGATATTGTGAAGAGAACGTTGAGAGACTCAAGACCCAACACTCTGGATGAGCTAAAGGCCGCCATCGAAGCATCCTGGGCCTCCATAAGACCTCAGCAGTGCCACAGGCTGATTGCCTCCATGCCACGCCGCATTGAAGCAGTCATTTCTGCAAAAGGATTCCTGACCAAGTATTGAGTGCATAACTGTACATGATTATTTGAAGGTTGACGTTTTTTGTATTAAAAACACTTTTCTTTTATTGGTCGGATGAAATATGCTAATTTTGTGAGATAGTAATTTTGGGTTTTCATGAGCTGTATGCCAAAATCATCCGTATTAAGACAATAAAAGACCTGAAATATTTCAGTTAGTGTGCAATGAATCTAAATATATGAATGTTAAATTTTCATCATGACATTATGGAAAATAATGAACTTTATCACAATATGCTAATATTTTGAGAAGGACCTGTATACTGGATGCCTCCTGGACGCCTTCCTCGGGAGGTGTTCCAGACACGTCCCACCGGAAGGAGGCTCAGGGGACGGCCCAGGACACGCTGGAGGGACTATGTCTCTCGGCTGGCCTGGGAACGCCTTGGGCTCCACCAGGAGAAGCTGGAGGAGGTGTCTGGGCGTCTCTGCTGAGTCTGCTGACCCCGCGACCCGGTCCCGGATAAGCGGAAGACGACGAGTATGTGTACGAGTACATTTAATCTTTATGAAAACTGTTAGCAGTTTTATGTAAACAAATGTACCCGTCAAAAGCACATTAGGTGGTAAGCAGTTGAGTCCATTTGTACCCTGAAGTCAAAATCTGCAATTTCCAAATCAAGAAAAAAAGAATCAGTTGGATTGCCCCCTGAGGTCGGAATTGTACCTTGGAAAGTTGGAGGTCCCCATGCAACAACAACCTCAAATCCACTATGGCTGCTGTGCAGATGAAGTAAAGCAAGTGATGCTGAAATAAACTGTTCAAAAATCATTAACACAGCCCTGTTTAACAAGGAAACATAAACATAACAGTGTAAAATACATTGTTACAGCTTGTCTTCTTAAGTGTAGTTAGCTTCATTGAGTTAGGAAATCCCACAGGTATTCCAGCTTCTTACTGGAACATGGATGGGTGATTCCAGACTGGAGTGCCGACTTTCGAAGCAAACGGAATGCTGCATGACATTACATTGCAACTTTATTTAATATGTCGGTTGTTGCTGAATCAGAACGGATAACTAAAATAGCACTTAGTACAATTATTGGGTGGATGTTATATCTGACATTAACTTGCTCACTTTGGGCCCATCCACTCCACTATTTTATCCATTCTCCACGTGTCCTGTTGATCAGCATCTGGAGCCACAGGAATGGCTGTTCCAGATGACAGACTTTTCAGAACAAATGTGTGACTTTCCAGCGAGTGCTGTCCTTATGTTGCCATGGATGTTTGCTTTCCTTCACTTCTTCCACATTGGCATGTAGTGAGATGATATCACAGCACATTCCATGATAGCAGGTGTAGTTAGACTTCAGGGTATGCTGGGAAAAACAGAGCAGGAATGTGGGGTGGTGGGTTGCCAAGCATGACCTCTAGGTATGGAGTCAGATTTGGAAACGCTCAGCATAACAGGTGCTTATGAAGAGGTCTGTCATTTCTAGTGATAAAAATGTAACAAACAAACCCGCTGTGCAAAGAGAGGGGCATGAACTCAGCTCAAGTTCTCTCTCAATTTGCACTACGTTGCTCTTGACATGCAGTGTTAACTGAAGTTCTGTAAACCCAGAACTATGCAGTTGGCTGGTATAAGACTTAGGATAATAACCACCAGTAAAAACACCACCATGTACCATATTTCTGTGTAAATACCACAGTATTTACACAAAAATATCCACTTTATTCTCAAATCATTTGGTAAATTTCATGAATTCTGTTGGCAACTTCTCAACTGGCATCTTTACATGGTTCAAACATGAATGCAAACAGATTTGTACCAGTTGATATTCTGAAAATGATTATGGTCATCATCACCATCTGCTTCCACTTGGCAGCATCATGGCTTTGGGGTTGTTTGAGTCAAATCTCTGGCTGTAAGGCTGAGGAACAACTCAGAATCTAATCCAATATCTGTGGAAAGTTGCTCATCCACAATGATGTTCAACAATCCCAGCTGATCAGCTAAATTGTTGTGGCTCCCATGATGTCATGGACCAAATTACGCAAAACACAAAGCAGAATTTGCAAGTTTTTTTTTTTTCAGTGTGCTTTTTAAAATCTTAGGATTTGTGAAATCCTTTATTGGAAAGCCGTCCGCATGTGTTAAAGAAAAAAAAACACCACTGGATGGTATGTTTGAACCACCAGTGTTTTATGCAAATTTTGGAATTACATTGTACAATCTAATGCTTTTAAACCTGACTTCTCTTCTGAGGCTTACATGCATCTAGATCCATCCTTCACAGCCATTTAATGCCGATCACAAATAAAGAATGGATCTTCTGTTTCCTGCATGCCAAGCATGACTTTAATCCACTACAATATCATCATACCAAGTTTAATCAACAACAAAATCTAACCCTGTTTGGTTTCAGCTTTCTGCAGAACTGGTTTCTTCAGGATTCTACATGTGCTTTTACTTAGCGGCTGAGAAAGCTTTTTAGCATGCCATTAGGTAACACGCTGCATAAGAGGTGGGCTTCATGTGGTAAGCATGAGCACTTAACGTCAGGGCCTAATGACTTGTGCTGGACATAAAAATCCTGCTCTGTGAGCTCAGTACTGTCCAGCTGAAAGAGTGCCCAGTATTTATTGCCTAATTTAACCACAAGTTAGCTTAAAACCAAACAGCATGCTGATATTGGCTCATGGATCCACGAAAGGATGCCACCCATATGCCTGTAAATTGCCGTATTCTAATAGTATGCTTTTGCATTAGAGTGGGCTTTACTAAAACAACGATCACTTCGTGGAGAGAAGTAGAGCAACAAAGGATGTCAGTATGTAAGAAGCAGGCTAAATTAGAAAAATATTGGAAGGAGTTCTTTTTTAAAGATGCCCATCAAAGGTTACATGCATTAACCATTCGCAATGAATCGTTAAGCCTAAAGAACAATATGCAAGTACCTGACCATGATGTGTATTTACTGTTTCTCTCATAGCCTATCATGGCCTTCAAAGTCATATTAATTTTAAGCTTTTAGTCATGCGTTTAAAACAATGTTTTTCCAGTATGGAATCAGAACAAAATGTACAACTGAGAAGTTTTTAAAACAATAAATGGGTGGACAAGGTTGGCTTTCACTAAAACACACAGGGTCAAAATAATACAGACAGGGTCAGATGTATACATGCATCGTGGTAACATTGGGTTAAATGACCAAACACTGTGTAGCTATCAACAAAGTTCTGGCATAATTCCGGATGGATTTTTCTTCTAGTGTGAAACAGCTGAGGAACGGTGTATGCAGCAGTAACTCCATCAGAGAAAGAGCCTCGCAGCATGATCCTTCCACCACCATGCTAAATACCTGTTACAGGGTTCTTTAAAGGCCTGACTCTTTATTCCACAATAATATAGGTGAAGAACAACCTCCAAATTCTTCCACCTAACCTTAAATGAAAAGCTACCAAGATCACAAACATTTAACAAAAGCTGTTTGGAAACGGATAGAACAGGCTAACATTTTATTGATGCGATAGTCCCAAACTTAACTATATAAAAAATTTAAGGACTGTGCTTAAAGCTAGGTCAATGCCATGAAACCAACCAGTAAAAATAAGCCTAACTACTTGTCATTTTAAAATTTCTTAAAGTAAAAATTGCCTAAAATGTAAACAGAGTTAAGAAAAACTTAATTTGCATTATTTCCTTCTAGATGTCAGCCCCTCTGACATACAGAGGTTGGACGATGAAACTGAAACACCTCGTTTTAGACCACAATAATTTATTAGTATGGTGTAGGGCCTCCTTTTGCAGCCAATACAGCATCAATTCATCTTGGGAATGACATATACAAGTCCTGCACAGTGGTCAGAGGGATTTTAAGCCATTCTTCTTGCAGGATAGTGGCCAGGTCACTATGTGATACTGGTGGAGGAAAACGTTTCCTGACTCGCTCCTCCAAAACACCCCAAAGTGGCTCAATAATATTTAGATCTGGTGACTGTGCAGGCCATGGGAGATGTTCAACTTCACTTTCATGTTCATCAAACCAATCTTTCACCAGTCTTGCTGTGTGTATTGGTGCATTGTCATCCTGATACACGGCACCGCCTTCAGGATACAATGTTTGAACCATTGGATGCACATGGTCCTTAAGAATGGTTCAGTAGTCCTTGGCAGTGACGCGCCCATCTAGCACAAGTATTGGGCCAAGAGAATGCCATGATATGGCAGCCCAAACCATCACTGATCCACCCCCATGCTTCACTCTGGGCATGCAACAGTCTGGGTGGTACGCTTCTTTGGGGCTTCTCCACACCGTAACTCTCCCAGATGTGGGGAAAACAGTAAAGATGGACTCATCAGAGAACAATACATGTTTCACATTGTCCACAGCCCAAGATTTGCGCTCCTTGCACCATTGAAACCAACATTTGTCATTGGCATGAGTGACCAAAGGTTTGGCTATAGCAGCCCGGCCGTGTATATTGACCCTGTGGAGCTCCTGACGGACAGTTCTGGTGGAAACAGGACAGTTGAGGTGCACATTTAATTCTGCCATGATTTGGGCAGCCATGGTTTTATGTTTTTTGGACACAATCCGGGTTAGCACCCGAACATCCCTTTCAGACAGCTTCCTCTTGCGTCCACAGTTAATCCTGTTGGATGTGGTTCGTTCTTCTTGGTGATATGCTGACATTACCCTGGATACCGTGGCTCTTGATACATCACAAAGACTTGCTGTCTTGGTCACAGATGCGCCAGCAAGACGTGCACCAACAATGTGTCCTCTTTTGAACTCTGGTATGTCACCCATAATGTTGTGTGCATTTCAATATTTTGAGCAAAACTGTGCTCTTACCCTGCTAATTGAACCTTCACACTCTGCTCTTACTGGTGCAATGTGCAATCAATGAAGACTGGCTACCAGGCTGGTCCAATTTAGCCATGAAACCTCCCACACTAAAATGACAGCTGTTTCAGTTTCATTGTCCAACTCCTGTACAGTAGGTTTTCTACTGAGCAGAAATCACTGTCAGCAGCATCACTATCTACAGGTCCTTCTCAAAAAATGTGCATATTGTGATAAAGTTCATTATTTTCCATAATGTAATGATGAACATTTAACATTCATATATTTTAGATTCATTGCACACTAACTGAAATATTTCAGGTCTTTTATTGTCTTAATACGGATGATTTTGTCATACAGCTCATGAAAACCCAAAATTCGTATCTCACAAAATTAGCATATTTCATCCAACCAATAAAAGAAAAGTGTTTTTAATACAAAAAACATCAACCTTCAAATAATCATGTACAGTTATGCACTCAATACTTGGTCGGGAATCCTTTGGCAGAAATGACTGCTTCAATGCGGCGTGGCATGGAGGCAATCAGCCTGTGGCACTGCTGAGGTCTTATGGAGGCCCAGGATGCTTCGATAGCGGCCTTTAGCTCATCCAGAGTGTTGGGTCTTGAGTCTCTCAACGTTCTCTTCACAATATCCCACAGATTCTCTATGGGGTTCAGGTCAGGAGAGTTGGCAGGCCAATTGAGCACAGTGATACCATGGTCAGTAAACCATTTACCAGTGGTTTTGGCACTGTGAGCAGGTGCCAGGTCGTGCTGAAAAATGAAATCTTCATCTCCATAAAGCTTTTCAGCAGATGGAAGCATGAAGTGCTCCAAAATCTCCTGATAGCTAGCTGCATTGACCCTGCCCTTGATAAAACACAGTGGACCAACACCAGCAGCTGACACGGCACCCCAGACCATCACTGACTGTGGGTACTTGACACTGGACTTCTGGCATTTTGGCATTTCCTTCTCCCCAGTCTTCCTCCAGACTCTGGCACCTTGATTTCCGAAAGACATGCAGAATTTGCTTTCATCCGAAAAAAGTACTTTGGACCACTGAGCAACAGTCCAGTGCTGCTTCTCTGTAGCCCAGGTCAGGCGCTTCTGCTGCTGTTTCTGGTTCAAAAGTGGCTTGACCTGGGGAATGCGGCACCTGTAGCCCATTTCCTGCACACGCCTGTGCACGGTGGCTCTGGATGTTTCTACTCCAGACTCAGTCCACTGCTTCCGCAGGTCCCCCAAGGTCTGGAATCGGCCCTTCTCCACAATCTTCCTCAGGGTCCGGTCACCTCTTCTCGTGCAGCGTTTTCTGCCACACTTTTTCTTTCCCACAGACTTCCCACTGAGGTGCCTTGATACAGCACTCTGGGAACAGCCTATTCGTTCAGAAATTTCTTTCTGTGTCTTACCCTCTTGCTTGAGGGTGTCAATAGTGGCCTTCTGGACAGCAGTCAGGTCGGCAGTCTTACCCATGATTGGGGTTTTGAGTGATGAACCAGGCTGGGAGTTTTAAAGGCCTCAGGAATCTTTTGCAGGTGTTTAGAGTTAACTCGTTGATTCAGATGATTAGGTTCATAGCTCGTTTAGAGACCCTTTTAATGATATGCTAATTTTGTGAGATAGGAATTTTGGGTTTTCATGAGCTGTATGCCAAAATCATCCGTATTAAGACAATAAAAGACCTGAAATATTTCAGTTAGTGTGCAATGAATCTAAAATATATGAATGTTAAATTTTCATCATGACATTATGGAAAATAATGAACTTTATCACAATATGCTAATTTTTTGA
Source organism: Girardinichthys multiradiatus (assembly GCF_021462225.1). Taxonomy (NCBI): domain Eukaryota; kingdom Metazoa; phylum Chordata; class Actinopteri; order Cyprinodontiformes; family Goodeidae; genus Girardinichthys; species Girardinichthys multiradiatus. The sequence continues at coordinate 216,049 of NC_061795.1, read as the reverse complement.
GAAGGACCTGTACATCAACTCTATCAGATAACCCTTTCAGCAGGTGCAAGAAGCATTTATGGTTTCAGCACCAGCTGTGTATTCCAGTGACTCTACAAATTGGTATGTGGTGAGGTTTGAATCACCAGGGAGTTTTACATGCTGGCTTCAGGAGCGCGTGTTTCCGCTAATGTGGACTGGACCGTCTGGTCCTTTTCTGTCACCACAGGCATCAGAAGAGAGATGGGTAACGCTAACTTGATAGTCTTACTTAAGCTGCACACACTCAGCTCTGGGCTCTGCAGGTGCTCAGACAGCATTAATGAACACCAAAAAACTGTGGGAATGAGTGACTGTTTTGTGTCTTTTATTAGGATTTAATATTGTTAAATTTTTTTCCCACACTGATTTAGAGAAAGTAATGTATGTCAGCTAGAATGCTTTTTGCACAGTATTGCACTTCTCAGAGGCTGAAGTCCCTCTCCGTATACGCCGTTTCTGCCAAGTAATGCAACAGCAAAAATGTAAGGAGTTAAATCAGCTTAGTACAGTGTTGAAATGCTGAACGTATGTTGGAGCCAGCAAACAGGAAGCTGGCTTCAATGCATGCATACTGGAACAACTTTGATAGTTCATTTCAAAATTTCATTTTATCCCCACAAACTGTCCATTTTAACTTCTAAAAGCTCTCTTTATGAACCAATTGTGAACAAGACCATTAACTATATGTTTTATGGAAGACGTCAGAGTTCCTCTGAAAACACTATCTGCATTGAGAATTTTTTGCTGCATATTAAGTAAAATTGGTAGCACAAACATACAAGCTGTGGTTGTTAATTTGAACTCAGAAGAGTGAAATACCAAAGAAGCAGGATAAACCCTGTCTGAAAAACTTGAATTTTCCTCTGTGCTCATCAACTTATTATCTCTCAACGCTTCTGCTTCTTAGAAACGCTGATTCAGTAGATGATTTTCCAAGAAAATGGAGAATGAAGAGTCAAATTGGCTATGATGTGCTGCCTTCATTGACCTGATAGTGTGTCTCCAAGTAACCAACTCAGAGGTCAGTAAACTTATGGTCCACAAATGCATCTGGACAGCCTACAATGTAAATCACTTTAAGCACAGTGCCTTGCAAAAGTTTTCACACCCATTTAACTGCTTAATATTGTGCGACGTTGCTACAAATTTGCTTTTTCAGGGATTTATAGAGACCAACACAAAATAGGTCGTAATTGTACTCGTACTCGTCGTCTTCCGCTTTATCCGGGACCGGGTCGCGGGGGCAGCAGACTCAGCAGAGACGCCCAGACGTCCCTCTCCCCAGACACCTCCTCCAGCTCCTCCGGGGGGAGCCCAAGGCGTTCCCAGGCCAGCCGAGAGACATAGTCCCTCCAGCGTGTCCTGGGCCGTCCCCTGGGCCTCCTCCTGGTGGGATGTGCCTGGAACACCTCCCGAGGAAGGCGTCCAAGAGCCATCCGGTATAGATGCCCGAGCCACCTCAACTGGCTCCTCTCGATGTGGAGGACCAGCGGCTCTACTCCGAGCCCCTCCCGGATGGCCAAGCTCCTCACCCTATCTCTAAGGGAGAGCCCGGCCACCCTACGGAGGAAGCTCATTTCCGCCGCTTGTATCCAGGATCTCGTTCTTTCGGTCATGACCCAAAGTTCATGGCCATAGGTGAGGGTAGGAACGTAGACCGACCGGTAAATTGAGCGCCCCCATTATTGTGGCAGCCACACCGATCCGTCTGTCGATCTCCCGCTCCATTTTTTCCTCACTTGTGAACAAGACCCCGAGATACTTAAACTCCTCCACTTGAGGCAGGAACTCCCCTCCAACCTGAAGAGGACAAGCCACCCTTTTTTTTGGTCGAGAACCATGGCCTCGGACTTGGAGGAGCTTATCTTCATCCCAGCCGCTTCACACTCGGCTGTGAACCGCCCCAGTGCATGCTGACAGTGAAATCCTGTCCATAAAAGTTATGAACAGGACCGGTGACAAAGGGCAGCCCTGCGGGAGTCCAACATGCACCGGGAACAGGTCTGACGTAGTGCCGGCAATGCGAACCAAACTCCTGCTCCAAACTCCCCCCACAGGGCATCATGAGGGACACAGTTGAATGCCTTCTCCAGGTCCACAAAACCGGTTGGGCAAACTCCCATGAACCCTCGAGCACCCTGTAGAGGGTATAGAGCTGGTCCAGTGTTTCACGGCCGGGACGAAAACCACACTGCTCCTCCTGAAGCCGAGGTTCGACTATCGGCCGGACTCTCCTCTCCAATACCCTGGCGTAGGCCTTACCAGGGAGGCTGAGGAGTGTGATCCCCCTGTAGTTGGAACACACCCTCCAGTCACCCTTCTTATGTAGGGGGACCACCACCCCAGTCTGCCAATCCAAAGGCACTGTCCCCGACTGCCATGCAATGTTGAAGAGGCATGTCAACCATGACAGCCCCACAACATCCAAAGACTTGAGGTACTCAGGGCGGATCTCATCCTGTCCATAAACCGCCCTCCTTGAACCGCCAAGGAGGGGACCTCCTTTTTTGTTAGACTACAAAAAAAATGTAGTCTAACAAAATGTAAAAAGAGTTCAAGAGCTAAAAATTATTTTCATAAAACCTGAGGAAATACATGTTTCAGTTTGTCTACAATGTTGTTGTTTTTTGCTTTTATTCAACAGTCAGCAGTAAAGATACAGAATGAGCCCTGAAACAGATGCTGCTTGTAACAAGATCAAAAGGTGTAACCAGATATCTTTTTTGCACCATGAAGTTGGCTTTGAGTAAAATCACCACGCTGAACTCCTAACCTAACCAGAGTAGTTTATGTTCAGTGTTCTGGATCAGCAATACAATAAATTGTAAAATTGTTGAGGCAGTAAGTTCTAAAAAGCTGCACCTTTGCTAGAGATCTCTATAATAAAAAGTCTGACAACACAGCAAGTTCACATCGTCAGGCAGTATTGCTGGTTCTTTCTGTAGCGAATAACACAATAGAAAATAAAATGATCTTGATTACACACATTTGAAAGTCACAAAAAACATTTACAACGATGCCTCGCAGATTTCTGTTTTTGCTTTACACACTTTAATATTTTGGATCATCAAGCAAATTTGAATTTCAGACTAAACAAACCTAAGTGAATACAGTCAGCAGGTTCCAGTATAATGATTTCATTTAAAACTAACCTCACCAACTTGCCCCATGTGAAAGAGTAATTGCCACCTAATCTAGAACGCGGTTGTGCCACCCTTGTGAACCACAACTGCCATCAAACGTTTGCAGAAACTGCCCAAGAGTCATTCACATCTCTGTGGAGGGATTTTGAACCAGTCTTTGCAAAATATTTTTAAAGAAGCCACATTGCAGGCTTTCTGAGCATGAGTGGCCTGTTAGATCATGCCACAGTATCTCAGTAGGATTTAATTCGAGATTTGGACTTGGCTGCTCCAAAACGTTCATTTAATCTAACTGTGCTTATGCTTAAGGTCAAGAACTGATGGTTGAATCTTTTTCTTCAGGGTTTTCTGGTAGAGAGCATAATTCTTGGCTCCATGCAAGTCATCCAGATCCTGAAGCAGGAAAGCAACCCCAGACCATCACACTACCATGTTTTGGGGCAAATGTCAGGCGGGCCTTTGTGTTCTTTTTAATCAGCAGTGGTTTTTGGCCTTGGAACGCTCTGAGTTTGCCTAAACTCTCTTTCTTATTGTTATATTTTGAAGACTGGTTTTAACTGGTGCAGGTCAGGTCTGCAGTACTTTAGATGTTGTTCTGGGTTCATTTGTGACCTCTAGGATCAGTCCTTAATGCTTTCTTAGAGGTATGTTGGAAGACCGGTCACTCATTGGTAGGTTAACCACTTTTCTATGTTTTCTGTGGATAATGGCTCTCACTGTGGTTCACAGGAGTCCAAATGGCTTAGAAATTATTTTGTAACTCTTTCCAGACTGTTAAATGTCAATGGCTTTGTTTAGCATCTTTTCTTAAATTTACTTCAAATCAGGGCACGGTGTGTTGTTTTTGAGATTGTATAACCTACTTCATGTTGCCAGACAGGTTCTGTTTAGGTGCTTTCTTGAATCTACAGGTCTGTGGGTTCTCAGGCCTGGGACTTTTTTCCCTTTAATGAATGAAACCATCATTTGAAAGCTGCTTTTTTTAATTACTCAGGTTATCTTGGTCTGAGAACAGAATTACTTTAATAAACTCAAACAGTCAAGTGGGACAATAAAGTGAAACTAAAAAATCTCTAAAAGGGAAAATAACTTTTTCATAGCACCGTAATCTTGTTAAAAGTGGAATTTAAACATTTGGGGAAATATTTGACCTTCCACCGCTCCTCTGCACTTCCTCATCTACACATAACTGAACAGACTCCAAATGCTATGCATGTTTTATTTTAAAACAGCAAGACAGAATATCAACCCAAAATCCTTTGTTTAACTGATATTTCAATTAAATAGTTACTAAGTTATACATCTTCTGTTCATTTTCTTGCTTTGTTACTTGGGCCAAAATGCAGGTAAATTAGAAGATAATAGGTAAACCAAAACATTAAAAGGCCCAACATGAACCATTTGCATTAGAATTGCAGATGTAACTCCATAGAGCATTACAAAAGTCAAATATATAAACACACTACACACATACTCCCACTAATCTGACCCAAATTAATCATCTCAATGCACCATACACACTTTCACACAGCAGTCCAGCTCTCGAGGGAATAACATTTCAACACACCGAGTCGTGGGATTTTCCCACACCACCTTGCAGGCCGAGCTGCGCTCTCGGTCAGTCACGCTGCACTGCGTTATGGGCCCACCGCCAGCTGCAAACACACACTCCCAGCTCCTGTCCAGATTTGCCAAAAATGGAGGAGCTGTGGTGTGTTAGAGCGCAGAATAAAAGCAAAACGGAAGGGGGTTGTGGAAAGGTCTACATCTCCCAGTTTTTGTTTTATTTTGAGGCCTTGTTCTAGAGACACAGACAACAAAGCTTTGGGATTTATGAGACGTGGTCTACACACACACACACATGCACAAACACACACACACACACACACACACATGCTGTTTTAGAGCCAGTTGTGAATAGGTAGTGGGGTAATAAACATTTCATTAGAATCAATTAAATGCAGACCTGTATCTGTCTGTGTGCCTCTGCAGGCTTCCATCCAGCTGAGTTTTACATTTTGAAACGTGAGACGGAAATTTATGTTCTTTTGGGTCAGCAGTCATTTTACTGTGGTTATCTCAGTCTGAAGAAAAAAATTACTTTTATAATCTGAAACATTAAAGTGTGCCAATAAAGCAGAAACAGAAGATTTGCTCATTGAGTGCATCCAACTGCCTGAATATATAATCAGTAAGAGTGTGACAGTCTAACAGTCCCACCAGATATTGTGTACAAGCAGTCCCCTGTGATTGGGATATTGCAAACACTTGTATTGCAATGATGACTGCAATCAGATATATTGTGCAGCTCTACCGAAAAGCATTTGTTGTACAACTCCTTACATTTCATTTGAGCAGTATTTAAATTGAGAGACCCGCACAACATTTTAGCTCGACCCACTCCTCAGCTTTTTTCCCTACTGCTTATGCTTCCTTGGATTTCTGTGAGGCCGTTCTCTCCACTCTGACTTTTTTTCTCTCCTAATCTCTTTCTTCCCTCCACATCTCCACACTGACAGTAGTGGTGAGCCTGTTGACAGTCCGCTGCAGAGGGTGGGGGTTTGTATGGGGTCTGTGTGCTCAGTCTGTTCTGGAGTCAATAAGATCCAGATGTGGCCCTGCACACTGGAGACAGCAGCCATTTATGGTGAAGAAGATAACGTGCGAGTTAGATGTTTCTTTCATTTCAACGTCTTAACACACGGACCAACCAGAGAACTAACAAGAGGGTCACAAAATTTCGTAATGAAGCCACTTCCATTTTTCATCTCTACTGCTCTATAGCGATGGACTGTCTGGGTAAAGCTGTTCCCTTTGGGTTTGGAATTAGATTCTGTTAGATTCAGGCCTGTGGTCAAAATAAGCTGGCCACAAATTAAGTTAGAGCGTGACGTTCCACGTCACCACTGCAGCTCTCTCCTGAGGGGATCATTGTGATATTTAACACTGTTGGACTCTCTTTGTGTCAGAAACCCACTCGGAGAGAACGGATAATGTCAATGGGTCTATTATCTGTGTCAGTTTAGGTTTTTCTCTTTAGGATCAGTATGTTTTGACAAAACCCTTAGATGATCCCAACTTTAGGGCTGCACAATATTAGGCAGACATGGCGTGGTGACATTATTGTTACACAATGCAAAGAGGAGATTATTTGCAATCAACCCCTATTTTACTCACTACTCTCTTTCCTATGATCGCTGTGGATCCAACACTATTACCGAGTATTTTCCAATCTTTGTCACAAACATCTAGATCAGGTGTTTTGATATAGGGCAGTGAAAGTTCACCCAAACAGTCAAATATGTTATTGGAGAACAGAATTTTAATGCATGGCACCTAAAATAATATAGCATCCAAGCAGTCCTTTGTAATTGCTATATTGCAAAAATTGATACAATGAAAATTGATACAATAATGACCGCAATCCGAGATATTGTCGGGCTCCACCGAACTTCATCCAGGTTTGCTTAGAGAGCCTCTCAGGTTTAGAGACTAATTTCCATCACATTTGTTTTTTATCTAGAACCACACAGCATTCATTAGTCCAAAACGAAGATGAAAGCCTTTCTACTTCTTTCTTTTTTGTTATGCTGTTAACAACAAATTCCTCATGAAATGAGCCCTTGATGCTTTACTATCGATTTATAACTGCAGTTTTTCAAACAGCCATCATTCAAGGAAATCACCTAAAACAGAGAAAATGGACCACAATGCAGTCCAAGATTTATTGAGCTTATATGTGACAAATGAATTACGCTGTTATTTTTCAAAACATCAATTACATGCTGGCTGGCTGCTACATCCCTTCAGTGGTTTTCCTAACATGGGCCGGTTCAATAAATAACTCACAACAGGCTTGAGTCCTGAAGAGGAATTATTACCATCTTTTCCTGGTTGAACTGTAGATGTAAGTAGAGGGAGGAACTGTCAATTTAATCCTTCTTCCATCAGTTTTGTATGTTAGTGTGCATGCCAGTGCAAATTGTGCAAGTAAAAAAACAAAAAAAACAAACGCTTACCAACCCACCACAATTATATTAAATATTTACTTAAGCATTTACTTAATATTTCAGACAATTCTGAGAATGTTTCCTCTCTTTCAGGTAAACCTCTGAACACAGGCCTTTAACATAAAAATAGCACCGCCCTCTCTAATTTATAAAATAAGATCTTAGTTATGAGATACAAAATCCAAATCCTTCTATTTTTCTATAGAGAAACAGAGCAAAGATTGCATTCTTACGGCTCTGTGGTCTGCCACCTTTAGTTGCGGCAGCACTGTATCTTCTCTATTCAGCACGAGACTTTCACACCAGACACATGCTCAGGTTTACATTTATGTCTCTGTGGTTGCAGGTGATGCGATTAAAGTCGACCGGCACAGAACTGCATTTGGATCTGTGGCTTCATACAGCTTTGTTAGTCCTGGCAGAATCAGTTTTCCACATAAATTCAGTAATAGGGAAGTTCAGTAGCACTTTTGTTCCACCCTTGCAATCCCAGTGGGCGTAGTTAAACAGGACTGATGAAAGTAAATACTGCTCAAATGGGCTAATACTTCTGGTTGCAAACAAAATACAAGGCTTTTTGAAATGACAAGAAAACAACAAGTGTTATGCTCTGTGTACATGCCAGTTAAACAATTAAATATTGATGTATTTTAGCCATAAACACACATGTGTGATTGAACCCCGCCATGTTTAAACTGGTTGAAGTACAAACTGCATGGGCACAAGGTTTCCAATAAGAGCACTTTGGGTTTCATCAGATTACCTTTAAACCCATTTTCTCATTTGGATTAAATAGGGAGAAATGTCTACGTTCACAAGACATATGTAGCGGTCAATAGATAGAGATGGCAAAATTCTGATTACTGGTGATCTAATTGTCCTGCAGTTCCAAAGGTTTAAAGCCCTTTAAATGAGATCTCAGAGAAAGGTTCGACATGACCAGAGATTTCTGTGGCTGTATGCATATGGTAACGCATTGCGGCCCCTCCCCCATCTGCTGCTGAGTACATCCCATCAGCTGGCTGCAGGAGCCCCTAGGATTTCATGTTTGTGAGGCAGGCTTAGACAAATGGACAATGACACAAATAAGTCAGTTAATCATGGTCTTCACGTTCTTCAGAGCCATCCTATAATCAAAAGGAAAACTGAAATCATAGCACAATGGTGTTGTCACAAGTATTTAAAACAAATATCTACGATGTGATCTAACTGATTTTAGTTCAAATAAAAAAGCACAATTATCAGATTGATGCAACCAAAATAAAAGGACATACTGTTTACTCAGATTTATTTGTTGTTATTGTGACTGTGATACTTAATTAATCAATCAATACTTTCAGCTATTAAGATATTTAGAAAAAAACAATACAATTTTACTTGAGTTGTAAGTAGAGAGACAAATTTAAAGTCAGTGCCAGCTAAAGGAGGAGGTAGTTTTAAAAGATTTTTTAACAGATGTACACAGTGTTGGAGAACTAATGTGTCCAGCTTTAGCAGAGTCACTGATTGTCAGGGTGGGAGATAAAAACAGTCGGTCCTATGGGATTATCGGCCCATCATTTTGCTCCTCAATGAAGCCGTTTTATTCACCAGTCAAGGCAGGAAGGAGTGGGGAAAGTTGAATTAGTTCTCTGTATGAACTGTGGATTTGGTAAACTAATTCAATAAAAGGCATTTCCTGTCTTATCTGTGTCTGTCGGGGGGGAAGGAAATATCTGCAGGAGGTGAAGCCACATAAAGCGAGAGACACTTGACATCCTGTAAGACTGCTCTATTTCCTTTTTATCCATCTGAAAATTAGAACTGAGAGGCCATTCATCCTTCTCAGCTTCTCACTTCCAAATAGTATGTCGCGCTTTCTGTCTTTTTCCTTTGTTTATTTTGGGAACCTTCATTGTTACCTCCATCTTGCCTTCTCATAAACTTGACTGTCTTTTAAGCCATTTAGCTCTCCTCTACAGATGTCTTCTTTCCTAATCCAGTGTTGTTGATTTTTGTCTCCGCAATAAAAACAGAAATATAAATACTGCAGACTGCGCTCTGTGCCAAAGTCACAATTAAAATCTGCATCACCAGATGGACTCACAACACGCATGGAGCAAAGATCCACTGAGAGATCAGCTGGTGTTCAGTAATACCTGCCAGGTCGCACTAATGACACTCTTCAGCGTGGAAGCTGTTGCTGAGTGAACATCACTAAAAGTGTGCCATTTCCAGTTTCAGAGAACATAAAAAAACACTTTTAATGCTCCTGTATAGTCAAAATAAATGAATTAATGATTCAACAATCTAACATATTTAAGCAAATATGAGTAAGACATCACTGTTATTTAATTTTATGGATCCTGTAGGCAAAAAAAGAACATGTTGTGATATGGCAATACAAAATAATTTAATTAATATCAGTCTATTGGTAGTCAGTAAAGAAATGGTATAAAACTGTTACAAGACAGTTCAAGTTTAAATTTATCCACACAAAAAGTATTTTGTTGTTGTTTACAGTTCTTAAAGAAAAGTCGGATTTAGATTAAGTTGGAATCGGCTGTTTAGAGCATTGGTGTGAATATCTTAGATTGGTGCATTTTAACACGGCATAATAAGAGATGAATCCCAGATGGATAAAAACAAAACCTTACGTGCTTCTTGGTGTAAAACTATGTTCTATTATAAAGTGAAAAACTCCTGCCTGTACTTGCTAACCACTGCGGAACATCCATGACAAGATGGTATGATGATAACAGCATCGCATCTCAAGTCAATCTTTTTTTTTGTTTTTTAAAAGGCTTTTTTGCACTAGTGGCCTTAATTGACAGCAACCAGACAGGAAATGGGCACAGAGAGAAGGGAGGAGACATACAGCAAAGGTTTCAAGGTCGGGAATCAAACCCGGGGTGGCTGCGTTAAGGACCATAGCATCTTTAACTGGGGCGTCTCGTCCACCGCTACACCACGCAACGCCTTATCTCAAGTCAGTCTTTACATGCTAAACTAGCAGAGTGATATGCTTGAGGTTGAAGAGTGTACCTCTGGAAATTAAGAAAATTCAGAGCAGTGTTTCTGATCAGCTTTGGACGGCTGATAGCTGAGCTCTTCAACCTGCTTTGCCATTTTTCTTGACCTCTTCCCTGTGGAGCGCCTCATTCGTTGCAATAAAAGGCAACTTCTTTCGTATTCACAAGCAGGAAGTGATGAACAGCTTAAAATTCAGTAGAACCACTTAATGAACTCTTTAAAAAGGATCTTTATGGAAGTTGGAGGTTTTAAGGACTCTCAGACACACACATGCTGCTTGTTTACAAGGAGAAGGTCAAATTTTGATGGAAGGGAGATTGTTTCGCCTACGACAAAAAGCTACTACTACCAGCCTAAAGAATGCAAAGATAGCACTCAGGAGAAGTAAAATCTATCTGTGCAAAGAGGCTCTTCTCAATTTCACTGAAACCCCTAAAACTGGGGCAATTGATTAAAATTGCCTTTCTCGCTCTCTATTATTCAAACTTGGATTTTTCTCTCATCTCCCTCCATCTTCACTCTGCCCCAGCTTTCCTATCCTCCCCCCTCGCTGCTTGTGCTGCAAACGGGTGGGAAGGATGAAGGCAGGGAGTCACGGCACTGCATCAAAGCGCTTTCATCTCTGCTCTGCAGGGCTGTTAGAAACCACAGCAAGTGGCTGCAGTGATACAGCAGAACCGGGTCATGATGGCCGTACACCACACAGAATTTTATAAACTGGAAGCCTTCATTCCCAAGTTACTGAATGACTTTAGCAGGGTAGCAGATGAGGGGTATTCAATGTAATGCCAACAGGCTTTCCTATGTATTTACTGCAGTACAGTGGTATCACGGTTCGCAGAGAGGGGCTATGTGGGTGTCTTATTACTGCACGTAACTCGGGCCAAATAAGGGTTTTCTAATACATTTTTAATTTAACTCATTTTTGGAAATTAAGAAGGCAACAAACAATAATTTTTTCAATTTTTTCCTCTCCTTTCTTTCTTTCCCTTTGCTTAATTTTGTTTACATTTTTTTCATGTTTTTTTTTTTCCCCTTTTTGCAAAAATCAAACTCATTTTCACACCAAACACACTACAGTATGGAAGCAAATCGTTACCATATTTCAAATGAAAAATTTTCAGAAATGCTTTTTCATTTTAAGAATGTGGCTGCATTATTTGACCCATAAATAAAATTAGTAATCAATCATCCTATTTGCATTTTAATTTTCTTCTTCAAGACTGCACATTCCTTCACTAAATTAAAATGAAAAAAAAAAAAGACATTGCTTTTTCATTTTGGTGGTCTGCCCGCAAAGTACTGCCCAGAACTCGAAAACGAAAAAGCGTTCCGAGCGGCGGGTGCAGCAGAGTGACGTCAGCAGCCGCTCTTCCTCAGCTCCCTGCTGACTGAGCTACCCATCTTGTTCGGTAGGGGGCGCTGTGCACGTCTCCATTGCATTACATTGCAAACGTGCCGAGAAATTGATTGAATTGCAGCAGGGTCGAGCTCAATTTGTGGCAGTGGCAGGAAGAACTGGTAGTTCCGGTGGCATAATATTGTGAGTATAATGAAAGTAACAACAACTGTTCTTGTTTTTATTGGGATTTTATCATACAAAAAAATGAACAGTCTATTGTCAGAATGTACTAGTGCATAGGTAAATAAACAGCTGGGTGGTGCATTGAGCATGGCAGAATTACTGTTTGTATCTTGTCAAGCACTACACTCCTTCCTATTCCTCTTAAAGCAGTAGGCATCACTGTGGAGAACAATACCTAGTAGGCATAAAGGATGTATTTTCCTAACGGTAAGACAGTTTCAAACCTATTCATGCAGTAATTTATTTAAATCTGTTGCCAAGTTTCCACAGGGCTTTATTTTGGGCCCTTTTTACACTTATGTTGGTGTGATTGACTGAAAACTGAATATAAACACAATCCACATTACAAGCATATATAACCAAACAAGCAACATTCAGCAAACAGAATATGTTCTTGGCAATTAAATTAAGCTTTAATCACCATTAGGTCATTGCACCACGTTTAACATAGCAGCAATGCTTTAGTTAATGTGTTGCATCAAACTCTCAAAAATACAATAATCATGAATTCAGTGAAATGTCTTATAGAAGCTGAGATTGAAAGAGTGTCCACCTTAACATAGCAGTAAGTTGCTGCCCTGCTGGGCCAACTCTGGGTTTACTAATATAGCATACTGTCAGCCCAGTGGAAAACTACGTGCTCTGAAATACTTTAGGGTCATTCAAGGACATTAAAGACACTTTCAAGATGTAATGGTTATAAGTGTGACAAAATTTGTCTGGCAAACTTCACAGCAATGATCAGAGTTATATTAATTACAAAAAGATAGTAATTCTAATTTATTATGATTAATTAGTTAAGCAATTAGGTCCTGCTGTACAGGTCCTTCTCAAAATATTAGCATATTGTGATAAAGTTCATTATTTTCCATAATGTCATGATGAAAATGTAACATTCATATATTTTAGATTCATTGCACACTAACTGAAATATTTCAGGTCTTTTATTGTCTTAATATGGATGATTTTGGCATACAGCTCATGAAAACCCAAAATTCCTATCTCACAAAATTAGCATATCATTAAAAGGGTCTCTAAACGAGCTATGAACCTAATCATCTGAATCAACGAGTTAACTCTAAACACCTGCAAAAGATTCCTGAGGCCTTTAAAACTCCCAGCCTGGTTCATCACTCAAAACCCCAATCATGGGTAAGACTGCCGACCTGACTGCTGTCCAGAAGGCCACTATTGACACCCTCAAGCAAGAGGGTAAGACACAGAAAGGCATTTCTGAACGAATAGGCTGTTCCCAGAGTGCTGTATCAAGGCACCTCAGTGGGAAGTCTGTGGGAAGGAAAAAGTGTGGCAGAAAACGCTGTACAACGAGAAGAGGTGACCGGACCCTGAGGAAGATTGTGGAGAAGGGCCGATTCCAGACCTTGGGGGACCTGCAGAAGCAGTGGACTGAGTCTGGAGTAGAAACATCCAGAGCCACCGTGCACAGGCGTGTGCAGGAAATGGGCTACAGGTGCCGCATTCCCCAGGTCAAGCCACTTTTGAACCAGAAACAGCGGCAGAAGCGCCTGACCTGGGCTACAGAGAAGCAGCACTGGACTGTTGCTCAGTGGTCCAAAGTACTTTTTTCAGATGAAAGCAAATTCTGCATGTCATTCAGAAATCAAGGTGCCAGAGTCTGGAGGAAGACTGGGGAGAAGGAAATGCCAAAATGCCAGAAGTTCAGTGTCAAGTACCCACAGTCAGTGATGGTCTGGGGTGCCGTGTCAGCTGCTGGTGTTGGTCCACTGTGTTTTATCAAGGGCAGGGTCAATGCAGCTAGCTATCAGGAGATTTTGGAGCACTTCATGCTTCCATCTGCTGAAAAGCTTTATGGAGATGAAGATTTCATTTTTCAGCACGACCTGGCACCTGCTCACAGTGCCAAAACCACTGGTAAATGGTTTACTGACCATGGTATCACTGTGCTCAATTGGCCTGCCAACTCTCCTGACCTGAACCCCATAGAGAATCTGTGGGATATTGTGAAGAGAACGTTGAGAGACTCAAGACCCAACACTCTGGATGAGCTAAAGGCCGCTATCGAAGCATCCTGGGCCTCCATAAGACCTCAGCAGTGCCACAGGCTGATTGCCTCCATGCCACGCCGCATTGAAGCAGTCATTTCTGCAAAAGGATTCCCGACCAAGTATTGAGTGCATAACTGTACATGATTATTTGAGGGTTGACGTTTTTTGTATTAAAAACACTTTTCTTTTATCGGTCGGATGAAATATGCTAATTTTGTGAGATAGTAATTTTGGGTTTTCATGAGCTGTATGCCAAAATCATCCGTATTAAGACAATAAAAGACCTGAAATATTTCAGTTAGTGTGCAATGAATCTAAAATATATGAATGTTAAATTTTCATCATTACATTATGAAAAATAATGAACTTTATCACAATATGCTAATATTTTGAGAAGGACCTGTATACTGTTTTCTTTTTAATCTTCGTCTGCCAGGAAAAGTGTGCCAACATCTGAAAACCGTCATGACGACCAGTGAAAAACAGTGAAACATCTTATGGTTCATTTTCAGAACAATTTATATTTATACTTAAACATAAGTTGTTATTTTTAGGGGGAAAATTTACATAATCTTAAGCTTCATAGGGAGGACATCTCTTAGATAGCAAAAGCTTTGCTCGCAATAACTGGTGGCCATCATAATGTCTCCATCATTTGATAAATAGAATTACAAAAGAAAAAATAAGCTTCAACCAGCTCACTTCAGCCTAATACAAATATTCAAAAACACTGTCAATAACAAAAGAAAAAGAACCATACAGGCAAAATTAAATAAACTGTAACAGCTTAAAATATTGCCAATTGTCCACCCTGAATTTTAAAAAATCAAATCGGCAACAGAAAATCCTGTATTGGTTGACCTGATTGCTTCTTATCCAAATCGAGGGTCACACTCACACTTCTGCACACGGGTAAAGACTGGATTCAAAATGTCCCCCAAAAGCAGCCTCAATCAACAACACAGTTTGGTGTTGATCAGCGTACTTTCTGGCTTGATGGAGCACCATGTCAGCAGGCAAAAAGGATGAAGTGGCTCAAAGATCAGAAGATTGACATTTTGGACATGTGGCTAAGTGAACAATTACAGACATTACCATCACAGAGAATGTATCAGTTCTTAAAAAGAATTAGGATAAACCAAAGCTAAGAAATTGTAATCAACAACAATAAAGCAAGAATGGGACACTGTCGTTCCCAATTGGGCACAGATTGATACCCAGGATGCCAGAAGGAATTGCAGGAGCTTTACAGAAGGACACACAATATTGAATCTTTGCATAAATCTGATCTAAGTGAATTATTCTTATAGTTGTGTCATATACAACAGAATCATGTTAAAGAAATACAAACATTTGTGTCACTCTACAACCCCTACGTGCATTGTATACTTCATATACCATTACATTAGTAAAAACATTATAGGTAAGCTAAACGTTTTTCATTTTGCGAATTGGGCCAGACCTTAGACCCAGGCTGAACCAGATATACATTCGACAGTCAGGTGGCCCCTGTGCATGTTTTATATGTACAGAGCACCAATACAAGGAACATACAATCCCTGTCATCTGTCAGGATCTGCATGGAAACAGCCGCTCCATTGGGAACATGTTCAAACTTCCACAAGCCACTCCTCACCTTTTCATTCTCCCACCCACTCAAACACACCATGGGACACTCACAATGGCACATCTGCACCATTCATCCCATCAGTCTCTCATTGCTCCGCAGTATTCCCGCTCTGTTTTCCACAGCCAGCCAGGCCAGAGTGACGGCGCTTCGTTTGCTTGTTTGGGAGAGAAGAACCTGTTGCAACCTGACGGAGGAGGCTTCATGCTCGGGTGCTTCGAGTGTAGAAGCTATGTTTTTCTGAGAGCTTCAGGAGACCCGATTAGGAGCGCTGTTGTCTGAAAATTTTTAATCCAGCACTCTTCACAAAGACAAATGCTACTGACTGCCAGCTGCACACAAACCATTATTATTTATTTATTATTTATTTATTTAAACCACAGATGATGTCATGCTGGAGCTACTGTAGGTCAGTTTGGACACCGGCTGAGTCAAAAGCGAAGCGGAGAGAAAATTCTGGATCGTAGCACAGTGACTGCAGTAGTCTCTTTACTGGTTATTTGCTCCATTTGTCAAGTTTTATTTAAATGTGTCCTCTGATAAAAAAAAACAAAACTATTTTACAGCAGGTCATTTAGTGTTCAGCACAAATTAGCAAAGCATAAACGCCCAGAGTAAACAGACTTCTCTTTACGCTCATAAGAGACTGACTAAAAAAAAATGGGTTGCTTGTGTTAGAATTAAGATCAGAGCTGCTCACCCACTGACCTAAATCTTCCACAAACACATCCCAAACTTAGCTAGTAGGAATAAACAGTCTGCGATCCAAAGCTCACAGGCTCCAGACTAGAAGAAAACAGAAAAAAAAAATGCAAGACAAACCCTGAGACTAATGTAATGACGGTTTATCCTGATGAGTAATGCAACAGACTGATGGTATTATATACCCCATCACACCACCGTGGAATCTGTTAAAACATGTTTGCTACGCTGTCAACCAGGTTTATTGGCAGTCCTGGTAAATATGTGTAAAAAGCCTTAATATAAAGTAATGTTATATATCAGTAGCTGCACAGATTGTGGGTACCCACAATTAATTTAAAATAGCAATACCTCATGTATCTTTTTGTTCTATTCTACTTTTTTTGATTTATCAGTTTTCTGGATACTTCTAATTATTTATTGTTGACTTCCTGTTTCTCCTGAGTAAAAATATGACATCAGAAACCTTTGAAGTTTTGCTTGTGTACTCAAGTTTTTGGGCAGGAAATGAAGCTGACTGCTGCAGGATGTTTTATACTGAACATGCGCCAAGTTCTTACCCGGTATGAGGAAGTTTCCTTCTTTGACAACCGGTGATTTACAGTCATTTGTTTTCATCACTGTCAACTGTAAGAAGTCCAATAATAATATCTACCGAAGGGAAGTTGCTTTGAGCTATTTTAGTTTGAGTTCCTTTTGAGAGACAAGGTAGTCTTCTCAGCTGAGACTTGTTTAAGCCATCATACAATTAAATCGTTAAGAGCAAAATAGGATTTCATTAGGGGCCCTCAACATTATAAAATCCCAAAATTGTTAGGCATGGTGGAGGATCAGTGATGATGTGGACCTGTTTCTCTTCAGTATGCTTCTGGAACTTTGCTAGCATGTATAGCATCATGAGCTTTTTTAAGAAAAAAGCTGTAAAGAAAAGAGAAAAATGGGTCATTATTAGGTCTTTCAATAAGATAATAATCCATTTCAATCCTCAGACCTACATCCCGTCGTAGATTAGTGGGGTAACTTGAAGAGAACATAGTAGAGGAAGTGGGATGATCCTATTTTAAGACATTTGAACATCTTTAATAGCACTAAACCAAGTGTGCCCAGCACTGTAATTATGGAAACTGTAAGAGAATTGACCCTGATTTGACCTCCTGGTGTCATGCAAACCTGACTGTGCGCCATTGCTCTTGAAGTTTATCCCGTGTTGTTATGCACCAGGGCTGCCAATTTGTTCGAGGTGAACCTTCTCCATAAACTTCCAAACAAAGGCAGAATTTGTTTTCCTTACAGGATTCAAAATAACTTTTCAAAGACTGAAGCTAAACCGCAGGGCACAAAGAGAAGAACTGAAAAACAAGCTCGCTCAAGTGTATCTGAAAACGGGATATTTCCAGAAACGTTCCAGAAATAAATAATTTAATGACAATCTCTAAAACAACAATGTTGAAAAGGAACACAGATTAAAGGAGGCAAAGGCTTTTTGATTTGAGCCAGTTCAATGGAGAAGCCTAGTTAACAGTTTCAAATGTTCAAGACCACGAACACCAGTTTTCTCAACTGCAACTGCCTCCATGACCCCAGATGGTCTTTTGTCCAGATAAGATTCCTCATGGCCATAATCTTGTCTGATTGCTGTGACACCACGCAAACAGGCTCAAATTGAATCAGACCCATTTGTTCTATCAATTTCCTGTCCTGAACCTTTCACTAAATCTGCTGGGAGGAGATGAGGAGAGTCCTCGAGAGAGAGAAGGGAGGGAAAGAAACTCCTCTAATACAGCCTGCTCACACTGAATTACCACTGCAATGTGCAGTAGTTTGGAGTACTAGGGCAGCAAAAGGACTTTACTTTTACAAGTGGGCATCCTGGTGGGCACTACATGTTGGAAAAATGTGAAAAATACTACAGAGGCAGACCTTTTTTAGGCAGGGCACTTCAAACATACAAGCAGCATCAGGAGAAGGACTAAACTGAGCAAAAAACAGAAAACCAGGCTAGGTCAACTATACGGCCAGACGGCATGTGTGAACACAGTGAATCTGTCTGCAGGGATAAATGCACACCAGGCTGAGCTTCCTGGGAAAGGAGAGTGGGAACGCTCCAGGGAAAGACAACATAAGGGAAGAATCCTGTAAACAGATTTTAAGGAGTACATTGCAAAGTGTTTGGAGCCAACAGGACACCGATTACAGGGACAGAGGTGCCAACAAGAACAAATGTGGGTGAGGTGGACTAACTGATTGGGCAACACTCATCCAGCTAAGGCACAAACCTCTTAAGTAAAGAAATTCTTCTTTGTCTTGAAGACTGAATCCTTCTGGTATTGCCACAGTAAGTGCAGGAATTAAATTGAATAATTGCATCTCCACCTAGTTGTAGAAAAAACCAGAGGGAAGCATTAACAGTATGATTCACTAGTCAGAATTTTAAGACCGATTTCTGATATGCAGTTTTTATAAAGCTCGGACCTGGATTTTTCTTAATCCAGCTTGTTCCATGTCAGACAAAGATTGTAAAGCTACAAGAACAAAGAACTGAGGATCTGAGCTCTACTCCATTCATCCTTCCTATTTACTGCTGAAAGTCTTGCTCTCTCTATCACTCTCTTGCAGTCTGAATGGCATGCTAACATGTTGTAGAAAATGCAGTTTCTTTTTAAACTGATTCTTACATATTTGTGCTTTATCAAACACATCAGATTCCTCTGTGCATCTTTAATTATGACGATAAAGGTGTTAACTTTTACAAATAAGTAAGACTGAGCTTAAAATGCCTAGTGTGTTTGGTTACATTAAAAAACAGGAGTACCTTCAGTCCAATATTCCTTAAAACTCCATTAAATGCGTAGGATGAGTTGAAGCAAATGTGACCAGTCATTGTAAATGAAATGATGAGCAATAAAACCAGCATGCAACGCCCTGGCTTGATAGCTGAGAGCTTTTCAATGTCTCATTGCAGTTTAAAAACTAAGGGCAAACTCAGTCATGGGTAAAAGTCTCGTGTTGGACTGCTGGCTGGAGAACTGGCCACTAACATGTTCTGACAGGCACCTCTCCTCTGTAAACCCACACACACACAAACACACATAATGATACATGTTGAGCAGTGGAAACCAGAGCAGTAGTGCCCTCATTCAAGAGCGAGCAGATGCAACTCCCCCTGCAATAAATGCATGCCTTCAGCGAAGGTGCCGTAACACGCAGGCATCCTCTGCAGACCTCCTCACAGGTATTATGGTTTTCATCTGGCCTTTCGGGTTCAGTGGGTTCACCCTCAGCAACCATGCACCTCTTTCTCCACAGTAACTGTGTCCATATGCCCAGGCTATGCGGGATTTAGAGCTTTAAAAGTGAGTAGCAGTCTTCGATCCCAGCCTTGGTGGTTCCTGAATAGTGGTAGCCAGCCTCTGGAGCCCTTTCAAACTTACCCCTAATGATACCCTCTTCTTTGAACAAATTTTTTCTATTAGCAGAGTGCTGCAGTACTACCTAGAGTCATCCATCAGGCACAGGACACAGCTCCTGTCCCTGAGGGCTTGGTAGAGAGCAAGGGGAGCCATCTGGATGGGAACCATCTGGTGAAGCGGTGTCTCTTTGGCTACGGCTACATTAAGAAAGACCGCTAACCACACAGATTCAACAAAGACCGGCTTTAATCTGACCCCTGATGCCCCTGAGGAGCCTTTAGTCTGTCTGTGTAAAGATACAGCACCTCACAGATGAAAACAGTCAAAAACCCTCAGTTGGGCTTCAGGAAGTTTAAGGTATGGGTGCACACTTGTTAGGAAAGTTCCCTTTAAAAATCTTTAATAACTTCTTAGCCACAGATTAGACGTATTCTTCGGTTTAATGGGTTATAGCTACAATATAAAAATGTCATGCGTTTCTTTCTTTTGATTTTATGTGGTCACTGCAACTGAAAAAAAAGCTTTAATGCAATTAAATTATGCATTAATATTTACGCCAATGCACAGAAGCAAAAAATAGTCTTGAATACCACAATTTCCAAGATTAGCATCATTTGAAAGGTACGTTCTTAGAGTTGCTTCATCACTGCCTGGGACTACATAACAATTCTCAGTTACCAGTCATGCCCTTTGTGCTCCAGCTGGTTGTAAGTCTTAATTTTCTTTATTTTAAGTTTTATCAAAGCCTCTTGTTTTGATAATTCTGATATTTCTATAATCTATTATTTGCTAATCTTTAGGTGTGCCCTGATAAAATTCCACAATTCCAATATCAGTCACTGATAAAATTCTGTCTGTCCAATGATTCTGTGAGCTACTATTTAACAATCACAGCCTATGCTGTGTACGTTGCTTGCAAAACTGTATTTTGTACATAATTTGGTTGATCTAACAAATGTGGCTTATTCCCAACAATCTATCCTAATCCAGTTAAAAAGAGGCTGGCTGCTGCACCTACCTATCTGTTTGCATCATGTGATGTGCTCTAATATGTGTTTAAATATCCCAAGACGGCTCTCAGAATAGGAGAGAGATATGCGCCGAGAGGAGCTGAAACACTCAGCAATAACGATTACAAGGGTTAAAGCAAAGTGCAAAGTTTATAAAGCAGGAAAACCTTTTCCATAAGATCTGCTACACCATTAACTGGAACTGCACCAAAATATGTTACAAGTTAATATATTAACAAGTGTCATCAAAATAGGGAAAAAAATGTGCTAATGTTAGCCTAGCAAACAGCTCAGCTTGGAAAACATTGTTTGTAGGAGCAACACGTGAGTTTATGAAAGATTGTAGACTTTCTAATTAAGAGTGAGCTAGCAAGTTTCTTAACCAAGTTAAATTATGTAAGAAAGACTGACTTGAAGAAACTCTGGTCGGGACCTTTGAAATGTCGTGTTTCATTTTACTGTAGTTTGAAGTCACTGACTCTTAAGGCATATATGGTTGAGCCTTAAATTATTCATACACCTGGCAGATTTAGGGTTGATGCAATGTTTTAATTTTGATTTGTTTCCTCTAACTGGAAGTAATATAACCGTTTTGGAGAAGCTCAGCCATTTTAACAACATGAATCCAATAGAGACACTGTGGAGGGAGCTAAAGATTAGGGTGATGGCAAGGAGGCCTACCAGTGGAGGCGTGCAAAAAGCTTGTCAACAAAACAAGAGCCAGTGAGATGTAATGCCAATGAAGTCTTTTCATTGATTATTGAGAGGGTTAGAAATGATTTACGACATAAATTTTTTTTTTTTTGTTAAAATGTAAATAAACACTTTTTTCTAAACTGACACATCGTCTTATCTTGTGGGAGACAAGTGCGTCATTTTCAATCAGAAACAAACGTGGTTGGATGAAGATTAATCTGCCAAGGGCATGAATAATTTTGGGCTTAGCTGTACGTAGTTAATGACTTATCCAAATGTAATTGGTATGAGAATATGCCTAATCTTAAATTACTTGATCTTGAACAAGAAAATCCCGATCCCAAATGTAAATTCCAGTTAATAGGTTTATTGTAACTAATGTTGTTTAATATCTGATCAGTGCATCTCATAGGGCAGTGCAAGTGATCCAAAACGCAGTTACTGTGCCCAAGTCCCATCTCTGGCTTCAGTTTGACAATGTTATGAAATTTCTGTATGTAGATCACTGCTGTTTAAGCAAGGATTTTTTTCTGAATCAGGGTACGACGGTTCAAGTTCTGTAGGATAAAATTTATAACAATTTAACTGTATGAAACCCATTTGGCTTTATTGTTCAGGGATCTGATCCGACATCCCTTGCCTGCCAGACACAAATGGGCAAGGAAGCCAAGTCCTTCCCAACAGTCTGCCAGGTGACTTCCCATGAGCCCTACCCTGCTGCACGCTCATATCTGTGTCGCCTTGCTCTCAACTCAGCTCACACATGACTGCAGTCTCTAGCTATTTGCAGCGGGATATTAAAGGCTTTTACACGACAAGAAATTATGAAAGTGTGATTAGAGCATTTTGAGAAAGGTTAGATGATACCACTGCCATAATGTAATAGAGACAGTAAGCAGAATGGGTGCACTGCTGCATTTCTGAGACGTGTTGGGGCTGCTGCACCGCAGCTAAAGGTCATCACACTGAACCCTGCAGCAGCCTGGAGCAGAGGCTAATTAGAACAGTGGGTATCTGTGAGCATAGCAGCGCACACTCAGCTAAAGGTAAAGATAGTGAGGCGTCTCTTTAAAACTACATACGTGGACATGCATACACACACACACACGCAACTCTGTCCTTGATAGAGACAGACATATCAAGAGAGTGTTTCCATCCAGCAGTGAACTGGATCTTTAGCAAAGGTGCACAATCAGGTCGCTTTCGCCAGATGGAAAGTTATGAGGTATGTGGCTGTGTATACAAGCCAAAGTAGTGACACTAAAATGTACTGTTTCTCAGAACACAGTGCCTTGCTAAAGTATTCACACCCTTATACTTTTTCATGTTTACAGCTACTAACTTTTTTTGTTAAGATTTTATGTAGCTAATCAACATAAAGCAGCACAGAACTGTGAAGTGGAAAGAAAACAATACATGGCCATTTCTGAGTCATTTCTCTGTACAATCACATTTCACAACAATGACAGTTGCACACCATTTGGGCTTTGTTTCTACCAGCTTTGCACATCTAGAGACTGAAATGTTTGCCCATTATTCTTTACAAAATACCTCAAACACAGTCAGATTGGATTAGGAGTGTCTGTGGACATCCGCTTGCAGGTCTCACCATGGATTTTAAATTTGATTCAGTTCTAGACTTTGACGGGACCATTTTAACCCATGAATATGGGTTGTTATTCAAAATTCTATTATAGCTGTGGTTGTATTTTTAGGGTCATGGTCCTACTGGAACCTCCGTCCCAGTCTCTAGTTATCTGCAGCCTCTAACAATGTTCCTCTGAGTATGATCCTGTGTTCCACCCACCTGCCAAATAACTCTGACCAGCTTCTCTATTCCTGCAAAAGAAAAACACCCACATAGCATGATGCTCCCATCACCCATTTCCATTGAGATGGTACAGGGGTTGGACAATGAAACTGAAACACCTGGTTTTAGACCACAATAATTTATTAGTATGGTGTAGGGCCTCCTTTTGCAGCCAATACAGCAACAATTTGTCTTGGGAATGACATATACAAGTCCTGCACAGTGGTCAGAGGGATTTTAAGCCATTCTTCTTGCAGGATAGTGGCCAGGTCACTACGTGATACTGGTGGAGGAAAACGTTTCCTGACTCGCTCCCCCAAAACACCACAAAGTGGTTCAATAATATTTAGATATGGTGACTGTGCAGGCCATGGGAGATGTTCAACTTCACTTTCATGTTCATCAAACCAATCTTTCACCAGTCTTGCTGTGTGTATTGGTGCATTGTCATCCTGATACACGGCACCGCCTTCAGGATACAATGTTTGAACCATTGGATGCACATGGTCCTCAAGAATGGTTCGGTAGTCCTTGGCAGTGACGCGCCCATCTAGCACAAGTATTGGGCCAAGGGAATGCCATGATATGGCAGCCCAAACCATCACTGATCCACCCCCATGCTTCACTCTGGGCATGCAACAGTCTGGGTGGTACGCTTCTTTGGGGCTTCTCCACACCGTAACTCTCCCGGATGTGGGGAAAACAGTAAAGGTGGACTCATCAGAGAACAATACATGTTTCACATTGTCCACAGCCCAAGATTTGAGCTCCTTGCACCATTGAAACCGACATATGGCATTGGCATGAGTGACCAAAGGTTTGGCTATCGCAGCCCGGCCGTGTATATTGACCCTGTGGAGCTCCCGACGGACAGTTCTGGTGGAAACAGGAGAGTTGAGGTGCACATTTAATTCTGCTGTTGGGACCCACAGCCATGGATTTCAACATTAAACTCCGGTACGGACTTTTCTGAACTTTCAAAATAAAGTGCATTAACCTTCTTCCGGCACAGCCAGGAAACGGGATATCTGCGGACTTCCTGTGACGTCACTACCCAGATAAAAACACAGCTGTTGCTACATCCGCCCTCTTCCACACGGCCGTCCAGAGGGACCGGATAGGGGAGGAAAGCGTGCTGATAGGCGACTGTGGCTCAGTAGGAAGAGTAGTCGTCTTGCAATCAGAAGGTTGTGGGTTCGATTCCAGGTTCCTCCTGCCATATGTCGATGTGCCCCTGGGCAAGGCACTTAACCTCAAGTTGCCTACCGATCTGCATATCGGTGTATGAATGTGTGAACGTTAGTGAGTGCGATTGGGTGAATGTGGCTCTAGTGTAAAGCGCTTTGAGCGGTCTGTATGACTGGAAAAACGCTATATAAGTTCAGTCCATTTATCCTTTAACTCTTCAACTGGATCCAAGGATGTCATACGATCATCGAACATATGCAATGAAATACTGTCTGTGTATCCGGTATTTTCATTCATGAACGGGGGTAATTAAGGTACAAGCATTGCTTGACTGTCTCTCCGAGCCCCCGCAGACGCAAACGGTGTTCGAGAGAAGTCCCTGCAAAGACGTGGTCTCCCAGCCCGGAAGGAAGACAGCAGAGACCGCAGCGGACAGGACGGGCAGCTCCGGAGCTAACCCTTTTGTTCACAGAATGAACGCACCTTCTGATCGTGAGAAGCTGAGGAAGTTAACGGGAAGCTAACCCTTTGTTCACTGTGGATACCTTCTTCAAACTTCATCGCCCCTTGGACAACATTTCCTCACCATGGTCAGAGGTTAGGTTTGGGCAGATTAACAGTTAGGATGAAATAATCTGAACATTTTCATTTATGAAATTTGTTTTTGTGAAACTCGGCTATCTTAGTGTTAGCAGGCTATCTGCAGCACAAGTGCCCTGTTTGTTTAGTCAAACTTTACTTGAAGGGTGATTTTAAACACAGAAGATTGCTCATAACGCGCCGTCCGCGCTTATGCATTTAACCCTTATATTAACCAATGTATTTTAAAGGTATGTGTTTGTTTCTGGTGCTGTTATCTGCTTCTTTGTTAACTCAACTGCTAACCGGTAAGAACACGTGCTTGCTACTAAAGAGTATTTAACAGAAAGGTTGTTTAGTCCCTAAACATCATTTACTAAATTTGATAACTAAGTAAACACCATTAAGCCCATTTCTCCAGAAAGATTTGGCTCGTTTCCAAAATATCCCCTTAATAATTTTTCTTCAAATGTTATTTGAATAAATGAAGGAAGCTAATTAAACACCGTTGAGAAATGGTCATCCAGAAGGTTGGTTTTATTCAGCAGATCATTATTTAAAATATAATTTCATTAAAATAATATTTTATCTGATCTTTCATTGTGAATGGTTGTCTAAAGGTTTGCTGATTATTGCCTAAGTTGCCAAGACAAACTTAACTTCATTTCCAGATTCTTCAAGATAATCCTTGGTTCTCAAACATAAACATTTCATGGTAATGTTGCATCACTCTTTTGGTCATAATTTTCAATCATCTTTAATCAACTTGTTAATATTGTACATAGTTCATTAGTCTTCATTATTCTTTAATTCTGCTTGGTAGTTTAGTTGGATTGTTTTAGCAAAGTAAAGAGTTTGTTGATTGAAATATGTTTGACTTTGAGTTGACTTACTTTTGTTAATAAATTCTTGTATTTTAAGAAATTGTGTGAATTCATTCCATATATGTGCAGAGTTTAAGCTGTTCAATAATGTCAGAGCTCGTCTCACACCTTTCTATTTTGTCCTATTCTGTTCTATTAGATATGTGTATATTGTACATTGTAAATTGTAAATTTGTATATTCTGTAATGCAAAAACAGAACAAAAGAGCAAAGTGTACCGGAGTCAAATTCCTTGTTTGTATGTACGAACTTAGCAATAAAGCTGATTCTGATTATGATTCTAATACCATCGCCTTACTGGGCTGGTATTCACAGGACAACCCTTAACAGACCGAAATATTATTTGATAAAATATTAATATTAAATAATATTCTCAGATTAATAATCACAACACTGCCGTGATTTGGGCAGCCGTGGTTTTATGTTTTTTAGATACAATCCAGGTTAGCACCCGAACATCCCTTTCAGACAGCTTCCTCTTGCGTCCACAGTTAATCCTGTTGGATGTGGTTCATCCTTCTTGGTGGTATGCTGACATTACCCTGGATACCGTGGCTCTTGATACATCACAAAGACTTGCTGTCTTGGTCACAGATGCGCCAGCAAGACGTGCACCAACAGTTTGTCCTCTTTTGAACTCTGGTATGTCACCCATAATGTTGTGTGCATTTCAATATTTTGAGCAAAACTGTGCTCTTACCCTGCTAATTGAACCTTCACACTCTGCTCTTACTGGTGCAATGTGCAATCAATGAAGACTGGCTACCAGGCTGGTCCAATTTAGCCATGAAACCTCCCACACTAAAATGACAGCTGTTTCAGTTTCATTGTCCAACCCCTGTATGTTCAGAGTTCTGCTTCTCTGATTAATGCTCACACAGTGCTCCATGAAATGCTCAAGCTTGGGAAATTGTTTTATAACCCAACCCTGCCTTAAACTTCTCCACAACTTTCCCCCTAACCTGTCTGGTGCGTTCCTTGGTCTTCATGATGCTGTTTGTTCATTAATGTTCTCTAATGAATGTCTAAGGTCTTCACAGAACTGTTGGATTTATACTGAGATTAAATTAGATGGACTAAGGCAGGCTGAAAACACCAAAGCCAAATTGCAGAGAGGAAAAGACTGTAAGTTTAAAGAAGAGTTCTGCATCATATTTGCAACCTACAGCTAAAAGCAATAAATTCCCAATACATACAATGGTTAAATTTCCTTCCATTCACATTCTCCAAAGACCTGTTTTTTTCTGGTTTTATTTCCCTTTGAACATGAAGAAATATTAATTTTAAGGCTTTGAACAGAGAAAAGTAGTCCTAACTGGATGCCTAACAGCGCACCCCTTGGTGCCACTTAATTCACTTTTTAATTATGTCAATCCAACAAGGAAGGCGTGCAAGCTCTGATTTAAAAGGCATTTCTAAAGTGCATGGTTGAAAAAAATAATATTTCACTCATGTGCTGGATCCACCTCCCTCCCGCGATTTATCCATTTGGCAGTAAGCTTCTAAAGTGAAACCGAAAAGAATGACTTATCTGAGTTTACAGGCTCCTATACAAATGTTCCCAACCCAGAGCCCGACCACAGCCTCTGCTGCCAGTGAGACATACTTCCTCCTGAAATATGTTTTCTTTTTCTACAGAGACCCCTTTCCTGATAAAAGAACGGTTAAAATGTCTGTCTTAACATCTGCTACCATTTTCAACTACTGAAAAATTACTTTACACCCTGTGGGTTTGTTCAGATGAGCTTATCCATTTGTTTGCTCAGCAAAGCTCCAAGAAGATGCTCCTTTAGTCTGCAGCAAAGTCTATAACTGATCTGAAAAATTAGGTAACATGTATGGTAAATGCAGTTATACAGGTCCTTCTCAAAATATTAGCATATTGTGATAAAGTTCATTATTTTCCATAATGTAATGATGAAAATTTAACATTCATATATTTTAGATTCATTGCACACTAACTGAAATATTTCAGGTCTTTTATTGTCTTAATACGGATGATTTTGGCATACAGCTCATGAAAACCCAAAATTCCTATCTCACAAAATTAGCATATTTCATCCGACCAATAAAAGAAAAGTGTTTTTAATACAAAAAACGTCAACCTTCAAATAATCATGTACAGTTATGCACTCAATACTTGGTCGGGAATCCTTTTGCAGAAATGACTGCTTCAATGCGGCGTGGCATGGAGGCAATCAGCCTGTGGCACTGCTGAGGTCTTATGGAGGCCCAGGATGCTTCGATAGCGGCCTTTAGCTCATCCAGAGTGTTGGGTCTTGAGTCTCTCAACGTTCTCTTCACAATATCCCACAGATTCTCTATGGGGTTCAGGTCAGGAGAGTTGGCAGGCCAATTGAGCACAGTGATACCATGGTCAGTAAACCATTTACCAGTGGTTTTGGCACTGTGAGCAGGTGCCAGGTTGTGCTGAAAAATGAAATCTTCATCTCCATAAAGCTTTTCAGCAGATGGAAGCATGAAGTGCTCCAAAATCTCCTGATAGCTAGCTGCATTGACCCTGCCCTTGATAAAACACAGTGGACCAACACCAGCAGCTGACACGGCACCCCAGACCATCACTGACTGTGGGTACTTGACACTGGACTTCTGGCATTTTGGCATTTCCTTCTCCCCAGTCTTCCTCCATACTCTGGCACCTTGATTTCCGAATGACATGCAGAATTTGCTTTCATCTGAAAAAAGTACTTTGGACCACTGAGCAACAGTCCAGTGCTGCTTCTCTGTAGCCCAGGTCAGGCGTTTCTGCCGCTGTTTCTGGTTCAAAAGTGGCTTGACCTGGGGAATGCGGCACCTGTAGCCCATTTCCTGCACACGCCTGTGCACGGTGGCTCTGGATGTTTCTACTCCAGACTCAGTCCACTGCTTCCTCAGGTCCCCCAAGGTCTGGAATCGGCCCTTCTCCACAATCTTCCTCAGGGTCCGGTCAACTCTTCTCGTTGTGCAGCGTTTTCTGCCACACTTTTTCCTTCCCACAGACTTCCCACTGAGGTGCCTTGATACAGCACTCTGGGAACAGCCTATTCATTCAGAAATTTCTTTCTGTGTCTTACCCTCTTGCTTGAGGGTGTCAATAGTGGCCTTCTGGACAGCAGTCAGGTCGGCAGTCTTACCCATGATTGGGGTTTTGAGTGATGAACCAGGCTGGGAGTTTTAAAGGCCTCAGGAATCTTTTGCAGGTGTTTAGAGTTAACTCGTTGATTCAGAGAAGCTCTCCCAGCTGAGTGTGCCCGACTCCACCTGCAGGTGGATCACTGACTTCCTGTCTGACAGGAAGCAGCGCGTGAGGCTGGGGAAGCACGTCTCTGACTCCCTGACCATCAGCACCGGTTCCCCCCAAGGCTGTGTTCTCTCTCCTCTGCTCTTCTCCCTGTACACCAACAGCTGCACCTCCAGTCACCAGTCTGTCAAGCTTCTGAAGTTTGCGGACGACACCACCCTGATCGGACTCATCTCTGATGGTGACGAGTCCGCATACAGATGGGAGGTGGACCATCTGTTGGACTGGTGCAGCCAGAACAACCTTGAGCTCAACGCTCTAAAGACAGTGGAGATGGTTGTGAACTTCAGGCAGAACCCAGCCCCACCTGCCCCCATCACCCTCTGTGACTCCACAATTGACACTGTGGAATCTTTCCGCTTCCTGGGAACCATCATCTCCCAGGATCTCAAGTGGGAGCCAAACATCAGCTCCCTCATCAAGAAAGCCCAGCAGAGGATGTTCTTCCTGCGGCAGCTGAAGAAATTCAACCTGCCAAAGACTATGATGGTGCACTTCTACACAGCCATCATTGAGTCCATCCTCACCTCCTCCATCACCATCTGGTACGCCGCTGCTACAGCCAAGGATAAGGGCAGGCTGCAGCGTGTCATTCGGTCTGCTGAGAAGGTGATTGGCTGCAGTCTACTGTCGCTCCAGGAACTGTACACCTCCAGGACCCTGAAGCGGGCAGGGAAGATTCTGGCTGATCCCTCCCACCCCGGTCACAGACTCTTTGAGACTCTCCCCTCTGGCAGGAGGCTGCGGTCCATCCAGACCAAAACCTCACGCCACAAGAACAGTTTTTTCCCATCTGCCACCAGCCTGGTTAACAAAGCCCGGAAACCACCCTGACATTCCCCCTTTCCCCCACACCCCCCCTTTTTTTGCTGACAGGACACCTGTAACCTGTAACTCTATGCGTTACATTAACGCTCAGCTTGGACTCCTGCTTACTTGCACTGCCATACTTGCACAATGATCACCTGCACTGTTGTATTGCTCTTGCATCTTATACTGCTCTATATTTACTCTCACTCACTTAAAACTGTGCACTTATATTTATATTATATTGTAGATATGTTTGTACTGTTTAATTTGTATTGTATTGCACCGACTACGCCAAAACAAATTCCTTGTATGTCCAAAAACGTACTTGGCAATAAAGCTTTTCTGATTCTGATTCTGATTCTGATTCAGATGATTAGGTCCATAGCTCGTTTAGAGACCCTTTTAATGATATGCTAATTTTGTGAGATAGGAATTTTGGGTTTTCATGAGCTGTATGCCAAAATCATCCGTATTAAGACAATAAAAGACCTGAAATATTTCAGTTAGTGTGCAATGAATCTAAAATATATGAATGTTAAATTTTCATCGTTACATTATGGAAAATAATGAACTTTATCACAATATGCTAATATTTTGAGAAGGACCTGTATACACAACATAAATAGTTTGATAGCCGTATAAAAAATTATATTGAGATCTGTATCACATACAGTAGCTTTAAACTGTTCAACTGAAAGAAGCTAAAACTATTATTCTCCATATTGGAGCTACCAAAGTGCCCAGAGTTTTATTACTTCATCATGGATTCATTTGAATTGGATTTAATAAGGCTTGGTGACCTCATATTTTCAGCCTGATTGCCTCAGGCTGAGAAGCAAACTCCCACAGAGCTTCGGCGGAGCAGCAGCATCTGACCGAAGCACGATTCAGCAATTGCCATTACAACTTGCGGAAATCCGAGAATTCAGCTGGTTCACTTCACCAGTCATGTGCTTGTGCTAAATGTCATTTGTTTACCCCAGTTATACGATTCTTCGAGAACCATGTTGGGCTCCTAGACATTCACACCACCTCGTATTTATCTCTGCACGCAGCTGTTTTACACAGGGGATTGTGGATTTATGCGAGTTCCATCCTTCCCATTTATTTTTGAATGGTTACAGCACGAAACAGCACAGTTAAATATTAAAAACCTCTAAAACCTGCCTTCCAATTAGCCACATACCTGTCTAATGAAATCTCATAACATGTTCAGGAAATAAGACAAATCCACGGGGATCCTTATTTATAAACCGAA
This sequence comes from Girardinichthys multiradiatus, assembly GCF_021462225.1. Taxonomy (NCBI): domain Eukaryota; kingdom Metazoa; phylum Chordata; class Actinopteri; order Cyprinodontiformes; family Goodeidae; genus Girardinichthys; species Girardinichthys multiradiatus. Next base: position 184,976 of record NC_061795.1, on the reverse strand, counting down.
GAGCCAGAAGCATCTGTACTTACCTCTTGGTATTAAACATCCTCAGATGATCTTTTTCCTAGCCCTTGTCATGACTGGTCAGGGCTGCTTTGACTACACAATGAGCATACATTTAACTTGGAGCATTCAAGCTGAAAGACCTATTTTCAGTTATATGGCAAAGACGACACAATTTTAAATTAAACCTTTCTGGTGGTTCAATGTGTCTGTGATGTCATGTGCTCAAGATTCCCAGGGCCTTTGGAAGAGAAAAAGCCCACAGCATACCACATGTTCCGCCATACCCAACAGTGGGCGTCAGGAGGTTTTCTTTATGTTTATTCCTTGTTTCATTCTAACCCCACATGAAGAGATGCAAAAAGCAGTCTTGGTCTCATTTAACTAAACCACACGAGTCTAGTTAAAGCCCCACTAGACATCAGAGAAACTTCACACTTTTACGTCTGTGATATGCCTTCAAGACAACTGGTTGGAATGTAAATGGTGGCTATTGGTTTTTAATGGAAAGCTGGTCCAAGATGAGTTCAAGATGCCAGTTTTTGCTGCAGTTCTCCTTCAAGTAGTGATGGGAGGTCCAGTTCTTTTCGAAAATTTTGCTCTTTTGGCACAGCTCCCCTGGAGCGCTCCCAAATGACTCTTCATTTAGTGTCACTCTGAGTCTTAATTTTTGACCTAATTTAGCAATTATTAATGGTTTCTGTGTTGGTAAGCATCATTTTTATATATTTATGGTTCCTAAAGTTCAGAGTTGTTTAACATTTGCCATTTCCCATATCACTGAAATATAGCTAGACTCTACTCCTACTTTAGTGGTCGCTAATTTCTTTGCATTTAAACCTTTCTCTCAGTCTCTCTGCTGCTCAGTATACCTGGCTGTGAAAAAATTTAAAAGGCACTGTAAATTTTTATTACAGACTGACACTTAAATTAGGCTGCTTAACAAAAACTGACAAACAGTGCTGTGTCAGGCTCTTTGATTATTTTTATACTCTCTGAATCTGACCTATCATCATCTCACAGTTTTTGAAGCTCTGAAAATTGGATTTGTTTTATTTTTATTCTAAGTGACTCAGACATAGTTTCATAGACAAGTCTAAACTAGCCATGGTGTCCTTACAGAAAAGCTCGAAGACACAAAAACCAATTTCCTTTATCTCTAAACTAGAAAGTGCAAACACTTCTTTTAGGAGGATGTAGATTGATTTTTTGTATTAGGTGCCCCGATAGGGTCATATTACCAAACTACAACCAGAAATAAATTGCAGTGTCACAAAACCTCCCTTTGCCGTTTTTTAGGCATGTAACTCTTCCCCAGTGCACCTTGCTTTTCACACCTTGGTCAGACAGGTGATTGATGGAGACGTGATTACATGGGACACAGTCATGCTCCCACCCACAGCTCTCCACAAGTGTCTAAGCAGAGCCCAGTTCCTCAGAGAGTACTGTAATGTTCCTGTATCTGTGCTTTTATCAAAACAAGCCTCTCTGTCTGTCACCCCTGGCATTTAACTTCTGACAGCTTATTTCACACTTGTGTAAAACAAACCATCTGTTATTGTGCAAGAGGTTCCTCTCAGAAATGTATATTTCATTCATCCAATTTATACATCTCTATATGAGGCAAATAAAACTGTAGCCTTCACATAGGATGCACATGGTGCCAACATGTCATGTCAAGTTATGTTGACATGACATGACCATACACCCTGACAGCTGCAGAGGGATATAGCTGTACGTAGGAGGTCCACAAAGACTCACAGCCGCTGGGATGAAGAGAACATTTAGTCCTTCAACAGACCTTCACCAAAACATGAAATTCCAAATGAAAATCCATAATCCATAATCCATTGTTGATTTATAATCCTGAGGGGATTAGGGAGCATACCATTTGTTTTGTTTTTTTCTCAATGCAGAATCTGGAAAGCATTTCTAGGTCATGTAATATAAATAAACCAGTTATATGTGGTAAAGCTGGGGCCAACTGTAGGTTTTACTATAAAGGCATTTCAGTTTTGACCAGACATTTCTATAATCCATGCCATGCCTGGTCACATGAGCTAAAAAAAGCACTGACTTCTCATAAGATTTCTTTCAGAATTTCTTTTTCTTTCCACAAATCGATGTATTTGGGCTGCAACAATTAAACTTTGACGCAAAATTTCCTGCATCGAAGCATCGTTTTAAAAAAATTTAACCAACAATGCTAACTGGCTGAATATTTCAGTCTCAGTGGTAAGCACTATATATCACATACAGTTCACTAAGGGGACTGCAGAGGGCAGTATAGCCTCAATTGCCTAGTGAGTAATGCCCACCCTATCCTACGAATTATTGTCGCTTGAAGTTTTAGGCGAGAATGTAGCTGTGTAAACTTGAAATATCTGCTTGGTTTATCAAGATATGGCTTAATTACGAAATTCCTCCAACGTTTTTGGAGATGTCAGTTCCGTTGTGCTAACAACCTGCTGTGATGTGATTGGGCGGTCAAAGCTCGTTACACCTATAGAGAACACCTGACATAGAATTAAATTGCAGGAGGAGCAACTTAGAATTAGGGAAAAACAAAATGCAAGTTATGGATATATTTTACATTATATACAAATTATTTAAAAACACACAAAACTTACTTCCATTTGTCAAAAATATTGCTAATATCTCGTCTAGTTCTTGTGAAACTAATATTGTGTATCCTTTCATCTATGAAGTTGGATGCATCATTACACCCCCAGTGATTTCTAATTTCCGTCTTTGAGGACCTATTTCCTGCATGTTTCAGATGTTTTTCTGGTTCAGAGCACCTGAATCAAATTTATGGGTTATTACCAGGCCTGTGCAGACTTTGAAGAAATAGTGAAGTAATGCAGACATTTAAATCAGCAGTGCTGGAGGAAGCACCTTGCTAAAATATTCAAGACACAGGCCCTCAAGCAAGGAAATTGGACACCAATGGTTTAAATGTTACTTTAAATTTGGTGACACTGTTATCAGTAAGGCATATGCAGCAGTTACCACTTTAAAGTTAGTTCAAACAGTGACGAAAGGTGAAATTATGAACAATGAAAAAGAACCAAAGAATAAGCAGCAAAAAAAAAAAAGTAATCTAGACAGATAACAAATACTGCCATAAAATGATAGATTTCTTGAGAACAAACCTGGGAGAAACAATGATTGATTTGGTCATGCAGATGTTTAGATTAAGATCCTTACCTCTAAAACTGGTCCTGCTCCCAGGATAATCTGCTCCACACCACTGGCAAAACCCTTTTGGCTTAGAGCTGTCAGGTGATGAATAAGGAAGTTGGTGCTCTGAGTTTTCCCCGATCCACTTTCGCCAGAAATCACGATGCACTGGTTTTTCCGTCGCTGCAACATAGCATGGTATGCCACGTCTGCCACAGCATAGATGTGCGGCTCTAGCTTTCCAAGCGTATGGTTGTCGTATAGTTTGACGTATTTAGGATTATAGATGGGCAAGAATTGGAAAGGGTTAATCACAATAAGAATACTCCCAACGTAAGTGTAGATCTTCTCCTGCCTGAAACGAGCGCGCAGGCTTTCCAGAAGGGCGCGCTCCGTCAGCTCTGGAAGAGCGCACAGATCAGATGGCGGATCGTTCCCTGCAGGCTGAGGTAGGAAACCCCGTTCCACCATCCGCCGCCGTTCCTCGGTCACCCGCAGCCACATCTGCAAGCTGCCACCATAATGAATAGATCCATCTAGATTTTTCTCTCGCAGCAGAAAGCGATAGTCTTCACCGCTGCCCAAGCCACTGCGATTCTCCAGGGCCGTTCTTGGCCACAGCATCATGCGCTGAACTGGGCAGTCCCCAGGGTTGAGGATCCATTCCTCCCCGCCAAACTCCTTTACCTCAGCCAACACATAGCATTTGGTGCGATCCAGGTGCAACCGCTCAATGAGGCACTCGATGGCTTCAGCAGCGGTGGTGTTTTTGCGGGCACTGACGGGGCAGTAAATTGTACCCTCAGCCAGTGAGCCCGGATAGACGCGCAGGGAAAACTCCTGGTCCTCCAGGCGACGCCGCATGCTGCCTGTAATGGTGGCCAGATTGGCGCTGCTGGCGTAGCTGCAGCCGCCATCTTGTAAGCTCATGGTGGAGCAGCAGGTCCCATCGGCAAACTGCTCTCTGGGACCGGAGGATTGACTCAGGACATCCCAACTAGAGAAGACAGATGGGGAAAAGAAGGAGAAATAGAACAAGGTTAAAAAAAGGAAGTATAAGGTAATGCAGGCAAATAAATCACATTTAACCTTTCACCTACAAGACCTGCTTTTCTTCAGTTCTTTTTAAAATGCTCATGCTGTACCATAGATTCAGTCAAAATAACTTTTAATGTATTCCGAGACCATAAAAATATGAAGCAAATATATGTCTTTTTTTTAAGTGCAAATAAAGTTTTTTTATCTATGCCTGTTCAGTTCCTCCTGACATCTCCCCGAAAGTCATGGATGCCCAATAAACAGCCGTGTTTGCTCTCAAACAGAACCAGAGAATCTATCAAGAAGCCTTACCTGACCGGGTCAGAGAGGACTAATCAAAGATTTGATTGCGATAAAAATATTTTTGTTTGCATTGTAGGCCTAAACTTCGTTGCATTTATCTATTTTTGTGGAACCACCATAAAATCTAACCACAAAGCCAACACAGACAGCCTTCCGGTCTCAGAGCACCATTTATGCTAAATTTGTGATGTTTGTGAAGAAATTTCTACGTCAGCTGAGAGACAGGCAAATTGGGAACAGATGAGCAGAAGAACAGTCCAATTTTGGACAACAGTAAGGCATTTAGTTCTTCCTGTAGTGGTGGTGTTGGTGTTAAATGTTTCAGATGGGTTGGATTTCAGAATAGGCCAATAAAAAACATTCTATAGGTTACTGAGAGACCTTTAATTTTAATGAGTTTAGATCATGTTTTGTAATGTTCTATCCTAGTCTGAAAATGTCTGTAATCTGTAGTAATACAGCAGAACTAGTGTAGCAACAAGGTTTTGTCTTTGTGTGTTTTTTGTTCAGTATAATCAATGGTGTGTTTACATTATGCTGATTAATAACAGTAATGCTGATCTGCCACCAATGATCCACATAGCCCTGTCTTTCAGTATTTAACCCTTTCTCTCCTAGACATAGCTACTGACTGAGCTTCTACTGTGACTAACTCTATGTTCTCTCTTTCAGACTCTAACCTTGAAAACTGGCTCAGAGTTTATCTGTTCTTTCTTTCTAGATGAAACGACTAAAGGAGCTACATCCATTAACATTTACTTTTCCTTCCCATAGAAAGTACTCCTGGATCAGTGCTTCTTTGTTCTCTTTGTGTCTCTGCTCTGTTCTCTCAAACCTCCAGTCAGTCGTGGCAGATGGCCGCTCACACTGAGCCTGGTTCTGGTTCTGCTGGAGGTTTCTTCCTGTTAAAAGGGAGTTTTTCCTCTCCACTGTCGCTACATGCATGCTCAGTATGAGGGATTGCTGCAAAGTCAACACCAGTGACTGTCCACTGTCTCTACATGCTCATCCAGGAGGAGTGAATGCTGCAAGTCACTGACTGGATGCAATCTGCTGGGTTTCCTTAGACAGAAAAACTTTTTATCCAATTTGAATAAAAAACTGAATCTGACTGAACTGTTCAATGATTACGATTAATTGGAATGTATGAACCTGACTGTTGTGAAGAACCTTGAGACGACATGTGTTGTGAATTGGCGCTATATAAATAAACTGAATTGAATTGAATTAATGCTTGATTTAATTCATTAATAGATTTTGTTGATTTTTCAAATCTAATATTCACCGAAATAGTTAAACTTGTCTCAATCACGCTACAAACAAGAGAACAAAGGCAGGCTTGTCATACACCCATACAAATCCTGACAGCTTTTCAGCTTTTCCATTACTTTGAGTCACAACACAGTCAGTAATGTCATAGCATTTTCATGAATCCTGCTACAGAGCAGGCCGACTGAATGGGCATTTTGTTTCCTATAGTAAAGGAAACTACTATCACTAACACCGCACAAGAGATGCACGGGACAGAGACAAAGACAGAGAGCTGATAGCTATTCAAAACAACCAGAAGCAGTAGCCGTTAAATGAATTTAAAGGTTAATGACCACATTTTATCAGACTCATGGACTCACCAGCAGTGTGTGTGTGTGTGGTGTGTATATACAGGTCCTTCTCAAAATATTAGCATATTGTGATAAAGTTCATTATTTTCCATAATGTCATGATGAAAATTTAACATTCATATATTTTAGATTCATTGCACACTAACTGAAATATTTCAGGTCTTTTATTGTCTTAATACGGATGATTTTGGCATACAGCTCATGAAAACCCAAAATTAATATCTCACAAAATTAGCATATTTCATCCGACCAATAAAAGAAAAGTGTTTTTAATACAAAAAACGTCAACCTTCAAATAATCATGTACAGTTATGCACAAAATTAGCATATTTCATCCGACTAATAAAAGAAAAGTGTTTTTAATACAAAAAACGTCAACCTTCAAATAATCATGTACAGTTATGCACAAAATTAGCATATCATTAAAAGGGTCTCTAAACGAGCTATGAACCTAATCATCTGAATCAACGAGTTAACTCTAAACACCTGCAAAAGATTCCTGAGGCCTTTAAAACTCCCAGCCTGGTTCATCACTCAAAACCCCAATCATGGGTAAGACTGTGGACCTGACTGCTGTCCAGAAGGCCACTATTGACACCCTCAAGCAAGAGGGTAAGACACAGAAAGACATTTCTGAACGAATACGCTGTTCCCAGAGTGCTGTATCAAGGCACCTCAGTGGGAAGTCTGTGGGAAGGAAAAAGTGTGGCAGAAAACGCTGCACAACGAGAAGAGGTGACCGGACCCTGAGGAAGATTGTGGAGAAGGGCCGATTCCAGACCTTGGGGGACCTGCGGAAGCAGTGGACTGAGTCTGGAGTAGAAACATCCAGAGCCACCGTGCACAGGCGTGTGCAGGAAATGGGCTACGGGTGCCGCATTCCCCAGGTCAAGCCACTTTTGAACCAGAAACAGCGGCAGAAGCGCCTGACCTGGGCTACAGAGAAGCAGCACTGGACTGTTGCTCAGTGGTCCAAAGTACTTTTTTCGGAAGAAAGCAAATTCTGCATGTCATTCGGAAATCAAGGTGCCAGAGTCTGGAGGAAGACTGGGGAGAAGGAAATGCCAAAATGCCAGAAGTCCAGTGTCAAGTACCCACAGTCAGTGATGGTCTGGGGTGCCGTGTCAGCTGCTGGTGTTGGTCCACTGTGTTTTATCAAGGGCAGGGTCAATGCAGCTAGCTATCAGGAGATTTTGGAGCACTTCATGCTTCCATCTGCTGAAAAGCTTTATGGAGATGAAGATTTCATTTTTCAGCACGACCTGGCACCTGCTCACAGTGCCAAAACCACTGGTAAATGGTTTACTGACCATGGTATCACTGTGCTCAATTGGCCTGCCAACTCTCCTGACCTGAACCCCATAGAGAATCTGTGGGATATTGTGAAGAGAACGTTGAGAGACTCAAGACCCAACACTCTGGATGAGCTAAAGGCCGCTATCGAAGCATCCTGGGCCTCCATAAGACCTCAGCAGTGCCACAGGCTGATTGCCTCCATGCCACGCCGCACTGAAGCAGTCATTTCTGCAAAAGGATTCCCGACCAAGTATTGAGTGCATAACTGTACATGATTATTTGAAGGTTGATGTTTTTTGTATTAAAAACACTTTTTTTTATTGGTGGGATGAAATATGCTAATTTTGTGAGATAGGAATTTTGGGTTTTCATGAGCTGTATGCCAAAATCATCCGTATTAAGACAATAAAAGACCTGAAATATTTCAGTTAGTGTGCAATGAATCTAAAATATATGAATGTTAAATTTTCATCATGACATTATGGAAAATAATGAACTTTATCACAATATGCTAATATTTTGAGAAGGACCTGTACATCCATGCAATAATCCAGGGGCTGTAAAAGTGTGCCAAGATTAACATCTGCCACCTTCAACACAAGAGATGCTGTAATTAGGGGACAATGGTTTAATTCCCTTCTTCCCCACTGATAGGTGAAACAGCACTTTATTCTGTCACTCTTTTTCTCACACACTCAGACATACAGTCCAGTTACACTGACTGAACTGCTCATAATGTCACTCTGGTGAACAGAGTGGGAGGAAAGTGTTGGTCGGCTGGCTACAGAGAGACACATCAAACTTTTCAGTGTCACTAATATTTACAGTGATTTTATTGTTAAAGACGTGCAAGAAGAGGTATGTGCGGCAAGTGAGCATAACAGGACTGGCTCATCTGGAGAGATTATGCAAAGAGGAACAGTCAAAGATTCCTTTCTTGGTATGCTCCAACCTTGTGGAACGCTACAGTAGACCATTAGTTGTTGTCCATTTGGCATGCCTCAGTTATCTCCTACTATACTGCTACTTCTGTTGGTGTGACATGGTAAAGCAATAAAACATGAATATATTTCAAGGCTTTCTACACATCTTTACAAGGTGCTCCATTAGATCTAGCCAGCACTTTATGCTTGGAAAAAATCATAAGCACATGCTTCATTTCATTGTTTTGATGCAACTATTTGCTCTAAGAAGGCGGCAATAGCATTAGTCTCTGTCTAAACTATTTCATTCCAACTATTTCTCTCTCAGATTTTTTCTTCCTTTAAAGTGTTAATGAACAGTTGGCTATTTCAATAATTGTCATCTAAATAGACAGTACTTGGCAGTTCTAGAAAGAAAGAAAAAGAAAGTAAGAAAGCAAGAAAGAAAGAGTGCAAAAGGAAAGGATGAGGCATCCAGTTGCCCTTTGAGTGCTCCAGACAGACCCTCCTCCCCCTCCTGATGTCTGGAGTAATCATGACCATCTACAGCAGTCTGCAGCAGCCCACCACCACCAGACTGGGATGGAGAGATGGGAAAAAAAAAGAGGTAAAATGTGAAGGCTGAAACAGACAGCTGAGCAGAGAAAGATCGATGTTAGAAGAGAACAAGGCTCAAAATAACAAACGCAATCACTCTTTGGGGCGCTAATGAGCTATGAAAATAGAGTTTCGAGGGAGAAAGGGTAATAGGGTCAGCAGTTGAACTGCGTGGAGATTTCCTTTAGTGCAGATCTAGATTTCTTTTCTTTCTTTTTACTAAACAGTAAATACCAAAGGCTTCCAGTTTAGCTATTGTAATTATAACCCATGCTAATAGAATGGACTAATCAATTTAAAGGTTTTTAAAATCAAACTGATAAAAAAAAAAGCTAACATCAAGGTGACTGTGATGGGAAAATGTGGAGTTTGCACAATAAAACACATATTTAAATATAGATCAAATAAAAATAAGGCTTCTGATCAAAGTAATAGTAATTACCAGTTAAAATAAAAAACAGTGTTCATCATGTTTAATTAGCTATGTAAAGCTAATAAGCATAGCTATTAGCCAACTGCTATTTCTGTTCCCAGTTTGCAGCTGCAGAGGCCTCGGTCCCTCCCGTAGTTTCAGATATATGAATTTATTGGTGGAGAGACCTGCCTATAAAACAAAGAGCTGCTTAAAACTGCCCTTGTGTTTAGAATGACCGATGGCAGACAGCTGTGAATAAAAAAGTGTTTCTGTAATATGGGGTGAGATTTGCCCAGGCAAATTGAAAGTGTCAGAAGGAGAGAAAAAGTGTCAGCGTCACACTAATAAGAGTGAGATTTGGCAACCCTGCACGAACCATCAAAAGCGGACTTTACAAATCAACGGCTTTCTTGTAGAATACGTTCTGTCATTTATACTTTAGCAGTTTTTGCCTGAACATGTTTAGATTACACATTTAGTATCATTGTAATTACAGTAAAATGAAAGAAAAACGGGGGGGGGGGGGGGGGGGGCTGGTTTGGGCACCGTGGAAAAGTCGAAGTAAGGCTGTTGTATGTGTCCTGTTGAATGGCAACAAAAAGATCTTTGACAAGACATGCAACGGTTAATGCGGAAAGGTCGCTTGACCTGCTGCTATTGAGTTGCTATTGAGTTAAGTTATTGAGCGCCTAAGGGGGGTAATCAGAGTCAAGATGGTGAGTAGGTGTGAAGTGACCTATCCGAACAGAGCCATCTTCCTTTACGCCGGCTTCATCATGTAAGCCCATACCTGCTAAAGATGGCTCGAGTGGTTGACTTTAAAAATGGTACAAGTGCACTATGTTAACAAACAAGACAATCCAAATTAAAATGATCAGATTTAGTAAAATTCCACCTATAAATTCTAAAGTTGTAAAATTAAAATCAAGAATTTTATAACTGTTATATTTCATTTTGATCTACATTTCATATACTGTGAATTTAAAGCTATTTAATCACTACTTTAGAACAAAATCTTTTTTGCCAGAAAGTCAGTAAAACCTTTGCTGTAAATCGGAGGCAGACCATATGTAGGTGAGCAGTTTTTCTAACCCCATTTAAAGTTAGAAAGTGAGATGTAAACAGGGAACTTGGAATTACTTCTACATCCTACAAATTGATGTCCTCCTACAATATAAGGGGTGAGATTTTGGGGGCTCAATTAAATGAGATAATTTATATAATATTTATATCCCGAACAGCATTTTAACTGTTCAGTTCCAGAGGTAAGCTGCTCCAGCCTCTTCATTTGGTTCCTCTTCAGATTTCTGAGGTCTTGCTGAGTTCTGCCATCACTCTAACCAAGCGAGTCATTATGCTGGAAAACTGCTCCTTATGACTGCTGGTCTCATGTCTTCCTGTCACCAGCTGCTGAAAGCAAATGATGCTGTTTTCCTGATAAAAATGGATGACAGACACATACGGTGGTGAAACAGCTGTGGTTGGCAGTGAGTAAGTGCTAACAGTAATCTGCCATGCACTTCTTAGTGAAGAAATACAGTACAAACCAAAAGTTTGGACACACCTTCTCATTCAAAGAGTTTCCTTTATTTTCATGACTATGAATATTGTAGCTTCACACTGAAGGCATCAAAACTATGAATTAACACATGTGGAATTATATACTGAACAAAAAAGTGTGAAACAACTGAAAATATGTCTTATATTCTAGGTTCTTCAAAGTAGCCACCTTTTGCTTTTATTACAGCTCCGCACACTCCTGGCATTCTGTTGATGAGCTTCAAGAGGTAGTCACCTGAAATGGTTTTCCAACAGTCTTGAAGGAGTTCCCAGAAATGCTTAGTACTTGTTGGCCCTTTTGCCTTCACTCTGCAGTCCAGCTCACCCCAAACCATCTCGATTGGGTTTAGGTCTGGTGACTGTGGAGGCCAGGTCATCTGGCGCAGCACCCCATCACTCTCCTTCTTGGTCAAATAGCCCTTACACAGCCTGGAGGTGTGTTTGGGGTCATTGTCCTGTTGAAAAATAAATGATGGTCCAACTAAACGCAAACCGGATGGAATAGCATGCTGCTGCAAGATGCTGTGGTAGCCATGCTGGTTCAGTATGCCTTCAATTTTGAATAAATCCCCAACAGTGTCACCAGCAAAGCACCCCCAAACCATCACACCTACCCCTCCATGCTTCACGGTGGGAACCAGGCATGTAGAGTCCATCCGTTCACCTCTTCTGCGCCGCACAAAGACACGGTGGTTGGAACCAAAGATCTCAAACTTGGACTCATCAGACCAAAGCACAGATTTCCACTGGTCTAATGTCCATTCCTTGTGTTCTTCAGCCCAAACAAGTCTCTTCTGCTTGTTGCCTGTCCTCAGCAGTGGTTTCCTAGCAGCTATTTTACCATGAAGGCCTGATTCACACAGTCTCCTCTTAACAGTTGTTCTAGAGATGTGTCTGCTGCTAGAACTCTGTGTGGCATTGACCTGTTCTCTAATCTGAGCTGCTGTTAACCTGCAATTTCTGAGGCTGGTGACTCGGATGAACTTATCGTCCGCAGCAGAGGTGACTCTTGGTCTTCCATTCCTGGGGCGGTCCTCATGTGAGCCAGTTTCTTTGTAGCGCTTGGTTTTTGCGACTGCACTTGGGGACACTTTCAAAGTTTTCCCAATTGTTCGGACTGACTGACCTTCATTTCTTAAAGTAATGATGGCCACTCGTTTTTCTTTACTTAGCTGCTTTTTTCTTGCCATAATACAAATTCTAACAGTCTATTCAGTAGGACTATCAGCTGTGTACTGTATCCACCTCCTGCACAACACAACTGATGGTCCCAACCCCATTTATAAGGCTTGAAATCCCACTTATTAAACCTGACAGGGTACACCTGTGAAGTGAAAACCATTTCAGGTGACTACCTCTTGAAGTTCATCAACAGAATACCAAGAGTGTGTGGAGCAGTAATCAAAGCAAAAGGTGGCTACTTTGAAGAACCTAGAATATAAGACATATTTTCAGTTGTTTCACACTTTTTTGTTCAGTATATAATTCCACATGTGTTAATTCATAGTTTTGATGCCTTCAGTGTGAAGCTACAATATTCATAGTCATGAAAATAAAGAAAACTCTTTGAATGAGAAGGTGTGTCCAAACTTTTGGTCTCTACTGTAGATAAATGTCAGAGATACGATAAAAAGGAAACATTTTCTTCTAGTCACCACATGTTTGATTGAGTTTCTGGAGTAAGGCATTACAGACAGATGCACACATTGGTGTGTATGGGTATTTTTATCTGTATAACAAGTTGGTGAGTCGGTGGTGTTTAGACAATATGTGCAACTATGTTTTTACTATTGAGTTTTTACTATTGGTATACTGATTTATTCTCTAGTAAATTTTGTTATGTCTGGTGTTATGTAATTTATATAAACAAAAACCGAAGGCATGTGTGCTTATGTTCTGGTTTGCCAAAGTCTTCTAGTGAACATATGGAACCCCCCACCTAAAGAAAAACTCTTCAACAACATTATTCGGTCAAGAAAAAATGCAATTCCAATGTTAATGTTTTGGGAAGTCCATAAAGATTTCTGAAATAAACTGCATGGCTATCATAGGTGCAAAATAATGCAGATGATTGTAATAATAATGCCTCATTCCAGAATGTATTGCAGAGAAAGTTTTGACAATGATGGATTCAACTGTGAATGGATGTAGGCCAGGTATGAACGAGACAGAAGGAGAAGAGACGAGGGTGTGGGATGCAAAGTGTCTGTATCGCTTTGTTTTGACAGTCAATTTTAAAGTGCTAACAGTGCGTTGAGGTAAGGCTTTAAGCTAACGTTGTGACACAATGAGCTCATCCTTTTAAAGTGAGGTGAAAATTAAAGCTCAGAGGAGATCTTAATAAGGGGAATGCGAATTAGCTGACTGGTAGACAGGTTCAGCTCTTGGTCTCGGATATTTACAGATGTCAGTCAGGTGGAAGAAAAGTAAAGAAGTCAGAAAATAGAACTATTTTCTAACACTGACTACAATTTATAAAAAGGGGTACTGCCTGTGAAAGCAAGAGAGAGAAAAGTTCAAGGCTAACGAGAGAGATGCCCAAACTTATCCTACGTAGACAGCATAAAACAGCCTGTCTGCTGTCCTTTTAAAGAGTTTTGCGTCAAACTTTTCCATCATTGTGCCAGAAAACCACAATGCCATCTCCTTAATGATGCATTATTCTGCAACGTGGTTGCAAATATCCATTAGGAGCTGAATCACAGTAATAAAACACTCATTTATTTGTTTCTAAGTGGCAATAAGAGCCATCAGAGAGCCTTTAAAATAGAGGATGCCAGAGCTGTTGGAGAAATATCCAGTCTACAATACACTGTAAGAACAAGTTTAATTTGGAAGGAGCAGCCTGGCTAAGCATGGACTGTTTACCACTATCATGATACAACAGGGATGTAAAAAGGTTGAGTTTATATATAGCACATGGAAGTACAGGGCTGCCCCTTCCTCACCTGTTAATGTGCACTGCTGTTCAGCCGGCTACTACATATTCCACTCCCTTACAAGCAGGTATGTTGTTGTCAGACCATTGAAATTTAGACCCAAAAAACGCCGACCCTTGCCAAAGCTTCCGTCACTGCGTTTCCTATCTTGCCATGGTTGCTGAAATATTCAAAAAGTTATATTGCATGTGTGAAATTGTAAGAAAATGAAGAAGATCCTGTGGAATATCATATCCTGTCATGTCTTCTGAGTATGTGTGCTGTTTCTAATGTGCTTCTATTCTAAATAGGAGATCATCTAGGATCGATGGAGTGTAATTCACTGTGTTCTGCTGCATCATGATGGGGTAATTAAAATTCAAATTGCGTATCCTATAGTTATAAATGTGCTGAAAGGTGATTTGTATCAAAGATGTCAGAAGACACAATACTCAGTAGTGTGACAAACAAAAATCCAACTGATTTCTAGTGGTGGCTGGCCAATAGAAGGCACTGAAATAAAATGCATATATTTTTAGATGTGTAAGATAAACATTTTATAGTTAATAATGAGTAAACATTTGTTTCGTTCATGGATGTTGTCTGATTGGTGACGTATTTCCACTCTGAGGCCGTGGAAGTCTTTGTCCATAGACTTTCATTATAAGTTGTAAACGCGCAGTAGCTCATCTGCAATACAGTAGATAGGAGATTGGGCCAACGTCTCTGCAGCTGATTGACAGGTCGAGAGGTGGGGGTTGGAGAGATACAGAGATAGAGGCAAAAGGGGAATTCCACAGCAAAGCTGTATGTTGTGTTGTTTAATTTTACTGTAACTGAGTTAATTTCTTAACCCCTTAACATTTATAGCTATTTTACCTGCAGACTAAAGGTGAACTTTTCTCTTCGGCTTATGTTGAGAGATTCCCTCCCAACTGTTTGCTGAGAACACATAGACAGTGTATCTCAGCTGGCCAAGAGACGCCTCACACTGGGCCCAGGTGATCTTTAGAGGGTGACTACAGAGGTGAGAGAGTAGTAATGCTATATCGTGAGAAAATGGGGAACCCACTTTAAAATAGGTCCTATATAATAAAATATAATGGTTTACTTTCATAAAGGTGCAATTTTATTTGCATTGTTGCATTTAAATTGAAAGCATCAATTATTTTTGCATATTAAATAATATATACTAAAAAGCTCACTCACAGCCATCTCCATGTTGAATTAAATTCGTGCATTCGTCTTTAACCATGCAAAACAAAGATTTGCCTTCATAAAGCATCTGATCAGAGCTACACTGCTGCAGACAGATTCCAGCAGTACCTCATCTCTAAACCAAATAAATCCCCAGACCATTCCTTTGCAAAGGACAATTACAAACTGGAATTTTGCAATCCTACTGAAGCAAACAGCTAATGAAACAAAACACAAAACAGGAGTCGGCACCTTTAAAAAAAAAAGTCAAAATAATCTGCCAGGGACAGCAGGCATGTGTCCAAGATATTAAATGCACATGAGAAACTCAACTTGTCCTGCATGTCCTGGGTCTGGCAGGCAAACAGGGACACCCACCTCCTCTCTCACAGTCTGTTCTCACCAGCAAAACAGCGGTAAACACCAAACCTCAGCATTTCTGGATTCTTCAAACACACACGCAATTATATATACGCACACATTCATTACAGCCAGGGGGTGTGCCGTCTTCTGAATGCTCAGAGCTGACGGCGGTAATGTGTGTGCTACACTAAGCATGGTTCAAGTGGTAGAACTGGAACTACATTGTTACTTTACACCTTGAGTGATAAATGTACTGTACAAAAAGACACTTTTCTGCCTCCACACACACCTTGACCCAGAAATGCAAATCTGTCATGGATGCTGAATTTTGAGTAGGATATCCCTCTAAGTTTGGATTAATTCCTTCTTTAAAAATATGAGATCAGACTTCTGAACCTATTTAAAATACAGCAGAGAGAAATACATTTGCCACAAGCCATGGAGGGGATCCAGCAAACATGAGAAATAAGCAGCTCTGGTCAGAAAAGAACAAATGTTTGAATTTGCTGGCTGGCCTACAAGGAAAATCTGGTGAAAAATGGTGATGAGAGCATCATGCTGTGGGAATACTTTTAAGCAGAGACAGGCAAGATGGTTAGAGTTGATAGTAAGCTGGATGCAGGTAAATGAAGAACTATCCTGGAAGAAAACCTTTTACAGCCTGCGGAAGAATAGGGGAGGAAAAGTAAAACTTTAAACATGCAGCCAGAGCTACAACTGAGAGGTTTTGATCAGGGCACTGAAGCCTTTCCAATCCCAAGAACCATTTTTAATTTTGCTCTTACTGAAGAAACTTTGTCTAGAGTACCAAAACCTAAATGACCCATAAAATAAGGAAAACAATAAACAAGAAAGGTAAATTTACATAAGTCTCTTATTTTCAATCAAAGAAAACAGAGCCTGCAAAAAGAGAATTAATTTCTTTTTATTTGAACGTTGCAAAAACAATAGATTAAAAAGAAAAAGTATTCCTTGCTCCTCTAGCAGAACTTCTACATAGATATTGCATCACAATCCATAGAAAACCTATCATTGTTATTACCTTTATATTTAAAAACACTGCTGATTTCTAAATCATTCTAAAAATTATTTAGTTGTCACTGAAGAGCCGAAAGAGCCACACCCTGGAGATCCCTGGTTTTGAACAATGCATATTCATATATTAAAATGGCCCAGTCAAAGTCTATGCATAAATCCAATTGAGAATCTGTAGCAAGACTTTAAAACTAATGTTGACAGAAGCTTTTTATCGAATCTGACTGAACTTGCAGCTGCAGCAAAACGTGTTTCTATAAAGCGTTGACTCAGGGAGACTAAATAGAAATACACACCAGGTAATCGTTTACCTTTCCCTTCCCAGTTATGGCATGAAAAGGCTGATTTCAAGGTTTCCCATAAGCCATGTTTGTGTTGAGTTTTTAAATAATAATGCAGTTTTTGGTTGTAGCATCACAAAAAGTTAAAAATTTAAGGGGTGTGAAAACTTTTGCAAGGCCCAGTAAACAGGCCGTGCAACACATTTTCCAGTCTGCTGTAAATAGCAACAGATTCATTCTTGTCATGCTAAAAATGATTCTCGTTCTCAGTTCCTGAAACTGTGACATTTTGAAGGTCAGGAATGTGTTTGTGCTACCACAGAGCGACCATTTCAGATTCCCCCCACAGTTTGAGGTAAATGTCGGACGGAGGAAACAAATCTGCGGCATTGTTCTCCTCTTTTTTGCACCGGCAGCTGATGTGCCCCTTTGCATTTAACCCAAAGCCTCAGAACGCCAGTTAGAGCGAGTCATTGTGCAGCATTTGACAGGAGAAGCATTTCCTATGCTGGAATGTTGGAAAGTTCTTCCCCCAATTATTTCTTCTCCCTCTTTCTAGACCCTGTCAGTGTGTTTTAAACATAAATCTACATCTCAAGTCTTCATTTTTGCCCCTGCAGAGCAGACAACGGAAGCTTAATGCCAACTTTACGTTGAAGGCATCAGTGGAAGCCAAACTGAGAAAGTCAGCAATATCTACTGTTTGTCACCCCACCTTAAAGAGCTAGACCTAAAGATTAAGCCTTCAGACCCGACTGAATAAGAAAGAATTTAGCCAAGTTTCCTTCAAAAGTTAAAATGGACAAGCTCTATAATAAATTCCTTGTGTCTACACGTGTGTGTGTGTGTGTGTGTGTGTGTGTGTGTGTGTGTGTGTCTGAATTCCAGCGGGGCACCACAGCTCACACGAACTGCACCCATACTGACACAAACTTCTGCCAAAAAGCCGTGTACACACAAAGTGTCAAGTCATAGAGTCCAGCAGGCAAAGGTATGTGTAAGATGCATGTTTTTGCAAAAAAAATGCAGAGGGGAAAAAAAAAACACACACATTCAGGACTGGATGGTCTTTAGTTTTTTGCATCTCGTTCCAAAAAGGATCTCTGTCCAGCCACAATAACATCGTCTTTTGGAACAAAATCAATTTCTTGACAATTCAAGACTTCCTTTCCTCCCAGCATACTGCTCCCTCCTCGCCAGCTTGTAGTCAGCACTGTTGCTACATCTAAACCGTTGAGATAAATAGAAACCGGTAGAAGAAGATGAGAACAAGAAGAGGGGGGGGGGGAATAGTGTAAAGACCAACGTCCACATCATGGTTTCCAGTTAGCTTCACCAGAAAGCCTGCTTGACATCGGTTCCAATGGGTTTTCTATCCGACAATCCCATGCAGCCCAGATTTCTGTGACACTGACTGATAAAGTAAAGCTCCCCAAAGACAGGAAGCACGTGAGTCAAACCACCAAGTGAGGAAGGAAAATAATGACGCTCATTTTGAGGGGAAAAAACTGTGTCGAAAATTGTGTCGTCCTGATGAGAAATCATAACGACTTATTTTCTTATTTTGTTTTCAGTAGAAAAAAATGCACGTTATCGCCACCCTTTGGTCTGGAGTATGAACCCAGTAGCCTGAGTGAAGATTTCAGTCAGAACTTGAAACATCAACATAGCATTTATTTTTGCTTTTATGTAACTAAAAATGGGGGAAAAAAGCAACAATCTCACATGACATAACATTTTCCCTGACCGGCTGAGGCACACAAATTAAATATTGGCTTGAGTGGTGTTTAAAAAAGACAAGGATTCAACAAGTTCTTTTTTTGTATTTTCTCCACATAAACATTAAGTCAGATAAACAATCAAGAACCACTTTCTGGGGAATGTCAAATTCAGACCGTCCATACAAGATCATTTGAGGTACATTTTTTTTTTGCCAGCTTTCAAATTTTGGGGCCACGTTTCTCTAGAACTTTAGAAAGTACCAAGTTACGTTTACACAATTTATTGTAGACACTGGAGAGGATAAATTCATGTGAATGCTACTCACACAGTTGTACCAGGTACAAGCATGACGCTTGGGTTTTAAAAAACGCCATTTTTACAGGCACTGAGTTAGCTAAATAGTCTCACTATCATCACAGCCAACATAAAGAAATCTTACAGGAGAGGAAAAGGGCAACTAACATTTGTCTTGGAATAATTACAGAAATTCACCGATCTGGCTTTTACTGGATGATGCCAATAGTTTCACACACGACTCTAGACTGTAGTAGATACAAAATCGGTATTACTTTAGTTTTTATTCAAGAAATAAATGTAACAAATAGGATGATGAGAGTGTTGTGGCCAGTCTGTAAACCTTGGATCTGCTGACAATGGTTTGAGGAACATAGGGATAAACAGATTTTTCTGTGTTTTACCTCGTCACCGATCCTAGCCAATCAGGAAAAAACTGGCTAACTGACCATCTCTAGATATGAAGCAGAGTTTCTGGACTTTATTACCTTCAAAAATAATCACAAAAATCACCAAATGCAAAACAGTGTACCCATAAAGAGGAAATCCCCAAAGATCTGTGTGTGTGTGTGTGTGTGTGTGAGGGTTGCGGCACCTCCACCCTTTGCACTGACGTCATCCCCACTACTCCAGAGGGTTGACATCACTTCAACCCTTTTCACTGCCACTCTGGCACAACACACACGTGCGCCCACACGCCTGCGCATACCCACACGCACACACACACGCACTTTGATTACAGGAGCATCTGAACTATCCAGCACAGATATTGATTGAAAACACACACCCCTCTCCTCCTGCTCAGTGCAACCAGAAATCAACTGAGCATCTCTGTTGCCATAGTTACAGGCTAAGTGGAATCCATTAGTAGAACGATAATTTTTGAATTTGAATTAAATGTGATATGTCTTTGCATTTCCATCTCTTATTCCCTTCATGTGATTTGCATGAGCAGATTTAGATCGAGAAGCCGTTAAAGCAGCACTCATATTGTTACTGAATTGTAAACGGAAACATTTTGGTTAGTATTTGCTGATTGTTTTTTTTCCTAGGATGCAGCTAACCAATCCTCAGGAGACACAGAGGACTCTGAAGATGAGCAGTGAGATGTTATTGATCTGAGCCTGTGTGTGTGAGCAAAGAGAAAGAGCCAACTTCAGATTCAGTGCTAACATGACCAACAGAAAGATACTGAGAAACATGGGAACATGAGAAACCACTATTGATTCTTGGAAAAGGCAACTGTTGTTCTACTCGAGATTTAACAATAAATTGTTGTTAGGATCCTTGCATGATTTCTTTGACACCATATGACTGATTATAAGTCCCGCTTCTTGAAATCTTCTTTGACTCACAGTCAATATTTAAAGCAATATTGGATTTAGAGAAAGAAATAGCATAATTTTCTGCTTACCAAAAATGGGTCAGTTTTCCACTCACCAAATCTATAACGGCCTGGTCGGATGCTCAAAACTCTAAACGTCTTCTAAGGAGTGAAAACACCATACCGAAACAGGAACAGCTTGCACCAACAAAAACACTCTTGAAGTCAGAGGATGATGTTCTTGTGAGAAATGGCACATTCCACACCACCTGACAATATAGTTTTAGAGAGGACAACAAGACCCCCTGAGAGTGTTGGCATTATTGCAGATTAGTTTTAGACAAGCACCAGAACTAGAAATGCTCTTGCACAGGTTCAGCTGCACCAAAGTATCTGGTAAAAAACTAAAAAAAAGAACTAAAAAAGAACTGCGGACAAAATATAATTTATTAATGCAGCAAGGAACAGGAGGTACACACAAACAGCGGACATGTAAAAGGAACACAAAATACACCATCAGATGTGCAGAAATCGACAGTCCCACTTTTCAAGCAATGCAACAAAAACCCATTTAACTTCATCAGGGTCACAACGTCACTAATAGCTCCATCATCCACATTGATTCTCCCCTTTTCAACCCTACTTCCCGTTTGCTTTGCAACTCTATGCATGGCCCCGCATCTGCCAAACCACAATCAATAAAAGTCTGACGGATGTGCACATTTGGTGTCCATATTTTTGTATTTTCCAATAAATCGATGCTCACATAACTTCTAATTTCCCATAAACAGCTAAAATCATAAGGAGATAATTTACAAGTAAAAGAAAACTGGATTTTTCTCTTTACTACTGACTTCATGATGTTTTAATATGACTGACCAAAGAAACTACAACAAACGACATTATTTTCCCTTCCTTTGCTTTACAGTAATATCAGCATGGACAGCAAAGAACGGAGCGTGTCATGACATGGTCGTAGAATGCAACCCTTGCAATCCGGACGTTTGTGACGTCTGCAGAGTTATTTCTTTAAAACCGGAGTACGTCAGGCCTGAGTGCACATGCAGCATACAACACGGCGAGTGAAGCAATTGTTCGGCCTGAACGCTTCCACTCTGCAGGGCTGCCATTACGGCTCCAGGTCAACCTCCCGCCACGCCTTACAACAAATTAGGTCATCGTCTAATGCAAGGGTTGGTCAGAATGTGCACACACGTGCATGTAGGTTTGTTGATGTGTAAAAATAAATTTAAGTGGTTATAGCTAGTGCAAAATGACTTTGAAATGAAAAGATGATTCAATAAGGTTGGGTTGAAAGATGACACAGATTATCTGACAAACTGCACAAGGCCGCTAAAGGAAACGAAGGACGAAACAACTTGTTGAATGTCTTTTAAACAATGAGGCGGCTAGAATTTGACTATAACTAAAAGGGATGTTGTATTTCATGCAGTGCTCATTTGAAAATAATAAATTAACATCCATGGAAGTGCTATAAAAGGACCTGTCTCGTTTCAGAGCTACAAACTTCCCCCTAAATGTTCAATGCTATTATTGGTTTTATCACTAATGAACCCAAGAAGGTTAAGACTGGTTATAATTATCCATCCAGTAGAAGGGGCAAAGCTTAATTTTGTTTTTCAACAAAGCATGCTAAACTAATAAAGTTGCAGAAGTAGTCAAACAATGATGAGAAGAGCTGGATCTTGCAGCAGTCAGCATCGAGAACTGTTTGACTCATCATCCAAAAATGGAACATGTACAGAATGGCTGCAAACCCACCAGCTGTACCACCTAAACTGACAGGCTGAGCAGAGAGAGCTTTAAAAGAGAAACAGCGAAGACAGCCAAGGTAACTCTGGAGGAATTGCAATGACACGACACCTATTACTCATGCACTGCCCAAATCTGTCTTTATGAAAGACTGGAACAAAGAAAGACGTTGATGAAAGAACGCTATGACAAGTCACATTTGGAGTCTGACACAAACCATATAAGACACAGCAAACGTGGAAGAGGGTGCATGTCAGGAGAGACCAAAATTGAATTTTGCAGCTAAATCAGCTAAAATGCTATAACTTTACTAAGCACACTTAAGAAAAATCCAAATAATCCAATAAAGAGAAAAATCTTGGAAACTGACATGCTGGTGTGTAAGACAAAGTCATAGGGAGGTTGTGAGATGCAGGGCCATTGAAGACTTACAGAGATGCAACAGATAAATACAAGCTCTGGGGCTGATTCCTCTCAAAATGGATCATGAGTTTCGAGCGTGATGGAGGAGTAAAGTCGTTCATCTGCCCTGAAGAAGAACAGTCATGCTCTCACAGCGATCAAGGATCAACACAAAACAAATTGCACCAATCTGCAAACCACGGCTCCAGTTAAGAAATCCTGAACGTTTACAAAGTCAATATACAGTACAGACCAAAGGTTTGGACACACCTTCTCATTCAGAGAGTTTTCTTTATTTTCATGACTATGAATATTGTAGCTACACACTGAAGGCATCAAAACTATGAATTAACATGTGGAATT
This sequence comes from Girardinichthys multiradiatus, assembly GCF_021462225.1. Classification (NCBI taxonomy): domain Eukaryota; kingdom Metazoa; phylum Chordata; class Actinopteri; order Cyprinodontiformes; family Goodeidae; genus Girardinichthys; species Girardinichthys multiradiatus. The sequence goes on along the minus strand of NC_061795.1, from coordinate 162,370 downwards.
ATATACTGAACAAAAAAGTATGAAACAACTGAAAATATGTCTTATATTCTAGGTTCTTCAAAGTAGCCACCTTTTGCTTTGATTACTGCTCCACACACTCTTGGTATTCTGTTGATGAGCTTCAAGAGGTAGTCACCTGAAATGGTTTTCACTTCACAGGTGTGCCCTGTCAGGTTTAATAAGTGGGATTTCAAGCCTTATAAATGGGGTTGGGACCATCAGTTGTGTTGTGCAGGAGGTGGATACAGTACACAGCTGATAGTCCTACTGAATAGACTGTTAGAATTTGTATTATGGCAAGAAAAAAGCAGCTAAGTAAAGAAAAACAAGTGGCCATCATTACTTTAAGAATGAAGGTCAGTCAGTCTGAACAATTGGAAAAACTTTGAAAGTGTCCCCAAGTGCAGTCGCAAAAACCATCAAGCGCTACAAAGAAACTGGCTCACATGAGGACCGCCCCAGGAAAGGAAGACCAAGAGTCACCTCTGCTGCGGACGATAAGTTCATCCGAGTCACCAGCCTCAGAAATCGCAGGTTAACAGCAGCTCAGATTAGAGAACAGGTCAATGCCACACAGAGTTCTAGCAGCAAACACATCTCTAGAACAACTGTTAAGAGGAGACTGTGTGAATCAGGCCTTCATGGTAAAATAGCTACTAGGAAACCACTGCTGAGGACACGCAACAAGCAGAAGAGACTTGTTTGGGCTGAAGAACACAAGGAATGGACATTAGACCAGTGGAAATCTGTGCTTTGGTCTGATGAGTCCAAGTTTGAGATCTTTGGTTCCAACCACCGTGTCTTTGTGCGGCGCAGAAGAGGTGAACGGATGGACTCTACATGCCTGGTTCCCACCGTGAAGCATGGAGGAGGAGGTGTGATGGTGTGATGGTGCTTTGCTGGTGACACTGTTGGGGATTTATTCAAAATTGAAGTCATACTGAACCAGCATGGCTACCACAGCATCTTGCAGCGGCATGCTATTCCATCCGGTTTGCGTTTAGTTGGACCATCATTTATTTTTCAACAGGACAATGACCCCAAACACACCTCCAGGCTGTGTAAGGGCTATTTGACCAAGAAGGAGAGTGATGGGGTGCTGCGCCAGATGACCTGGCCTCCACAGTCACCGGACCTGAACCCAATCGAGATGGTTTGGGGTGAGCTGGACTGCAGAGTGAAGGCAAAAGGGCCAACAAATGCTAAGCATCTCTGGGAACTCCTTCAAGACTGTTGGAAAACCATTTCAGGTGACTACCTCTTGAAGCTCATCAACAGAATACCAAGAGTGTGCAGAGCAGTAATCAAAGTAAAAGGTGGCTACTTTGAAGAACCTAGAATATAAGACATATTTTCAGTTGTTTCACACTTTTTTGTTCAGTATATAATTCCACATGTGTTAATTCATAGTTTTGATGCCTTCAGTGTGAAGCTACAATATTCATAGTCATGAAAATAAAGAAAAATCTTTGAATGAGAAGGTGTGTCCAAACGTTTGGTCTGTACTGTATGTCTGGTGAAAGAACTACGTCCAGAGACTGGAGGAATTCCTACATCCTGTGTTTAACATTATTGTTGTCTGGACCTTAATTAACCCTAAGGCAGAGTTCATGTTTGTAAAAGGAGGGAAAGAGGGTGGGGTCCCAAACATTTCAGGGATAAAATGTCCGGACCCTCACTCACCTTCCCTGAACCTCCACAAGATGGTGGAGCTTTGACCAACCCTGCTCACAGGCCTGTAAACTCTCCAGGTGGAATAAATCTCAGCATGGAGTCTTAACACTGTCCAGGAGACAAACACCAGGCAACAGTAGGTTCAGTGACCACCCTTAAAACAATCCTAGGAGAATGAGGTGTTCCATTTGGCTAATCATTGCACATGGTTAAGTTGTGCATCAGTTTCTGAGACCTTTCAGGGATACCTGTATTGTTTCCTCCACTGCTGCATAAGCTGACCCAAACAAACAAATCCAACATATTTTGAGACAATAAGTGGGCTCCAATGGGCTGCTCACATCATTTTTGTGCTTGTCATTTCTCTCTTTGTAGTGGAAGTTTATCTCACTTCTCATTTTCAGTTAGCCACATTAGCATGGCTCCCTTTCAGCCTGAAATCCAAGAGGAAATGACCCTCCAATTAGAGAAAGCAGAAGATGATTTCTAGGTCCTCTTTTTATTATGGCGAAATATGAAACCGTAGGAGACAAAGGGTGAAACACCACAGTGTGGTCACTTTCACTTCCACCTTAGGGATTTCAGCTGCAGAGCTGCAAGTGTCGCTTTTTCCTCCTCAATCATTACACATCCTTCGGTATGTTAACACATGCAGAGTAGCACAAGGATCGCACAGCCTCTACTTAAACATCACTGTGTTCCTGTGCACTGAACATTAAATCCCTAGAAACCTGAGAGCCTGAACCGAGAGAGGCTGGGTTCTTTCCTGAGATAGCGCAGTGCACCGAGCAGGTCATGCAGACGTGGATGGAAACAAGCAGAGAAGACAAATGTCAGGAACAGATTCAAGTAAAGTGAAAATAGATAAACAGCTCTGAAGGCTTGATTAATTCTCCATTATGGCACGAGGATCTTAGAAACGTCTGCAGATCTAAGCTGTTCTGCAGAGGGCAAGTCCAACAGAGGACAACGATCAACATGAAGTCTCAATATTCTGCAAATTACTAACCTTTACATTTCATCCTAAAAGGCTTTTTTAACATAAACACACACACAAAAAAATCAACTCAGAGAGTCACAAAGAGATACTTGGAACAAGAGTAACAGAGTTAGAACTAATCATGTGGCAAACAGACAGACCAGTGATCCTGAAAAGCTTTTCCCCAGGACACAGACTGCACCCACCACTCCCCTGTTTCGACATATTCACATTCTAACAAGGCATTTCAATTAATTGAAAACCCGTTAAAACTGAAACTCCTTGGTTCAGTTGTTTTGGGGTTTACAAGAAGCAATGTTAGACAGCATGATTTGCAGTGTATACACAGCTGTATTATGGATTGTGCACATGATTTTGTTGATCTAGGGCCTCTGGGTTTTCCCCTTACAATCTGTTATAACCCAGTTGAACCCACAATGAAAATCATGGCCATACTGGTACTTGTAGCTGCCTTTAGTTTGTGGCACATCGCCTGCTCTGTGAGCTGTGCTCAGATATCTTCAGACAGCTGGTCCATGTGAGAGACAAACTTTAATGAAAGCAGCAAATCTGGAGTCATTCAAAGAAAAATGCTACGTTTTTTTCATCCTCCCACGATGTTTATCAGTTGGTCATATAAAAACAGGATAACCTTAGTCTAGTATTTTAGCCAATTTTACTGCATTAAAACATTATCTGGAGAAGCAATACGTGAGTTTATTGAAAAATATAGCTATGTGTCAAACCAGATATATTTTTAGAAACAAAAAAATCAGATTAGGAATGTTTCTGGGGATGCTTTGACAGAACATTGTGGTAACTTCCTCCACCGAGTTTACCTGTGGTGGAGTAGGTCAGTCAAGCTGCAAAAAAAAAAAACCCTGCTAGGACAAAGTATAGCTCTCTGTCCAAACAAACAGGACTGCAATGTCCTGAACATCATAGGTAAGTGAGTTAAGTTGGACACCATCACAATACAAAACAGTTTGTAATACTAATGAAACGCACCTCAAAGCAAGAACAGTATCAAACTGAAAGTGTCTGCAAATGTCTAACCTTCACTTAGAGTATATCACCAGAGGCCAAACTCCTAACATTTCTCCCTCTTTGTGGCCAAGCGACATTTACATCATCTGATGCCATCAGACCTTTGGCATTAGGGTTTCTTACTGAAAACTGAGTGATGTACCCAGGAAATGACTGCAGAGATGGCCCTCTGATGTAACCTCGGAGGCTAAGGAGGGAACACAAAAGGAAGCGTGAAGAAAGCTTCGATTAGGGTCTAGGATCTCACCTTAACAAGATTAGTGTTAACAGTTACAGTTATTGAAACACTGCAAAAACAAGATTTACATTGGTAGATTTAGATTAAAACCTAGATGAGGAAGCCACAAATATCTGGTTCAACGCCCACAGTCAGTAATTTGGACTTCTTCCATTCTCCAAACTAATAAATAAAGTTTTCCTTTGTGTTTTCTCAGTTTTAGAAAAAAGGGTATTTCCCAAATTTAAAAAAAGCTTCTTTAGAGTCACATTAAGAATATTTGTACCATTATAAACAATGTAGAGATCTAGCACTACAGCATCAAGTCTCAACCACAAAAATTAAATTTTCTTTTACTGGGAAACACTTCCAACACAATTTTCTTTTCCTGAAAGCAGATTTCCAATGATTATCCCTGGTCTGCATGTTACCATGGCAACAGTCCTGGCTCAGTCATCCTCTCTGCCCTCCGAGTCCAATCCTGCACAGATTAGATAAGACCATCAAACAGAAAGAGCTGAATCCTCCAACGATTATATCTCCGTAACAGAAACTGTGAAACTCTCAGCTCAGGATCCAGGCTGAAGTCGACCTTCCAAACAACTCAATCGATGTTTTCCTTTAGGTTTTTTTTATCCTAAACGTTGTCTACTGACCAAGACTTTTAATATTTAGATGCATGCATGATGACATTTTAAAGACCTCTAGAAATGTGCACCAGTCTACGCACAGGCCCCGAGGGAGGACAGGAGCGCTGTTTGAGTGTCTATGTTTGTGTGTGCGTTGGTGGAGATATCAATGACACTGGATTAGGTACACTTCATTTAGTACCAAGAATGTCTCCACTAGGCCGAACGCATCTCCCAAAGAGGATAAGCCTGAAGGCACGAGACAAGAAACAAGAGACGGACACACACACCACCGTCATCATTACAGCTTTCACAGCCGTGCTTTAGCAGAGAGGTGACTACATTCTGTCCGGTTTAATGCAAACATGTTAAGATGACTAGTACAAAAGACACAGGTAATTCTCCTATAATAACACCCTCATCAATACATGATGTTTGCATGGGGTATGAAATTGAGAGCAAGTCTGTTTTACCGAGCGATGCAGCAGAGACATGGCGAAAAGGTGCCATCGTATCCACTGCATCCGCTTTACTGCATGCTCCTCCAACAACCAGAGACACAGCTTTAGAAAATAGACAATCAGATGTGGTCGGCTAAATATTCACCTGTTTGCCCCTTCTGAGTGGGTTTATTTTCCGCACCTACCTCTGGAAAGTAGCAGTAGTAACAGAGATGCTAAGCTCTTTAAACTTCCTTTTAAGCTCTACCACAAACTCTGACCACAGACAAACTCACACACACACAAACACACAATTCAGGTAAATAGAGCACATAGTGCGTCATCTTAGGCAGCTGGGAGAGCTGCTAAAGAAAACATCAAACCTGCAGCAGACCATCAAGATCAGTTTTTACCTTTGCAAACTGGTGATTATGTTCAAATTGACATTACACACACTGCTCGGTAAAAACACATACACACACACACAACTGCAAACATCTCAGAGGCATCAACAAAAACTCTGCAAGTAGTCAGTTTCATCTTTAGATTCCTTACAATTGCACCACTTCCTTTTTATGACAGTTACATCAGCAATTTACCTCTAATACAATTGGTTTTGAATACAGTACCTTGGAGATTATGTGTGACAGACCAACACAAAGTGTGTATGACTGTTAAATGGAAGTGCAATGTAACGTAATTTTCAACATTTTTTTAAAGACAAATTAGGAAAGCATAGCCTGAATTTCAATTTATTTGCAATAATAACTGCAATCCCTGCAAAACAGAAGTATTTCCTCAGCATAATGCAGCCACTCACCATGTTTCCATGTGGGGATGTTGTGTTCAGAGGTTGGCTTCATGGCTTGTGGCAAATTGTAAACAAGATTTTGATGACTTTCTCTCAACAGTTCTTCTTGATACTCTTCTACAAAGGCCAGGTTTGGAGAGACCCTGACTGATAGTCCTTCAGTCAACAGATTCTTCCACCTAAGCTGTGAATCTCCACAGCTCCTCTAGAGTTGCCATAGGCCTCTTAGCTGCTTTTTCTGATAAAAAAAAAAACAAAAACAAACTACACACACATGGAATGGTGCAACTGGTTGCACTAGATTTTATTGAGGGCTTTCATATTAAAGAGGGCTGAATGTTTTTGCAAGCCTCCGGTTTTTATTTGTAAATAAATTAGATCAATCTCTGTGCTGGTCTTTTGCATAAATTGCCAATAAAAACATTAAGGTCAGTGGATAAAACAAGACAAAATATTAAAAGCTCCAGCCGTAGAAATACTTTTATGAAGGAGTGCAATAGAGATGCAAGGTAGTCAAAATATAAACTGTTTTAGGGTATAACGGTTAAAGGACAGTCACCTTTTACAGATATCTATCAGGCTAATGAACATTCAGGCGCGTTAAAGATTTTATCCCTTCACCAAATATCATGAAAACAAAAGGCATGTCTAATCACAAACACACACACACACACAAGGCAATCCAGACAAGCAGCACAGACACAGTCTCCCCACCCCCCCTTTCACGTTGGCTGCCCTCCTTGGGTCTGCCCCCCCATCCAGCCACCAAATCCAGTTAGAGGCCACTGTGCCACTTGCTGATTGTTTTCTCACCAGCAGCAGATGCTCTGCCTCCTTTCTGTGGCTGCAGAACCTAATCAGCTGTCAGCGGGCACGCAAAGGGACAGAAGGGGTCAGGAAATTTAAATTATTCCTTCTCTGATGAACATATCCAGGCTCTCTCGTATCTCAGTGTAAAGCCTGGGGAGGAGAAGACTTCACAGAGACACATTATTCTGGACAGGTGTGTCAGGCTTTGGCTGCATTACCTCATGCGTTCTTAAAAGAGAAACAAGGGCAACACCCCACGTACACAGGTAACAGGCACATCTATAGCAACAAAGGGATGGTTTTACACCACTGCATTAACATTTAAAAAGCTGGGACTAAAATTTGTTTCAAATGATGTGACAAGACAAATGATCCTTTAAGGCTCGGAGGGTGAAACACTCGTAATCAGGCATGGAAAAGTTACTATGTCATGGTAAAGCAAGAACTCGAAGATCTCATACCAGAACCCAAATGCCCACTCACATGAAGACCCAAAGTTCTGAATGCAACATTTAAAATTGGGAACATTATAACGGAGTACAGCAGGATAAGGTGGTAACTTGGAAAGAAGGTATGCTGGGGTTACAAAAATGGCAACGAATATCATACATCATCAAGAACCCACTTGCTATATTTTCTCCACAGCGACACCAACTGTTCAAAAGAATAATGGCGAAAGGTGAAAACAGCCACGCCGCCATGGCTAAACTACAGCCGCTAGCCAGATAAAAACATTTAAAAGTATCTTTAATGAGAGAACGCAAGCTATCTGAACAACATGGCATTGGTTTTATTACCTTGCAAACAGTTTATCAAAGTGTAGGAGCCATCAGAAGCAGAGGTATACAAGAGGTAAACAACCCTGGAAAGAATCAGGCAGGGACAGGAAGTCTCTAAAGAAGAAAAAGCCTAGTTGACCCTATATTAGGTGGAGCATCAGGTCCATTTTATAATACTGATATTAATTTCTCATGAACCAATATTGCCTTGTCTTGTGAGCTGAATGTGTTGCTGTACCTCTAATAACTACTAAAGTAGAAGATAATCTAATATTTAGCAATGAAGCAAACAGGCTGTCGCTTTAGCAAATAAAGAATGCATAAAGACATGAGTCAACGTAAGAGTTCAACATCAGAACGAGCAGGACTGAAATTAGGTATTAGTACTTTATTCCAAACAAATTATTTCTGCTGAACGCCAAAAGGGATGAGACATGATCATGAATATCTGTTCTTAGTGGTTGTGTGTCCATGTATGTGTGTGTGTGTGTGTGCATGCATGTGTGTGCATGTGTGTACCAACAACTTCATTTACACTCATGTAGCCACAGCAGGCCAGCTTTCGCACCCTGCTCCAACTAAATGAAACCCAACAGTGCTCAATATGACTCAAGCTTTTTCAATCTACAACACACACGCTGTACTGCCACTGTAACATACCTACCCCTCCACCCACTTTGTACGCAATTACACATCCACGCCATCTCTCTGCTGGGACTTTTGTTTCGCCGTGACAACAGCCAGTCACATTGCAGCTACTCCGCAACCACAAGCCAATCGCTCGCCTGCCTTCATTCGTCCCCAGCCAATGAGGGGGCGCTCCTTCGGCAGCTCTCTTTGTTGTTCTGGATGAGTCTGTAGTGGAGCTACTTGGCTCTGCTCATTATCCTGCAGAGCGTCCGCTGCCTGAGAGCTTTTCATAAAAGACACAGCTGTAAAGTGGACTGGATGGACTACACGTCCCATCATCCATCTTCACCTACCTCTGTCGTTAAGAAATGCCAACTTCAGCTACAACACTAATATTGTGTTTCCTATTGGATCAATCTACTGAGCTGGCACAGATACATTGTGAACAGTGCAAAATTACAAAAGAAAACAACAAGTACACAATTTTGATAAACTATATCCAGATATTTACACTGCACAAAAAGACAAGAAAAAAACAATGATGACCCAGATAGAGATGCCACATTTCCTCGGGACAATGTGAAGACATCTCACTGAAGCAACAGCACGCACCTCAGCAGTAGGCTCATTTTTAATGAATTAAAGCGTTTGGAATGCCAAAGATATGAGATGAAGGCAGAAATGCATCTTACCTGACGCCGCTTTTAGGTTAACAAACACAGGAACATCTCTGTGAGGCTCATCAGCAGAGCTCGTTTTTGTTGCCAACTAACTGCTCTTACTTGGGAACGAGTAAGTGAGTCTGCCTCCTAGCAACTGCTGCCTGACAGGGAAGGTTGAAGAGGTTAGGTTGTCACAGGGACCATAAGCCTACACGAGCACATGGTCTGCAGCTGAGTGAGGAGGAGGAGGAGGATAAACGACCAAGCTTTTCACATCCCCCTCCCAGATGACAGCCAAATTATTTATATTAAAAACACACAAATATTACTTTAAGAAAAATGTGAAAATGTGAAATGGACGATGGTGAAAACACGACGCCTGCGGTTCTTTGTGTGAGTCCAACAGGACAAAAGTGATACAATGAGACATGTAGTTTAAATAGAAAAGGTAAAAGACAGCCTCTATAAGCTCCTTCAATATCTTCCAACATACATAGTTTTTACCAATAAACAATTTAGAGATTTTGCAGAAATCCAAATAGATAGCTATTCCACCCGTGTCCAATTCTAGTAACCAGACACTGTTAACAACATCTAGTTTTCAGTAATTCAATAAAACACAATCATGTCATTTTGGAGTCTTAACCGAACCAAACAGCAAGTGAGAGCAAAGCTACAAAGTTCATGCAGTCTCACTGTACTCTAAGCCAAGTGACCAGGAGGGAAAATCCGTACCTGTAGTATAGGTGCAGATTTGTAATGATTGGTCACACATCAAAATGCCACATCCCTCTCCTTGAAGGTTCGGACCTCCTTCGTCTAAAAGCGGAACACCTTATTGTTTTTACTGCAGCGTAAGTTTGTAAATTGGTCTGTAGTATACCACAATTACATGATTGGGAGGTAAACTAGACATTTTTGTTTACAAATTTCCAAGTAAAACTGTTTTGTAGGTTTGGAAAGAAAAATAAACATCTTTTACCTGTGGGCTCTTATAGGTTTAAAAAAAAACTGTACAAGTAGCATGGTTCCCAATTTTCAACACAGCTAATCCTATCTAGAGTCAATGGCCCTGTTCAGACATGGCCGAAACATGGGAATTGACATGTCAGCTACAAGTGGACAGCTATAAGTGTGAGTGTTCACACCTGACAGTAATATCTGTCCCAAATGATCAGATCTTAGCTACATGCTCTACATCAAGGGTGTCCACAGTGCAGCCCGGGGGCCATTTGAGACTCCTGGACTGCTTTTGTGCAGCCATCCCAATGGCAGCTAAAGAGTGACACAAACGTGGCCCGCAGTACAGGTGGTTGATGGTGATTTTAACTTTTTATTTTTAATTAGGGCAAAGTGTACTTTTACACAAAAGAAATTGTGATTATAATAAATGTATTGAACTTGGCTAAATACATCAAGGGTTTTTAAAGGGCGAGGGACCCGAATCCAAATGCCTAATGCGGATAACAGAGTTTTTGTTTTTCTATTCAGCCCAAAAGAATTAGCAATCTGGATGACTTTCTTTTTATAAGGTAAACAAGCAAAATGCTTTTTAGGTTTAATCTAGAATGATTTACACAAAACAAATCTGATTATTTCATTAGTTTAAAAAACTGCATGCTTAGGTTTTTGTTGTGCAGGAAAAAAAAATCACTATGTTATAATTTTTTATGATCTTGGTTTATTTTTTGTATTATTATATCTTTTTGGTTACGAGTCTTTTGGACTTGATGATTTTGCCCCACGTTTGGACACTACTGTTCTACATGCAACCCCCAACCCCTCCTAAAATAACAAAAACAGAACAAACCAACAAAGAAACACATAAAGAAAGTACCAAGCCACAAAGTAACAAACAGGAACACAAAAGCCCTACTGAGGTTTCAGTTTATTTACCTGAACTATGTGATTACCAAATTAATTGGGTCCAGACTGACCCAGATTTGTTTGCAGGTTTACAACACAGATCTTAAAACAAAAAAGTAAATACCCATTAAATTAGCTGCTACTCTTCAGAGATCAGTTTCCATGTTAAATACAAAAATTATTTAACCATGTAAACAGCATAACAACTATCAGCCAATTTCTCCACAAATATGAATAAGATCTTAGGAACTGTAAGTAGGTGAACATGTGACATAAGCTACTGCATGAAAGCTTAAATTCAAGTGTTAAGTGAGAATATTTTACAGTAGGGTTAGTAGCCAAAGTGGTTTCAATGTACTAAAAGCAACCTGAATAAACACTTAGCTACTGTAAAAAGAAAACCCATTCACACATAGACAACAGAACGATATTCATGTCAACAAGGATACCAACAGATGTCCAGGTGAAAACTGCTCCTTAAGGGAAGTCACGAGATTAGGGGGTGGTCCTCAAGCATGGGCTAGGACAAACAGCAATCAGGCTACGGATCCAGTGCAGAAGGTGTTCCACATCTGCAGGCGATCTGGACAAACCATTCCGCTTTGAAACTTTTTTTTTTCTTTTTTTAAGCATTAGTTGCCTTCATTTTTTCATTTTTTTAAAAGTAGGCAGACAGAAAATAGGGTGAAGAGAGGGGAAGACAAGCAGCACAGGTCGCTCTGGCAGGGACATTCACAGCTTTACTTACCGACATCCCAGAACAATCAGGTCACCAAAGACAAATGTTAGCAACAGATAGAAAAATGGCCAATGAATTCCCAACAACTGCAAAGTCTTTTGACATGAAACAGACTTCAAAGATTTATTCTTCACCTCAAAATATAAAAGAATGACATCAGTGTTTTCATTGTTGCTCTGCACTCAGCCGCTGTTGCAGGGAATGTCCTGCAAGCTACATTGCCTGGCCTACTCATTATTTGACTTTGAGCTTCAGAAACAACCAACCCCTACCTGCTATATTCATATTGTGGTGTCCCAGTTCAGAGTTACACCCAAAAGTAGGACAGACTGCAGGACAGAGCAACTTTCAGACAACCTTGGCAGAATGACAAAGCTTTTATAGTCGCTGGAAGGAGAGCAGAGAGGCAAGAAACTGTGACTGAAATGTAATCTGGGACAGAAAAGCTTTAAAAAGGTATAAAGAAGCATTTATTTGGAAGAAAATATTTGCTAATATTCCAAACAGAAGTTCTGGTGATAAAAACACAGAAAGCCTTAAATTTCCAAAATTAAAGAGATCAATAACCTGACAGACCGTCCTTGACTGGTACCTATGGCCAGTTATGCTGCAACGCTTTCTAAAACATCCTAAAGGTTAAGATGGATGATCGGATTTCGTCTGGCGCTTGATCAAGCTAAACGTGCCACACCCAAGTCCTCTGGTTGCAGACTGCTTTGTTCTAGCCGCTATTGTCTCACACAAACACACACACACAGCCAACAGCATACTGCATCAGAGCGGTGGCGGACTGTAGGTCACATGCTCACCTCGCCTGCCTGTCGCACTGTTAAAGTATTCAAATTCCTTTAGGTGCTGCCAGCACTCTTCAGCAGGACGTCATTTGGCCACGACTCTCAGCCCATACAGGAGAATGTTTTTAAACCAACTCATCCCTGAAAAGCACTTATTAAAAGAGCATTTAAGCTCTAAGAGGAGGGATACTTACAGTAAGTGAAACAACAGTTCTTCAGGTGAAGATGCACTTAGAGATCGGCTGGTGACAGGAATCGATTTTCAGCTTGATTGACCATGTTCAGCTACTTGTGGTAAACCCAAGAATCGGTTCTTTTTCTGGTCCGTGAATGTACCATACCTAAGCATTATCAGGTTTTGCTGACAACAAATTTCTTTGTGGCTGATTTTACTGGTGAAAGATGACTCAAAATGAGCTATTTTCACTAATAAGTGAGATGTTTAGAAAGGACTTTAAAGGAGGTACAGAGATGTAAGACGCCATTTCAAAGTATTTTCTACGACATGTAAAAACTGGCTTCGTGTTTTTTTTTTGGAGAGAGAGGAAAGAGCTTTAGCAGATAACAGCAAGGCTAAAGTTGCTTCCGTTTATCCCCTTGAACCATTAACTTATTAAAGTAAGGATCTCAACTCCAAATCAAATACACACAGACACTGTTGTTATATTAGAGATAAGCCATGCTAATTACTAATATAATATGCTAAAGATGCTATATAAGATGCTAAAAGGAGTTTAACAAATCCATAATAATTCTATCCTCGTTTTAATATAAGAGTAAAACCCTGTTTTTTCAGCAATTTTTCTCTTACCCACACAGTGTGACTTTGCCTCTGCTCCCAATATAAAGTGCTGACGATGGCTTACAGCAGGGTGGCTAGGGAACATATTTTCAAATCATAGATAGTTCGTTTGACTGAGGCATCCCTAAATCTAACACAAAAAAACAAGCGGAGCCCGGGTGACCTTTGCCGAATGCCTCCCTCTCTCTTTGCCCCCCTTTACTGTCTACGTGCTGTCTGAAAAATGAAAAAATAAAGTGCTGCAAAAAAAACTAAAAAGTAAAAGTCTGCTAAAAAAGTTTATGAAGTGAACCATGAACTCAATAGATGTGAGATTATCGACTGGATCCAGATTCCTCCATGTGCAGTGCTAACTGCAGAGGAACAAGAGTGTTTCTTACAGTTGGTTTACCCTTGCTGGCAGTTCACACAGAGAGAAGCATGGTTGGCTTTATAGTAGAGCGGACTGCTGAGCTAGATCTGTCAACCTGAGCAACGGCTCCATCAATCTGCCGCTAACATAGTGAGACAAACAACACAAGCATCAGCAGACTGAGGGCTAATTCACCACCTGAACAAACTCAGCAGTGTTCAGTGGACGTTCAGACCTCTGGACTGGTTTCTAACTGGCCAACAGGAGATACAGCTGACTGCAGCATCATCACATTTTGAGAAGCTGAAAGGTTTGTACAATATATGTCTGCAACCTGCAATTGTTTTCTGTGGGTTCCCTAAACCAGCATCCAGCTGTGACAGATTGTTATGGTTTGGCCACTAGTTCTGTTCAGCTGCCCAAGTCTAATGAAGAGAAAGTTTCTTTAAAAATTTGTGTTGAGTAGATAAATGAAAGGCTTTAACTGCTTTCTCACTGATCACTGCACGGAAAGCTTCTCTGCTTGACTTTGGTGAGTAGTCTGAAGAGTGAAGGCAGCTGTAACCCAGTGACCTAGAGGCTTTTAGGGATTCTGGGTACTGATCAAAGACACTTTAACAGGGAAGATTACTGCTCACTAATGCTTAGATAGGGGTCATGTGGATCATGTGGATGGGACCTTTCTTTATAAACCACCCAGAAGTGGACAAGCAGAAGGAGAAAAACTGGAAAGAGTGAGGGGGAACTCCAGTGAAATACAATAAGGGTCTTTTTGTCTTTTTTGGCCATCATCTCGACCACTTATCGTAAATCCTGCTGTTAATCACTGGTAAAAAGCTGTGTGATGAGTCAAGAAGGATGTACAATCAAATTATCATAAGGGCTTTGACCAAACTTGTTGGGATTATTTGGCACAGGAAACAAAAGCAAAAGCTAGTATTCTGACTCCAACTGCCTGTCGTCGTCACACAGATCACAGACCAACACTCAGCTTTGACCTACAGCAGCTTTGCACGGTAGCAGTTTTTCATGCAAGGTCAATTATCAAGGCCGCATGTTGAATGCATTCATCTTCTGCATAATTTCCAAACAATACGTTTATAGTCTAAATAATACATTTTGCCCTAGAGTCATTCTGATGTCAACGCCTGGTTTCATCTGTTCTGAATTTCTTGCAGGTTATCAGGTTCTACGCTGTGTTCAATTGGTCTAAGAACTTGGTGCTTGGATCTGGAAAGGACATCTGCTGCAGTACTTGTAGGTACAGGCCGGAAAACAAGTGGGAACCACTAACTATTACAGAAATGTTTTTCTCTCCATTTTATATGTATTCAAACACCAAAGGAGCATTTTCACATATACCACTGACCATCAGAAGTGCTAATAAATCATTCATACCTGCAAATTTTGACTTTTTGGCCACTGTGCTGGAGACTGGACTCTGTGTTGCTCAAAGGCCCTTGACTTTTTAAGGTGAAACTCTGACTTTAGCAGACTTTCTTATAAAGCAGGGCGACATGGACAAAAAAATCATCACAACATTGTTTTTCTGTATTGAACAGTTTTGACAATTTTCACCATGTTGTTTCAAATGAACAGACCAGTTTCTAATTATCTGTTTTAATGCAAACTGAAAGAACAAATTAAAATAAACATTTAGAACTAATTGTGAAACATCATGGATTACAATTAGCAAGTAAAAAAAATGACACTTTATTAACAAGCAATATATTGATGTACAAAACCCATTAGCAGTACTGTTTAAATTACAAATGTAATCTACACTACTTGTTGCAGTCTCTTCTCCATTCTGTAAAACGCAGCATCAGATGGCTTGTTGTCCATCCAGGACTCTAACGTATACAGCAGCTCCATCACCTCTGAATTTGAGTCCATGCAAATTCTTTTGATTACAATGTTATTACCTCAGTCCTTACATAATTTTTGATTGGTTTAAGCAGTTCTTGTTTTTCAAAATGTGTTAAATCTATCACAAGTGTTGAGTTGTAGGTTTGCAGAGCAACAAAAACCCCGGTTAGAAAGTAAAAAGCATATGTATCCTGTTATAAAAAAATAAAAAATAAAGATTCAATGTTAAATGCAAAACTTGGATCTGGATTTGGTGTCTGCATACCACGCTGGAGTAAGAACAGTGATTTCTGGCATGTCAGCCCTCAGCCAGGATTGTGACCATGAAATGGCAACTATTTGCTCAGTCAAATGGGCTGATGGACAAATGGGAACGTTTAAAGTTTCTTACTCAGTCTTTGTTTGTGGATATTTTGTCAGGTTTGTGGCAGTAAAAACTTCTCACTTACTACTCCGTAGTAAATCCATAAATTAACCAAGGTGAATTCTTCCTGTTTCCCATCTCTGTTTTGCTCGGAAACCAACCGATGCAGTCAAAAAAACACGAAAAAACACACTCAGTCCAAGCTTAGGGTTTCAAAAAGTGTTTACACAGATGGTTTAAAAACAGTGTAATGAAAATAAATTCAATGTATTTGATTTGTGCCTATTTACAATAGAAAAAAATCATTGCAAGGTTCTTTAGAAGACAAATAGGTCCAATTCAAATCCAATTCTGTTAATTTAGTTTTAATCCAAAATATTAAATTTAGTAACAGATTCAGATCCATTTATACTGAGTTCCACCCAAAACACATACAGTCTAAAACAATCTTTTACAGGGACACACAATGTGACGACACTGCTGCTCTAGGTATAAAAAATTAATGATCATTCACAGCAGAAAAGCTTGAAAAATAGTTTTTTTATGCTGTTCATAATTATAGTTGAAACCAATTCACAGTGGTACCCACACATACTGTACTGACCCAATCTAATGTATACAATGCCATTACACAAGCCCGGATTTAGCTGCATTTTTAAGATAATTACATTTTAAATGCCAAACTTTTTTTTTTTTAAACCTTCGTGGGAACAGCTGCTGTGATGGACTGACAACTGGAACTCCACCTGTAGAGAGTGAAATATAGTAGTGGTAAACCCCACTAAAGTAAAGACTAGCTTTAGGATGTAAGTTCTGGACCAAGCAAAGCTAGAGTTTTTTTGCACATGCAAAAGAAAAAACATGTCAAGATGTTTATTGTAATATACATAGTAAGTGGCACAGTGGTTTTGGTTTGCCTCCCGATCAAAATATTCCACAAAAAAAACAAATCGTCACAAATTAAAATATTTTAGGTTAAAATAATCGATGGAAACCTTTATTGATATTTTACTTCCAAATTTGATTGATGAAAATGTTTATGTTGGAGAAAAAAAATTAAAAGAGGAAACCCCACTTATTTTGCCTATTTCTTATGGGGCTGCACGATATATCTGCATTAACATCGGTATGAGCCGATGTTAGTCATTTTTTTGACATATCGGTTGATATTAATAACTGACGTTTAGGTCCAATTTTGTTGCCATTTGTGTGCGCGTTTTAGGAGTGAAGGGGGTTGGCCATGTGGCATTTGTCTGGGCATGTGACAGGGATAGTCATGCAGCACAGGACTGTGGGGTGTTTAACGGAAGCAGACGAGCAATGTCAGCTGTGTGGTTGATTTTTCAGTGTTGAAAGGGTAGGGAAAAATAACCTGGAGGTTCTGTCCGAAGCTACAGAAAGGTGCCTGACCATTGGCTGGTTGATCTGATGGGACCCCGCAGCATGTCTCCTTTCCTACACGCTTCCACTTAATTATGTCGTTTTCCTGTCTGCATCGTATCCCGTCTCCTAATCTAACACCAGTCCAACAGATTATTGGAGAGCGCTGTTATGCTTCCCCTGGGCAATGCCAGGAGACTGATCCAAGCCATCCCCAGCTGCCTGCCTGTTGCAAGAAACACCATCAACAGCTCCAATTCTGTGTGTCAAAATAAGCCCATTAATAAATCAAGCCTGCTTATTTGCACAAGCGGATAACTTTGTAAATGGTGCCTAAAGCAGATACAGCCATGGTACGTGGTTAAATGGAGACATTAAAGACTTGTGAAAGGTGATAATAGATTCAGAAATTCACAGAGGGCCCTGCTTTGAACAGCTAAAAGAAAAACAGCAGCGCTGCGTCGCAAACTGAGCCTTGTTGGAATCAAAAGGATGTCTGCCACCATGGTAATAACCTGCACCTGTAATACATGTTAGAGTGAGGGAACTCTGTTGTAGTATCAAAAAAGAACTTCTGTCTTTTTGTTTTCAATATTTTTTCGGTTCAGTGGTCTCCTTTAAACAACATGTAAAGACTAACAAGTTATTTTTCTGAGCTGATGTCATTTCTAGATGAGCACAATGGGAATAAAACTTATACAAACTTCATTTACCAGAGACTTTAATCATCTCTTCTAATTTGCCCAATTTGGTTAGTCACTGTCCGATCACTTTTAGGTGTAAAGATTGCGCCCAAAACTGCACTTGTAACTCAACAGCCCCATGCAGAGGGCAGATGAGTTTTACAACAAGATTTCTCCTCAGTGTCTATAACCAGATGTTCACAAATGCACAAAAGTAAATCATAAACACAAATGTTTTCTACAGCCACACAAACCTGAATTTCTCAGGCACTTTATTTCACAAACTTAGAAAGAAAGAGCTTTTGGCATAAATATTAAAGGAAGTCTCAAACAAAATGTTTCTATGGAAGCTTTACCATATGTAACTGAGGCCTTTAAGTGCATAAGTGAATTTGCTACAAATCACTTTGTACAAGTTAAACTTTAAAAAGGTCAACTTGTCACTAGGCAACAGGCAGCAGATGGGAAACCAACTCACCCTCTATATTTCACACTCTAGAGTAGTAACTTTAGTCAAAGGAATGTCACCGTCACCCTTGTTAAGGTAATGCTGTACTAAAACTACTGTTGGCAAGATAAGAGCAGCATATCTGCTAGGCAACTGATGGCAGGCTGGCTACCAAAGCACATAGCCTAATTATTCTGGAGCTAATATCAGCTTTTTATCCTTGCGCTACTCTACAAATACTCTACAAAAAGCAGAAAACCGTATCAGGGAAACAATCAGGGTCTCTTTTACAAGTTTTAAAAACTCACAGAGTAGAGGCAAACCCTGTTAAGTTTGCATGGATGTGCAGCTGGCATTTTCTAACAAATCATCAAAGAACAAGAAAAGAAGCCAAACATCTCCACTGACACCTTTCATATGTCCAGAAGCCACTGCAGCTTTAAAATACGTCTTCTTTGTCATAAGCATCAACACCACACAGATTCCTCAAGAAACACAAGCTGGGTCTTTGTCAGTTGAATAGGGTTATGACAAATTTCTCACTGCAGATAATGACAGCTGGAGGTCAATGGGTAGAAATAATGAATGTAGCATTGAAATACATTAAAAACTACAGATCAACACTGCAACATGTGAAACCTGAGTAATTTCTTTTTTTTAAATATAGCACACGCTAGGAAATGTGAGGTATTGATGGTGATTTTCCAACACTAGACATTCCGAAAGCTGAAGGTTTGCCAAAACCAAACAGTCCCAAAAAAGCATTTTGATCCTTTTGGGGAAAATATATCTGACAGTTCTGACAATCCTCTGACTAACTTCAGCATTAACAATGGTAACCCGATGACTGTGCTGGCGTGTCCCTGTCTTCTCGTCAGCAATGGGACAAAGACGGATGCTATTTAAGATCTCAAAAACACGCGCCGAGACCACCGCCACTGTGGAAGGCTCTATAAATACACCTGCTTAGGAAGCACATTGCCACCGGACATGGTATGTGAAGCACTGACCTCATGCCGGTGGTGTTCCCTTACATGAAGAAATGGATGTAGCAGCAGCAGGTTCAAGCAACAAAGACTGGATGTGAAGGCAAGGACACTTGGATCAATAAAGAAGCAACCAGTTTCATGCAACAAACATTTTCTCAAGGTGGTGACTAGAAGTGAAATAGAGCTGAGTACAAATTCTGCTCAGCAGTTTAGACTGAAGGCTCGATGGGGAGTTTGCCTCATTTGTCACTGAGACAGAGGTATCGGGTGTTTTCCTTATCTTGACTGCTTCCTTGAGTCACAACACTTCGAAGAAATAAGCAAAAAAGAAATGTAGTCAGAAATGTAAGACACAGACAAGGGCATTTGGGTCAAAATCCCACCTCTTAGGGTTTAGCCCGAAAATTACAGTGTCAAATCTGGGACATTAGGAGATGTTGAGCCATATTGATATGACAGAATCAAACATTTGGTTTATTTATATCTGTGATGCACATCTCCCATTATGCCACATTACAAATGTGTTCTACTGGATTATGTGGTGGTGACGATTGAGACCACTGGAGTACAGAAAACGTTTCTGCCACGTTGAAGAAACCAGTCTAAGATTATCTGAACTTTGTAACATTGTTCATTATCCTGCAGGAAGTAGTTATCAGAAGCTGGGTAGACAGTGGTTATAAAGAGATGGACGTGGTTAACAGCAATAGTCGGGTAGGTTGTTGGTTTTAAATTATGCTCACTTGGTACCAAGTGGCCCAATGTGTGCCAAGAAAATATCCCCCGCAGCATTTCACTCCCACCCGCTTTTCTAACATCTCAAACCAGTCTACGCATTCCTCTCTGACCTCTGACACCAAGAAGGGATTGTTGTCCACACAAGTGCTGCTCACTGGATATACCTTAATTTGAGCAATCTCAACAGAAGAGAAGCTGAGCATTAAAATGTCCCTTTCATTTCCCTTAACCCTAATTCTGATTGCCACGGTTGTATTATTACTGCCTGTGACTGGACTCAGTAATCACAGTAGATATACCACCCCTGTCCAGCTAAAACCAAGCAGCTTTGAGCTGCATTTGAGCATCTCCTTCATGCTCACAAGTGCACTCGCTTGGGCAGCTGGAGTTGTCACAGCAATGTTTTCAGCTCCATTCTCAAGGGCTTTGCCACTTACATAATAACCTGAATGAAATGTTAATGTCAGCAAGTTGACGTCGCAACACTGGAATTCACCAGTGACCGAGAATAAGACAGACAACTTGAGTGCGGATCGCAAAAGTGGTGAAAACCAGTTGACGGTCTCAGAATATGAAAATAACAAGCATGCAAAAGCTTTATCTTGTTGCCTGAAAGCACCGTCTATGTGGAATTTCATGCAAACCACCACAGGGCTGATGGAGAAGACCACTTAGATTTGCAGACTCATGGACAGTGAAATCAGGGGCACTGGTTATCTGATCTGGAATGAGGTAATGTAAGCCTGTTTTGATATGCAAAATTGTTTCTAAGAATCATTATTTGAGATCTAAACTCAAAGCTTAGATAGCAACGTCCATTTAATTGAGAGGTTGGCTTGCAAGTGTAAACTTTACCATATGATTAGATTTCCCTGAAATGGTCAGATATTCTGGTTCTTCTGTTCCATGTCTTACATTACTTTGGTGTAGAGATGCAACGGGAAAGTGGCTGTTGACCTGAATCCATCATTTTTCAGCTTGATCATCCTGGACTGGCGACTGGCCGAGAGAAACTGAAACATCTTTTTCTGATCAGTAATCACATATCAATAGCAAGTCCCATCATGTCACCCTGACAACAAAATGCTTTGGTGTTAAGGCTGCTATTGAGTGAAGAGGAGTCAAAGTTACTTTCATCCTCCAGTGTTTTAGCAACTTAAGTTAAGGTTAAGGATCTTTATTTGTTTTAGTGAATGCTACATGTGTGCTAGCCAAGCTATGCTTATATAAGATGCTGCAGCCAGTATAAACGGTAACCATTTCAGCTTTTAGAATAATAAAATTCTGTTTTACAGCAACTGCTCTCTGTGTTATTTATGAAGAAGTTTGCTTATACACAGATGAGGCATAGCATTATGACCACCTCCCTAATAATGTGTTGTTCGCCCTTTTGCTGCCACAGCAGTCCTGACCCATTAAGGTATGGACTCCACTAGACCCCTCAGGCATCAAGATATTGGAGGCATATCCTTTAAGTCCTGTAGGCTGCAAGGTAGGGCTTCTAAGGATCAGACTTGTTTGTCCAGCACACCCCACAGATGCTCGATAGGATTGTGATCTGGGGAATATGGAGACCAAGTCAAAACCTCAAACGTCCCTCCCCAAACTATTCCTGAAGCATTTTTGCTTTCTGGCAGGCGCCTTATCCTCCTGAAAAAGACCGAACCACAAGGAATACTGTTTCCACCCTGACTGGTCTGCAGTTATGTATGCAGGCCTATATGCAATGAACTGTGATTCACTCTGTATTTCAAAGCCGTTCTCTCAGAACCAGAATCAACTTTTTCAGGTATTTTTGCAACAGTGGTTTGCCTCTTGAATCAGACCACAAGGTCCAGTCTTTGCTCCTCACATGCATCTGCAAATCATGGCAGCCAGTGTCCTTGTTGCTGTTCCCTCCTTGCTAGATGCTGACCAGTGCAGACCAGGAACACCACATAAGAGCAGCAGTTTTGGAGATGTTCTGACCCTGTGGTCTAATCCATCAAAATCTGGCTCTTGTCAAACTCACTCAAATCTTTACTTTTGTCAATTTTGTTCTGTTTCCAACAGACTTTGAGGGCCAGATTATCTCTTGCTGCACAGCATATTTCAAACCCATAAACATTGCTGATATTTACTCAGATTTATTAACTTATTTTGCAAAGCGTTTATGCCTGAGTTTAATGCTTCTCTATTATCAGCTTGTTTGCTGATTCTATTTGAACCAATTCATTGGCTGATGAAGGTAGCTAAATATGAAGCTGTAGCAGTTTTGATAGGAGGTTGTTTGTCAGTAGCTGTCCTCAGCAGCTCTACAGTCTGCTCAGCCTCTTCCACGTCAGTATACTAGCTCTCCTTTAAAAGAGGTGCATCCGAACGTCCTTGCGTCCAACTATAAAAAGCTTCCAGGCCTCATCACTCAGCAGCAGGCTGATGGGAGCAGCACATATAGGGGCTGGGGGGGGGGGCTTGGTCCCAGCTCTCAGCCCTGCAAAAAGGGAAGTAAGCGGCACATAAACAAAGCTCTGCAGCCTTTACGCCGCCAGCAGCGCACATAATCATTCAGATCTCACTGCGACAATGAAGCCAGCAGGACTGGCCCTGAATGGATCGAGCTCCACAGGATGTCAGCATCACAGATCTATGGCAGATTACAGCTGCAGCTCCACTGCATCGGGCTCCAGCGCACACACACACACACACACACACACACACACACACTGCAACATCTGTAATTTACGCATTATGTAAGCAAACAGCATGACATTTCTCCATTCGGTGGTGGTGGAGGCGAGCCCTGAAGACCTGGGTTTCTACTGACCACCTCGATCCAAGTCTATATTGGCGTCAAACATCCTGCTGCTGGATCTCAGTGGAGAGGAGGAGGCTGCAGCCGATGGACCGACTGACAGTGACAGCACGCAGACTGCAGGACGTTTTGACATTCCGTTTCACTGACAGCACAAACACACCGTGAAGCTACGTGAAAACGAAGCCTTACCTCCTTCGCTGCGCCTTCAGTCCGCGGCTCCGTAAACCTTCCTCTTTTCTGACGAGGAAGAGTAGGCGAGCCTGCGCCTCCGGACCTCAAGCTCTGGCTAATTTCACCGCAGAGGGGGGAGAAAAAAAAACGATTATCCCGATGAACGACCCGCACCACGTCGCCTCTCCGGTGGAAAAGCTCAGCGTTCCAGATCTGCTGCAGAAATCATCCAGCTTCTGTTTTCTCTCTTTGTATGTGTTGTAGTCCTGTTCGTGTCCTCCTCTTCCTCCTGCTGCTGCTGCTGCTCCTCTCGCTCTGCTCTCTGCTTTTTTTTCTTTCACTTCCACGACCGCTGACACTACAGTCTCGGCTCTCGCGACGCCCGTCCACGCACGGCACAGGGTAGAAGATTTATGTGATACGTGTGGGTGGGTGGATGGGTGTGATCGGGGACAACCCTCCAGTTGCAGTACGTAATTGTTGTCAAGCGCAGAATGGCCTCTTTACTCTGGATTTCGTTTGGTTCTCTGCTCAGAACGAATACGTTGGATCTGATAAGAGCCCGTGTCACTCAGTCACTCAGTCACCTGGGTAAGAGGTGTGGCCAGTAGCTTCTTAGCTGTGTGTGTATACATATATATACATATATATATAGAAATAATGAGGCTCATTGCCCTGGGTGCCATCCTGTCAGGGAGGGGGGCATTGCTCCAGAGAAAAACAAAACCAACAGGAAAGGTTATGCCACCTGCACTCTAAACAGATTTTCTTTTGTATTGCCTATTTGCATGTCCAGGCAATAAGGAGTGGGGGCCTCCCTGTGTCAGCAGTGTCAGGGTAGGCTAGGGGTGTCCAAAGTGCGGCCCAGGGGCCATTTGTGGCCCACTGGACTGATTTTGTGTGGCCCCCAACTGCATTCCAAGAATAACACAAATTTGACCAGAACAGGTGCTTAATGCAGATGGGGACTTTTATTTTTTATTATTGTTAAATAAAATTGTTTGAGATATTAAAATTGTCATACAATGGAAAATGTTAGATAAAAAATATTTGTATTTCAGTTACCGAGCTTTTTGCATTTGCTTTAATTTCATAGTAGGTAGGACCACAGCTATCCAGTGAGTTTTACTCAAACATACTTTGGTGCAAATCTACTATTAGACAATTTATTAAACTTGAAAAGAAGAGTCAAATCCTGTTCAATCGAGCCCAAAAGAATTTTAAAAGAGGAAGCATTTTTTTCAATAAGGCAAACATGCGAAACATGCAAAACTCATTAGTTTCTACATCCTTTTCTACAAGAACATTTGTTCTTGATTTGTTTAAGAAACATATTGCATTCGTAGTTTATTGTTGAAAAGCTCAGAAATATTCACAATCACAATATAATTTTTTGTGGTTTTAGTTTAAAAAAAAGTTATATATTTTTTTTTGGCCTGCTGGTACATTTGACTTTACATTGTTGGCCCAAATGACAAAGTTTGGAGACCACAGGTAGTGTAAGAAGATATGGCCATGCACTGTGGCTAGCTAATGACACTGTAGGTGGTATCTCTTACTAATTCAACACTAAACCAAAGGGCTGTTTTTAAGGAATCTAGACTGCATTTGACAATATATTGTTTCAGTTGTAACATACGTTGGCAGGCTATAAAGCATTCAATTTCAGAGGAATCTATTATGTGCAAGTGTTACATGAACACCAAGATATTTTTTTGAGAGAATTTCTACCAAAGCTCAGAGCTTGATGGTTGAATGGACTAAAGAGACTCACAGCAACACAAGCTCCTAAATGATCCAAGCTTGATTGTTTGCACCTTGTTTGTACACATGATATATAACTGCAGGATCAACATTCAATTCACTAAATTGGCCCCATTACAGGTATTGTTTTTTGTTTTTTTTTAAGAGATTGGGCTTACAAGCAACTACAGAAAATCATACATATTTGGTAGAAATAGTCTCAAAAGCATTGCAAGTAGCCATAAGATGTCTACTGCAGCAAAGAAACAAGGAGCAGCCATGACAAATCTTGAACATAACCCCCGAAGATGATCAAAGAAGATTTATCTAATTATTTCAGTAAATTCATTAAATGTCAGATACAGTTTGAAGTTATCTTTGACATAATCTTGAATTCTTTCAAAAGAGTTTTTCAAACACTGTCAGAACTACTCAAAAGTAGGCTCATTCTTTGTTAAATTGACTAGACGTTTTTTCTATATTCTGTTGTGAGATCTCCAGCGCTCTTGGGGGGCCCCTGCTGGCCTGATGAGCCTAAGATGGGTCTCAGTTTGCCTTTGCCCCTGACTCCAATTATTGTACTGTAAGGCTATATTTCTCAACATTTCCTAATTTATATACCTATTGTATTGAAAAAAAGAAAGAAAGAATGAATTAAATGTATTGTTAAGATAAGTCAGAACCAGAAATAGTTTACATGAGGGATGCAATGCAGCATATTTTATGATTCAAAACCCCTGATTTATTAAATAGCTTTCATATAAGTGTGGAATATGCATTCATAAATTGTTTTGATAACTACCTCAACTACCTCAAGTTATTGGACAGAAGAACTGACCAAATATGGTACAGTAGCAGCACAGTTGACAGCGCAGAACTAGAACCAGGTGTTTACCTTAAGTCTCCAACACCAGACATAGCCCTTTAAGTTTCAGCCAAAACTGACCCACTTCACCAAATCCTTCAATCATTATCCAACCAGCACTGGCATCAAACAGTGAAATCATTGACAAAAACAGCTGTGCTGAATTGTGTGTTTAATTGCTACTGTTGTCTGAGGTGTCAGCAATAGATTTATTTATGTTCATATACAATGCCACATTACAGGAATATCTCTCAGGAATGTTTCTGTAACATCTCTGATGTGTTGCCTTTGGGCTGTGGTTGTCAGTTATAGTCATATAACAGGCATTTTGCTTCAGGCACTAGATCAGAACATCAGAGGAACTATGAATCCAGAAATATTTTTCTCTATTGGGATGTTTGGCTACTGCCACCATGAGGTTGACATTTTAAAAATCTAACTGGAATGTCTGGAGAACTGTTGAATTACATTATATGTGGTGATTATAGGGTCGTTCTCCACTCCAAATATAAATACCACAGTCAAAAAGTAGTAACAGCTGAGCACAGAGTGGATGGATGGATGGATGGATGGATGGATGGATGATTAAACAAACTGTTAGAGTTTAACACAGGCTTTACCGTTTCCATCAAAGTTGGTTTCTCTACACTACAGCTGCTGTTAAACCATGACCACTTGGTAATGGTTGTGTAGCCTGGGAATACATCCAAAGGAGGTGGTCAGGAAGTACTCTTACAAATTCCTGGTGACTCTGAACACCATTATGACCAGAGATATCCTCATAAGTCTAGGGCGATTTTCCACAACAAGACCTGAGAGTGAGGCGAGTATCAAGCAGGTTGAAAAAAGATTTATACAAAGAAAACTCAGGGACATTTTTTCAGGGAAATTATTCATATGGTTCCTTTTCCCCTTTTAGTCTAGTTTGGCTTCTGTTCATCAGTGATCAGGAGTCATACCAGAAGGACATTTCTTGCATAAGTGAGTCTTTTGGCAAGACATTCTCGTTTGAAGGCCACATATATTGTTCTCTGATGTGACACAATACTTGTATTTCTTATATTCTTAGGGGTAAACCTAAACAACCTCCTCTTCTTCCCAAGAAACATTCTGTTAAAAAGAAATAGAAAAGATAAAATTGCCTTTTGTCTAAACAATGTGAAAATGCAGTTGAAAAGTGAAAGATGTCAACATAAATATGTCTACGTATTCCTGAATTGGTTGAAAAGCTGCTAAGGTAGATCATATAGGATAACCAAGGCTGACTTTTAATGTTTTTGTTCAGGCTAAAGTTTGACAGGATGTCTGGGTTAAACAAGGTAAGATTTCAAAGTATATTTGGGGGCTAAATAAAGTCAAGGACTTTACTATGCTGCCAAAATGACAATTTTTGATTAAATATAAATAAAAGCAGATAATTTTGTTATTTAAAAAAGATGCAGCTGAACATTATTTTATTATGTTTTGAGAGATGCCTACGTCATTTTCTTACAGATCTGAAATTCCTGGGCGAATGAAAAATAAATCTGATCTAAATCTGACAGTGGTTTGAATAGGTTTGGGTTTAACTGCATACCAGGCTTCTAAAAAGTTCTGGTATTAAAACCACAAACATGTTTCTGCCTTACTGTTTTACGGTTTAAAGTACTTTTAAAGAGAAGACAATGAACATGTCCGCGGTTGCCTGACAGCGCAGCAGGAACAGTTGGGGAAGCACATCTTGACGCTGAAGTACCTGCTCTCCAATATAGCTAAATTTCTTCTTTTTCGTCTGTTTTCATGAACACACATTTAAGGACATGTGGATGTGAAGCTTGGATGTGACAAATTATTGTTCTTTCTGTTGCTGTATCTATAATCAGTGTCAGGGTTTGACATTTTGGACTCTGTTTGGCTTTGGACTCTGCTTTTCAGTTAGGTATCTTTATTCTTTGGCCTCAGCACTTTTGTTTATTTCTCCAGTCAATTTGATGTTACATTTGTTCTCTTTCCAGCTCTTCCTTATAGGTTAGCTTTAGTTATCGTTTATGTTTTGTTTGTACATATTCTGGTTCTCTCGTTCTGTTTCCTTTCCTGTCAATTCAGTTAGTTTTGTTTACTTTTGTTATCAAGTTCTCTTTAAGGGTTCTTTGTTTGTTCTTAGGTTGTTGTTGGTGTTCCTAAGTTCCCTCAAGTTTCCCTGTTTACTTTAGTTCATGGTTATTCTACTTTTCTTATGCTTCATTTGATTATTTATCTTTGTTTATGGGTTTGCTTGGTATGTACTCGTACTCGTCATCTTCCGCTTATCCGGGACCGGGTCGCGGGGGCAGCAGACTCAGCAGAGACGCCCAGACGTCCCTCTCCCCAGACACCTCCTCCAGCTCCTCCGGGGGGAGCCCAAGGCGTTCCCAGGCCAGCCGAAAGACATAGTCCCTCCAGTGCCGTCCCCTGAGCCTCCTCCCGGTGGGACGTGCCTGGAACACCTCCCGAGGAAGGCGTCCACTAGGCATCTGGTATAGATGCCCGAGCCACCTCAACTGGCTCCTCTCGATGTGGAGGAGCAGCGGCTCTATTCCGAGTCCTTCCCGGATGGCCGAGCTCCTCACCCTATCTCTAAGGGAGTGCCCGGCCACCCTACGGAGGAAGCACATTTCGCCGCTTATATCCGGGATCTCGTTCTTTCAGTCATGACCCAAAGTTCATGGCCATAGGTGAGGGTAGGAACGTAGACCGACCGGTAAATTGAGAGCTTTGCTTTCAGCTCAGCTCTCTCTTCACCACAACGGACCGGCACAGCGCCCCCATTACTGCCGCACCGATCCGTCTGTCGATCTCCCGCTCCATTCTTCCCTCACTTGTGAACAAGACCCCGAGATACTTAAACTCCTCCACTTGAGGGAGGAACTCCCCTCCAACCTGAAGAGGACAACCACCCTTTTCCGGTCAAGAACCATGGCCTCGGACTTGGAGGAGCTGATCTTCCTCCCAGCTGCTTCACACTCGGCTGCGAACCGCCCCAGAGCATGCTGTAGGTCTTGGCTAGAGGGGGCCACGGCCAAGTTTCTCTTTATTGTTTTTCAGTCACGTCGCCCTTTCTCAGTTTTTGTATTTGTTTCACCTGTTCCTTCTGCCTTCCTGCCTCCTTGTCACACCTGTTCTTAGTTCCTTTGATTACCTGCCTTTGTCTCCCTCTTTATATTAGTTGGTTTTGTTTCATTGTGCTTTGCTGGTTCCTCTCCGTTACTACCCCTGATTCTGTTTTGCTACGTTCCTGCAGAGAATACTTATGTAAGTTTTGGTCTCGACTCTTGTTAGTACCGGCAGTGATTTTTGCTATGTTTTTTGTAAAAACCTCTGGAATAAATACTGAAGACTTTTTACAACATGCAGCTGCCCAGCTCTTGTCTGCACTTTGGTCCGATCCAAACTCAGAACGTAACAATCAGAGCATAGCTTGTGGCCTTAACATGCAACAAAATCAAAAAGGGGTTATCCTTGTAGTCCATTTATTATTTTCCATCGGTTACAAACAGACAAGAAATCAAGTTGAATGTGGTATCTATATTTAGAGCAACCACTGAAAACTGTTTGCTTGGTCCCTTTGTCAACAAAAAGGCCATAGAGGATAATCCTCACTGTGGTTGGCTGTAATCGTCCTCCAGAGAAGAAATGTTGGCTTCTGTTAAGGCTTCACAGACCTGCTGAGAGCAGATCAGGGACCCTATTAATAAAGAACCCTGGGACTAAAAGTAGCTCCTAGTGATGTCATTCTAAAAAAAATCTTAAACTTCCTTGAAGTCTAAGATTTTTCATAGAATTTCCTCTCGGTAAGATGAAAGTTATTTATGAAGCATCTTAGGCCTTCAGAGAGCTCCTAACGTGAGGAAATATAAAAAATAGTGAGGAGGAGTTTCAGTGAGCTTAAGAGTGTCTTGAGAATAGAAGATTGTGGAAAGACCAGGAGAAAGGAGAGATATTCTCCCAACAATTAATTAATAAAACGCTATCGCCTCGACCGCGTAGGGATCCACCCCCTTAATAGTCAAGTAAATGAGCACATAAACATTATTAATATAAACCTTATCATCCCCCTAAGGGGAATGTAAGTAGTTTAAGCAGCAGGACAGATTAAAGGGGCACCTATAGTAAGGTAATATTAGGAAGGATTAATAAAAAATAAAAATAATCATGAATAAAAGTGAACAAAATTACAAACACTATCTTACAAAATTATTTAAATGTTTACATATATATATAAATAAAAAAGTGGTCATCTACATTTCCTATCTGTGGAGAAGTTCTCATGTGTGCTGCTATCTCCTCTCTAGCTTGTAATCACAACAGGAACCAGAGCTGCTCGCAATGCAGGCTGGTGCTGAAAGCAGAGGGAACGGCGCATTTATCTGCTTAGGAATGCCTTTTTGTTCCCACCATGATCCCAGGACCAATCTACTTTTTAACACTCCTCTCTTCTCCTCCACCAGCAGGCTCCGCTCCTCTGTTCAGTTCGGTTTTCTCCATCTTTTGTTTTCAGTTTTGTTTTGGTCATTTTACCAAAATGAGCCTCATTATATAAGAAGCAGATCATAATAAATGCTGAATTTTATTATTAATTTTAAATTATTTAATATGATATAGATAATATGATATAGATCATTTTGATTACTAGGACCGCACAGCTCTTAGAATACAGCATCACACCTAGCAACGGGGTCAGCCTCACCTCACTAAGATAGGAATCTCTGCCGTCTTCTAGCTCAGATGCTCTCAGCAGCGAGTTGAATCACGCTGAAGCTAGGAGTTTTTGCCAGGAATTTATAGGCTAAAATAGAAGCTCTCTGAGAGGACTCTGAGGATCTTTGTGAATACTGGCCCAGATCTGATTTTAGTTTTAAGGATAACCGTTAATGTAGTTATTTTTTATGCTCAGTAATAATTCATCAGTGAATGACTTTGTCCCTGACCAAATTAACAACTGAAAATTGTCTCTTAGAAATATGCAACTACAAAATTAATGTGCTCTCAGCAATTTAAAAACATAGCAAATGTCTGAACGATCTCAAAATGCTTTGGATTTGTACCTCTGTTCTCTGTACGTAGCAATAAAGTTAATGGAGTTAGATGTGGTAGTATTCAAAACTGTCATATGCAGTTTCTTCTGATCTTCCTCCATGAAGGTTCCTTCCACTGTTAAAAAATATAGTACAAGTTAAAATACTTATTTACACTAAATTGCCTTTAGAAGTGTGTGTGTGTGTGTGTGTGTGTGTCTGTCCTTTATGACTCTGTGTTACCCTGTGAGGAACAGGTGACCTGTCCAGGGTGCACCCTCCCTCTCACCCAATGGCTGTTGAACCAGTCGCCCTGTGACCCTGCAAAGATTAGCAGGCAATAGATTGATAAATGGAGGCTAATACAGGTCCTTCTCAAAAAATTTGCATATTGTGATAAAGTTCATTATTTTCCATAATGTCATGATGAAAATTTAACATTCATATATTTTAGATTCATTGCACACTAACTGAAATATTTCAGGTCTTTTATTGTCTTAATACGGATGATTTTGGCATACAGCTCACAAAAACCCAAAATTCCTATCTCACAAAATTAGCATATCATTAAAAGGGTCTCTAAACGAGCTATGAACCTAATCATCTGAATCAACGAGTTAACTCTAAACACCTGCAAAAGATTCCTGAGGCCTTTAAAACTCCCAGCCTGGTTCATCACTCAAAACCCCAATCATGGGTAAGACTGCCGACCTGACTGCTGTCCAGAAGGCCACTATTGACACCCTCAAGCAAGAGGGTAAGACACAGAAAGACATTTCTGAACCAATAGGCTGTTCCCAGAGTGCTGTATCAAGGCACCTCAGTGGGAAGTCTGTGGGAAGGAAAAAGTGTGACAGAAAACGCTGCACAACGAGAAGAGGTGACCGGACCCTGAGGAAGATTGTGGAGAAGGGCCGATTCCAGACCTTGGGGGACCTGCGGAAGCAGTGGACTGAGTCTGGAGTAGAAACATCCAGAGCCACCGTGCACAGGCGTGTGCAGGAAATGGGCTACAGGTGCCGCATTCCCCAGGTCAAGCCACTTTTGAACCAGAAACAGCGGCAGAAGCGCCCGACCTGGGCTACAGAGAAACAGCACTGGACTGTTGCTCAGTGGTCCAAAGTACTTTTTTCGGATGAAAGCAAATTCTGCATGTCATTCGGAAATCAAGGTGCCAGAGTCTGGAGGAAGACTGGGGAGAAGGAAATGCCAAAAGTCCAGTGTCAAGTACCCACAGTTAGCGATGGTCTGGGGTGCCGTGTCAGCTGCTGGTGTTGGTCCACTGTGTTTTATCAAGGGCAGGGTCAATGCAGCTAGCTATCAGGAGATTTTGGAGCACTTCATGCTTCCATCTGCTGAAAAGCTTTATGGAGATGAAGATTTCATTTTTCAGCACGACCTGGCACCTGCTCACAGTGCCAAAACCACTGGTAAATGGTTTACTGACCATGGTATCACTGTGCTCAATTGGCCTGCCAACTCTCCTGACCTGAACCCCATAGAGAATCTGTGGGATATTGTGAAGAGAACGTTGAGAGACTCAAGACCCAACACTCTGGATGAGCTAAAGGCTGCTATCGAAGCATCCTGGGCCTCCATAAGACCTCAGCAGTGCCACAGGCTGATTGCCTCCATGCCACGCCACATTGAAGCAGTCATTTCTGCAAAAGGATTCCCAACCAAGTATTGAGTGCATAACTGTACATGATTATTTGAAGGTTGACGTTTTTTGTATTAAAAACACTTTTCTTTTATTGGTCGGATGAAATATGCTAATTTTGTGAGATAGGAATTTTGGGTTTTCATGAGCTGTATGCCACAATCATCCGTATTAAGACAATAAAAGACTTGAAATATTTCAGTTAGTGTGCAATGAATCTAAAATATATGAATGTTAAATTTTCATCATGACATTATGGAAAATAATGAACTTTATCACAATATGCTAATATTTTGAGAAGGACCAGTATTTCCACGTTTTATGGCCATTTGTTTCTTTGCAAGAATGCCAGTCATAAAGCCACAAAAAAATTCATCCAAAGCATCATAGGTTCAAAGAATAAGGTGAAACCAGTGGTGGTTTTGCCAGCCCTCAGGGTAGGGTAGTTTTGCTTTTTCCAAGTGCTCAGTTGTAGCCCAAACACATTTTCTATTACTGCTTTACATGTCCTGTTAATGGCCACAGGGACTGGCATCTGCACTGCTACTGTCTTAAGTTGCTTTACTGCCTTGCATCTACAAGTTCAATGGTACATACATACAAAAAAATATTTTCATGCTTTTTCTGGCATTGTGATCACCTTAGACTGTTGTTGCTTGCACAAGAAGGGGTTTGACCAGGGCCCCATTTAAGAAAGATCCACCACTGAGAAGGACAACATATTCCTTACTATGAGCAAGTGTAAACTGCTATCATTTAGATCATGTCGAATATTTTAGTTTTAAAATTACATTAAATACTACCATACTTTGAAACTGTGCCATTTCCACTTAATGTCATCATGGAGTGAGAATCTCATGCCAGCCCATGCATATTATAAGCTTGGAATGGTAAATGGCCCGCACTTTTATAGCACTTCATCAAGTCCCCAGAGAGCCCAAAATGCTTTACACTAGAATCAGTCATTCACCCATTCATACACGGACAGTGGTGAGCTACAATGTAGCCACATCTGCCCTTGGACAGACTGACAGAAGTGAGGCTGCCATACAGTTGGCACCACCGAGCCCTGTGACCACCATCAGCAACCAAGGTGGGTGAAGTGTCTTGCCCAAGGACAAAAAGACTGAGACAGAGAGTTGGGATTTGAACGATGGCTTACAGGACCAACCCCTACCACCAAGTCACCTTGACAGGAATGAATCAATGTCAAGTTTTAAACAAAAAAACTAAACTCATTGTTAAAGATTTGGTTCATTACCTCATATGCTGATCTATTTTTGCATTTAAACCTAGAGAGTTTTTCTGTAACTTCATTACAAGAATGAGTAACAGGTTTTTCCTACTCCAGGCGATTGGTGATAACAAGCTAGGTGTTAGTCAATAGTGCCTTGCAACAACACACCTTGTCACAATGAATTCAGTCAATTTAAAAGGTCAGTGTCGCTTCATTTTTGTTATCACCCTAGGGGTGTTTTGTGAAATAAATCTCTTTTTGTTGTACTGATATACTCCATGTAGTGAATCCAATTTGAGAAGATTAATCGGCAGATCTCAGATAAAGTCCTCCAGAGGTGTTGTCTGTCAAGAGGCAGACAACACTTCTGCAGGCAGGGGATTGACTCTCTTTACCTTTGAGTGTGTGAAGGAAGACACATCATTCATGCTCCTTTGGTGGCTTTAAAAACAGTCCACCTGCTTTTCACAGGATCGGCTTCCAGTCTGGTGACACACTTACCAGCCAGACTCACTGAAAAGGAAATCCTCCCTCCGGCCCTGAGCGCTGGTTTCCTACTTGTTGGGGCCCCTTGGCTTGTACATTCAGGCTGGAGTGAGGGTCCAAAATTACTGAAGCTTCATAACAAGAGACAGTGGCTGGGGGCTGATGGAGAAACTGGAGGTGGATCATTAGCAAGGAACCTAATCTGTTCTCTCAACAAGGAAACAGACAAGATGGGAAACAGTCCAATGAAAAAAAATCAAATCACATCTTTCTTTTTTTCCTTCATTGTTCCATTTTTTTCAAATGTTTTCTTTTAGACATTTTTAAACCCTAACTCTCTATAGAATATAATATGATGCCAGTTAGAAAAAAAAGAAGTGTTTTTATCTCTAAAAACACATTAACTGAGAAATGTTATTGAAGCTTTTGGAGTTTGTGGCCCAGAGGCAACATTGTAACATAACACAAAGGTGCACAAGTAAATGTATTTTTGTCTAAATATAATATATTTCATAAAGGTGTGTAAAACTGTCAATAGTTTCAACATACATGCCATCTTAAATGTAAAAACAAACTAAATGGAACTTTTTACAATAAAAACATATATAGCAATATTAAAAGACCAAAAAATACATTTCAAAGACTTTGTTGGCGAGTTCTCCAGCAAACTAAGAACAAGGAGGCCGAGCACTGGCCGAGATCCAGGAACGGAACATGAACTGGGACTCTGTTTTCCTGAGTGAGAACAAAAAGGTAAACATAGGAACTTCTAGGAAAGGTAGAAGCTGAGATTAGATAGGCCTAAATACCACTCATATGAGCAAAACTATCTGGCATCTGCCTCAGGGAATCTGCTCCTCTTTAAACTCTTCCTGACTGGGCGTGATGAGCTCCAGCTGTGAGGACACACATGGTCACATCCTGCAATTAGAGGAGGAAGACACACACACACCCATAAGAAATGGAAGTTGGTGTCATTGTTTTACTGAGCTTCTTGACCCACATGCAGAAACTTTCAGGAGACAAAAGAAGCTTAAGATATTTATTCAGAAGGGATATGACATGAATGAGAATTTCTGGTACGGCTCCGGCGGTACATCCACTGAGGAGGGAAAGCAAAACGGTGAGCAAAGTTTCTGAGTATGGAGGGGAAGTTTGAGTGATGAAGGCTTACTGTTGCAGGCGGAAATAGGAGTCCGGGAGGGGAGGTCAGTTCTTGGATTTCTTGGTCAGTTCTGTGTTTTCCAGAGGTAAGCAGTTCGTTGGAGGGCGGACAGGTTTAGGTGACTGAGTGTCTAGAACCCGGTGGCAGCGAGCCTGTAATCCGAACGGGGAAACTCAGGAGGTGAACGAGATCAGGTTACACAGGAACCACCAGAAGGATCCAGGGAGGCACCTTAAAGAAGGAACAGAGCTTAAATTACAACAATATCTCAGAGGATTTACAAGTCAGAGACAGGATACTGGGCTTGAGGTACCACAAAGGACGACACTCAGGCGTCGAATGCTCAGCAACCCTCTCCTTAAAAGGCTGCCATAATGAGCCTAATGGCTCACAGGTGTGAGAGGCAGCACGCAGCTACACCCTCCAACTGAACCTGCTGGAAAAAAAAACTACAGGAAAGAACACACAGACAGATCCTGACAGTTGGAGATGAGTACCATTTTTTTGATCAAGACTGCTGTGTAGAAACATGTAAAGAAGGATACATTACCAAAATGATCTGGAAGGACTTAAAATGTAGAATAAAAACAAGATTCATTAAAACTCCTCTAGCTTGATCTAAAATAGGACACTCTTTCAATAAAGGTTGGAGAGGCTGATTGCCCATTATTAACAAGACACTGACAAGATATTACTTCTGAAACATCAGGGAATGTCTCAGATTGAAGATCCTATTTACTTTAGATCTTTCCAGACAAGATAAGTGAACACAAGCTAATACAATAAATTTCAGCATAACTCCTAAAAGCTAACAATTCAATAACAGTTTTATTGTTGAAGCCACATCCCCCATCAGTAGCACAGTGGAAAAATACGCTAAAAAATGTAAACCATATGGAAAACAGAACTGCACGGCTAAAATCTCCTCTGTGTGAATAAATTCAGTCTCATTCTGCATTACCTTAAAGGAGGAACAGAGTGGAAATCCCACTGCCCAACTATCTTCTGTTTCCATCTACTGTAGCCTACTAGAGACACCTGTCTGTGTACTTTCAACCTCAATACCCCCATCCTCCTCCTGATTCTGGCTCTCATCCCAATCCTGTCTTCTTTTCTCCTGGCAAGTATTGTTCATAACTGCTTCCAGGTCATCTTATCTAAATTCACTATATTTGTAATTTTATACCCCTAATAGGGGTATAGAAGAACAAATAGAACTTCCTCACGGCAACATGCAATTTTCCGTTATTTTACATCCTTGCCACAGGGCAGCAATTGGATTTTACCAAGTTCCTTAATGCTAATAAATTTCAAGTTAAGCAATGGAGTACACCCTGGAGAGGTCACCAGTCCATCACAGGGCAACACAGAGACACAAAGGACAGACAACCATGCACACGCACACACATTCACACCTAAGGGCAATTTAGAGTAATCAGTTGACCTAACAGTCATGTTTTTAGACTGTGGGATGAAGCCAGAGGTCCAAAGAGAACACACATGAAGGGAACATGCTGTCATGATGTGCAGTTTGTGGTAAGACCAAAGTGCAGAGAAGGATGCTAGGAGCCAGCGGAATGGAGGTAAGTCAAGTTTTAATTCTTGCTCATACGGAGTCCGGACAGCAGGGTTGCATGACCCGAACATCAGACACGACTCAACAGCAAGACAGAACTAGCACAACAAGGAACCAGCAGGGAACAATGGAAACTAAAGAGCTTAAATACAAACAGGGAAAGCAGGATGAACCAACGAATAGAGGGACCAGGTAATCAGGGGAACTAGGAACAGGTGTGGTTAGAGTGCAGGGAGTGAAATAAATTAACTCGACGAAGGGTAACCTAAGGACCAGACCAGGTATAACAAACAAAAACACAAACTCAAAACTCAGACATTAGCTGGCATGACACATGCAGAACCCCGGTCCAAGATTTGAACATAGGACATTCTTACTGCATGGAAACAGTGCTACCAACTGCATTACCCTGAAGACCTACATACTACTCAACTATGTATACTATGTAAATTGTGGCATTTTTTTCAAATGAAAGATTTTTTTTGTAAAACATAAGAAAAGAGAAAATAAACCACATACATTTTACTTTATTAATGCCATTTTTAACATAGTCCAACCAACAATAGAGAATGTCATATCTATGTGATTTTCTTGCCTATAGATGCTGAAACTGCTCTCAAGCTAAACTTGGTCTTTGAATGAAGACAAACAATAATTGTTATTAAGCAGCATTGTCAGCTTTGTCTTATACTCACCTGGAATGACAGACTGGCTCCAGTAGTACCCGTCTCATTTCCCAGCTACAACACCTCAGATTTCCCACCATTTGCAAATTCAGGCCAGTTTTTCTTTGTGTCATAGATTCCCAATTAAACCCAATGATGTAATATTGTGGACACTTATTCAATAATGAAACCAAATGCAAAGGTAAGAACAGGGATGGAAAAGAGGACTTGATGGAACACAAACTTAGCAACTAAAAGTCTGCTTTGCTAAATATAAAACATCAAATGTAGGACGTTTAACACCCTTAAATGAGTTTGGAACAAGATTAGCTTTCTTCAACATTATATTCCAGTATATATTTCATATAACCTGAAAAAAAGTGTTTACAATTTGCTTGTGCCTTTTCCTGGTACTGACACTAGTACTTTGCCAAAGAATGAGCTCGTCTACCTTCACACACTTATTTCACACTTTTTTTTTGCAAAAATAAGCCGCCACAGAGAGTTTCTTTCCCCACGCTGTCTGAACACTTAACAGGGTGACCAGACCCATTCTACGCATATTTCCACTAATTCAACCTTTTCTTGCTCCTTTGTAAAAACACTGTATATACCAGTGTATATATATACATATTTACAAAAAATACACTACCAGTCAAAAGTTTTACAATGCTTTTTTCACTTAATAGGTCTCTTTATTTTCATGACTATTTAAATTTTAGATTCTCACCAGAGACAACAAAACTGTGAATGAACACACATGGAATTATGTAGTAAACAAAAAGTGTGAAATAACTCTAAACATTTTTACATTTTTGATTTTTACAAAATAGCCACCCTTTGCTTTGATCACTGCTTTGCTCTCTTGGCCTTCTTTCCAAGAGCTTCATGGGGTGGTCACCTGAAATGGTTTTCCAAAGAGTCTTGAAAGAACTTCTCAGAAGTTCATTGAGAAACAGCCACATTTTAATATTTCAGTCATCACTGCAAAGGGCGGCTACTTTAAGAGATCTAAAACATAACATGTTTAAAGTTATTTTACAATTTTTGGTTTGCTACATAACTGCATATGTGTTCATTCACTGTTTTGATGGCTTCAGTGAGAAACTACATACAATGGGCGGCGCTGGTGGTGTAGGGGTGAAAGCGTGTGACCATATACAGAGGCTACAGTCCTCGAATGGCGGCTGTCCCGGGTTCAAGTCCCGGACCCGGCAACATTTACCAAATGTCTCCCCCTCTTTCCTGTCTACCTACTGTCCAAAAATGGAAAAATAAAGGCCACTAGTGCTGAAAAAATATCTTTAAAAAAAAAAAAGAATCTATGTAAAAAGTCATAAACATAAAGAAAAGCATTCTAAAACTTTTGACCAGTAGTGTTTTTATTTTTATTTTCCTTTTTATGTTTATATTTAACATGTCTTAATTGAGAGCAAAGTGGAACTGAAGTCATATTCCTTGTTTGTGTGCACAAACTTAGAATAAAGCTGATTCTGATTCTGAAGTAGAGTGACATTTTTCCCAATCCATAGGGTTTATGATTATGGTGGTACAAACAGCTTCAACTCACTGAGAAGGTGTTCCACAAAGTTTAGGAGAGTGTTTATGGAAATTTCCGACCATTATTGGCTAAGGGTATTTGTGAGGTCAGACACTGATGTTGGACCAAAAAGCCTTGCTAATGGTCTCTGTTTTAATTCATTTCAAAAGTGTTCTATTGGGTTGTGGTCAGAGCAGTAAAGTTCTGCCATATCATATGGACCTTGCTTTGTGCACTGGTGTTGAAACAGGAAGTAGCTATTGCTAAACTGTTCCTACAAGGTTGGGATCATGAAGTTCCCTAAAATGTTTTGCTACAAAGATGCGTTAAGTTTCTATCTCCTTAACTAAGGGGGATGAGCCCAACTCCTGAAAAACAGTCTCATACCAGAACCGCCTCTGCATCAAACGTTACAGTTGGCACAATCCTGCAAATGATGCTCTCCTGGCAGCTACCAAACCTAGACTCGTCCATTGGATTGCCAGACAGAGATAAATGATTTGCCACTCCCGAGAACATATCTCCACTCCTCTAGAGTCAAGTGGTAACATGTTTTACATCACTACATCTGACAATATACATTGTACTGGGTGATGTAAGACTTGGACGCAGCTGTTCAGCCATGGAGACCCATTCCATGAGCAAATCTGAAGGCCACTGCTGAGCACTCTTCGTCTCAGCATTCTCTGACCTCGCTCTGTTCTTTTACGTAGCTTGGTGCTTTGTGGCTAGGTTGCTGGCATTCCCAAAAAAAAACTAAAAGGTTGTTATTTTCTAAACGTACTTTTAATCTGACAAATGAGCCTCATCTGAACGCATATTCTAATTTATGGAATATGACTGCACCAGCAAGGATAAGGAAGATTTTATTGCATTCATCAATGATTTCTGGGTTATTACAGATTTCTACATCTATTATGAGTTCAAAACTACTCATGGAGATTTGATTTTGTTTTGTTTTTTTATTCCATTCCAGAAGGGATTCATGAAGTGATTTCTACAGCCAAGTCTGGCAATCATAAAAGTTATTTATTTTTCAGTCACGCTAGGCCTTGCAAAGGAGATCAAGCCACTTATAACCAGTACAATCTGAAATGGGATACTTTAACCAACACTCATTAAATAATTATTCTAGATCAAGACTTCATTTCAAATTTGAGCATTTAGGCCATGTCTTACCTCTGGTACAGTTTCCCTTCTAAGAAGTCATCAGTCAACTTGCTGACAAAGCGACAAACTGAAACACAGCCTTCTTTACAGAGCTAAAGTTAATTACAAACAATAAGAACCTGTAATGGTGATTAATGATGAGTAATGATGACTAATTTATTGCCTGGTAGAAATATCAAACATATGCTTCCACAGAAAATTCCTCAATCTTTTACTCACCTGAGATGACACATGGACCACTAAGTGTCTTACCTGTCCATGTACTATTCCCCAGACAGGCCTTTATTTCAAAATGTGTGGGTAATTTTATCTCATTTCGTAGTTTCCTAATTGCCCCAGATGAGTTTTGTCCCTAAAGCAAAAGGTATACAGCTCTGACTCAACACATTGCACACAGGAACCATAAGAATCAAAATATGTATTAGAGATCTTGAAATGACTTTGGATCTTTCACTGAATCATTCAAGAAAAGTTAGTCATGTGAAAGAATTAGGACACTATGAAATATTAATTTGTTTAAACAAAATACATATACATATAGGTGTCACATTTTTTAATTTATCTCTAAAAAAGAAAGTAACTTAATTACAGGTAAATGCCAAAACATTTTTTTTGTTTTACTCACTAAACAAGAGATATAAACAAAATGTGATTTCAAAATTAGGAAAGGTTATGACTCCCCACCACCTAACAGACACTGAAGTTCAGTGAGACCCTTTTTATAGCCATCTACCAGTCCTCACATTCAGCTGTAAGACGTTTGATGGACTTCTTCAATGGTATCAAGATCTGGGCTTTGACTCAACCAATGACCAGTCCTCACCCTGTCCTTGGTGGATTTATGTTGTATTGAGCCAATACATGTTGGGAAAAGAAGGCCATTGGCAACCCAGAAGAAACAACAGGAGGATAGGCAACAGGCATAGCAGGTAATTGATATCAGAACGATCAGACAAGGAGGAAATGAAACTGACCGCTTTTAGATGCCGGGGAAGTGATGGGTCGCATCAGAACAGAGGAATAACGTGGATATGAGATGTGAACACAGAGGCATTTTACAGGACATAGCTAAACTAAAATCTATAAATACTGAAACTAAGGTAGGACTCTAAAACCAGTTTACAAGGAACACAACATAAGAAGGCAATAACAATCACATAGGTGTGAGCTGTGGAACACTGGAAGTAAAAGAAACCAAAAATAACAACAGCCAGACATGAACCAAATACAAAACCAAAGTGACAAAAACCCATGGATGATGACAACTTGAGAAGGTATTTTATCAGTAATGTGTGTCTTAATAGTGACTGAAACAACTAACGTTCCTTCAGTGATATCACACACTAACAGGCCAGAGGAGGCCTCAATATTCATCCTTCTGTTATATCAAATTAATGGAGCTATTTACTCAAACAAATCAGCACTGGAAAGTCAGAGTAGATGAGTTGTTCAGGACAAATGTCAGAAAATACAACCTGAAATCAGAACACTACCACATTCATGCAGGTTTCTGAATAAGGTAAACTTTATATTCAGGGACACTCGGGATGATCTATGAACCTGCTCCAGAGTGGCCGCTAATGCTGAAAAAACATTGCCTCTGATAAAACTTGATACAAGTTACTTATTGAGTTGCAGCTCTCTGCTTTCCAGCAGCAGTCTGAGGAACAATGTGATTAATTTAGATGATCTGCAGTTGAGCTGCTAGCATCTGGTAAACACAGACTGTATGGCCAGATGATGAATTCACAAACACACAAACAAAGAAAAACCCTGCAAAAAACAGAAACTTAAATCAAACTTAAATAACAGTGGGTTAATAGCAGCTATTGTCAT
Source organism: Girardinichthys multiradiatus (assembly GCF_021462225.1). Taxonomy (NCBI): domain Eukaryota; kingdom Metazoa; phylum Chordata; class Actinopteri; order Cyprinodontiformes; family Goodeidae; genus Girardinichthys; species Girardinichthys multiradiatus. Next base: position 120,727 of record NC_061795.1, on the reverse strand, counting down.
GATCCTGGTGTTTGTGCATGTGTGAGTTCTCTCCTGAACAGAGGGTCTCTGCAGAAGGATGTGGCTATCTATCTGCAATTACACCCATCTGACTGCTGGGGGAATAAGGAGCTGTAGGACGATCATTCTTGATCAACTTTGTTGGTGGAGTTGAAGTCGCTGTACCTTGTTCAATAGGATTCCTTCTACAAACTTTACTGAGACAGATCTCTTCTGACATCCGTTGCTGGTCCTTTGACTGGAGTTTGACTCCTGTGCTCTAAAGACTCACCTGCTCTGCATGACCGGTTTCACAGATGAGAGCAGGCGAGAGCTCATGCGACAGACTTGAAAGAGGCTTGATAAGCTGCAGTGAAAGTTATGCTACCAGCAACGTTGTTCAGCAAGCATATCCATGGAGAGACGCACAGACCTCAAGAGGATAAACGATGACACCCTGACTGCCATTAGATATCAAGATGAAATACATAGACCCATTGTTAGACCCTTCACTGGTGCACTGGGTCCTGGGTTTCTCCCTTTGCTTAAAAATGCCCGGCCTCATGTGACAAAAGTATACAGACAGTTCCTGGAGGATGAAGGAATTGATAGCACTGACTGACCTTTATGCTCCCCAGACCTAAATCCAATAGAACATCTCTGAGACATCATGTTTAGGTCAATCCAACAGCATCACGTTGCACCCCAGACTGTCCAGGAACTCAATGATGCCCTGATCAGGATCTGGGAGGATCATCATCCATCATCTCATAAACACCATGTTGTCAGGCATGCATAGAAGTATGTGGAGGCCATATGAACGACTGACTCCCATTTTCAGTCGTGCAATGACTTTTGAGCAAACTGGACTAGCATGCTTCAGACAGATTAAAATTTCAGTTTAAATTTCTTGGTTACTTTAGAATAAACCCTCTGTGAATTGATAATTTTCATTGTCATCTAATGATGTGGCATCATTAAAACATATTACCTATTCCAAATCAGTATGGATATCCAGCCTGATTTTCTTTTCAAGTTGAAATCTAATATGTTTTTAAAGTCTTCCTCTAATTTTATATAGCAATCACATATATATGTTACTACAAAGTAGTGAATTTAAAGCTCTGATCACAAATCAGACTGAACAAATTTTTTTCTTGTGATATTGCAGATGAACTTGAATTTCTTGGTAGACGGTAATTTGGATATAGTTGAGGGCAGCATGTGAGAGTGCTGAACCTTGGTATCTAGTATCTCTTACTAGTTGCTGAAGGAAATGTTCTATTTTATGTGCCCAAAATAATAATTAAATAAAAATAAATAAAAACTTTTCTTTTCAAGCTCAGTTTAGACAAAGGACAAAATCGCCCCCTGGTGGTTAATAATGTTTATAATTTACACACCAAATTGACAAGATAAAGGATCGATCACATGTTTAAATATTATGTACATTTTTAGGTTGTGAAATCTTTAAGGACAACATGATGCAACACATCAGAGGAATAATATAGTAACAAAGAAGAAACTGTATCTTTGGATCATTGTAAAGACCTGCAACTTTCAACAGCAGATACAGTAACAGCTGTGCATATTATTGCCAGAAACTGGCAAAATTTACACCTTTATACTGGTGTACTGGTCCTCAACTCCAGTCCTGAGGAGGCCACTGGGTTGACACTGCATATTTTAATTTTGTGCGTGCTTCAACAAGCCAACTGATTAAAATGAAATGGATGATAAAGCAACTTGTGACTAAACTAATTCCACTAATGGCGCATCACTTCTGTTACTTAATTTCAGATATTCTGCCTTGCAAAACTGTTCATATCTCTTAAACCTTTTCACGTTTGGTCACGTTACAATTGCAAAATTCAATGTAGTTTTAGTCAGATTTCATGTGATAGGCCAGCACAAAGAAGTGGAAAGTAATTGTAAAGTGGAAACAAATAATACATGGTGGTTTTAAAAAATCAATTTACAGAGAAAATCTGAAAGGTTTTTTTTTTTGTATTCACCCTTTTTACTCTGACATGGCTAAATAAAATTTGATACAACCAATTACCAACAGAAGTCACTCAATTAGCCCACCTGTGTATAATGTAATCCATCCAGATGTCCAGTCAAGGCGTCTGAGCTTTAATAGTGAACAAACAGCATCAGGGAGAACAAGGAACACAGCAGACAGGTCAGGAAGAAAGTTGTGGAGATGTTTAAAGCAGTGTTGGGATATAAGCCAATGTCCCTTGCTTTGAACAATTTACTGAGCACTTTTTAATCCACCATATGAAAATAGAACAACTGCAAACCTACCAACAAATGGCCGTCCACCTAAGCTGAAAGGTCGAGGCTTTAAGACCATCTACAGAAAGTTCAGATTCATCAGTCCTCATCAACAATATTATTCAAAGGTCCTCAAGGGATTTGCGTGGCAGTAAATCTTTGTAATATTAAGGTTATTCAAAAACTGAATGCAGCTATTCCAGACTATAACACTAGAGAGCGCCACTGCAAAGGTAAACCTTGTTATTTTCTGCCATTAAAAGACCTAATGTTTTTATCAGTGAGTCTCCTTTCTAGAGACTGAGGTTCACATTTGATCTCAGGCATTTTACATTTTCTAAAAAACAATAGATGCTTTTTCTTACAGCCTCTCGTGGTTTACTTTGTTCAGTTGTAGGCAGCCATCTCCATGCTGAAACAAAACAACATAGAGGGAGAGAGGAGCCTGTTCTTAGTCCTCAGTATTAAAGTTCTCAATCAAACATGAAATGTCAGCAGATAAAGGTAGTTGTAGAAAGAGATGCTGGGAAATTTTAATTGCCATTACACAATGCCGGTGTAGTAAACTAAGTGTTCAACTTTAAAAGCACTGGAATGCAGCTGGTGTAAACCAGATAATCAACATGGTTTCATATGTTTGCACACGAAATATCAGGTAGCACGAGACTTCCGGATATGGCGGCAAAAGAGGACGTTGGTGTCAGCAAAGGTAATGTTTTTCCCCATTTTACCTGTGCAGAACAAGATCAATGGGGAAATGCAGACCAAAGCAACCAAACACCACAGAAAAGCAAAACTGTGATACGTTTTGCATTGAAATACGATTTTAGTACTATCTACTTATATTCCTGTGTTCCTGTATGCATTTCCTACAGCAACCGATATTTAAATAATATTTGGACAATGAAAGTGAAACACCTGGTTGTAGACCACAATAATTTATTAGTATGGTGTAGGGCCTCCTTTTGCGGCCAATACAGCATCAATTCGTCTTGGGAATGACATATACAAGTCCTGCACAGTGGTCAGAGGGATTTTAAGCTATTCTTCTTGCAGGATAGTGCCCAGGTCACTACGTGATACTGGTGGAGGAAAACGTTTCCTGACTCGCTCCTCCAAAACACCCCAAAGTGACTCAATAATATTTAGATCTGGTGACTGTGCAGGCCATGGGAGATGTTCAACTTCACTTTCATGTTCATCAAACCAATCTTTCACCAGTCTTGCTGTGTGTATTGGTGCATTGTCATCCTGATACACGGCACCGCCTTCAGGATACAATGTTTGAACCATTGGATGCACAAGGTCCTCAAGAATGGTTCGGTAGTCCATGGCAGTGACGCGTCCATCTAACACAAGTATTGGGCCAAGAGAATGCCGTGATATGGCAGCCCAAACCATCACTGATCCACCCCCATGCTTCACTATGGACATGCAACAGTCTGGGTGGTACGCTTCTTTGAGGCTTCTCCACACCATAACTCTCCTGGATGTGGGGAAAACAGTAAAGGTGGACTCATCAGAGAACAATACATGTTTCACATTGTCCACAGCCCAAGATTTGCGCTCCTTGCACCATTGAAACCGACGTTTGGCATTGGCATGAGTGACCAAAGATTTGGCTATAGCAGCCCGGCCGTGTATATTGACCCTGTGGAGCTCCTGACGGACAGTTCTGGTGGAAACAGGAGAGTTGAGGTGCACATTTAATTCTGCCGTGATTTGGGCAGCCGTGGTTTTATGTTTTTTGGATACAATCCGGGTTAGCACCCGAACATCCCTTTCAGACAGCTTCCTCTTGCGTCCACAGTTAATCCTGTTGGATGTGGTTCGTCCTTCTTGGTGGTATGCTGACATTACCCTGGATACCGTGGCTCTTGATACATCACAAAGACTTGTTGTCTTGGTCACAGATGCACCAGCAAGACGTACACCAACAATTTATCCTCTTTTGAACTCTGGTATGTCACCCATAATGTTGTGTGCATTTCAATATTTTGAGCAAAACTGTGCTCTTACCCTGCTAATTGAACCTTCACACTCTGCTCTTGCTGGTGCAATGTGCAATCAATGAAGACTGGCTACCAGGCTGGTCCAATTTAGCCATGAAACCTCCCACACTAACATGACAGGTGTTTCAGTTCATTGTCCAACCCCTGTACATAAAATGGAGAACTTAACATTTTCCTTGAACCTTAAAATGGAACAGTTAAGAAATGCTGGAAGAAATTGGAAAGTTATATTGAACACGGGAGCAGTATAACAGAGTATGTGTAATGTCTGAAACTAGATGTTAAGGTGCTGCTGACTCTGTGACAGAAGGATGGAGTAGAAGGGCATGTGTGGGATGTCTCACTCCTTTAATGGCAATGATCTGACCTTGCACAAGATTTAGAAAACCCATTCCATCGTTTAACGGACAGCTGCATTGTAGATACACTTTGAGTGGATAACTCTTCGAAAATGGGTTTCATCATTTTGGGGAACGCATTCATATTACTCATATGTCAAGGACACTTCGATCTTTACTGACTTACCTGGAGATTTTGATTTGCCAAAAGTTGAACCTATTTTTTGAACCTACTTTTAAATGTGTTGTGTGGGCCATATACTGTACTCTTTTTTGTTTTTCTCTCTATTTCTTTCCTGTATAGTTCATCACTTAAAAAGCTATATAACAATAAAGTTATAAAAAAAATATATATATCAGATAACAGGTTCAACCTGTTTTTAATATAGGCCAGGTTGCCAGGGTTTATTTTCATGATGAGTCACTGAACCAAGTTTCCTTTGTGTGTAAAAATGTTTATTCAGAGCCAGCTGGTGAGTGTGCATCTCAGTGGAAAAAAGAAAAACCGGGTTTCAATTCTTCTTGTTTCATTTATTCATGACTGCTCTGGCATGAGTTGCACTTTATGTAAATACATCAAACTATATTTCCATGCACATATTTCGTATTATAATAATATCATACTAAAATTATTGCTTTAAGTATTGTTTGTGTTTTAGCTGCTATAAGTGCTATAATTATTTTTTTTCAAATTTTCATCTCAGGGTGTTTTCTTCCCTTTAAGAATTTCCTTAGGACTTAAGGTGTTTTTTGTCTCCTCTGAAGTGTTTAAAATGTTTGTCTGTGTCCTATATGTGCATTCTGAGCCGAGTGTCTCAACAAAAATTACATTATGTCTTCATAATGACAGTAAGCCTTCTTGATTCTTCATTTACTGTCAACGCTGCATTGGTGAAAGTGCCACTCTGACTTAGGAGGAGGTCCTGCATCAAGGTGTTAAACCAGGAAGACTGGGCTGATCAAGAAGATCAGAGAAGTGGTTAAAATGGAGAAAAACATGAAGTCAGGGAGCTAAAAGTGAAACAGCACGACAAGGAGTGAAGCCTGACCACATAATTGAAAGAACAAATACGAATAAATACAACTTAAATCTTTGGATTTAAGTTGAAGGTTGGATGCCTTTTTGCAAATCATTTTGTGTACCTCATCTGAAGGATCAAGTGGGTCACAAGTTTTTCCTCCTTTACAGACCCTGAACCCCTTCAAAAAACAAATGAATATAATGTGGAAACACATATATAACAGAGCATTTGAAAGGCTTTTCATTTTGTCGTCCTCCTATGCTTTCTAAGGATTTACAGTTGAGCTTGACATTGGATTAAAGCGTCAAATATCTTACAGCGAGACAGATGGTCTTAATGTGCTCAGCATGAGTTGCGCAATGCATATTTAAAATGTTACAAAATGAGGAAAGGATTAATCTTCTTAATAGAGGGAGCTGATGTTCAGAATGCATTTTAGGCCCAGATGACACACCATTCTGAATACACCATCCCCACAATGAAACATGGTAGTGGAAGCATCATGCTGCGGCAGTAAACTAGGTCTGAGCAGGTTTCTGTTTGTAAAAAAATATAAAAAATTATGCACCACTTCATCTTGATCTACTATGTTAAATCCCAATAAAATACATAAAAAAATGTGCCTGGGATGTTACAAAATATGAAAAAGTTCAAGGGACATTAAAACATGTGTAACTGCTTTCTTCATGTCCAGTAATAATGGTCAAATCTCAGTTTTCAAACTGCAGAATAGACGGCGCTCCAACCAGTTGATGAGCAAGTAATGCAACAGATAAGAGTAAGAGAAGCTGGTGCAGGTTGTCACCATGCAGAGAAGCAGCACAGGAGAGTAGGTTTTCATCGAAACTGCTACACTGCTGCAGAATAAAGAGTTTCAGAGCGGATTAGCTGCTGACTTCAAATCGGATGTTGGAAACTAAGAGAAAGCGGATGTTATAGATGGTTTCTGGGAAAAGGCGCGCTTAGGGTGCAGCTGATGCTGTAACCGCTCATCTCCTTCCCTCTGAGGTGAGTTTACGTAAAGTGACCATAAGATTAAAGCCTGAAGGGGACAATCTGCCTCCTGTAGTTTAATTCAGGGGATTAGTGGCGCAGCTCCAGGGTAACCTAAGTGATCCTGTGGATGGGGCATATGATCCTGTAGCAGCAGGAGACGTATTCTGAAGGTATCACCTTATATATAACTCCCTATCTAAATCTGCAAGTTTTGAAATGTCTCTTTTCACTGGTGACGACATGAAGCCTTCCGGATGTGAGAAAAATGAAGACATTCTGAAGTTAGGACAAATAAGAAAACACATTTTCTATTATAAATGTGTGGATCCCCATGTGTTTTTGTTTCTGATGCAGATTACGTCCCCTGAACACCTTTCCTCCTTCAGGACACGAACACATTCATAAAAAGGTTGCTGTTGTTTCCAAGAGGCTGACGACTCCGCTGGGAGCACCCTGGCTCAGGCGCTAGAAATAAATCCCTTCTTCTGACCTGATCATCAGTCAACTCAAACAGAACTGGTAAAGAATCTTCATCCTCCTTGTGATTTAGCTGTGTTGCTCAGTTCTAAGTTCATTGGTTCTCGTTCTGTTTTACACCCTTCTTCATTTCTCTGTGTGCATCTTTAATGGGAATAATTTTAGTGCCTTTCAAAAGGTGGGCAAAAGTGTTCTCACACATTGTGAAGCCACAAACGTCACTGAATATTAATTGAATGTTTGGTGATCAATCAACACAAAGCAAAGGATAATTGTGAAGTTCAAGAAAAATGTAACTTTTTATTTTATACATATAAAAATCTGAAAAGTGAGGCATACATTTGTTTTCCTTTGTAAACTACCTTGCTTGCAATTACTGCTGCAAACCTCCGAGGTTTTGTCTCTACCCACTTTCATTAGATATTCAATTGTTGCCAATTGAATGTCTAAGTCAGATTGGATAGTCTGAACATCAGCTTTTAGGCATTCCTTTTTTCCCTAAAGAATCCCCACAGCACAATACTGCCACCACCCTGTTTTACAACACAGTGTGTTGAGGGTATTTTGAAGTTAGATGATTTCTGGGGGTGTTTTTGCAGTGGATTTTCCCCCGGGTGTATCACAGTAAAGGGGGCTTAATAAAAAATGCTTGCCACTCACAAATTTAAATGTCCACTTGAAAATATTTTACTACTTGTTTAATGGTCCATCAGATAAAAAACACAAATTGCATGTTAATTCTGTGGTTTGTTATCAAATGAAAATTGCTAGGGCACGAGTTCCTTAGGAAGGCCTTTGTTGCAAAACACAAACCAACTTAAAACAAGAAAGCATGTTTCAGATTTAGACATTACTTGCATATAAGTAAAACACACACACACACAGTTTGTTAAACAACCTTTATTGACACCATCCCTCCAAAAGACAAATCTAAGTGTTGATTGTCACTAAACAGTTGCCATTTACCAAGAACAATCAAGACAAAAACAGCAGAGAAAAATGTTCACACTAATAAAAATATACCTCTGATAAACTTCATGTATATGACCTTTAACAGCTTATAATCAGGGCTCAAATCAGTAGCAGTGAAGAGCGGGATGAGCACGTGGAAGATGTTTCTCAGAGTGAGGTTTGAGCAGTACGTACGTTGCACCTGGGGAATGAAGGCCAACTTAGCTTGACATACCACAGAAGGTTAGGGTTAGCTTGTATTTGGTGAGCATCGACACGCAATTCTTTGGTGTTCAGGTCAGACAGACAATTATATTTAAAAAAATATTGAGGTGGGCTTGCTACAGTGTTTTTTTTTTCATGTATTTGCATATACAACGTGTTTTTGTAAGGACAGCTTACTTAAAGCACAGGTTGGAATATGCACGGGCTGAAAATTTTACATAGTTTTAATAAAACTCAGTTAATAATAACCCTCTTTAGGCACAGAAGCACCTGCCGTATCAGTAAAGCTTTCAGATGGTATGGGTCTGTCCTGTTGATGCTTGTATGGATCTTGGGTGGGTTCAGCCTCATCAGATGTGCTCATTTTGTGCAGGTTTTGGGTTTCATGCAATACCCCAGAAGTAGCAAGAAATTCCTTTGAACAGCCATAACCAGGGACACATGCTGGAATGATGCCTCAACATATTGCAGAAAGTAAAAGGAACTATCAGTGTGTGTCTACATGTTTAATGTAACAGATCAGGCTTCTTACCTTATTAAGCAAAAAAAAAAAACAAATATCAACCATACACATTTAACCCTTAACATCGTAGCTTGCATTGTATACAGCCCTCAAAGACACACCAAAGTCTCATATAAAAAAGTTGAAGCTGTCAGAGGAGCAGACATGCTGAATTCTGATGGAAAAAATGCCAACTTCTCCTGAATCTCCAGCAGCTTCTTTTTTTCGTTCATGGTGATGCAGACAAAATAACGGAGCAAAAAGAGGAATTGAGGAGGGGGGTGGAAGGCAAAATTAAATGTGATGTCTTAGTCCAAACTGCAGCCCTCCCAGCTTCTCCAATCTGTAGATGTCTTCAGGGAGAAATGCAGCAGCATCACAGTAACCCTCCTTCCATCAGGAGTCCGTGTGAAAAAGGACAGCAGCTCCATCATGATGGACAGCTGAAGTGGGAGGTTGCGTCAGAGTGAAGGCTAAAAGCAAGAAGGTATGTCGGTGTGGGGAGGGGAGAGAGAGGGAGGCGTCGGTCACTCTTCATCCGAGCTGCTGTTGTCCAGGGAGTAAACCATAAAGGCCAGATCGGGCCGGGCTGGTACCACTGGGTTGCCCGGCTTCACCATCTCAAAGCCCATGTAGTGGAACGTCTTGATGATGGCCACTGGGTGAGAAACAATGAAAGGGTCAGTGGAGACCATGGTTACTGAAAATCACTAAACCTTGGGGAATGAAATGGACTAGCTTCAAGAAATGTTTGTTTCTTTCCTCCCACATTTCTGTAAACATGGACCCATCAGCAAATTTTGTGCCACCTAGTCTCCATAACTACCAACTCTGACCAGCTTCCTTGGCAGGTCTGAAAAACAAGGGATACCCACAGCATGATGCTGCCCCCGCTATGTTTCCTCACCAGGATGTTGTGTTCAGGGTTGTGTGCAGTGTAGTTTCCCAGAAAACCAGAAGGAACCATGTGTCCTTTTACTTCTACTTCCCAATTATTTCTATTTGGTCTGTTAAATAAAAGCCAATAAAAATACCACCACTATAGCTAATCTACAAGAAATGTACCAATACTTAAAAATAAGAGCTTCTTACTTCGATCCTCTCTGATTTTATGGAACCACAGGAAAACGTAGTTGACCTTGAGCTTCTCCTCTGCAAACTCCAGCAGTGCAGTCAGCCTGAATCAGAGACATGAGGACAGAAACAGATGAGTAAGTTGCAGAGTGAGGGAAAGAGGTCTGGTGATGACGTACAAAGTTGTTTTTTTCCCCTCCATTTTACATAAGCGACGCAATTAACGCAGGGGCAGCAGCTGAACTGGCGGCTCAGGCTGTCAGACTGGCAGCGAGCCTGCAGCAGTCTGGGTTACTGGCAGAGGTTACGGCAAAACGCTCAGCCAGGAAACAGAAAGTTACCTGCCAGATTTCATTTATGCAACCACTGAAGCATCAACAGTTTCTAAAACTACTTAAATAGATATCTGTTAAACACCTAAAATAGAGCCAGTTTTGCAAAATGTGTTGAACGTACCCCTCTTTGCTCCCTTCCACCAGCAAACCTGCTGGAATCTCCAGGAAGAGGCTGTCCCCTGAGAGCACCGTATCCCAGAAGGCCGAGCGGCATTCACTCAGCTGGTAGTGAAAGCGGAGAAGAGAGGGGCTCTCGCTGACCGGAGAGGCCCGTGTCACTGTTAATCGGTCATCCTGTGTGCAGCGAGGGGAAGAGCAAACAGACAGGTTTAGGGTCCGAGCTTATCAAACCTTCTGAAACCAGATAAAGAAACAGCCTACAACAGCACAGTAAAATATATGAATAAAAAAATAGCATGGTGAGTTTACACTTTACACAGAGTTGTCACTAGCGACACGTTTCCAGTTGAATCTAACATTATTGTGAGCTCAGACATCACTGGAAACTTTAAAGATCAAGCAATGGAATTGAAACATGCCGTTTTAATGCTGAACATCAAAGAGGAAGTGGTTCGCCACATGCTATTTTTGATGAAAAGGCAGCGAGCCTTTTCATCAGTTAAGATCATATACAGTGATAGGTATGTGGTGTAAGAGACCACTTCTGCCTTCTTTGTTTACCTAAAATGTTGAGAAACCCATATAAATGCAAAGTGACAGTGTGATGTCTGAATTTAATGAGTGAAACACAAATTTAGGTATTTGTGTTCTGAGCTGATTGGGGCAGAAAGGGCGGCACGCTCACCAACAGAGGAGGATGGTAATGACAGTTATGACTTATCTGTCTGATCCCAAATCTCTAATCCTCCACAGGATAGTCAGCCACATGTTCAACTTCACACACATCCGTGTTTTACTATCTTTATGAGGACTTTTCAGTTACTTCTATTGACTTCCATTCATTTTCCTTGATTTCTAGGGCCTAGCCCTGACCATAACCCTATTACTCAATACGTACCCTAGTCCTAAACCTAATCCCTGTCCCAAGAACGGAATTTGGAAAAGTGAAAACCAGGAAAATTTCCTCACTTTGTGGTAAAAATACAAAAAATGGTTCTCACTCAGCAGCAAATACAAGTACACACACACACAGTCGGTGATTTCTTTTATTATAATAAAACTACTTCCTGGTTTAAAACAACCATGCCGAAACAAAACCTAGGTGTATGAGGAAGCAGATGCATTAAATCCTGGGCAGGTGTAGATGATGATGAAAATGAGGATGTAGAAAAGATATTTTGGCTTAAAAATTACTTTTTAAAATGAGAGTAAAGCTCATTACTAATATGTGCTCGTGTTGAGTGCAGTGAATCAAAAAAGTCCCTGAAGGATAATACACTCATCACAATTATGACAATCACCACCTAAAGAGCTTAAAGTGGATCAGAGGAACACGTGCAAATTCATTACCACTTAAAACAGTTTAGTTGTTAGAAAAAAACATTTAAATTGTGGCTTTAAACAGGCCGTGGGAGCAAATCATTTCACCCAACTTCCTTTTGATTTGCCATCTTCTGGAAGCCTCTAGTGTCTACTTGTGAAATCTCCCCATCATTCACATTATCATTTTAAAGTGATGAAAAGCTGTAAGTTTACATCAAGGACAAACTAATCTCCAGTTGTTTTACCTTGTGTATTAGCACGCCGGGAGAGTGATCCCTGACCGTCCCTCGCCCACCCGGGATCTTCAGCTGTGGGTGAGGGGCATCAGGAGCACCACAGAGGCCCTGGAGCCTGAGGGATAGAGCTGGGCATCAAGGCCCCCGCTAACCAGGAACTGCAAAAACACAAAAGATCCACTTAGTGTTTCGGTTATCCCACAAAGCTATAAAATGCAATTTAACTCCAGATGTTCATTTTCTGAGAAGCTTTAAATGCAGAACACTGAAACCCCTTAAAAAATATACCAACATGTCTGAGCTCAACGCTAAAAAGATAACAATAGTAGAAAAAAAAAAAAAAAAAAGAGGATGCAACAATCATCCACCTCTAGATCTGAAGCACAATATTAGATTGTAAGAATGAGACTTTAGAAATATTTTTCTGAAAACAATTTTGTTCTAATAAATTTCTGTTTGGTGCAGAACGATCCACTTCAGGTTTGATAAGTCTGAAAGTTCTTGATTTTAGACTAAGATTAAATGTAGTAAGGTTCCCCAAGCCCCCCTGAAATATCTCTTTAACGCTAAAAGGAAGCTACAAAACAAATGCTAAAGCTAGCAATGTTTCCATTTATTAGCACCCCCCCAGAGTATTCAAAATGTTACCACAGGTGGATTTAAAGACACAGAGCCTGACAACCCATCTTTATTAGTTGATTTATAACTGTGCATCTCACAAACTACTTCCTTTTTTACTTCAAAATAAGAGCCTTAATTGAGCCTGAAATGTTGCATCCAACCACACACAAAATCTGAGAGGACAACTGCAAATTTATATCATGCAGTTTTACCCTCAAGCTGAAATACTTTGGTTTCTAAACATATTCCTCTTTTTTGGTAGTTTATCCTTTACTGTGATGCTTTTGAAATCAGTTGGCCAAAATTTTGTCAAGATATAGACTTTATCTGTCATAAAGGAAGCAAATATTTTATTCCAACTTTCTGGACAACAGTAAAGATAGCACTTTACTTAGACAAGAAGTATTTTGATGATTTCTAATCACCTACAATTCTCAAGGAAATAAAAGCACAGTTCTAGTCTGGATGTATTGGTTTTTAATTAAAAATACCAACTGTACGGCCAAACAGGAAGGAACTACGTGCTTCAAGAGGCATATTGGCCTAGGATTTGTCAGGGACAAAAACACAAACAATACCCGACTTGCACATATTTATTCTAGCAGTAACGTTTTAAAGGAAATGCAGGAATCTAGTAATCCCAACACCATTTTACCCCCTCTAAACCATTTTGATAGTCCTAAAGCAGCTTGTTGTCCAAGTCCAACATCAATGTACTTGTCAAACTAAACAGCTGATGTGGGCCAAAGTGACCATATTGTCCTGGATTTCTTAATATTCGAGTTAGTTGAAAATTTAGAAAAGATTCATCGTCCCTTGCAGTTAAACATGAAAATCAGCCAAGATATTTTTTTTTATTATTCAAAAGCAGCCCACTGACTCCTGTGTAAACTTTAGACCCAATCTGGGTTATTTGTCGTCTATAGTTTCAAGTAGTTCTTATCTAACAAATTAGACTGCATTGCCGCAAAGACCAAAAATGGTGTAACATACACAAACTGTTAAATTATACGCAACAGGTTTCAGTCCACTGACTCTCACAGGCTGTTTATAAAGGAGCCAGCACACATAAAAGCCTATGATTTATTGTCACTGCATTCAAAGAGGTCCAAATGGCTCGTGTATGCGGTGAGACACACATTTCATAAACAAGCACATGATCTGTAAACACCTCTGTAAATAGCTTTGCGAGGCTGTCGGGAACACGTCTGCGTTTCGAGTTTCAGAAGGTGGGAGAAAGTAGATGGGCTGGGAAATAACGCTGTGGGATCGTTTGTTTATAAAACTTTAGGTTTTAAGCAGCGCAAATACTCACCATGTTGTGGATTAAACTCTTCTCTTGGAGAGTCCCACACGTTCACTAAAAACACCCATGTGTACACAAACTCCTGCAACAACAGGTAGGCAGACTTTTCCAAGTCACGTTCCACAGAGGAACATCTCTACTTTCTGGGAGGTGGTGGGAGGTGTGGTTCCGTCTCCCTGCCGACCGGGGAGGAAACCTGGACGACCAGATTTGCACGGGTCGAGAAGACGCACAGTGAAAAACAAGGCTTGGTGTTCCCAGTCTGTTGCAACACACATCGCCAGCACGCAGTCTTAACTTAGTCTTTCTCAAAGCAGGAACCAAGTTAAACCACAGCTTCGCCTTTTCTCCGTTGAGATCTTTAAACGTATTTAACTTGCATGGTAAAAACTACTTTAGACTGATACAATCATGAGGGAGCGTTGCACTTCCTGCAATGTTTTTAAAGCATACAAATACTGTATGTTCTCCAGAAAAATCCTTTACAGCATCTTTCATAAATGTGAACACCTTTGAACTTTTCCACATTTTCTCATGTTTCAAACTCAAGCCTGAACTGGAGCAAAAGTGATGGCTTGCGTTTGTAATCAGCCTTCCTGAGTCACTACTTTGCAAAACCCCCATTTGATACAATTACAATTATGGTCTGTTGGGGGCTCTACTTGCTCACTGATCCATTTAAGTTGACACAGATCCTCAATTGTATTTGAAAACCTGTTAGAGGCTTCTCTTCCTTTATCTGAATCTTCACAAAAATGTTTAATTTTGGTTTTATTTGACAAGAGCACATTCTTACATGTTTGCCATGCTCTCAATATGGCTTGTGGGAAACCCTAACCTGGAATTCTTATGACTGTTTTCCCACATCAAACACAACTTCCTTCTTTCCATTCTTGCATAAAGCCCCGATTAATAGTTGTGCTGGTGACAGACTCAACTTGAGCAATGGATCTCAGCAGCTCCTCCAGAGTGACCATGGACCTCTTGGCTGCTTCTCTGATTAATGCTTTCCATGTCTGTCAGTTTAGGTGGACAATCATGTCTTGTTTTGATTGGATTTGTGCCATACTCATTTTTAGACGATGATTGAACATTGTTCTCATCTTCTTAACTTGGGATATTGTTTCATGACTCAACCCTGTTTTAAACTTTTCTACAACTTTATCCCTGAAAACTCTGGTGTGTTATATGGTCTTTATGATGACGATTGTTCACTAATGTTGTCTAGAATGCCTTTGAGGCCTCCACAGAGCAGCTAAATTTACAATGAAATTAAATTACTAGTTAGCTAAAATGTGGAAAAGGTCAAGGGGAGTAAATATTTTTGGAAGGCAATGCAAATACTGTCAATTTGTACTCAACTAGAAAAGTGCAATGATGCATTCCTCTATGTCTAAAATGACCTGGAATGGAAACTTGGACAAAACTCTCAACAGCCAAGACCGAACTGAGATCACGAACACTAGAGACAAGAGGTACAACACAGATGGATGAAGCCATATGAGAGCTTGCCAAGATACGCGGACCTGCTTCTCTTGTTTCGTCTTTCCTTTCAGAGGTGAAGATGGTCCTTGATGGAAATGCCAGGTTGTTTTGAAAGGCAAAACTCTTGTACTCTGACATTTCAGCTGCACTCTTAGCAACCCTCCCATAGCATGAATACACTCCAGCCAGGGAGCTGCAGACTTTAGCCACCATCGGCCTTACGCATCTAAAGTGAGGCTCTACATGAAGAATGTGGGTTACATATTGAAGTCTGACTTACAGAGATACACACTGTACGTCAAGGCCAATCACATTCACAAGCTGCATTAATATGCCAGTGAGGGCTTTGATCATCTGTCTGTTGGAGTTGAGACTGAGAGATGCCAATTGCGTCACAGTCTTATTCTGTAAGGAGGGGTGAGGGATTTTTAAAGGACGGACGCTTCCATTGCTGGTCTGCTCTTCCTGAAGCTGCATGTTTCTATGAACACAGATTCAGTTGGATTGTTTCAGCAGATGAATGGGGCGAGTAGGAGAGGTTGATGAGGTAAGGGTTACGGTGAGGGTTAGAGAGCTAGTTAGAGGTTTAGAGATAACCCTCTAACTAACTCCAAAAAGTAAAATAATTAAATAAAAAAACCATTGTGATGATCTGCAAAAGTACCAAGATGCACAAGACCAAACATACCTATATAATTAGCATTCCAGTCAAGGAAAAAAAAAGAAAAAAGATTAAACTAAAAACACATTTATGAACAAAAATGATTTGACCTGAAAGTGCTTTGGATTTAACACAAACAAAGGTGTTGTAAACAGGAGAGGCCCCGGACCCTCTCCAATCCACGGACTGTGAGCCGGACAGCGGGTTGGAAACAGGAAGGGCACACATGCGCCGAAACCTGAGCACGGATGGACGTATTCCTTTCAAAACGCATGAATCTGACCCCTGGACCCACCTTGGCTGTGTTCGACTGGTCTGACACAAACAAGTCTTCTGAAATACTGCATCCAAGCCAATCATCTCAAACCAAACCATACAGGGTCCTGCAAATTTATTCATACCCCTTCAACCTTTTGTCCCATTTGAACTACATAATGACGTGTCTTTTACAGCTTTTGGCATTTTTAGCCATACCAAGTCAAACTGGTATGAAAACATCTGTAAAAAACTATTTTGAGATAATGCTAACAATTTTAAATTGTGTTTAAATTTGGACTTTAAATGTAATTATTGCACAATATGTTTAAATTTAAGTCCTTCCATCACAGCTCTGTCTGTATGTTTCTAGATGCCAACTAGAGAGCTTCCACGAAAAACTAACAATGCAGGATTCTGAATATATGAAGATGCACATTTAATCTCCACCTTGGCAAGCAGCTAACTGGCTGTTGATCCCCAAACAGCACAGAGAGGTCTGTGCGTCTGCTGCCTTTAAAGAGGATCCTCTGGAACCACACAGCATTCTGGGTTTGTACTGTTCTGCATGCATTTCAGCAGACTCCAACGGCACTTCAGACTGATCTTCAACCACATAGGTCAACAGCTCAGATTGACGACTCCAGTCAGACGTCAGCTGAAACTGGTTGGCATGGTTTATGTTTCAGTCCCTGATGGAAAATTCAATCCTGAATCTCCCAGCAACAACAGAAGAGCTCCATCTGTCAGTGAATTAGAGGGACACTTACTAGCACTCAGGTAGCTGAGGATAGATCATTTATTGTGCCCCCCCCCCCAAATCCCAGGACTCCTTCAACACACACATTTCACTGATAGTTGAAAGGTGAGCCATCAGTAACAAGAGGGGTTATATAACCAGCCGATATAGACCAGTGGCTGCCTTCAGCAGACGGGGTCACAGCAGCAGAGCTAATCTAGTCGCAGCATTAATTAATCTTCTCTCTGCTCCTCATTGCAGGTCAGGATATTAACTCAGAGGACAAAAGTAAGACTTATGTCTTGGAATGCAAAGGCAGACAATAAAAAATAACTGAGGCCAAAATTCAATTCTTTTATTCATCTTACATAAACAATAATTTGTTTCCATAAGTAAAAATAGGCTTACAGCATAAATCAACAGAAACCCTGTAGGGCCTACAGCAGTGTTGCAATAAAGCGCAACACCCCAGGGTTTGACTAATACAAGTTTAACATCACTACTAATGACTAGGTTCAGTAGAGTAATTATACACCAAGTTTACAGTTGCAAAAACAATAGTCAGATTACAATCTATCCACTAGGTTGCACCACTAACATCTCTCAACTGAAGGGCTTGTGTGCAAAGTTGGGCAAGAAGAATGTCAGAACCAGGGATCTCAGACACAAACAAACCAAAAATGCCATTATTCTCTCAAACTAAATTTGCAATTCAACGATTAAGGGAAGTTCTGATTCTTATCATTCAAAAACAGCTGGAGCAAACAGATGTTAGTCATTTGAAACCCGCAAAAAACTAAAACAGCTGGGGACTGAAATTGGATGATTTCAGCCACCATTGTTGACTGTTACTGAGTGGAAACTCAAAGTTAACCCTTTTCATCATCAGAGGCATTTCAAAATGAAGTTAACGAAAGCACAGAGGTGTTTGCAGCAGTTTTAAAAGAATCCAAGAATATTTACTAGAACATGTCTGCAGGTTATTCCGGTCGACAGCCAAGGAGCACAATACTTCAGCAGATAACAGGATGAGGGAAGGGAGTAAAGGTGCTCACTTATTTCCTTTTGAGTTTTTAGCTTCTGTCTCTCATGGAACATCCAGGATTTAGAAATGCTGGCACACCTTTGGAAATTTCTAAAGGTTAGGGTCTATTCTTTTTTGGGGAAACACATGGATTACTGCTGTTTACAGATACTAATGTACTAACCACTAATTGCTTATGTAAAATGTCAACTCTAATCATTTTGTCCTTTTTAAAACCCTCTTTTACAGCAACTGCTGTCGCACATCATGGCTTGTCTTCACCTCAGCACCCATTATAAATAAATAATGACCACTCAGAGCAGAAAGACTGAAAAGAAATATCGTCTTTTTATTTTGTTTTTTATCTTCTTGTAGTTCAAGATAATTTAGAATAATTAAAATCTGGAGCAGCAGCTAAAAGCTTTAGGAAAATTGGTTATAAAAACAACTAAATTCTTATGGTCCGCCTCTACATCCGAGGGATTCTTTGTGTCCAGTTTCAGTAGTAAGAACTTCGTTATTTTCTATATGTACTGACGTCATGGCTACATTGGATACAAAGAAAAACAAAAAACAAAAAACTTTTAGCGGCCACATTTGTCCAATAACTGAACAGGCTACTCAATAAACAAAATAAAATATGCTGCTACTCAGAAAAATAGTGTCCTTTATTTAATACCAAGACTGCAGTATAAAAATGTATGTTTTGATCGTATACTAGTGTTGCAGATTGTTAGTCAACAGAAAACAAAGGAAAGGTTGGGCTTGAGGGCAAGACAGGGAAGAGAAACCTAAGGAAAGCTGCTGGGTTGCCTGCTGCAAGGTTATATGTTATACAAAGAAAAATGACTTCAACTCGCAGGTTCAGAGACCAAACTGCAACAGTCAGAGCTTTTTCTCAATTTTTATTCATTTCCGCAGGTGAATGTTTAAAAGAAGATCCTTCCTCCTCAGAGCTAAACTGTCTTAACTAGCTTCTTGTTTGTGCACAGCGCCTCCAACTATTTGTCGATTTTTCACCTCAGTGTTTTTCCGGACACTTTGCGAGCAACAAACAAGCTCAAGATTTTAACAATTTCCTTCAAAGTTTATGCTAGAAAAAAAGTTGCCTTCACGTCTTCCCCACATAGTTCTGTGGACAAAAAGCGAACATGTTCCTACCTTTCCTCTGTGTTCAGCATGATAGCTTCGAGGAAACTCGGCTCTTTGGGTCCTTTTTGACGACCAGAACGGCTGCTGTTGAACAGGAAGTCCACAGGTAATTTAACCATCCGCAAGTTGAAACAAACCCTGGTGGTAGTGGCTGTGTCACTTGTTTACGTGAAGGACAAACCACCTTACATCACTCAGCTGTGTATCTCTGCAGCGCACAGCGCAGGCAGGAACCCAGGCTTTTAAAGCTGCAGCAAGGCATCATGGGTAATCCACCTCAGGCTGTTTTTTTGTTTTTTGTTTTGTTTTGTTTCCAGAAAAGAAAACAAATAAAACGTACACAGTAAACGGTTCCTGTCATTGTAAATACTTCTTAACATTTACACATACATCTTTGAATTTTTAGTTTGTTTTTTTTGTCATTTGGGCAAGAAACAATGATAAAGAGATAGTTCAAGGTTTTTGAAGAGAGGTTATTTGAAAAGGTAATAAGCAATTATCATGCTTACTTGTAGAAGTTACCTCTGTACCGACATGGACCAGCTAAATGTCCTCTGAAAAAACGTTTTGTGTTTGAACGAAACAAAGACTGAGCTACTTATTTTCCGTGGCAAGAAGGATGTTTGGATGAGTTAAGGCGAGGCTTTTAAGCCTGCAACCATTGTATCAACCATCAAGCATAGTGGTGGCACCGTCATGCTGTTCAGCTGCTTCACTCCCATGGTTGTGTTGGGCAAAGTGGATGGAACAATGAAGCAGAAGGACTATTTCCTATGCTCTGTAACACTCAAATATTAGCTGTGGTGTGTGTAATTATTTCAGCCTACAGGTATATTATATGTTTTTAACCTGTGTGGACTAGAGATAATCCACAATAAAGTCAAACATCAGAACATATGAATACGTTCTTTTTTTATGTTGTATTGTCATTATGACTTGGAAAAAAAATATTGAAATGCATTTATGCATTTAGTGCGTAAATCTCTGACTGCAGCTGTATATGTTACTTATATGCATTCAGTATGTCTCTCATTTTTGGCCACTTACTAGGTTTCTTCTTCTTTTCTATTAACAGATATAAGAGTAAGTGTTGAAATGTTAAATTTTTTATTTTAAAACTAATACAGCTTTTGCCTTCCCCATATATAATGATTCACAGGATGCTTAAAAAAAATAGGCATCTGAGAAATCTTGTATAAATCAGGAAACTGATCATTAATGGATGCAGCATCTATCCATCAGTATCCTGAGTGAATCTTCACCAAGAAAAATAATGACTTCCCTGTAAGTTACTATAACATAATTGCATTGTGTAATGAAAAGGACCATAAACTGACTAAAGACTGGCTCTGCATGTGTATCAGAGCTTACCCTCTAATGTTTTATTTGAGTCTTCTGCTTTCTCTTCCTCTTCCACCTACTGGCAGCGTAATCAATTGGAAACTACCCAAACATTATGTTCACAATAAAAAAAAGACCCATATTCATTTAACGGGCTGGCTAAATTTCTGCCAACTTTGTTATTGTCCAGAAAATGAGGCCCAGTCACTCCATTGTTGTTTTTGTTGCCTTATATCAAAATTATTTGATGGAAATTTGACACCTCAGGGTGTGAAACCAGATTAGGGAGGAGACTGCTGTTGCAAGTTCAATCCAGATGAGGTTGCAGAAAAATCACCCATTTACAAACTTAAAATTTGGATTTAACTTTGCAGTTGGTAGCACTGTTGCCTTGCAGCAAGAAGGTCCTGGGTTCGATTCCTGACTGGGGGTCTTTCTGCATGGAGTCTGCATGTTCCCCCTGTGCATGCGTGGGTTCTCACCGGGTACTCCGGCTTCCTCCCACAGTCCAAAGACATGCCTGTTAGGTTAATTGGTCACTCTAAATTGCCCTTAGGTGTATGAATGAGTGTGTGTGTGGTTGTTTGTGTGTTGCCCTGTGATGGACTGGCGACCTGTCCAGGGTGAACCCCGCTTCTCGCCCATAGACTGCTGGAGTTAGGCACCAGCTCCCCCGCGACCCACTGTGGAATAAGCGGTAGAAAATGACTGACTGACTGACTACATATATATATATATATATATATATATATATATATATATATATATATATATATGGTTATCTCCAGTGGTCATTGGGCAGGAGGCAGGGTACAACCCTTTACAGGGCAACATAGAGGCAATCATGCATACACAATTTAGGGTAACCAATTAATATTCATGTTTTGGGACTGTGTGAGGAAGCCAGAGTACCTGGAGAGAACCAAAGCATGCATGGGGAGAACATGCAAACTCCATGCAGAAAGGCCTCAGGCTGGTATTTGAACCAAGGACCTTCTTGCTACAAGGCAACAGAGCTACAATTGGTGCCAACATGAAATCTTATACAATTTCTATTTTCAGAGAGAAATAAAACTTAATCAGTAACATCCTAAACAGCTAAAGATAATCCAAATTCATGTTCAATTCCCTTCAAAATGTTTCTTTAAATACTTGCTTCTTTTCTCAGTCAGTAGTTACATTTTTTTTCAATTTCTGTTGGTATTCTCTTAGACTATTTCCAGTTTCTCTGTTCAGCTAGGGTTATGTTTATTTGTCCCCACACTCATCCACAGCCACCATGTAATCAACTAGATTTTACTCACCTGCACCACCCACAAACTGTACCTGTTTCTCCTCCTATTTAAACTCCTGTCATTTCTTTGCTCACTGCTGGATTCTACTGTTTGTGTTCCTGTTTCCATGCCAGTTTCTATGCCTGCATCTTATCCAGATCTACTCATGCTATAAGTTTTTGTTTTCCTTTTTTTTCCTCATTGAAATCCTGTAATTTACCTCCTGAGAGGTTGTCTGCGCCCTCAGATATTGATGTATAGTTTACACATTGGAGGATATCCTCAAAATGTACAATTCATACACAACTTTAGTAACATTTTTGATGGTATTCGTTTTTGAAACAACTCTGTATTTTCAACATTTGTCTGCAACTTCTTTCCAGCACTTATCTTGCAAAACAAGATTCTCTTCTTAAATCTGGTTTCTGTTAATACATGAAATCCCAAAACAAAAATGTATTAAAATTGGAATCCATTATCATTAAGTCTTCTTCTACGACCTAAAATATCTGTCTGCCTGTCTGTCCTTGACTGTGTTCAGCTTGGCTCTGACTCTCTGCTGGGATCCAAACATGGACCTGGTTATATAAGGAAGAATGAAAAAGAGTGCCAACACCAAACAGATTATTGGATTTGTAACAAGATAGCAGACTGGCTACTTGATCCTGTCATACACATCACGGTGTCTGTGTTGGAGGTTCAGCTTGCCTGGCTGAGCAAAGGCTATGGAGGGTCTTTACCACCTGCTGGCTTACGTAGAATAGCACTTTTGTGATGTAAGACTTGATTACACCTTCTGAGGGTGTCTAAATCACAGCACTAATAGTGGATTTTACAGAGTTTTGATAAATTGACCGCTACTTTAAACCTAAACATCACATCGTCTATATAATGAGTTACAGAGCAGCTTCCACATCTTAGACAATTCAAAACAAGATCATGTGATTCATACCTGCCCTTTAATGTGAATGAGCTTCTCCAACATTAACAAAGGATAAAGCTCGTTAACACAATTTGCCTCTTCAATGCTTGTAATGAGAAGATGCACTGTACCATACAATTAGGTCAAGGGATCAGAAGAAGCCTAAAGTGAAAGCACTGATTGTATTTTTGAGGAAGTATAGATGATCATTAAGCAGATGTGGCCATTAAAAATCTAAAACAGGTGTGTTTATATTGATGTTTTGCACAGCTATGTCCATCAACAACACAGACACTTCCTGAGTGTTTCCAATGTTCCACTGAGTGTTTTATTGAAATCGCGCAATTTATATGAGGCAATCCTGAAATGGCAACATTTTAAAATGAAGCATTTGCAATTTTTGATATATTGCTTATTTTATAAAAGGGAAAACAGTTACAGAAGCTCCATCCAATAGTTTAAGCCCCTCGGGAGCTCCTTAGGACTTAACTGCTCTCAGACTTTAATTAACCTCACAGGTTAATTAAAAAGCCCAAATTCTCAAAACATCTTTGACTTCTAAAACTATGATGGAAAAAGCAGCAACAATACCTTCTCTAAAAAACAAAAACCCAGTGCTTCAGAAAAGCACTGGACCTTTCACATCTTGTCATACCCATAACTACAAACTTCAATGTATTTTATTGGGATTTTGAGTTATAGACCTACCTGAGGGAGTGCATAATTATGAAATGGAAGACAATTTCTCTGTAAGTAAAAATCTAAAAAGTGTGGAGTGTTATTAATCAGCCCCCTCAAGTCTGGTACCCCTTAATAAAATCCAGAACAATATAAGTGGTAAATAGCGTTCACCTGTGTATAACTTATTTTTACAATGAATCCAGCTGTTCTGTGAAGGCCTTGAACGTTTGCTTGACAACATTAGTGAAGAAACAGCCTCGTGAAGACCAAGGAACACAGCAGAAGGGTCAGGGGTGAAGTTGTGGAGAAGTTTAAAAAGGGTTGGGTTATAAAACAATATTCTCACAGAGCTCTGCTTAATCCGTCATCTGGAAATAGAAAGACTAGAATAGCCATCTACTTAAACTGGTAATTATGGTGGAAATGACTTAAACTCCATCAGACTAAACATCAGACTAAATTGAGACCATCTGTGAAAAGTAAATTTCCTACCACAAGCTCTGGACTTTGACTGGGCCATTCTAGCACATTAATATGCTTTTATGTAAATCATTTCATTGTAGTTCTGGCTGAATGTTGAGTCATTGTCCCGTTGGAAGGTGAACGTCAGCCCAAGTCTTAGGTCTTTTGTAGCCTCTAACAGGTTTTAAAAAGAAATTTCAAACTTTGCTACATAACAAATTGCCCAAATGTCTGTAAGGCATTTTATATCTGTGCATTTTCCTCTCCTATTCAAAGTGAGTGTGGCTTTGTTGAGATACAGCACCTTCTGCACAGTAAACCTTAACCTCATAGATAGTAGATTTAATAATATTAAATCTACAAATGCAAATGTTTCATTTAGTGGTCACATGTTCCCACACTGCAGCCTGCAGGACTCAATTATATGGTGAAATCAACATGAATTATCTAGCTTCTGAACAACAGAAAGATACTGCTTCCATCTGCACATAGAAAACATCAGAACTGGGTCACTAGCTTGATATAATGAACCCTCTTCAGGTTTCAAACACGTGGCTTTAGCTCTCTGTGTACAGTGAGGAAGAAAGGGAAGGCCAAGGCTCGTATATCATGGGGGCCTTTTTGCACACACAGGTAATGGTAATAAACAATCATAATATAAACCATAGATGGCACCACTTTTTGCTTCTAGGTTCGGGAAACCAAGCTTTACGGGATCTATAAATGGCATTGTTGCCAGTCAGTTGGCACACAAATGTCACCTCAGCCCTCTGTTTTTTAGCTGACTATCAGAATTGTCGTTTAAATTGTTATATATTAATCAATAAATTAGCAGGAATGTGAGTTTAAACAATGTTTATGGTTATAAATGTATTTATTCAATTAAATTAGCTCTTGCTAATTATTGGCATCTAGTTTATCATCCCAAGTTGATTAAAACCCCCCAATTGAATTGGTTTGCAATTCTGAGAAGTTATCTAAACATTAAAAAGTTTTTTATTTTTATTTATTGTATCAGGATGGCAAATAAATGTTTCCCTTGCCAACCACAGTTAAGATGTGCCGTTCTTGAGCAATGACTGGCTCAAGGTTAAGAAACTTAGTATACTAGCAAGTTTGACATCAGCACTATCGCTACACTTAGCTAAACTAGCTAAACTAGCTAAGGCTGGATACACATTTCTGTTCTGGCTCCAATACTTAACTTTGACTAAGTTTATATATGTATTCCTAATAGAACCTATATGCACTCACAAGACACTGTATTATGTACACATGTTCAGCTGCTTGTTAAAAAATTGCAAATCCAGTGGTAACAGCTGAATGTTTTTAGGTATATAGATGTGAGGGGGACTTTATTAAGTTTAAAAGGTGTTGAAGCTACAATTCACACAAGCTTATCAAAAATAACAGACCAAGTCTGAGTCCTGATTTCAGCTGCAACATCCAGATGTTAGGGGCAGAATATAGCAACATGAAAGTATGGATCCATCCTGTCTTGTATCAACAGTTTAGACTGATGGGAGTAATGTAATAGTGGATAGTGAGGATATTTTATTGGCGCACTTTTTGCACCTATTTGTACCAATTGAGCTTAGTTTAAATGTCGAAGCATACCTTAGTATTGCTACAGACAATGTCTAATCGTTTATGACCACAGTGTACCCATCGTCTTCTGGCTACCATCAGCAAGATACTGCACTGGTCCCCAAAGGTCATATAATCTCAAACTGTTTTTAAATGTGACAATGAGTTCTTTGTACTCCAATGACCTCCGCCAGATCTGCAGCAGAAACTGTGTGATGCAATCAACTAAGCAAGGGGTCAATGTGGTTCAGTGGGAAGAGTAGCCATCTTGTTTCCTGGAGGTTGTAGGTTTGATTTCAATTTCTTTTTGTCACATATCTACAGCCCCCTGGGAAAGGCATTTAATGTTAAAGGACAAAACATTGTTTCCGTCACTGCAAAGAATTAAAGCAGTTATGAAGCCAAAAGGGGTTGAACTACAAGGTGTACCTCTTAAAGTGGCTGATTAGTGTAATCATATCAGCCTTATAGTTCCATGCTGGATTATTGCACTTGATGAATGAGAAATCACTATTAGGCATCATGGAGCTGCATGGTGGCAAAGTTGTTAGCTACCAGCCCTAACAACCATAGCCTTTGCTCAGTTCAGCTGCGGTTTGAACCCCTGTCTGGGGTCTTTCTGCATGTTCTCCCTGTGCATGTGTGGGTTCTTATATTTGAATTTCCATTAAATGATTGTGCATGACTGGAGAATGTCACCAGGGACCTAATGATTAAGTGGGTATGGAAAATGAATACATTAACTAACATTTTCGGTAAATTATATTTACAAAGTTTAGTTATGATTTGTTGCCAAGATAAAGCTGCATTGTCTAAATGTTACAATTTATAAACAACTTGCCCGATAAAAATCTAAGTAAAAGTAATGCCAAACATTTAATATTTGATAAATATTAAATAAATAAATTCTCTATTATTGTGTACTTTAGATACCAGATTTCAACCTGAGCACAGAGAAGTTGTTTTCACGTGAGAAAACGTCCCGTCATTACGTGCGGTGTGCCTCACTGTGCTCCCTACACGCACTCAATATCTTTTATAAGCTGATTGTCTCTTTATAATTCCCTCCTTTGGAAGTGTATCAGTGTTTCCAGGTAGAGAAAGCATCTGATCTCATCTTCAGGCACATGCATTGTCAGCCTTTACACATATGGATGACTCAGAACTAATCAATTACAAACAGGTCACAGAGGCTGCTTTGTAGGTCTGATATGAGGTGCAGTCATTTGTATACAGAGAGAAGAGGAGTTGGGAGAGAACACACCCCTATTATTCAAAACATTCGAATTTGTGTTTCAAATTTAACATTTTTTTATTATTAAATTTTTTCTGACAGTCCAAATATGTTGACATGCACACATTCTCTACTCATTGTCTGTCATTGTACCTATGCCTCCTTCTTGCCAGAATGACCACAGACGTGTTTCGTGCAAACACGCTAAATGGATTCTGGTCATTTGACAGAGGCAATCCTCGGTGGACCCGGAAAGCAGATCAGTTTTACACCTGTTTTTATACACGCAAACTCTTAGTAGATCAAGCCCTAAATGCAAATGAATGTTCCTAAATTTGTGGTTTTTCCTTTATAAGAAATGTTGATTAAGTAAATTATGTATCCTGTTTCCCTGCCCCTGCTCAAGAAAATCTTCCCTGCATCATGATGGAGACACTGTCTTGTTTTACCATGGGAAAGGTGTGTTCATTGCATTGTGCTGTGCTAGTTTTCCTCCACACACAGCCTTTTGTGTGCAGTCCAAAAAGTCTAATTTTGGTCTAATCTGACCAGAACACCTTTGTCCACATGATGGTGCGTATTCTACATGGCTTGTGAAAAACTCCAAACAGGATATCTTATGGCTTTCTTTCAACATTGCCTTAGTTTTTGCCACTCATCCATGAAGGTCACATTTGTGGAGTGTTCCACTTCACAATTATGCACAACTTTGTTTAGGTATATGATGCACAATCTGAGATTGTGATTGTAATTTGACAAACAGGTGAACGTTTTCAATGAATATCAACATTTTTGGAATGCATTTTAAAGCGGCTCCAAGTTAGGCAGTGGCAGCAATTTGTGTTGCAAGGTCATGGCCTTTTCGAGGCAGCTGACACAAATCAAGGGAAGTGTGAAAGTGCCCTTGCCCCTATAGCTTTTTGCTTCATTACATAAGTCCTGCTATCCTATTTCCATTAACTGTTCCTAGACCCAAGTGTACTATCTGGTAGGTTCGAGAAGGCTTTTAGTGCAAATAACTAGTTTGTGTCTATGGTGGGCAATAAATATTGGATGAACAGATGCATTTGGAGTTCACTTGAATTCTTTTCTTCATGTATGTCAAGCTAGATAACATGGGGGATAAGTCACCACATCCATTGCCTCCACAAATACAGAAAGATAAATATTTTATATTGCTTACACAACCTCCAGAATTAGCAAGTCAGAATAACTCAGTGGAGCTGATATTACTCAACCACTCGAGATGGGCAAGAATGCAGCATCACTTATATTCTCATGTCTCATATTGTCTCACTTAACAATGTCGGTACACCACTACATTATCACATCCCCTACAAATATGCATCAGGGCCAAAGGGGGATGTGGCTTTAATTAGCAAAGTCTTCTTCTCTCAGCCTGCCAAGCAACGAGGACACACTGTCTATTTTAGAAAATCTGGAAGTCATTATCCCTTTTGATTTTAGTTCTTACCCACACAGCTATTTTAATCTTTAAGCTGAGACAGAGATGTTGAAGATAAGATGAGGGAAAGCTGAATTAATAGGCCTCAAGGCATGCAAAAGACAAGATAGAAATTTGGAATAAAGACAGTGAGATACAACACCATGCCTTCATGTTCATATCCATTTAACCTTTTCGCATTTTGTCACATTAAATTAACAAACTTCAATGTATTTTATTGGAACTTTACGTTATAGACCGAGACAAAGTAGCACATAGTTGTGAGGTGGAGGGAAACGTATACATAGCTTTCAGAAATGTGTATTGCTAAATAAGACCTGATGCAACCAGTTAGCTTCAGAAGTCAATTAGTAAATTGAGTCCACCTTTGAGTAAAATTAAATCTTAGAAAGGTTTATTCCACAAGAACAGAGAAATTTGTTCTGTCTCCCAGGGCTGCAAGAACAAAATGAAGTCCTTCCACACTTGCAGAACAGGTTTGGGAGTTCTTGCAGCTTACTCTTGAGGCATATTCTGAGCTGAACTGTTTTCATGCATGGGGTCCAAGAAAAATAAAATGGGTGTGCTGCAGTGGAAGAATTCATGAAGACTTCCTGGGAATTCTGCAGTTGAACTCATGTGAAGTATGAAATGTCCTTGCCAACAAGAACTTAATTTCTCTGTTCTTGCGAAGTATTTAAAGGCCTTAGAACCAGCTGGTCTGTGAAGACTTTAGAGGTTTGATAGAGAACATTAGTTAACAAAATTACTTCAAGACCAAACAACACCAAAGGCAGCTTAGGAATAAAGTTGTGGAGAGGAAGTTTAAAAAAAATCTCAACTTTGAACATCTCATGAGAAACTTTTAAATCCATCATGTGGAAATAGAAAGATGTGTCCATCTACTTAAACTGATAACCTTTCAAGCAGAGCATTAATCAGAAAATAAGTCATGAAGTCCGCAGTAGCTATGTGGGAGCTCCATAGATCCAAAGCTCAGCTGGGAGAATCTATTGTCAGAACAACTATTAGTCCTGTACCCCACAAACCTGGAAGAATGGCAAGAGTGGTCATAAAGCCATAAGACATTCCACAAGCCACGTAGAGGACACAACAACTCCGGAAAAATGTGCTCTGGTCAAATAAGACTAAAGTGAAACTTTTAGGCCTACATGCAAAACCCTTTATGTTGTCTTAAACTAACATGGTACAACACCCTGAACACACCATCCCTACTCTGAAACATGGTAGTGACTGCATCATGGTCTGGAAATGCTTTCCTTCTGCAGGGACAGAATCTAATCATAGTTAAAGGAAAGATATCTGGAGAAAATCACAGGACATTCCTGAAAGAAAACCTGTTAGAAACTGGATATGACTTGAGAATAGGGCAGACGTTCACGTTCCAGAAGGAAAATGACTCTTAACATCCAGCCAACACTACATGGAATGGTTTAGATCAAAGAAAACTCATGTGTTAGAATGGTCCAAATCTAAATACAATTAGGAATCTGTGGCAGGACTTGAAAATGGATGTTCAGACTGAGCTTGAGCTGTTTTGCAAAGAAGACTGTTAGTCTCAAAACTAGTAGAGACATATCCTAATAAACTATAGGTAACTTCAACAAATTGAGAAATGGGTCCGTGTGTGGTTTTAACAAGACAAAAAAATTCAACTGTCAACAGAGATGAATACCCTTCCAATGCCCTGTTTCATATACTGACAACTTTGGTTGTAACTCAGACGTCTGAATAAAATCAAGTTCAAGTTTAAAATAACCAAGTCACGTCCACAAAGATAAGGAAATACAAACATGTACGAGTCAGAGAGGAAACAGATAAACAGGAAAAGTCTAAATATACAATACAAGCCACAGCGTGGGAAATGTCACTATGGGAACTGGGGCTTTTTTGTCAATGAGATTGAAAAAGTCTGCTTCTGTCTATAGTACAACCACCTTTAGGTTCCCACCCTGCTTATAGCTGAGAAGCCATGTCACATCCATTTCTTCATTGTTCACCAGTTTCCTCTCTGCTTTCTTTTCCACTCAGTTTCAGCTCGTCGAGGTTTGTTGTTCTCTGGAAGGAACTTTCTTCAGGACGTGGCCTGAGCTGTGTTGACATGCAGGTTCCCACGATCTCCTGCCCTTCCTCCAGAGTTGCTGCTTGCTCACAACTCTGGACAGGAAGGACCACTGAGTGTGTGTGCTAATTCAGGCAAGGCTCTGCTGGGTCTCTATTGTCTTAAACAAGAATTACGTGAAAGGTGGTGAGTTTGTAATTTCTCATGATGGTACTGGTAATAAAGTATTTTAAATGTTATAAACCACCCATCAATTCTTCTTAGTTGCTTTCAATGAGACAGATTTACTTTTGGTTGTTTAAAGGGATCTAAAATAGTCCTCAAAGCTTTCTGAAGGTCTTTCAAAGTTTTTTAATTGACTACAGATGTTTTTGTTTTTACTCTTTTTCTTCCGAGTTCTTCTATGTTTGGAAAGTTCCAATAAAAATAAAAACAAAATGTGTTAAATGTCATTAAAAAACACAATTTCTTGAGATAAATAAAGTAGGACACCAATGGAGGAGTCATTCCTGCTGCAAGAAGTTCATTATTATATGCTTGAGCCAGAGTGTCACTTTGATGGATGGTAACAGGGGCACAGACGCTAAAACCTGTGGTTACAAGGATAATGATGGTCTTCAGAACTTCAGCCCCCTCCAATTATTGATTTTCCATTTTTATGTTTTTCATTTGTAAACACTGTATTCTGTTGCTTTTGGATATATATTTTTTTATTTACCTGCACAGCTGTCATACAGATGACATAAAAATCTACTCTAACAGTATATACATTAAACATAATTCATAATGCACAAACAGCGGGGCAGACTTAACTGTGTGACTTGTGCAGAACTGAATTGGGTGCTGCATTCACTACCATGCAATTCACTTTTAATGCAGTAATTAAAAACCATGTGTAGGCGTAGTGACACTAGCAGGTTCCAGTGGACGCATCATCAGTCTGTCTGCTTGCCGACCATTCTTGACTGTCATGACAGATGATCTGGTAGTTTTACATGTCTTGGCTCCAGGATATCTGGGTTGGTGCTTGAAAATTGAAATTCCACTCTGCCCTGGTTCTCCTAATAATCCTCATCAATGCATTTTTAGTTGCCCAAAAATCCAGAAACCATGTGGGGCTCTCAGCGTAGACCAGGTGGTTGCTGCAGCTGTATAAGATGCAAGTAATCCCAATGAAAACAAATGTAAAATGAAAACATGCAGAGAAATAGAAATAGTTATTCTTAGAGCATGTCAGCCATACATAGCAATTGTCCGTTGTGTAGTGTAAACACCTACTTGTATGTCTCAGAGTCGCATGAATCGAATGAGGAGGATGTTTTGCTGTGAGGTTGAATTTTATCTTGCTAAATCACGATTTGTTGAAAGCTTTAGGGTGAGGTGATTGAAAATTTGGAAACTGAGTCGTTTTAACTACATTTGGCTGTGACTTAGTGCCATTTATTATTAATATTGCTAATTTGAAGAAGCCTAATATATGTTTCAACATTTCATCAGAAATCACATAACTTGTAAAAAAATTTTGTTTTTCCTGAGAGCGTGAATTATGTTTTGCAAGGATTCTAATAACTTGGAATTTAAGTCAGAAAAGGTCTACGTTCTGTTAGTCCACCATAAACTGAACTTTACAGTTAGGGGTTTAATTTGCAGACCCAAAAGTGTACAGAGCTTATTTATGAGCTGATAGCAGTGGAGTGGGACAAATTTGGGTCAATAAATTGGATTGTTTGCTTGTATGGTGGGATGAGGAAAGGTGTCAAATTAAATGGCCTAGTTTTGCTGTAAGCATAGCTAGAGAATTGTATGCACATGCATTGATTGTGTGTGTGTGTGTGTGTGTGTGTGTGTGTGTGTGTGTGTGTGTGTGTGTATGTGTATGTGTGCGCGCATGCGTGCTTGCGGAGAGAAAAATGCATTGCTCAAGGACAAAAAGGGCAGGATGTGAACGCTTGTGGATGATTTCTTTGTGCCAGAATGAGTTCACGTTTCTTCTTGTGATTCTCCCCAGTGTTCCTTTAATCTCTTTGACAAAGCCAGTGTCAGTTACTATGCCAGAAATGTCCGGCCAGCCATGGGTTTTCCAGCAAGGCCAGTAAGTGAAGAATAACACAGTTTCACTGGACAATCCCCAGTCAACACAAACAAGGGCAAACCAAACAACAGAGGGTTTAACCAAGACCATGGTTGTAGCAACTCTAGGGAATTTTTTCCATATTTTGTTCCTGGTGAGTCATTCAATGCCTCAGTGAATTTGAGCAAAAGGACTGTGGAGCAGAGATCAGTGCTCTCCATCTGGTGAAAAATATTTTTCTTTTGTTGAACTACTTGTAACCATTAATTAAAGGAGATGTACATTCAAACAAAATATAATATAGTGTTATGCAAAAGAACCCATACCCCTAAAGCTTTTTCATATTTCATCACATTACAGCTGCAAACAATTTTTCACTGGCTGTTATTGCAAGAGCAAAGCAGTGCATGATTGTGAACTGGAAGAGAAAGGGTACATGGTTTTAATTTACCAAAAAAAATCTAAAATGTATGGTGTAGCCTGCTAATGAACCATTCATTTTATTCGGAGATGTTGATCCAGGGAAGCATCTAAAACAAGGCCCCTGAGGACTGACACTGGACACCACTGATCTAAACCATTCCATTGTAGTTCCTGCTGTTTGTTTAGGGTTGTTGTCCTGCTGGAAGGTGAACCTGGACCTCTGTCTCAAGTCTTCATATAGATTTTATTCAATACTGCAGAAGGACAGAAATATGGAGTGCAATAGGTGTCGTGACATTCTTTTCTCCCACTTGAACTGTGGATCTCTGCAGCTCCTCCAGAGTTGCCATGGCCCTCTTGGTTACTTTTCTTATTAACTCTCTCTTTACCTGGCCTGTCAGTTTACGTGGATGGTTATATCTTGATTGCAGTTGTGAAATACTTTTTACATTTTCAGATTATGGGACTCTAACTAAACTAACCCTCCCACCTGATCTTTTCCTTGGTCTTAATGCTGCCGTTTGTCCTATAATGCTCTCTAATAAAACTCTATGGCTTTCACAAACAGCTGGAATTATAATGAGATTAAATTAAAACAGTTGGACTTTATTACTAATTAGGGCCATTTTTAGAATGGCCCTAATTAAAAATCCATGCTACATTTCTCAGAATGGTATTTGTAAAAACCGTTTCACAACAAGGCAATGTTTGCATTAATCTATCACATAAAATTCTGATGAAATACAGTGATATTTGTGGCTGTAATATACCAAAATATAAAATAGTTTCAGGGATATGAATGCTTTTATGAGCTCCATAGATACTGTGACTGAAGGGGCAGATGAGGCCCAATTGTTATTTCTTTCATTTCCTTGCATTCTCTAATTAAACCAAAACAGTAGGGAGAAAAGTAATTTATAGGAAGATAATTTCTCTAAATCACATACCAGTCATAGCTTTTTCTTGCTCCTCTGTAATTAGATAACGTCATGCTAAACCACCTCCGAAATTAAACATGGACTTTTCCAGTTTTGGGAAGTCTTGGATTCAGAATTTGTCTGAAGTATAATTCCAAAAGCTTTAGAAAACATTCACCAAAGCTACACTGGGTTTTCACAGATCATATCTAAATGTGTATAAAAACAGAATTTACTGATTTATGAAGCTCTTATGAAGACAGGACAGATTGAATGATGGCAGTGTAGAAGATGACCAGCAGCTCCTGTGGAAGGTTGAACTTCTTGAGTTGCCTCAGGAAGTACAGTCTCTGCTGGGCCTTCTTCTGAACATTGTCTATGTGTGAAGACCATCTCAGGACCATTCAGTCACAATCACAAAAATAAAGAAAGAAAGGCCTTATGTAAAGATATTTAATTGTTAGATAAGATAATGACTGAGCTATTTGGCCTCAGTGGCAAGAAGCATACTTGAAGCAATCAATGTAAAACGTTCAAACCTAAGAAGACTGTATCAACTATCAAGCATGATGGTGGTTCCATAATTCTGTGGGGCGTTTGTAGCCGGCCATGGGGGGGAACAAGGACTGAACTACACACAGAGAAATGAGACTGGTAAAAACTCTGAATCCCAGAATGCACAGTATTCATTCATTTTCATGACAGCTTCCACAAAGAAGGAGTTCCCCCACTAATCCCAATGATGTTATAGATGTAAAAGCATGAGCAGAGCAGCATTTCTTTCTCTTTGCCCACAGCTCTCCACAGGCTGCATTGGGGAGGGCACATGGGTGAATGTCTTGATCTCACTGGCTGAGTAAAAAACATCTTTGAAGACAACTTTGGTCTGTTGTTTGTGCATCCGGTGACCATACCCTGGCAGTAAATAAGACTGGCTGCCTGAATTTGGCTATCTGAACACCTGCAAAAAGGAATCTGAGCGAAAGGTTGTGTCCGGGCAGAGGTTGTGTCTGGGCAGAGAAAATTAGTTTAGGGTAAAATAATTTACATGCAGTTTTTTTCATTGTTTTTTGCTTTGTTTTAATGCTTAACTGTGTTGGGCTGGAGCAAGCCGGAGCTGAGGCCATTGGTGATTCAAACTTTAATTTAATCACTGATAGTCCGGTAACATGAACTTGTTTTGTTTTATTTGTATTTTCCCTTCTCCTATTGTTAGTGCTTTGGTTGTTTCAAAGCACTTTGTAAATAAAGATGGTACGGCATGGTATGGTTTTACTAACCAAAATAATACTATCTTATAACTCAGGCTGTTTTTACATAGATGTTTTGTCTAAAACGTGTAAAAATACATTGCCTATAAAGTTTGACACCAGTAATAATCAATATTTAAGGGTACAACTAATCTGGATTTCAGAACATCCTAATTCAGAGCCTTGTTCCTGCAGCAGCTGTGAAACAGGACCGTGACAGAGGGTAGCGAGACTCCAGTGAGCTTTTTAGCTCCCCATGCTATCCTCTGCAGGGCCCCTTATTTCTGTTACATTGCACCTCAACACATTTTCAACCACGGTTCAGTAAAATGCTATGAGGATTCTGGAAGAGAGCGATGCTTGTCTCGATTCTCCCAAAAGTGCCGTCTCTTCTGTGCCCGTTTCAGGATCTCTGTGGTGTTTTGTGACCATTTTTACTTCATGTCTTTGTCATTTTTTCCCTCGTTACTCACTTTAAAATCTCTCTGTGTCAGTTTTAAAAATTAAACATTTTGGCCTTGTGGTGAGATAAGCTATATTAAATGATATTTATGTATCAAAGTGTCATCTAGTGAAAAATCAGCATAATTTTTGTGTCTCTGCTCTGTTCTCTCTAAGCCCCAGTCGGTCGTGGCAGATGGCCGCTCACACTGAGCCTGGTTCTGCTGGAGGTTTCTTCCTATTAAAAGGGAGTTTTTCCTCTCCACTGTCGCTACATGCATGCTCAGTATGAGGGATTGCTGCAAAGTCAACGCCAGTGACTGTCCACTGTCTCTACATGCTCATCCAGGAGGAGTGAATGCTGCAAGTCACTGACTGGATGCAATCTGCTGGGTTTCCTTAGATAGAAAAACGTTTTATCCAATTTGAATAAATAACTGAATCTGACTGAACTGTTCAATGGTTACGATTAATAGGAATGTATGAACCTGACTGTTGTGAAGAACCTTGAGACGACATGTGTTGTGAATTGGCGCTATATAAATAAACTGAATTGAATTGATGGGGTAATATATTATTTTCACATTATTATTATTACATGTTTAAAAAGGGGAATATAAGATAGATTCAAATATCTGAAAAGTGAACTAAAAAGTAAGTGTAAAAGTCATTTCACTTTCTAACTGATTTTTCTAACTTTGCATTATCACAAAACTTAAGTCAGAGGTCAGTAATCTAATATTCCAATTGGAAATGATTACTGATTGCAAGAATGTGTCTAAATTACTTACTATTTCCTCTTAGTGCTTTCTAAAGTTTAGGCTCAAATGTGCTTGATTTCTTTTACTTTAAAAACTTAGACTTAAGTATGATATTTACATTTTTGCCATATTTTAAATCAGTACACAGATCTGCTATCTTAGATATAAAAATACTGAAAAAAATTGTAAATTGATATTTTAATACAGTGACTCACTCAGCTCTGTTCTTGTTGTCTCTACTTGTTTCTAAAGATGGCTGCGTGGGAATAAATAACACCTCAGTACATTGGTGTTGTTTAAGGGACAACATATTTCAAAGCTGTAAGTTATTAAAGGCTTCACAGTATTTTTGCAGTGGTTTGTGGCATCTGTGGCAGAAAAAAACAGCAACCACATGAGGCTTCAAAGACTGCACAGATGTGACAATGAGCTGTAGTCGAACCCGACCCGTTTACTGTAACAGGCTTGAAGAAGGATCAGGAAGATTCAAACAATCACAGGAAGGAGCATCTAATGTTGACTTTCTTCTCTGTGAATAAACACGCTCCTGGAGCTCTAAGCTCAACACACTGTTGGTTGCATGACATTATAAGACATTCAGCTATTGGACAAAAATAACACAGAACCACATCGGTGCACCATAGTTAATCTTACTGCTCTAAAGCCACATGTGGAACCACAAACATACTACTGCCTTATGTAAAGGGAGCTTGTAGTTCTGGTATAAGAACACCATCTGCTGATCAGACTGAGAAGTTTTAAATGTAACCGCTCATCCCTGTGGAACTCTCTTTGTATTAAAAACACACTGACAGCAGACATATCACCCCCTGTTTACAAAAGATGCTTTAATATTTTTGACCTAATTAATTATTTTCTGTAATAAACATACATCATGATTAAAGTACCAAACAGGCATTAACTTATGTGGAAAGATAACCTTGAGTAAAACCTTCTTTCATTGTCAGTATTTACACAAACATTTTAAATAAATATGTATAAATGATGTTATTGCTTTGATACTTTCTATAGCAATTGTGATTGGTATTTTTATTCTGATTGCGAAAAAGATTTAAAACAAAATGTTGAATTACCCGACCAATTTGTAGTTTTAGCTGTCATGTGCTTTTTTAATATCAGCTTAAGCTGATATTACTCTGTGGGAAGCCAGCCTGCATTCACCTGCTTTACAGACGTGCTGCTGCTAGCTGTAGTTTTAAACCAGTGTTAACTTAAAGTAATGGGTGGCACTTAATTTGTTTTCACATGATTTTCTGTTTTATGTGACAGGAAAACTTTCTAAACAGCCAAATGCATTTGGCTGGTTTTCACTCGTCCATATGGTCAGCAAGTCCAACACTCTCTGTCATGTCATTCAAAAGTATTTAAATAAAATGGTATAGACAAATTCTTTTAAAATGTTGTATGCCTTGTATATAAATTATTATTGTTCACATTTTCCATTAAAGATATATTCAAGAATATCTTTATAAGGTCTTTTCTTACCACTCTTAATGTCGTTATTCAGTATAAATCCCAATTACCTGGTCCTGGAGGCTAAATACAAAGGCCAAAACGAACTTCTGTCTTAAAACCAGTTCTATCAAAAACTTTTAACGTTTATGGGTACCTTAATTTATTAGCCTTTCAGCCCCTCTCATATTTGCAATGGACGGTTATTTAAACAGAAACTGATTATTTACAATGGAAAATCACAGACCAGTGATCTTCCTATCTGAAACACTAAGAATGAAACACGTGAAGCTTTTCTGCTCAGAGTAACCGATTTTGTAAAAATTGCATTATGTTTAACCATTATATAGTATTCTCTGGATCTATGGAACATAAAGCAATGCAGTGTTGCTCTGTGCACTGCCAGTCAGCTGACTGAAAGAAACTGATGGTTGTACACTTTTCCCCTTGCTTAAAAAGATAGTAATGGTATGAAAGTTAAACGAACTCCTTAGAAGCACTGGTTGGAAATTATACACTGCCCCAAAAAATAAAGGGAACCCTTAAACAACACAATAAAACTCCAAGTAAATCAAACTTCTGTGAAATCAAACTGTCCACTTAGGAAGCAACACTGATTAACAATCAATTTCACATCTTGTTGTTCAAATAGAAAAGACAACAGGATGAAATCTTTGGTGATTAGCAAGACACTCAATAAAGGAGTGGTTCTGCAGGTGGGGACCACAGACCACTTCTCAGTACCGATGCTTTCTGGCTGATGTTTTGGTCACTTTTGAATGTTGGTGGTGCTTTCACACTCGTGGTAGCATGAGACGGACTCTACAACCCACACAAGTGGTTCAGGTAGTGCAGCTCATCCAGGATGAAACATCAATGCGAGCTGTGGCAAGAAGGTTTGCTGTGTCTGTCAGCGTAGTGTCCAGAGCCTGGAGGCGCTACCAGGAGACAGGCCAGTACAACAGGAGACGTGGAGGAGGCCGTAGGAGGGCAACATCCCAGCAGCAGGACCGCTACCCCCGCCTTTGTGCAAGGAGGAACAGGAGGAGCACTGCCAGAGCCCTGCAAAATGACCTCCAGCAGACCACAAATGTGCATGTGTCTGCACAAACGGTTAGAAACCGACTCCATGAGGATGGTATGAGGGCCCGACGTCCACAAATGGGGGTTGTGCTCACAGCCCAACACCGTGCAGGACGCTTGGCATTTGCCAGAGAACACCAGGATTGGTAAATTCACCACTGGTGCTCTGTGGTCTTCACAGATGAAAGCAGGTTCACACTGAGCACATGTGACAGACGTGACAGAGTCTGGAGACACCGTGGAGAGAGATCTGCTGCCTGCAACATCCTTCAGCATGACTGGTTTGGTAGTGGGTCAGTAATGGTGTGGGGTGGCATTTCTTTCTCCATGAGCTCACCAGAGGTAACCTGACTGCCATTAGGTACCGAGATGAGATCCTCAGACCCCTTGTGAGACCATATGCTGGTGCGGTTGGCCCTGGGTTCCTCCTAATGCAGGACAATGCATGTCCTCATGTGGCTGGAGTGTGTCAGCAGTTCCTGCAAGATGAAGACATTGAAGCTATGGACTGGCCCGCCCGTTCCCCAGACCTGAATCTGATTGAGAACATCTGGGACATCATGTCTCGCTCCATCCACCAACGTCACGTTGCACCACAGACTGTCCAGGAGTTGGATGCTTTAGTCCAGGTCTGGGAGGAGATCCCTCAGGAGACCATCCTTCGTCTCATCAGGAGCATCTACAGGTGTTGTAGGGAGGTCATACAGACACATGGAGGTCACACACAATACTGAGCCTCATTTTGACTTGTTTTAAGGACATTACATCAAAGTTGGATCAGCCTCTAGTGAGTTTTTACACTTTAATTTTGTGTGTGACTCCAAATCCAGGCCTCCATTGGTTAATAAATTTGATTTTTGATGATTTTTGTGTGATTTTGTTGTCAGCACATTTAACTTTGTACAGAACAAAGTATTTAATGAGAATATTTCATTCATTCAGATCTAGGATGTTATTTGAGGGTTCCCTTTATTTGTTTGAGCAGTGTAGTTTGCAAGGCAAGAGCGCTGTGTCTGCCAAGTAGTTGACAGCAGCCTTGCTACTGTTTTTTTTTTTATTATAGTTTTTCCTCAAGTCTATTAAAATAGTAAATGTATGGATATATTACTTTGGCTGTAGTGGGAAGATTAAAATTTGAGTTAACACTGTTAAACTCCTGTGATGGTGACCTGTCCAGGGTGAACCCCGCCTGTAGACTGCTGGAGATGGGCACCAGCTTCCCCGTGACCCACCATGGAAGAAGCGGTATAGAAAATGACTGTTAAACTCTGATAATTCTGCTCTGGGTTACCTTGTGAAAATCTCAAACCATGCCTAGATGGGTCAGGGTGGAAGTTCTTTATGCTCTAGATCTGCATTTTGTTGCATCTCTGTCTGCAAACATGTTTTCAAACCAGTCGTGTCCAGTCTTGGTTTTGTAAATATATTACACCTGTCCCTGCTTGACCTGATCCAAAAACCTTAGCACGTCTTCAAATTGTGAAGAACCCTGTGAAACACACACACACTCATTTAAGTGTGTTGAGCATATGACACCATACTTTAACTCCATTCTAACATGCATCACTGGTTCATCAGTTTTTCCTACAAACAGTTTTTTTTATTGCATTGTGAAAAAGGATGCTCTTTGGAAACGTGACAGGTCAAAACTGGGTTCATTACTTGAGGGCAGCATAACGTCATAAAGCTGGAGTGTCTAACGCCAGTCCTTGAGGGCAGGTGTCCTGCAACTTTTAGATGTGTCCCTGGTCCAACACACCTGAATTAAATGGGTAAATATCCTCCTTAGTGTTCAGTCAAGTTCTCCTGTGTCCTGCTGATTACCTAATATTTGGTTCAAGTGCGTTGAAGCAGAGATGCATCTAAAAATTGCAGGGCACCAGCCCTCGAGGACTGGAGTGTGACGAGGGTTAAAATGCCTTCAGCTTTTTAATTACTTTATGTTGTGAAGCTGGAGTCGTTTAAGCAAAAGGTTAAAGTGATACCTTGTCAAATTCACCATTAGTCACTTTCCCTTCTTTTCTCTCCTGCTTATTAAAATATTTACAAAGTAAGCCAGTTTAATAAACCTGAAGTCTGCAGTGTGTTGAGATTCTGGTTTCCAACTCGTTTCTAGTTGAAGTGTTCAGTATGACAGTTTTTAATCAGCACCCTCTAGGTCCCCAACCATGTAATGGCCAATAGTAACCAAACTGCACAATGTAACATCATACAATTTTACACCAGTAACAAAATGCATTTGTATTCAAACATAAAGCTGACACAGATTTAACAAAATCTGAAACCTTTATTTCCCATTTTGTTTCATTTTTTTTTACAAAATACCAACAATGAACAGTTAAGTGCACCTTGGAATGTTTGTTGGTAAAATGGACCCAGACCCATGATTGCATTAATGCGGTTTCTGGTGCCCCATTGCAGAATGTGCTCCGTTTCCTCTCGGACTGCAGTGTTATTACTGATAAAACAAAGTAGCCTGCACCATTCCTCCAACATCCTGCCCCAGTACGATTCCCCGCTGTTCCAACGAGTTGCGCTCTACTCCTTTGCCACTGCGAAAGGCTTCTCCACCTCGATTTTGCCACAGTCGTGGATGGTGACGTCTTTGAGAGGTTTGTCGCGCCCGTCTGTCTTCGTGTTCTCAATTTTTGTGACTACATCCTAACGGAGGAAAGTAGGAAGATTTCAAAAAACTAAATGTATTCAATTTTATTTAGAAGGATCGTTTGTTTTGAAAAGCCTGGGAATTTTATGCTATCAGCACTTGCACATTATTCCCTAGATCAGGCTGATCATGACTGCTCTGCATAGAATACAATTTTTTTTTTTTTTAAAACAGAGGCCTGTGCAGTTATGCTGTTTTTCCTGCCGATACTCACCATGCCCTCCAGAATTTTTCCGAAGACGACGTGTTTGCCGTCCAACCATGGAGTTTGGACCGTGGTGATGAAGAACTGGGAGCCGTTGGTGTCTTTGCCAGCATTGGCCATGCTGAGCCAGCCAGGGCCGTAGTGCTTCAGCTTGAAGTTCTCATCAGGGAAACGGTCTCCATAGATGCTCTTGCCTTCATGCAGAAAAGAAAAGGTTTTAAAACATCTAACAGACTTTGCATTGAATTTATTTTACTTAACCATTTCATTTTGTATCTCAAAACATGACTAAATAGTACCTTTTTTGACTCTTTACACATCTAAATATCCTTTCCAAAAAATGAACCTCAACTATGTCTCATCATTCTGCAGCCAGTTCTGATGTAGCAAGTAGAGATGCAGATGATACAGTTTAGCGGTTACCTCCAGTGCCATCTCCTCGGGTGAAGTCTCCACCCTGGATCATAAACTGTTTGATGACTCTGTGGAATTTACTGCCCTTGTAACCAAATCCTTTCTGTTTAACAAAAGCAAACAGCACTGTAAACAATGTTCAAAACTTTAAAAATTATACCAGCTGTGTGTGTATATATATATATATATATATATATATATAAAAACAATGATGGGTCTCCATATTGCTCACTTCTCCGGTTGCCAGGGCGACAAAGTTGTCAACGGTTTTGGGAACAGTTTTCCCAAAGACACCAATGACGACCCTTCCCACATCTTCGTCTCCAATTCTGATGTCAAAGTACACCTACAGCAGAGAGATCCAACGTTAGGTTGCCACAAACATACCACCACGGGACACAAAGTCTGAGGCGGTATTGGTGAGCTGGGATACGACTGAGCAAAAGGTCTCCAAAAATGTTCTTAACAGAGACTAGATTGAAAATGACTGAAAAAAGCCAATTTAAGTCAGTTATTCATGAATCACATACGCACAATGTGCTTTAGACTCTTCCATACAGGTGCTTCTCAAAATATTAGCATATTGTGATAAAGCTAATTATTTTCCATAATGTAATGATGAAAATTTAACATTAACATATTTTAGATTCATTGCACACTAACTGAAATATTTCAGGTCTTTTATTGTCTTAAAACGGATGATTGTGGCATACAGCTAATGAAAACCCAAAATTTCTATCTCACAAAATTAGCATATCATTAAAAGGGTCTCTAAACGAGCTATGAACCTAATCATCTGAATCAACGAGTTAACTCTAAACACCTGCAAAAGATTCCTGAGGCCTTTAAAACTCCCAGCCTGGTTTATTACTCAAAACCCCAATCATGGGTAAGACTGCCGACCTGACTGCTGTCCAGAAGGCCACTATTGACACCCTCAAGCAAGAGGGTAAGACACAGAAAGAAATTTCTGAACGAATAGGCTGTTCCCATAGTGCTGTATCAAGGCACCTCAGTGGGAAGTCTGTGGGAAGGAAAAAGTGTGGCAGAAAACGCTGCACAACGAGAAGAGGTGACCGGACCCTGAGGAAGATTGTGGAGAAGGGCCGATTCCAGACCTTGGGGGACCTGCAGAAGCAGTGGACTGAGTCTGGAGTAGAAACATCCAGAGCCACCGTGCACAGGCGTGTGCAGGAAATGGGCTACAGGTGCCGCATTCCCCAGGTCAAGCCACTTTTGAACCAGAAACAGCAGCAGAAGCGCCTGACCTGGGCTACAGAGATGCAGCAATGGACTGTTGCTCAGTGGTCCAAAGTACTTTTTTCGGATGAAAGCAAATTCTGCATGTCATTCGGAAATCAAGGTGCCAGAGGCTGGAGGAAGACTGGGGAGAAGGAAATGCCAAAATGCCAGAAGTCCAGTGTCAAGTACCCACAGTCAATGATGGTCTGGGGTGCCGTGTCAGCTGCTGGTGTTGATCCACTGTGTTTTATCAAGGGCAGGGTCAATGCAGCTAGCTATCAGGAGATTTTGGAGCACTTCATGCTTCCATCTGCTGAAAAGCTTTATGGAGATGAAGATTTCATTTTTCAGCACGACCTGGCACCTGCTCACAGTGCCAAAACCACTGGTAAATGGTTTACTGACCATGGTATCACTGTGCTCAATTGGCCTGCCAACTCTCCTGACCTGAACCCCATAGAGAATCTGTGGGATATTGTGAAGAGAACGTTGAGAGACTCAAGACCCAACACTCTGGATGAGCTAAAGGCCGCTATCGGCCCATCCTGGGCCTCCATGCCACGCCGCATTGAAGCAGTCATTTCTGCCAAAGGATTCCCGACCAAGTATTGAGTGCATAACTGTACATGATTATTTGAAGGTTGACGTTTTTTGTATTAAAAACACTTTTCTTTTATTGGTCGGATGAAATATGCTAATTTTGTGAGATAGGAATTTTGGGTTTTCATGAGCTGTATGCCAAAATCATCCGTTTTAAAACAATACAAAACCTGAAATATTTCAGTTAGTGTGCAATGAATCTAAAATATATGAATGTTAAATTTTCATCATTACATTATGGAAAATAATGAGCTTTATCACAATATGCTAATATTTTGAGAAGGACCTGTATTTTGTCACTAGACCTCCACAAACTAATGTATTTCATTAGGATTTTGTGACAGACCAGAACTCGTGTGCTCTCTGTAAGTTACGCAATTCAAAAATCCAACCTTCATACAAGACCTGAGACAAATGGTATTGTTGCAGCTTGCCACAAGGCATATAGGGGCCACA
Source organism: Girardinichthys multiradiatus (assembly GCF_021462225.1). Classification (NCBI taxonomy): domain Eukaryota; kingdom Metazoa; phylum Chordata; class Actinopteri; order Cyprinodontiformes; family Goodeidae; genus Girardinichthys; species Girardinichthys multiradiatus. Next base: position 76,585 of record NC_061795.1, on the reverse strand, counting down.
GCAAACATCTGGAGGAATCTGCTCTAGTCAAATGAGACTAAAATTGGGCGTTTAGGCCTACTTGTATAGCAACTTGGACTATTTGGCAAGATTTTGAAATTGTTTGAGCTTGAACTACTTAGCAAAAATTAATTCTCTGTAGGTGTACAGAGCCAATAGAAACACCTCATAACACATAACTGCATAGAAATTTCTCCAATAAATTATTGACTTCTTGGGGGTCAATAAACTGAGTCAGAGAATTTGTTCCCCTCTACTTTTATTTTTTTGCATCAGTAGGGTGATTTCTTTCAGACGTCAGGACTCAACAGGAAAAAGAATATACTTTTTACAGATTATTTTACAGACTAACATTTTAATGCACAAACAACAAGAAATGTAAACAGAAGGTCGCTTTGAAAGGAACTTAAGGTTCTTTATAAGGTTTAAGGTTATATATAAAATTTCAGATTCAATCCTTGCCTTCCAACTCTGCTTTCCATTTAATCCTACTATAAGGAAGGGGATAAAAAGGTAACAATAACCCTTTTTAAGCTCAACTAGAGATCAGCTCCCTCTGGTTAATTGAATGTGCAGACGTGGACAATCTGCTGCACCCCGACACAAGGCCAGGGTCAACACCTGAGCCATGGTGGAACCAAATACGTGTCCAATTCATTTCTTCTGGCCCGGATCTAATGGACAGAATGAGTTCAATTTCTTGTCTTTATCTCCGTTAGCTTTAACTACAAAGTTAGCTTCATTACTTAGAGGCATTGCCGGAAGCTAACCATCGTTAGCAGCTGACCAATAGCTTACAGCAAAAGACGAAGAGGCTACCTTCTCTGTGACGTGGCTTCCCAAGCTGCCGGTTAGCAAAGAGGAAAAGCCCTTGTTTTTTCCTCTTTAAGAAGCTACCCTGCAGCTATCTCATACCTTTGCAGTAACTTTGGGGCCTTTCTTCTTCTCGTCAGCCGATGAGCCATTCGGGAAACCGAGAAAAATCAGTGATCCCACAATGACAGTAACAGCTACAAAAAACTTCATCCTTCTTTCACAGAACCTCACCATCAACAAGAGAGGAGAAAAAAGGCTTCACCCAAAGACAAACTGTTGGCTGTGCTAGCTTATATAAGCTCCGGGGGAGGGACGGAGATGTGGGCTTTAGGGTGGGGACTGCGACCTCCAGAATCCAGGCGGCGCTGCCTCATGGTCGCAGGGGCAGGATATTGCTGCTCTGATTGGATCACATTTCAGTGTTTTAACCAATCGGATGCAGACGCGTAACAGCGTTTTGTGAGAAGCAGAAGCATCACTATTAATTATAGGGCAATGTTGTGCAGTGGTGGCATTTTATTATTTTTCTTCTCTCACCCAAATGATAATGAAGCAGTTTGCCAAATATCTAAAGCTACACTTTACAAGTTCTTTACTGTACCTAATATATACTACAGAGTATTTATACCCCTTTAACTACACAGCCTTCTCCAGTTCCGCTTCTACAGTTTCTTACATTAAAAACACACACATCCGTGTATGTTATTAGGATTTTATTTGATAGACCTACATAATGTTGCAACATAATTGCCAAATGAGTGGAAAAAGATAGTTTTCCTTTCTTTTTTCATGAATTACAATGTAAAGAGTATCATATTCAGCCCCCTGAGTTAGTCCTTTTTGGAACCACCTTTCTGGAAAATTACAGCTGCACTGCTAACCTCTATCATGTTTTCTTTATTTTTATCTATCAAACAATTTATTTCTAAACTACAGTATTAATACTGAAGGGAAATTAACTGTTGTTGTAGCTCATATTATGCAGAAAAGAATCCCCAACATTATGCTGCCACCACCACCATTTGTTATTATGAGGATGGTGTTACATAGCATTAACTCCAGAAAAGTTCAATTTGACCAGAGTGCCTTTTTCCAAATGTTTGCTGCACCCCTGCATGGCTTGTGGCAAATGGCAAACATGACTTTTAACACCTTAAGCCCTAGGGTCTAAGTACGCACTCATACTTTCATAAGGCATTTCTCAACTTGTACATTGCTTAAACTGCTAATCTTGGTATCAACTAACAGAAAAATCCTGGAGGATGATGTAGATGTGAAACTTTGAGAGTAAATCATTCTGGGCCTAAGTAAACAAGATTTGAATGCAAAAACTGAATTCTGCCTAACAAAAACAGATGTTTACATACAAAACTCTTCCTCTTTCTGTAAAGAAAATAAACACAACAAATTGTAACTAGACTTGAGTGACATCTGTAGCCAGTGTGGTGTCAACACAAAAAGGTCATACATGTTTAAACTTTTCTGCATGGTGACAAATGAATGAGACAGGTTTACACATTATACAGTAGTTTAGTTTATTATGTAGTGCTAATCATTGCTACTTCTCTTTACTAATTAGGTGACCTCTTAATTGGATACAAATCTGTGAAAGGGTATCAGAGTAAAGGGTTTGAATACAAACTTGTGTTTAAAAAAAACGGGAAAACCAATGTCATTTTCTTTCTTTCTAAACTACCTTCATTGGTCTATCACTCAAAATCCCATTTTAACATCATGGTAGTTTGTGGTCTTGGCGTGCAAAAAATAAATCTGGGGTATATGAATACTTTTGCAAGCAAATGTGCATTTACTTAAAACATGTTATTCCAAACATTATTAGGGATCTTCATTATCTTTAAATCTTTCTGTTTTGAAAAAACTAAAAATTGGGGAGAAAAATCCCATTTATTAAACATATTAAGACAACATAATAAGACTAACAGCTTAAACATTAAAACCTACATGAAAGAACCCAAACAACACATCCTCTTCCATCCATATTTTAATAAGCTAGAAGGGAACGAAGCTTGCTCCACGTTACAAACACTACACTGACAACAAAAATGAGTCTAGATGAACAGATTGTGCTTGCATAACAGAACAAAAATAAACAGGAGGTCAAGGTTACATTCACCTCCATAGGCTCACCTGCCACCTACCTTCCTAGTGCAAAGAATCACTTTTTCTGAACCCGAACACTACGAACCCTTTGCTATAAGCTTGCATTAAGACTATGATTATTGCATGCCTTAGGAGGCAATCAGAGGTAAACAAAGTGTTTTGTTTGCCAAACATGATGCATGTATTCATTAAGTTTACAGCCAAGAAATATTCTTGTGTGAGAATCTTTGTAATTCAACATCATTATTCCATAAATTGTGTTACATAACTGTCTCTTCTCAAAAAGGGAAAAAAAACACCCATACACAGCCGTTATTAATTAACGCCGTTGTGCGAAGTTCACGAGAGAACCTTCAGGTTAATTAGCTGGCACTGGAATATAAACAGATATTAAGCCAATAAACAACCCGCTTCAGAATAACATTTAAAATAGCTGTGTTGTATCTATACTAGTATACAATTTATCTAAAAAAAATCTAATTAAAAGAAACTGCTATTGCCTTATAAAACGTTTTCTATGCAGGGAGTGTTTTGGTCATACAATGAAAAGACAGAAAGGGATCCTACGTATTTTCCAATTTACCTTTCCATACTTTTTCAGGCAAGTTTCAAGATTTGTCCTGAACATTTAAGGACAACACCCTTACTTGGTGAGATTTTATTATTTGTACGTTTTATAATTTATAAAACATCACAATGTTGAGCATTGTGTTGTTAACGAAGGGCTATTTCACTGCTTTTCTTCGTTTGGGTGTGAAATAATATTTCCAAATCTATGAGACCTAGACTATAAAATCTTCAATAGATTATCCTAAACTGAATACATATCCTTTAATACTTTTGATACCTATAATCTTTAACAAAATTTTGATGTTCTTCTTAATTGTGTACTTTATAGAATAAGGACTAAAGCATTGAAGCAAACACCTTTTCCATACTTATCTAGACCTGGAAATAATGAGAGAGAGAAGTTTCAAGTAAATATTAGATGTGAACACACCAAAAGAGTTTCTAGAAATTCAACTACATTCTACTACACAGTTTCAAGTTTAAACAGTACCTAAGACAAACGGTAACTAATCTGAAGTTTTATACGGTTTTTCTAGAAAATACGAATAAAGGACTTAATAATATTTCTGGTTCTTATTGAAGGCACAGCATACTAAAGATATGCAGGTCAAGGTAAAGTAGCTGTGACGATTAAACTCTTTGGAGTTTGGGAGGATGGCTTCGTGCATTGAGTCCGGCCGCATGGCGGCTCACAGAGGTCCAGTTCTGCCTGCCTTTTTTTTTTTTTTGGGGTGGGGGGGGCAGACTGATGGGAGACATCGCTTAAACATACCAGATCTTTGGGACAAAGGAACCTGAATCAGGACACAAATGTCTAAACTGGCTCAGAGACAACCAGAGCTGCAGGTTGAGAGTTTAGAGAGGCTGTGTTTAGTTCTTTCCATCAACATTGTCCAGGCGCACCGAGAGGCAGGCTGAACGAGCCTTAAAAGGGCTGCTGGCTTGTTATTTCTGAGTAAACTAGCCCCTCAGCTGAGATGGCATCCCCAAGCCCCACTGTCCGAAGGGGTCTTTTGCAGACCAGCACCGGACTCAGATGGAAGGTGATGTTTCCCCGATGCCACACGGTAACGGGCTCCTCTGGGTTCAGGGACAGCTGCTCTCCTAGCCCAGAGTGAGAGCTGTGAAACTCCAGCGGGGCCTTGAGCTCCACCTTGCTAATGTCCACAGCCTGGAGGCCACAGGCCTGGCTGCTGGCAACCCGGGCCCCTGCCATCACAGCTGCTGCCTGGTTCCCCCAGTAACCATCCACTGTTGCTAAAATATGGTAGGCCAGCGTGTGGAAGTGGATGCGAGTGAGATCAGATTCTGAAGATGGGTCGGTGCGGCCATGCTGCTCTAGGATCCAGAAGAGGATGTCACTGACTCGCCCCACCTCAGGGATGCCTTTCCATGCAGGCAGAGCAGCATGGGGGCCCTCCGCTGCCTGAGAGAGGAAAAGCAGCTCCTGCTCGTTCAGTCCGATGGAGCTGACAACAGGCAAGACCTGCTAACAGGAAGAAACACTTTATTAAATGTACAGCTTTTCCTTAGGGATACGTGAAGCACGGTTCCTCAGGGACAGACTCCATGACTGCAGACGTTCACATCTACCTCCTGCATGATCCGGTTCATAAAGTCCTTATCAGTCATGCTGGCCAGCTCCAGGTGGATGGGAATGTCTTTTGGAATATCACCTATGGTTGCTACAGCCTGGAGGGAAACAAAAAAAATAAATAAATAAATAAATAAAAATCAGAAAAAAGTCCAGAAGGTTTTTTTTAAGAAAGTTCAAAGTCTGTATTTCAGTCAGTCATTTGTAAAAACTTTTGAAAGCCATGAATCAAAATTATGGACTTCTTTATGTAGATGTGTCAGTTTGTTGTTGTAACCAGACAAAACGCGGTAAAAAGAAAGGTTGATGAGTACTTTTAAATAGCATGTGATCCAAATGAGGAAGGAAGTCGCCCATTACTTGGCAAGTATTTGTAGAGGAACAGGGAAACACAATCAGGAGTTAAAAGAACCTGTTCAGAACATCTCCTGACCTCTTTCAGTCGCTCCCCCCACAGCTCTCTGCCCTGACCCTCCATCATATGGAACCCTGAAAGGACAACCAGCTCCGGTTGGAACTCCTCCAGGCTTGCCACGAAAGTCTCCAAGGTGCTCATCGCCCCGTTGGACACATCATGGGAGAAGATGAAGCGATTAGCTTGTGGCGCCTGAATAGAAGCCCACTTTTCACCTAAAGTCCAAAATGAGGATTAAACAAAGCTGCTGCAGGAAAACTCTGAAATAAAATACAGTGCCTCGAAAAAAAAAATATTTACACTTGTTGAAGTCTTCCACATTTTGTCACATTACAACCACAAAGTTTTCTTTTTGTTAGGATTTTATGTGACAGACCAACACAAAGTAGTGCAGGATGGTGAAGGGGAAGCAAAATGATTCATTGTTCTCAGATCTTTTATGTGTGCTGTGCATATGTATGCTTATTTGATTAATCTTCTCCTTCCAAGGCCAGTCAGTTTACCTGCATGGCCATGGTTGGAAGGTTTGCAGTTTCTGTTTTCAGAAGATGGGCTGAACAGTGCTTTTTGATATTTAAACTTCTCCAAAACTTCACCTGTCTGAACTGTTCGACCACTAATGTTCGTTTACGAACCTCTGAGAACTTTACAGAACATCTGCACTGTGTTGTCATTAGACAGGTAGATTATTTACTAATGAGGTCACTTCTGGATTTGTTAAACTTGTATCAGAGTGGTGCATAATCACACTTTTCAGATTCTTATCATTTTCCTTCCACTTCACAATTATGTTATTTGTGTTAATGTGTTGAAAAACCCCCAATAAAGTACATTAAAACTTGAAAAATCAAATGTACTTTTTCACATCAAAAAATGTGGGATGTATGAAATGTTTGCAAGGCACTAAGCTGCAGCTTCATTTTCTCTCTACCTGCTTTATACTCCAGGATGAGGTGAAACTCGTCTGTCTCCTGAAGAGATTCTGGAGGAACGACGATCTGCTCGTCCAGCAGCTCGTGGAGTTTAGGACCGACCGGCCCACACAACAAAACCTGTTGTACAAAAAGACAATTATAGGTTTGTAGTGTTCAGAACTTTGAATTACAGTAGATACTTTTATGTAATTTATGATTGAATTTTTGCTGTCTAATTTGAAGAATGGAATAAAATGCATTTCAGAGTTTATTGCAGGTCTGCATATGCTTTTGTACCATCAAATCTGGGTTGGTGGCAAACTTCTGACCAATGAGGGCAGCATTTCCTCCAACATACAGCTGAAGAACGGACAAAAGTGAACATTTCTTACAAATAACATCACTGGGAAAAAGGAGTAAAAAGTAGAACAAGACACTGCTGAGTGAGATGGCCTTGCCTTCGCACCGGGGTACTCTGCTGCTGCACGAGCTATCCTCTGAAACACTTCCTTATCGCTGAAGAAACGCTCTGCTGCGGCTCCACGCTCCATGTAGTGGATGAAGGTTTCCTTCAAGTCCTCCTTTGAGTTCAGGACGTCATGATCCCGGCCGGTGCCAGGATCCACAGCCAGAGCCTGCAGCAGTCCCACGCCGGAGACGACCACGTCAACGCAGGCATTCACGCTTAACAAAACAAGGAAAAGACAACGAGTCATTTCAGCCTGAGTGCAGTAATCATCACCGTGAGGTTCATGGGGTTGGTCAAGAATAAACTGATTTTAGTAAAAAAAAAATTAAAAAAAAGGAAGGAAAGCCTTATTAAGAAATAATAGAATAAAACAAAAACAGTCCAAGTTTTTCATCTTAAAACAATAAATGCAAAGAAAAACAACAGAGCATAGCATGTGACATGTAATGGGTCCATGTGGGGTCATAAATATTTTATTCAGGGGTGCGACGGTGGTGCAGGGGTAAAGTGTGTGATCCATGTGAGGAGGCCTTAGTCCTTGACGCAGGCTGTAGCGGGTTTGAGTCCAGGCCTGTTGACGTTTACTGAATGTCCTCCCCCTTCTCTCCACCCCATTTCCTGACAACTCACTATTGGGGAAAAAACAAAATTGAACAATAAAGGCCACTAGTGCCTAACTACATATTTTATTCAGGGACAGAACCAGGCTGGAATCTTGCACAGTTTAACCCTGTCCTTTATCACAGTTAAGCACACTCAGGGTGCTCAAAGCTCTCACACACCACCTTTACAAAGAGAGGAAGATAATGTTATCAAAACTCATGGCACAAGATATTCCACCTTCTTGTAGGCGGTCATTCTGGCTCAGCCTGTCAGGTTCTGCCACCTGAAGCACAGATTCAGGTAGTTGGCTTTTACCAAAACTGAGTGTATATGTACATTAGAAGCAGTGTAATATCCCTCGCTGGTGCACATGCTTTTTGAACTGAGACATCTGAGCAGAGGCTGACTCATGATGTCATATTCCTTCTCAAAAGCAGAGCTGCCGCAGCGTCTCTACACATGCACGATGTACAGCAGGAGAACTGTCGAATGTCAGCTTCAAGTAACAGAAAAAACATTTCAACTGTATCTCCCAGTGACCCCAGACAGATCAGTGTAACTCACCCTACTGCCACTTTGCTCCACTGCCTGCTCGGTAAAGTGATCAGAGCCTCCCAAGCAGCAGAAATGGCCTGCTCCAGGCTGCTGTTGCTCTGTGATGATGTCTGGAAGTTTGGCAGGCCACCGTAGAAGTAGCCAACAGCCAAAGCCAGCAGGAGCGCTGCCAAAGCCTTCCTCCACATGATGCTCCCACACACTCTTGCAACAAAAGAAAAAAACACTCTTCTCTTCATATCAGATTATGATGTTAAAAAAGAAATATATAACTGATGCACTGTATAAATCAACTGGAATTAAAGAAGACAAACTGGTCTCTTCCACATATACAAATTTTTAAGCACATTGAGATATTGGTCGTTTCATTGCTAGCAATAAAAGGCAATAGCAATCAGTGACGCATTATTCAGTGCCTTGCAAAAGCATTCATAACCATAAATATGTTTATAACATACCTTCAAACATCAGTGTAATAAACTGGCATTTTAAGGGATGCATCAATACAAAGAAGGGAAATATTATAATAAATATGATATAATAATATAATAGTAACTATGTATTTTATTATCAGTTAAAAATAACTATAACCTGTAAAACAACTTTGCTGTGACAGATACTTTCTACAAATCAGTGCAATAATGAATGAGAATAACGTTTAAAGGCAAACAAACTGACATCACTACACAATGGCGTCTCCAGAAACGAAATCCCAAACAAGTTGTGTTGTATTTTATTCTGTAAACAAGAAGCACATTTGAAATACTTGCTGTCATGTTAAAAACTGGTTCAACTTGGCCCACAAACATGAACCTGAATCTTTTTCTCTTCAAGGGATTAGCTCGATACTCCGATTAGAGGAAGTTTAAACTGTAGCCCGTTTGCTTCCTAGCAGTTCCAGTGAGTTTCCTCGAGTTGAACCCGGACAGAGACACAGTCTTTTAAACAGCAGGTCAGTCCAGAACATTGAGAACCAGAACACTGAACACGGGCGAAGCGGTAAAGTTACTGCTAACGTGGACACGCTAGCTGGATCTTTGAACTCCGTTAATAAAGCTGACAGCAGAAGCCCTTTCGGTTCGGCAAAACCATTTTAGAAAGAAACATGGCAACCAAACACTCGTTGAACAATCTATTAATCAGTCTGAATATAGCCTTTGTTATAACGGAAGAGAGGAAAACTGTTTGTTAGTTGTGGCAGCGGAACATACCGGACAGTAATGTGCAGGTCTGTTAGCTAGGAACCGGGTCCAGTTTCCTGGTTGAATCACAGGAAGAACATTCAGTCAGTCTAATTCCGTGGCCAACGAAGATCTAGCAGGACAAGTTGGGTTCGGCACAATTATCTTAAGAAGCTTTAACTGGGAGTGACAGGACAAGTTAAAACACAGCTAGCAGCCGCTTCAATTCATCGACACGCGCATGCGCCGGTGTCGCCCAAGGTAAATGCTGCGTTCGCGTAGTGTTAGAAATAGCAGGAACCTTAAAGCCAAGTGAAATATAAATCAAGCTGCTCAGCTTTCATACTTGAAATGATACAAGGAGTTCGGTCACGTGGTGTGCTCGCTAAGACAATATGTCATATTTATATCTCTGTTTACTTGATATATCTGTCGATACTATTGTTAATATAACGACACACATTTTATACGATTTGTAGCAGAGAGCCAGTGATCAGATCTGAACCCAGCAGAGTGCTTTCAGCACACCTACTGGACTGAATCAAACACCATTCTTCAAAGAAAAATTCTGGTATGTATAAATTAATAAATTAGTTAATTACAGAATGTAAAAAAAGAAGAAAGGGGAAAATTCTATGGGCACTGATGGGAGTTTTGAATATCTCACAAAACACAGACTGTTGTCACGTCATAAACCCCACTTTCAGAGAACATTGATGAACAGCATCAGGGATAGCTCAGGGATAAAGCTGAAGAGTTTACAGCAAGGTTAGATTATGAAGCAATATCTCAAATTTTTTAAAAATTATAAAAAACACGCGTAGTCATTTGTGTGTTATCATTTAAAATGTAAAGCTTATGGTACAACTGCAAACCTAACACGACATTGCCACCTACAAGACCATTTGAGAAGCCATTGTACACTGCTGAAAACATAAAGGGAAGACATAAACAACACAATATAACTCCAAGTAAATCAAACTTCTGTGAAATCAAACTGTCCACTTAGGAACACTAATTGACAATCAATTTTCACAGCTGTAGGAGCCGTAGGAGGGCAACAACCCAGCAGCAGGACCGCTACCTCCGTCTTTGTGCAAGGAGAAACAGGAGGAGCACTGCCAGAGCCCTGCAAAATGACCTCCAGCAGGCCACAAATGTGCATGTGTCTGCACAAACGGTTAGAAACCAACTCAATGAGGATGGTATGAGGGTTGTGCTCACAGCCCAACACCGTGCAGGATGCTTGGCATTTGTCAGAGAACACCAGGATTGGCAAATTCACCACTGGCGCCCTGTGGTCTTCACAGATGAAAGCAGGTTCACACTGAGCACACGTGACAGACGTGACAGAAGAGACTAAAATACAGCCTTCAATCAAACTTTTTGACAGGTGACCTTTGACCTTAAGGGGCGTCATGGCGCCATGGGGGCAGGGAGGTCATGGGGTCAACAGGGGGGGTGTCCGAGGGGCGTAACCGTGGATGCTGATTGGTTGTCGTCATTAGGGGTGATACCTTAAATAAGCCAATTAAAACACAGGGGTTTGTTTACTGGTGTTATTAATAATCTGTATGTTTTTCAGGCGTTAATACATCTAAAAAAAAGACATGCATCCTTTTATATTTTAAAGGTATAATCAACTTAATATTAATCTGTCACATGAAATCCTAATAAATGAACTGTGTAACCTGACAGAATTGTAAGTTCTTTACAGCAGGACCTATTTGCTGAATATATGATCCAGTCTAAATCAGTTCAAAATAGAAAAGACCTAAAAGTAAATAAAGATTGTGCTTCACTACATCGATGGAACGAGCAAACCTTCCACTTCTGCGTCAACAGACTGGAAACCAGGAGAAAGAGGTAAGACAAAAAATGAAATTAACAGAAAAACTTTACGATCCCTCAGTATACTGTTTCCAAGTTATAAATTGACTCTAGCAATGATGTGTTTGTTTTGAATCATGAGAGACTCCATTTTAGGAAAATAAATGATAATTTTAGTTACCTGTAGCTTTTCTAAAACATTTTCTTTTCATTTTAGAGCAAATGTTATTGAGAGACTTACTGAAACAGTTATTCTGTAACTGAAGTCCCAGTCAACATCAGCCCTCGGCCTTCTGATTCAGTTTCCTGACCAAGTGTGTGACACAGGGCAATAAAGTAATTAGAACTCTCTCAACCCCCCGCTCCAAAAGAGTCAATACATAGGTTCATGAACAGGTGAGACCCCCAGGGCCAGTTTTTGCCGGTTTCTCATTGCTAATATGTGCTTCTAAAAGGAAATTCTAGTTTTTGATTTTGGTAAAGTCTACAGACACAGCGTCCCCATGTCAGACATCACTGACTTATGTCCACAAGAAACAGTGCAATGAATAGCTAATATGGTAATTGGACCTCTTTTTTGCATTTCAGGGTGCTGGCAATAAAAACAGGTTTAGTTTCACAGTAGTCACAGAGACATCAGAGCTGTGTACATCGTCAAGCGTCAAGTCTGGTACAGCTAAGAAAGGTTTAAACTTGTTACACTGAAAAATACTAGTAGAACTCTAGTTTAAACTTGTTACACTGAAAATACCAGTACTGACAAGAAAAATATGTCGGTGCATATTTCAGAAAACGAAGAAATTGCTCCATCTGCTTTTAATGATTCACAGGAGTACAATGACATCTTTAAAAGTAAGTAAGTATTCATCTTTAAGAAATCATTAAATGCATGTGAATGTTCTCTAATATTGTTTATATATACAGGTCCTTCTCAAAATATTAGCATATTGTGATAAAGTTCATTATTTTCCATAATGTCATGATGAAAATTTAACATTCATATATTTTAGATTCATTGCACACTAACTGAAATATTTCAGGTCTTTTATTGTCTTAATACGGATGATTTTGGCATACAGCTCATGAAAACCCAAAATTCCTATCTCACAAAATTAGCATATTTCATCCGATCAATAAAATAAAAGTGTTTTTAATACAAAAAACGTCAACTTTCAAATAATCATGTACAGTTATGCACTCAATACTTGGTCGGGAATCCTTTTGCAGAAATGACTGCTTCAATGCGGCGTGGCATGGAGGCAATCAGCCTGTGGCACTGCTGAGGTCTTATGGAGGCCCAGGATGCTTCGATAGCGGCCTTTAGCTCATCCAGAGTGTTGGGTCTTGAGTCTCTCAACGTTCTCTTCACAATATCCCACAGATTCTCTATGGGGTTCAGGTCAGGAGAGTTGGCAGGCCAATTGAGCACAGTGATACCATGGTCAGTAAACCATTTACCAGTGGTTTTGGCACTGTGAGCAGGTGCCAGGTCGTGCTGAAAAATGAAATCTTCATCTCCATAAAGCTTTTCAGCAGATGGAAGCATGAAGTGCTCCAAAATCTCCTGATAGCTAGCTGCATTGACCCTGCCCTTGATAAAACACAGTGGACCAACACCAGCAGCTGACACGGCACCCCAGACCATCACTGACTGTGGGTACTTGACACTGGACTTCTGGCATTTTGGCATTTCCTTCTCCCCAGTCTTCCTCCAGACTCTGGCACCTTGATTTCCGAATGACATGCAGAATTTGCTTTCATCTGAAAAAAGTACTTTGGACCACTGAGCAACAGTCCAGTGCTGCTTCTCTGTAGCCCAGGTCAGGCGCTTCTGCCGCAGTTTCTGGTTCAAAAGTGGCTTGACCTGGGGAATGCGGCACCTGTAGCCCATTTCCTGCACACGCCTGTGCACAGTGGCTCTGGATGTTTCTACTCCAGACTCAGTCCACTGCTTCCGCAAGTCCCCCAAGGTCTGGAATCGGCCCTTCTCCACAATCTTCCTCAGGGTCCGGTCACCTCTTCTCGTTGTGCAGCGTTTTCTGCCACACTTTTTCCTTCCCACAGACTTCCCACTGAGGTGCCTTGATACAGCACTCTGGGAACAGCCTATTCGTTCAGAAATTTCTTTCTGCGTCTTACCCTCTTGCTTGAGGGTGTCAATAGTGGCCTTCTGGACAGCAGTCAGGTCGGCTACAGAGCACTGTTCACTAAAACCAGCCGCCACAGAGACAGTTTCTTCCCCCAGGCTGTTTCTCTGATGAACATTCAATAGAGTACAAAACAGCAGCATACACATGTTGCAAATGCACCTTTTAATTATATATGTGTATATTGTACATTGTAAATATGTATATTCTGTAATACAAAAACAAAACCAAAGAGCAAAGTGTACTGGAGTCAAATTCCTTGTTTGTATGTACGAACTTGGCAATAAAGCTGATTCTGATTCCGAGATGAGATCCTCAGACCCCTTGTGAGACCATATGCTGGTGCGGTTGGCCCTGGGTTCCTCCTAATGCAGGACAATGCTGGACCTCATGTGGCTGGAGTGTGTCAGCAGTTCCTGCAAGATGAAGACATTGAAGCTATGGACTGGCCCGCCCGTTCCCCAGACCTGAATCTGATTGAGCACATCTGGGACATCATGTCTCGCTCCATCCACCAACGTCACGTTGCACCACAGACTGTCCAGGAGTTGGTGGATGCTTTAGTCCAGGTCTGGGAGGAGATCCCTCAGGAGACCATCCACCATCTCATCAGGAGCATGCCAAGGCGTTGTAGGGAGGTCATACAGGAACGTGGAGGTCACACACAATACTGAGCCTCATTTTGACTTGTTTTAAGGACATTACATCAAAGTTGGTTCAGCCTGTAGTGCGTTTTTCCACTTTAATTTTGTGTGTGACTCCAAATCCAGGCCTCCATTGGTTAATAAATTTGATTTCCATTGATAATTTATGTGTGATTTTGTTGTCAGAACATTTAACTTTGTACAAAACAAAGTATTCAATGAGAATATTTCATTCATTCAGATCTAGGATGTTATTTGAGTGTTCCCTTTATTTTTTGAGCAGTGTATATCAGAGCTGAAGAGATCCACAGCTCAAGTTGGAGACCCCACTGATAAACAACTATAGGTTGTTCACTCAACAAATGTGGTTTTAATGGAGGAGGAGCAAGAAGAAAAGCACTATCGAAAGAAAGCCATAAATAGTCCAGTTTAGTTTTGTCACAAACCATGTAAGGAACACCGTAAACATGTGAAAGAAGGTACTCTGGTGTCTGATGAATACAACATTTATATTTTTGGCCAACGACACAATGTGACAAAAAAAAAAAAAAACGCTGAACACACCATCCCCACAGTGAAACATAGTGGCAGCATCAACCCAGACTGCCCTGTCCTGGGTTAGTCTGCGGCTAAAGATGTGCTCGCATTCGGAGAATGCGAATGCTTGCAGATATTTATTTGTAAAGAAACTGAAACCAATGTGCAATTTCTTTTAACTTCACAATGATGCACCACTTGGTGTTGGATTGTATCACAACTATTTCATACCAGTAAAAGCCAAACATTATTAGTATTTGAAAGTTTGGACTAAAACTGTTTTATACCGGTGACCCAGCTTCTCTACTTAGGCTTCAGTGAGCGCCTGTGACTGTTACAATTTAAATGATGGGACCACAACTGCCTCATACCAGCGACCTGAAGGATTAATATTATCATTTTTCTTCTAGCACCGGATGAATTCCTTACCACAGAGGACTTAATGAGCTAATTACCTCTATAAGAAAGATTGGATTAGAACCAGCTCTTACCAGTAAACCCCAAGGATTATTAATGTCATTTGATTTGTTTTTCTCTTGTCTGATTTTCTGTGTGGTTGTGGTGTTTTTCCTCATGTACAGCGATTTGAGTGCCTTGTTGCTGAAAGGCGCTATATAAATAAACTTGACAGATAAAATTGCAGTCAAATATGTAAGTAAAACATTTGGTAAAAAAAAAATCCTAAAGGTGTGTGAACATTTTTGCAAGGCTTTGTGAATGCTCCAAAGTAATGACTTCATTTTTTTATCTTTTTATTCTATCAGGAATAAAAACTAACCATACAAGTCGGGTAATCATAGGTACAAGTCAAAGCAAAAGAACATAGTTCTCCTATTTTTTTCTTAAGCAGCAAGCTACATGTTGGTGCTCGTCTTACTTCTACCAGCAAGAAAGTGTGGCAGCATTGAAAATAAAGGAAACCAAAAAAGAGGCACCTTTTGACACCTGCTTGTACTTCTACACTCCGACTGTCTTATGTGAAACTTAACACTGTTCAAACATTATCTCCTTTTACCTCCAGGTTATCAAACTAATGAGTGATTTCAGTCTACACCTCTGGTTTTTATAGAAACACTCACAAGTACTTTTTGATTGATCTGATTTATTAAAAAAATATTATAAACATTATACAAATAGTATAAAACTAAATGAAAAAAATCAACACAAACACTTGCTTTATAAAGTTTCCACATTACTTTCAAAGACAGAATGTTAAAAACAGCATGACATCTATGCTTATTGCAGCTTTTGATGTTGCCCACATGTCAGATTTGTTAGGTCAAATACTTATGTGGACAACTGACTGTAAACTAAAATATATTTACATCTTTATGTCTACGAAGGTCAAGTAAAAGGCTGCAGAGTCAGAAATGAGCTGCAATCAGGAGAAGTGAATCACATTGCAGTGACAAAGCCGGGGTTGTAGACTTGAATCCTCAACTCAACCTTAAAATTTGCCTCTATTGATACAAATGGCTTTTCATTTATACAGCGGCATCTCAATACATTAGAATGTCCTTGAAAAGTCAGTGGATTTCAGTAATTTAGTACAAAAAGTGAAACTCATAATGGGAATATAAGTGAATGTTTGTTGCATGTTTTCAAGGAAAGACCCTGCAATGTTGCTGTATGTGTAACATGCAATACCAACAAAGCATTTGACCCATTTCCGTTCATTTTGGTGATTATAGCTCACAGTTAATGGAAACCCAAAAATCAGATATTCAAAAATATTGGGAATTACATAACACTTATTAAAACAGGATTTTTAATACATAAATGTTGCATTATGCCTGGGCTAAGCCCCAGCAGAAAAAAGATTTCAGTAAGAGTCCAACAATGAAACAACAATTTTCCAGCAGTGGCAGTAAGTAACACAGTGGAAGAAAGAAAATGAGGGTGGAGTGATAGTGGGGTTGGATAACTAATTGGATAGCCAACTGCGGGAATAAACATGTTTTCCAGCACTATGTTGGATTTATGGCCTGCTGCTTCTATTGCTCGCATCGGATGATGCAAATCCAATGGTAGGCTGATTTCTAAACAGACCATCCAATAGAGATGGATGTATTGTGTGACATTACAGTAATGTCCAGAACTTTTTTTCTGGTTGCTTATTTGTCTAACTGTGGCTTAGATAGCTTATTATGTGATGTAGAGTTTGTAACAAAAACTGTTGTTGCATTTTTTAATAAGAAATCTATTGAGAAATCTATTGAGAAATCAAGCTCCCAGAATCTGGAAGAAGTGTGAAGAGGCAAACAATCCAAGTTGAATGAGGTCCAGTATGAGCACTCCTTATTTCCCGCTAATGACAAGCTTTATGGAGAAGCTGATTTCATTATCAAGCAGGACTTGGGGCTGGCCGACACTGTCAAAGTAACCAGCCCATTTTAGTGTCCATGGCATCACTGTGTTTAATTAGCCAGTCAACTGGCCTGACCTAGATGAGCGACATGAAACCCAAGAATGAAGACGAGCAGAAAACTACTATTAAAAGGATAAATAGTAAATTATCTGCACTTGCAAAGCACTTTATCAAGTCTGAGGACTCCAAAGCTGTTTACACTACGATCAGTCATACACCCATTCACACACACTGACAGTAATAGGCTACATTATACCCACCGCTGCCCTGGGGCAAACTGACAGAACCGAGCCCTCTGACCACCATCAGCAGGTAAGGCGAGTGTCTTCCACAAGGACACAACATTGGGACAGAGCGAGGATTCAAACCAGCAACCCAAGGGTCACATGATGAACCCCTACCACCGTTGCCATCAAAAAACCTGGGCTTCCTTAACGCCTCAGAGGGGCCTAAGGCTGATTGTTTCCATGCAGCGCCACACTGATACAGTGATTCATGCAGAACAAGCCACAACAAAATATTAAGTGTATATACTGAAGAGTGCATGAAGATAGTTTTCAGTAGGATGACATGTTTGTGTTTAAAAATCCTTGTTTTGCATAATAAAATTTTCAGTGAAAATTATTTTTCATTGGAAAAAAAAAAATCACAATTATCAAAATATGCTTGAAATATATCATAAATCTGTGTTATTGTGTGAGTTACATTGTCCTTACTGAATCAAACCTTTTAATGATATTTATTTATGGAAATGCAACTGTATGTCATCCTGCATTGGATTTCTGGACTGTACTGTCTCTCAGGCCTCAATGGAAGACGTGGCATCATTCTCAGAGAGAATGGAGGTGCTGAAACTGACCCGAACATCCCTGGGGTAGAAACCCTGTACGACTCCATCCACTACAATATCCGGGAGGCCTGCAAGACAGAGATCATCTTCATCTTATCAAGCCTGTGCAGCCATTTGATTTGTTCAATTTCTACGCTATTAAAGAATGACAAAACACAGCTTGTTGATGTGCCAAACTCAAAATATCTATGTTCAACAAGCACACCTGATGAGCTGCCGGAGAGATAAGGATCCTGGAAGAATCCCAAAACTCGTTGATGTGGTAGCTGGTGACTGTGGGAACATAGGGAAACAACGGATTAAGGTAAACGGCAACCTTCATCTTTTGCATCAAAACTAAAGTGAGTAGGGGTGTGTCTGTTTTAATCTTTTAAAAATGTACAATTTTAACATACCCAGATAATGCTCTTATGTGAACATAACAAAAATCTAAATGTGCCTATGGATGCACACTGAGGAGGTTTGGTGGAGCAGCTTACAATTTTTGACCTTTGGTGTTGAAAGGATTCAACTCATAAACCATAGCCAAGCAGCATCTCTTAAATGTGCCACACAGGGTCTGGGGTTTGTGCAGCCCTGCTTCATTTGCTGAGCATCATTAAACTACCAGAAACCAGGGTACCCGAATGAACGCTTTGCACCGCATTCCATCCACGCTTAGAACTAAAAACACAGCAGGCTGGCACAATTCTATCATTGCACGCCTGGCGCTTTTCCATTGTAACGCCGTTTCTGTTTGGTGCAAGATATCTAGTTTATTTCAACCCAAAGGGGTCACGCCAAAGTGAGGTCACGAGTTATTAGTGTGAACGTACCAATTAAGTAAGCTCTTTTATGATTTCATCAAGTCGAATCTAAAGTCATTAAATTTGTGACTAGAGTCTGATTCGATTCTAAGTAACATGACTCGAGTCAACACCTCTGATTTGCACAAAACGTAAGGAAATGTGTGTTCCTCTAGATCAGAATCAGAATCAGCTTTATTGCCAAGTTCATACATACAAACAAGGAATTTGACTCCGGTACACGTTGCTCTTTGGTGATAGCACATGTCTCGTTTCTTCAAAGTTCAATCATCCAATCCAGTAAACAACAACGAACAAGAGTCAACAGCAGGATAAGCTGCTTCATATTGGCAGCCAAGATCTTGAAATCTTTCATGGGCACCACCCTTATTCTCAACTGTGCAATTCAACCCACAAATGCACTTCAGTTAGAAATGTAGCAACATTTAAGGGAAATAAACAGGCTTCCAATGGTATAAGATCTATTGCCAATGATATGTCAATATTTTAGGGCTTTAAACCATTTATGTGTGAATATTTTACAGTGTTCATGTTCTGAGGCACAATTAAAATAATGAATCATTTATGTTGAAGATCGAAAAGAAACGAGCCACGTTACTGTTGCTGTGTGACTCTTCTGGAACACAATCTGTTCAACTTATTAACCATTTCACTCCAGTTTGCAGGGACTATTTCTGTTTTAGAGAGTAACCACTGTAAAAAAAAATCTTAAAGTAATTGGTGTGGTGGCAGAACACCAGGTTGTAATCCCAAATGCAGCTCGCTTTCATCTCTCTCTCTCTCTCTGATTCCTTGAATCACAAATTAGTATAATTGCACCCTTGAACTAAGTTTGCAGTGATTTTACATAAGTCATCAAGTAAAGGCACTGTGACAGAATCATCAATTTTGGCATATTGGCTGAAGAGCACTGATTTTTTTCCCCCCTGCTATACAGTACTGGTCAAAAGCTTCAGACGCACTTTTTCATTTAATTGTTTTCTTTATGTTTATGACTTTTTACATTGTACGTAGATTCTCTCTGAAGGCATCAAAACTGTGAATGAGCATGTGGAATTATGTAGAAAACAGAAAAATTATAAAAGAACTTTAAATATGTTTTAAATTTTAGATTCCTTAAAGTAGCTGCACTTTGCTATGATGACTGAAATATTAACCTTTGGTCGTCTCTCAATGAACGTCTGGGAAGTTCTTTCAAGACTCTTTGGGAAACCATTTCAGGTGACCACCTCATAAAGCTCATGGAGAGAACACTAAGAGAGCAAAGCAGTCATCAGAGCAAAGAATGGCTATTTGGAAGAATCTAAAATCAGTCAGTCAGTCAGTCATTTTCTACCGCTTATTCCATAGTGGGTCGCGGGGGAGCTGGTGCCTATCTCCAGCAGTCTATGGGCGAGAGGCAGGGTACACCTTGGACAGGTCGCCAGTCCATCGCAGGGCAACACACAAACAACCACACACACACTCATTCATACACCTAAGGGCAATTTAGAGTTACCAATTAACCTAACAGGCATGTCTTTGGACTGTGGGAGGAAGCCGGAGTACCCGGTGAGAACCCACGCATGCACGGGGAGAACATGCAAACTCCATGAAGAAAGACCCCAGGCCAGGAATCGAACCCAGGACCTTCTTGCTGCAAGGCAACAGTGCTACCAACTGTGCCAGCGTGCAGCCCAGAATCTAAAATATAACATTTTTTATTTAATACATAATTCCATGTGTCCATTCAGTTTTGTTGCCTTTGGTGAGAATCTACAATGTAAATAGTCATGAAAATAAAGAGACCCATTATGTGAGAAAGTGTATCTAAAACTTTTGACCGGTATGGATAATCGCAATCCAACCAACTTTCACAAAGCTGAAGTGTTTTTACACATAAGAGACTGTAACTGCAGCCTTAGAATCTGAGAATAATGCTTATAGGTCTGGTTTTGCATTTTGGAGCTTTTGTTCTCCTGAAGCTGGGGTTCGACTATCGGCCGGACTCTCCTCTCCAATACCCTGGCGTAGGCCTTACCAGGGATGCTGAAGAGTGTGATCCCCCTGTAGTTGGAACACACCCTCCGGTCACCCTTCTTATGAAAGGGGACCACCACCCCAGTCTGCCAATCCACAGGCACTGTCCCCGTCCGCCACACAATGTTGAAGAGGCGTGTCAACCATGACAGCCCCACAACATCCAAAGACTTGAGGTACTCAGGGCGGATCTCATCCACCCCCGAAGCTCTGCCACCGCGGAGCTTTTTAACCACCTCGGTGACTTCAGCCCGGGTGATGAAAGAGTCCAACCCCGAGTCCCCAGCCTCTGTTTCCACCAGGGAATGCGTGATGGCAGGATTGAGGAGATCCTCGATGTACTCCTTCCACCGCCCGATAATGTCCCCAGTCGAGGTCAGCAGCTCCCCACCCCCACTGTAAACAGTGTTGGCGAAGCACTGCTTCTCCCTCCTGAGGCACTGGACGGTTTGGCAGAATCGATTCGGGGCCAACCGGTAGTCCTTCTCCATGGCCTCACCGAACTCCTCCCAGGTCCGAGTTTTTGCCTCTGCCACCACCCGGGCTGCAGCACGCTTGGCCCCACAGTACCCGTCAGCCGCCTCAGGAGTCCCACAAGCCAACCACAGCCGATAGGACTCCTTCTTCAGCTTGACAGCGTCACTTACTGCTGGTGTCCACCACCGGATTCGGGGATTGCCGCCGCGACAGGCACCGTAGACCTTACGGCCACAGCTACGGGCAGCAGCATCGACAATAGATGCGGAGAACATGGTCCATTCGGACTCTATGTCTCCAACATTCCTCGGAATCTGGTCAAAGCTCTCCCAGAGGTGGGAGTTTAATACATCCCTGGCCGAGGGCTCCGCCAGACGTTCCCAGCAGACCCTCACTATGCGCTTGGGCCTGCCAAGTCTGTCCGGCTTTCTCCTCCCCCAGCAGATCCAACTCACCACCAGGTGGTGATCAGTGGACAGCTCAGCCCCTCTCTTCACCCGAGTGTCCAAAACATGCGGCCGAAGGACTGATGATACGACAACAAAGTCGATCATTGACCTCCTGCCTAGGGTGTCCTGGTGCCAAGTGCACTGATGGACTCCCTTATGTTTGAACATGGTGTTCATTATGGACAATCCGTGACTAGCACAGAAGTCCAATAACAAAACACCACTCGGATTCAGATCGGGGAGGCCATTCCTCCCAATCACGCCTCTCCAGGTGTCACTCATTTCCCATGTGGGCGTTGAAGTCCCCCAGCAGAATAATGGAGTCCCCGGGAGGGGCACTATCCAGCACCCCCGACAGGGTTAGGGTTAGAAGGCCGGGTACTCCGCACCACCACTCGGCCCATAGGCTGAGGGATGCGACCCTCTCATCCACTGGGGTAAATCCCAACACTAGACAGCTGAGCTGGAGGGCGACAAGAAAACCCACCCCAGCCCGCCGCCTCTCCCCGTGGGCCACTCCAGAGTAGAAGAGAGTCCAGCCCCTCTCGAGGAGATGGGTTCCAGAGCCCACACTGTGCGTGGAGGCGAGCCCGACTATTTCTAGTTGATATCCCTCGACCTCCTGCACAAGCTCAGGCTCCTTCCCCCCCAGCGAGGTGACATTCCACGTCCCTAGAGCCAGCCTAAGCATCCGGGGATCGGGCCGCCGAGGTCTCCACCTTCGTCCGCCACCCAATCCTCTTTGCACCGGTCCCTCACGGTTCCCCCTGCAGGTGGCGGGCCCACTGGGGGATGGTCTCGTGTCTCTCGTTCGGGCTTGGCCCGGCCGGGTCCCGCGAGGAACAACCCAGCCACCAGGCGCTCTCAGACGAGTCTCGACCCCAGGCCTGGCTCCAGGGTGGGACCCCGGCTCCCCCTTACTGGGCAACGTCACGTGCCTCGATTTTGTAGTCGTCATGAGGGGTTCTTAAGGAGCAGTGTGGTTTTTGTCCTCGCCGTGGAACACTGGACCAGCTCTATACCCTCTACAGGGTACTCGAGGGTTCATGGGAGTTTGCCCAACCGGTCCACATGTGTTTTGTGGACCTGGAGAAAGCATTCGACTGTGTCCCTCGTGATGCCCTGTGGGGGGGCCATCCGGTCTCTGTACAAGCGGAGCAGGAGTTTTCTTTTCCTGCTCTCGGTGGAGGTGGATGCTTTTTCTCTGTCTCTCGCACCCTCCCATATCTGCCCTGCTTCAGCTCTGTGTCTTGTCTTTTTTGGAGCCTCTTTTTGCACATCTTCCAAATTCTTCCAAAATATGGATTTGGTCAGCTGGTCTCTCAATGCAATTGATCAAATTTTCTCGAGGAGAAGACAGGGTGAAGGAGAGCCCACTTGCCCGAACGGGACATTTTTCTCCGGATACACAATGGACTCCTGGCAGAAGTGGAGGATTGTGTGTCTGTCGATAATGTCAGTCGAGGATGTGGAAGATGTGTATATAATTGGATGTTTGATATCAGGATTTCTGCTTTTTGGAGTCAGCAGTTACCTGGCATATCGAGAAATTTGGAGAATGTCAGCAGATGTTCTGGCCATTGTAAGGATGTTTGGCATGTGTGATGGGATCTTCAGAGCGATCAACACTCAGACTGAGATGTTACGTGAGCTGAATCGCAGACTGGATGTGATCCTTATACAGGATCGCAGGCAGGTTGCGGTTCCTGGACTCAGGGGTGAAATTGGATAAATCTTAGAGAAAGTTGTTTGCTCGGATCTGGCAGAAAGACCAGGAATTTGGCTGTTTGGATTCGCCTTTGAGAAGAACCAGTGAGACTCTCAAGGCTGACAGAAAATTAAGAGTCAGTTTAACCCAAATAATTATTGTTTTTCTGAATCTGGCTCCCCTGCACGGCCTTGATGGCTGGTTATCTTCAACTTCTCCTGGAAGTTATGTAACCATGACGCTCTGCTCCCTCTGCCCCCTCCCTTCCCTGAGGACATCTGTGGACCTGCTCAAAACCTGGCCGGTTGATGTACATTCCAACGAACCATCAAGGACAATGGCCTCTGTGACAGTGCTTCATGGACTTACTTGCGCACACACACACATGCTCAAGATAAACATATGCACCCCTCACACCACCTTCACCGTTCCCAGCATGACGTTGTTTTGTAAACTTGTTGCTTCTTTGTTCTGAGGTTTTTTACAATCTCAAACTGTATCCTGCTAAGGATAAAGTGTGAAATATGATTTTTTCCCTCTACTTACCTAATGTGGCCTCTTTTCTCATCTAGCAAGGGCAGCACCTGTGAGTGGGCAGCAAAGCCTCGGTGACCCGTCCCCCCCTTGTCTTGTGTCATGATGTATGTTTGGATGGATTGTACTGGACTTCTAATTTCCCCTCGGGGATCAATAAAGTATCTTTGAATTGAATTGAATTGCTGGCACTAAGTCGGACCTGTTCCCGGTGCATGTTGTACTTCAGCAGGGCTGCCCTTTGTCACCGGTCCTATTCATAACTTTTATGGACAGGATTTCTAGACGCAGCCAAGGGCCGGAGGGAGTCTGGTTTGGGGACCAGAGGACTTCGTCTCTTCTTTTTGCAGATGACGTGGTCCTGCTGGCCCCCTCTAGCCAAGACCTACAGCATGCGCTGTGGCGGTTCGCAGCCGAGTGTAAAGCGGCTGGGATGAAGATCAGCTCCTCCAAGTCCGATGCCATGGTTCTCGACCGGAAAAGGGTGGCTGGTCCTCTTCAGGTTGGAGGGGAGTTCCTGGCTCAGTTGGAGGAGTTTAAGTATCTCGGGGTCTTGTTCACGAGTGAGGGAAGAATGGAGCGGGAGATCGACAGACGGATCGGTGCGGCTGCCGCAGTAATGGGGGCGCTGTGCCGGTCCGATGTGGTGAAAAGAGAGCTGAGCTGAAAAGCAAAGCTCTCAATTTACCGGTCGGTCTACGTTCCTACCCTCACCTATGGCCATGAACTTTGGGTCATGACCGAAAGAACGAGATCCTGGATACAAGCGGCTGAAATGAGCTTCCTCCGTAGGGTGGCCGGGCACTCCCTTAGAGATAGGGTGAGGAGCTCGGCCATCCGGGAGGGACTCGGAGTAGAGCCGCTGCTTCTCCACATCGAGAGGAGCCAGTTGAGGTGGCTCGGGCATCTATACCGGATGCCTCCTGGACGCCTTCCTCGGGAGGTGTTCCAGGCACGTCCCACCAGGAGGAGGCCCAGGGGACGGCCCAGGACACACTGGAGGGACTATGTCTCTCGGCTGGCCTGGGAATGCCTTGGGTTCCCCCCGGAGGAGGTGTCTGAGGAGAGGGACGTCTGGGCGTCTCTGCTGAGTTTGCTGCCCCCGCGACCCGGTCCCGGATAAAGCGGAAGACAACGAGTACGAGCTTTTGTTCTCCCTATTTAGGTCAAGGAACAGCAGTAATGAGGAATGAAGGACCTTCTCATTTTCACCCTTTCCTTTATTCAATTGCTCTTTATTTTATTTACACACCGATTTAAAAAACAAACTGGAGTACAGATGGAAGCGGTGGAAATGACATCACAATTAATCAGAACAACTCAATATGACAAAAAGCAAATCTTACTTGTATTCCTGACTGTCCAGTTCATCCATTGATCTAAAAATAGAGGTTGCAATTAGTCAATTTTTCATGCACATAAATGACTGACTCAAAAGTCAGATACAGCAGAAAAATTTAATTTTGCTTTAAAACAGAAACATACTGTTTGTTTTCCACAAACAGGATAACTTGATCTGAGCTATAGCTGCTGCTCCAGGCCACTGAGAAATGTTTCTCTAGTTTTATCATGTTGCTGCATTGCCCCTAATCTGAAAATAGAGGCACCAAATATAGTGACACGTGCAGCATTGCTGGCTGCCCTCGGAGGAGACCAAATTGCTGGACTTACCCAACACTGCTGATCTTGTTCCCTGTGTGGAAGTGTTTCACATGGAGGAAGTCCAGCAGACCCTGTGGAACATCTTCATTTTGGTAGATAATGTCCTGATGGAGAGACAAACGGGAGATGGGGTCCATATGAATGGAAAAGTAATATTATATGAAAAGACAGTATACCTGATTCAGCATTAGTGCAGCTGTGTTCAAGCGAAGTCTCTTACCTGGATGTAATCTTCCAGCTCCTGCCGCCTTTGCTCCAATGGTTTGGTCCTTAGATGGGGGCTCCTTTTGCTTGGAAAATCTGGAGTCTGGATTATCTTCTTAAGCTGCAGCCACCAGAAGATCCAACAAAGCCGTGGCATTTCATAATCTCAGAAGCACAAATGTGTTTGAAAACCTAAAACAGCTTCGCTACACAATTTTAAACACTGAAAGCTGCTGAATATAGACAAAAGGTATGGAACCCTTGAACAATGTTTTATGATTTTAAGGTTTTTGAAATGAAGGAAGAAAAAAAAAAAAACTGATCATTTTGTTTAGGTGTTAAAATAATAATACACAACATACTGTAAGATAGTTATTAGGTAGGTTCTATTTGTCCTTTCAGCCAATCCAAAATATTAATAAATCCCAGGAAAGGATATGTAGGAATGTAAAAGCAAGGTTTTGACTTTATCAGGAGAATATCTATGGGGGCGCAATCGTCATGCATTTAAAAAGGATAATGAAAATGTTTCCACCACTTTTGTTTATTCTTGATTCTCGTAAAATCATGGCACTCTTAAAAGATGCAGACTTGTTCCTGTACCACTACTTAAAAAAGGTTTCTTCCGAGAATTGGCATTAGGTAGAAGTAAATTTTGAGCCCATCTTCAATGCAAAAACGTCCAACTAGGTCATCTTTAATTATACAGGCCCATGCCAGTACCCCACCTCCACCTAATTGGCATCTGATTTTAAGTGGAGCCCTGTGCCGGTTACTGATCTAGCCACTGGTCCATCCATCTGGTCCGTCAAGAGTCACTATCATCTCATCAGTCTAGAGAACCTTTGAAAAATCAGTCTTCAGATATTTCTCTTTCCAGTCTTGACATTAAAACCTGTAACTCTTGTTCAGTGGTGATCTTTCTTGTTTCTGAACACATTTCTTGCCAACCTGTTGACTATTCTCAACAAAAAATGTAGTGGTTCACTCATTGCCTTCCAAAAATTTTCCAAATCACTAACAGACTTACCAATTTTTGCCTTTTCAGAGTCAGTTTGATCTCTATTTTTGCCCATTTTGCTTGATAAAGAGATGCCGCCTAATAATTGTGCCACCCTTGATTTAGGATGCTGATTTCCTTAGGCCACACCCTCCCTCATTACACATCACACATATCCAATGAGAGTTCACGTTTATACAGCTTGGGGATGGAAAATATGTACGGAAATGATTATGTGGTCACAATGCTCAACCACCTAATGATAATTATGATAATGATGTATTGGTAGTAACCAGAAACTAAATGTAGTCAAAAAACAAGCCCAAATCAACAGCCTTCCATTGCCATGCTTGACAGTTGTTGGGAAGATTCTGTGTTGATATGCGGTTTGTTTTTTTTCACAAAATTTAAAGTCACAACTGCATGTAAAAATCTTGCAGAATAAAGCACGTCTGATATTGATACGTACCTTCCTGTGGAGGGTCTGGAACTCACTGTTTTTTCTGAGCACATAATGTTTCCTCTCATTAAACAAGACTTCAACTCTGAACAGCTGCAAAAAAAAGACATGATACATAAAAATTATCCAAAATTAGACATCTTCACACAAAAAGTTTCTATTCAATATAAATTTGTAATTGTATGGTCAGAAAAAAGTGCTACATTTGAAAATAGAAGGTTACCGTGGTAAAATAAATGCTCGGGGCTTGTTACAACATCCATATTTTTTGTATATTATGTCGCCAATGTTAGAGTGCAAAAACAGTCAACTTGTTTCTCCAGCAGAAGGGGGCAAAGAGCTTCAGATTGTTTTTAAAGAAAGTTGCACATCCTTCTCTATCTCCTGCAATAAGTTACAATATTATAAATTGATCAGAATTTAATTTGTAGTTATTTGAACTTATTTGTTAGTTTTAACGAGATATCAGAATCAAAGTGGAGATATGCTAAAAATAAATAAATAAATAAAATTCAGTCAATTCCTTCTGAGTGAAATCAATCAATTGTGCACTAGGCTTTGGTTTCCACAAATATAAAAGCCAATAGACTCCCTCAGGTTTAGCAGGGCAGGCTACTGGATTCACACGGAGTGAAGTGGAGCCAAATTCCTTGCTCTGGTGCCTTTGTTTACTTTTCTGACATGCAGCTCTGAAAACAGCATGGTGACTAAAACTCTTTTCAAGGCACAGTTCAGTGTGCTAGAAACCACATATGTTCCTTTAATCCATTTATTTTTAGATTTACTCAGTAGATGTTAGACTCTGCTTCAGTTTCAGTACAAAGTTTACTTTTTGTGTGTTGTCAAGCAGACCTTTAGCTGTAAAGGCTTCTAACTTTGCTGCATGGTTGCTCTGTTTGTATAGACCTGATACTTCAATGAGAGCATTCATCCTCAACATAAGTATAGTAAAGCAAAGACTTTTGTACCTTTCCATAGCAGAGCTGCAGACTGTTCAGAAATCATGTTTTAGTTTCAATACTTACTTTGCAAAAAGGTTTTTTAGTAATACAATTCTACAGTTTAAAAGTAAACGTGTAACACATTAAGGTTGAAAACCTCTAATGGCTATGTTCTGACTGTTTCTCTATAAAGTTTTAAAATAGGTTCAAATACAAATAGGAAATCAACCAATCAATCTAAAAATGCCATTTCTGTTCAAGATCTGGTACTAGCTACAATCTTGAGGTAAATAACTCAAAATTAAATTTTGCCTTTACATAATCTGTCTTCTCATTAACAGAGTCCATTACACGCTGCATTTTAGATCTAAATGTAATCCTTCCAGTTTCCATGGAACCAGGCAGGTTTTGTGGAGCCATTCTTTACCCCCTCTGTAGGGACAAGGCCAACTCAGTTTACATGGGTAGAAAATTACCCAGGAAAACTGTAAAAACAGCCCTAGAAGGAATGTCGTCTTAAAACTGCTTTGTATCTTTGGGGAAGGGTTTTGTGCAAAACATTTCTAATCGACTGGATATTTTGTTTCAGTAAAGCCCAGTTAAATTCACGTAAAACTCATATTTTCTGTCGACTTTAAATGATGAAACAGGTGTTTTATCAGTCTTTTACAGAGCTTACATTCAAATGCATTAATACAAATCAGATAACCCCATTTACATTAAAATGTATATACAGCAATTAACCGGCACTGTGCATCATTCTCTGATTTTAAGTAGAAATCAGGCGCACAGCTGCTGTCTGTGTGTGCAAGTGATTAAGTTCACACGGTCTTCATTCCGATTTTTGGCTGAAATGCAATTTTTTATTTTTTTTTTGCATGGTCATTCAAACTACTAATTAAATGTGAGTGCCATAAGCCTTCAGTCTGACTAGTTCACGACCTCAAAGTGACCCCCATAGGAAGATGGATAATGTAGATGTCACACAGCAGCACACTGCTTACAGAAGTAATAATGGATGTCAGGCGTCTCTGTCTTATTATTAACTTTTGGAGCAATGGGAGCCCACAATATTATGACCACATAACAAGACGTAGAAAGAAAAGAAAAAAAGAGAGCACAACTATTAACAATGGTCTTTAGTGGAGCACTGACTGCTACATCTGTAGTGGTCTGTGTGGATGCATAATCGTAGCCAGGACAATGACATAAGAGTCGGATGGCCATTCTGACTGCCATGAAAAAGTCGGATATGGGTCACAGGTTTTTGTCATGCTGGATGCCAAGGTGAGTAAAAAGCCGACGAACTCTACTATCAAACTGGACTGTATCAAATCAACTATCAAAATTTCATTCCCAGACGTCCAGCTGATCCTTAAAGATGAAAAAAACAAACAAATCCGAGATGGGAACATCATGGCCAAGGTAAAATACTCCCTTCTGACAGAGTAAAACATTATGAGTGCTATACCCATGACCTCAATACAAATGCGCCATTCAGATCAAGAATGCACCAAAAGCAACGAGCAAAAACCTCTAAACTATGACACAATTTCATGTTTCATGACATTCCCTTCATTTTGTTGCATTTAGATCCATGGAACACATGTTTTTCCAATACTCTGATATAAAAGGCAAGATGGGAAATAGTGTGACAACAGCTTTAGACAACTCTTAACAATAAAATGTTTCCATAACTTGCCTTCAGTCATAGTAACTGGAGTTGCCATTTGTCTGCACAGCATATAAATACTTCATTTTTTTATAACCCCAGTCAAACATTATGAGCGTTTAAGCTCCACAATAGAGGAGCTGGTATAACTTGTACTGACTGTCAAAGCAAAGATGACAAGCCATTAATATCAAACGGGCTGCATCACATTCCAGGGTACCATGAACAATTATTTTCTAGACAGATTATACCGCTGGTTCCCACACCTTTCAGCTTTTGACCTCCAAACTTTTGTGACCCAGATCATTGATTATTAGTCAAGCATTACTTATAAGTGGTTTAACAGAACTACAATGGGTGCAAATACAACACCAACTACCATTATTTACTTACAAGTACTGCTGTGGATCTCTTTTAGGATTTATACAATAAATATGTCTGTTACTTTTATTTACTTTTTTTTCTGAGGAAGACCTCAAGCCCCCACCATTGTTGATTTGGGATCCGCAGAGGGGTCATGATCCTAACTTTGGGAACCACTGGATTATTCGCCACAAAAAACTTGGAGGTATGTAAAATATAAGAAGGAAAATATATAGAATGAAGCTGAGATGAATAAAAATTCCCCCAGTACTAAAACTATTCTACCTTGCCCAGGAATATACTGCAGATTTTTAACAATGCTTGTGAGTTGATGTTGAATCTGAATCAGCTTTTTTCGCCATGTTTGACTCTGGTTGCACTTCGGTCTCAATAAAGACGTTTTAAATATGAATACATATAAAAAATATTTGGAATAAGAAGTTTATTTTTTTATGTTTTATAAGGCTTTTTATTGACAGTTTTTAACTTTCCCCACATTTCATTAACTTTCTTTTACACATTTGGATTAAAAATCAGTTTAAACAGGAGATGTAAAGATTGGATTTGGATCCTAGTAGGTAACACTTACCTGACCTACACCCTTAGTCTTCGGCACAAATGAGTGAGGAATTATATCCAGATGAAACGCGTTTTTGTTTGTTTGTAAACCTCGATAAAGGTGAAAAGACGCAACGCCGAATTACGGAAACCGATTTGCACCGCACTTACCTTTTTCGACTTGCCAGACTCATCCACTTTCCTCTCCATGGACGGGATCGACACTTGAATCATCTGGAAATGCTGCAACGCCATCAGCTTCGACTTTCCGTCTTCAGTTTTACTTTTCCGCTGCTGAAAAAAAAAAGCGAAAATATCCCGCTGCTTTCTCAGCTTGTTGCAGGTCAGCGAATGGGGTTGAGGGGGGCCCATTGAGTTTTCTTTTCCGGTAGGTTTGCCCCTGTGTGCTCCACCTACACGCTAATTGATATTAAAGGTGCAGTCCGGTTTCACAAAGAACACCGTTTTGATAGTAGAGTGCGGCGACAGTGAGCTTGTTTGTTGAGGTTTTTTTCCACGTTTGATTCCTAGCCGTATTGACCGTGTAATGAAAATTACGACATTTAACGCAGCCGGGACCTCTATTTTTTATGCATTTGATTCCCTCTAAATATATGTTCTAAATAGGAAGGCTGGCAGTTATGTCCAATCGCATTTGCAATGGAACAATTTCACAAGTCATTTATTTTTCATGCAAATTCTGCTGCATATCTCAGCAATCCATCTCCAAAACACAGAGTGATATACACAAGTGGATAAAATTGTTGGTACCTCTCGGTAAATGAAAGAAAACCCACAATGGTCACAAAAATACATTGAATCAGACAAAGGTAATAATGAATAAAAACTCTATGAAAATGAACAAATGAAAGTCAGACATTGCTTTTCAAACATGCTTCAACAGAATTATGCTAAAAAATAAACTCATGAAACAGGCCTGGACAAAAATGATGGTACCCTTAACTTAATATTTTGTTGCACAACCTTTTGAGGCAATCACTGCAATGAAACGATTCCTGTAACCATCAATGAGACTTCTGCACCTCTCAGCAGGTATTCTGGCCCACTCCTCATGAGCAAACTGCTCCAGTTGTCTCAGGTTTGAAGGGTGCCTTTTCCAGACGGCATGTTTCAGCTCCTTCCAAAGATGCTCAATAGGATTTAGGTCAGGGGTCATAGAAGGCAACTTCAGAATATTCCAATGTTTTTCTCTTAGCCATTCTTGGGTGTTTTTAGCTGTTTGTTTTGGGTCATTATCCTGTTGCAAGACCCATGACCTGCGACTGAGACCAAGCTTTCTGACACTGGGCAGCACATTTCTCTCTAGAATCCCTTGATAATCTCGATATTTCATTATATCCTGAACAGATTCAAGACACCCTGTGCCAGATGCAGCAAAGCAGCCCCAGAACATAACAGAACCTCCTCCATGTTTCACTGTAGGGACAATGTTCTTCTCTTCATATGCTTCATTTCTCCGTCTGCGAACATAGAGCTGATGTGCCTTGCCAAAAAGTTCAGTTTTCAGGGTGAAGGAGAGCCCAACTTGTCCGGACGGGACATTTTTCTCTGGATACACGATGGACTCCTGGCAGAAGTGGAGGATTGTGTGTCTGTCGATAATGTCAGTCGAGGATGTGGAAGATGTGTATATAATTGGATGTTTGATATCAGGATTTCTGCTTTTTGGAATGAGCGGTTACCTGGCATATCGAGAAATTTGGAGAATGTCAGCAGCTGTTCTGGCCATTGTAAGGCTGCTTGGCATGTGTGATGGGATCTTCAGAGCGATCAACACTCAGACTGAGATGTTACGTGAGGTGAATCGCAGACTGGATGTGATCCTTACACAGGATCGCAGGCAGGTTGCGGTTCCTGGACTTAGGGGTGAAATGGGATAAATCTTGGAGAAAGTTGTTTGCTCGGATCTGGCAGAAAGACCAGGAATTTGACTGTTTGGATTCGCGTTTGAGAAGAACCAGTGAGACTCTCAAGGCTGACGGAAAATTAAGAGTCAGCCTAACCCAAATAATTATTGTTTTTCTGAATCTGGCTCCCCTGCACGGCCTTGATGGCTGGCTATCTTCAACTTCTCCTGGAAGTTATGTAAACATGACGCTCTGCTCCCTCCCTTCCCTGAGGACATCTGTGGACCTGCTCAGAACTTTGTGGCCGGTTGATGAACCTTCCAACGTACCATCAAGGACAATGGCCTCTGTGACAGTGCTTCATGGACTTACTGCACACACACATGCTCAAGATAAACATATGCACCCCCTCACACCACCTTCACCGTTCCCAGCATGATGTTGTTTTGTCAACTTGTTGCTTCTTTGTTCTGAGGTTTTTTACAATCTCAAACTGTATCCTGCTAAGGATAAAGTGTGAAATATGATTTTTTCCTCTCTACTTACTTAATGTGGCCTCTTTTCTCATCTAGCAAGGGCAGCGCCTGTGAGTGGGCAGCAAAGCCTCGGTGACCCGTCCCCCCCTTGTCTTGTGTCATGATGTATGTTTGGATGGGTTGTACTGGAATTCTAATTTCCCCTCAGGAATCAATAAAGTATCTTTGAATTGAATTGATCTGTCCATAGGACATTCTCCCAGAAGCTTTGTGGCTTGTCAACATATAGTTTGGCAAATTCCAGTCTGGCTTTTTTATGATTTGTTTCCAACAATGGTGTTCTCTTTGGTCGTCTCCCATTAAGTCCACTTTGCCTCAAACAACGTTGGATGGTGCGATCTGACACTGATGTTCTTTGAGCTTGAAGTTCACCTTTAATCTCTTCAGAAGTTTTTCTAGGGTCTTTTGTTACCGTTTGTATTATCCATCTCTTTGTTTCGTCATCAATTGTCCTCCTGTGAATATGTGCAACTGTAGTCACAGGAACATGAAGCTGCTTGGAGATGGTCTTATAACCTTTACCTTCAACATGCTTGTCTATAATTTTCTTTCTAATCTCCTGAGACAACTCTTTCCTTGGCTTCCTCTGGTTCATGTTGAGTGTGGTACACACCATGTCACCAAACAGCACAGTGACTACCTGTGGCCCTACTTTCTGGACACTTTTGCCTTGTCTCAAGCTTTTTATTGAGCTGTTATTGAGCAGAATGGACTCTTTTTTTATTCTACTTTATTGGTTTGGTTCTTATTAAAAAAAAAGAGAACATGTTAGTTCAGAGTATAAGATGAACTTTCCGAGCTGTAAATGTGGTGTTTCATAAGAGTTTATGTTAGGACCTTACATATTCTGCTTATATAATAATGAACTACCAAAAGTTGTGAAGATATTCAGTGCCAAAAGTATGGAGATGATGCTGTTATATATGTTACTGCAAAGACTCCACAGCAGATGCAAAGGTAGGAATTTTGCTGTGGTAAAAAATACAAAGGAAACCAAAACCCAGAGAATTTTAAGAATCTGGGTGTTCCTTTGAATTACCAATTTAAATGTGAAGTTCATTTTAGGAAAGTGTTTAAAACTGAAAAAAATGTATCCTAATTGCTTTTGTTTGGTAAGATTGTGTTGGCCTTTACATGCTGCCAAATCATATTTGCACGCTGGGATTTTGTTACACCTTTCTTACGTAATCTAAATGTCTGGTGTCAAGCTAGCTAATCATTTTTAAAGACTGTGATGACTTTGTACAATCGCTGAAGGTTGTACACCAAAACCCAGTGAATTGGCTTCATTTTATAAATCTGTCTTTGAAAAACTGACTTTTAAAAGTATTACACCCTAGTCCCAGAGATAGTTAGACAAATCATTTCAACGCAGAAGCAGGAGTCATATGTAAAGCTTTAGGCCAAGGCTAATTCAATAAGATGCTAAACCTACTTTGAACAATCCTCTTTTTCATGTAAAGAACCTCAGTTTTGGATTAGTTTGCCACTTTAATGAAATATTTGACTGATTTGAAAACTTTTACACTTCAGTTGTAACAATGGCTGAATTCAAAACAAATATGTAAACCCTGAAGCATATAATGATGTTCAGCTTACACTGATCTACATTTCTTTATTCATTTTAATGTATGGTTATATATCTGCTGGCAATACTTTTAGTCAAATTGTAGTTTGTTTCCTTAAGTCTTATTGTACTCTTATTTTTTTTTAATAGTTCTCTTTGTATTTGTAATTTTAGGTTAACGTTTAAAAGCCTAACCAGGGACTGGGCCAGCGAAAAGCCATTGGCCTGAGGGCCAATGCCCAGGACTACATATCCTGTTACGTAAATGTGTCCATGATCCAACAAACTTTAAATAAATAATGCAATTTTAGATTAATTATTAAAATACTTCCTATTTAACCTAAGCATAGCTGCACTGCATTTTCCTCTAGACTGTCTGCTGTTTGACATCCGGTCAGGACAGCTCAGTACAACAATAGTAACCATATTATCAAGTTCAAACAAAAAGCACCAATCCTTTTTCTGAGAAATATATAATTGTTCCACACTACTAGATCTGATATTCATCAGAGGAAATTTGGAAACAGGTATGTATCCACTTATGCCTGGTTACATTATCTTACTGTGCTGTATTCTCTGGTTAACCTTGCACTCAAAGCCACTGGGTTTTAGACGACTTCCAAAAAGTAGCTTGTAACTTTCAAATCCAGCTTCACTTCCTGCTGCAACTCAAACACCAAGTAAAACCAAAAGCAATTGGTGATTAAAAAGAAAAAAAGGATGTAAGCCCTGGACACAGAACCACAACTGTCCTCACATCCCTTTAGAATCACAGCTCACTAAGCACTGCAGCCAGGCCAGCTTCAGTAAAAAAAAAAAAAAAAAAAAATCATGTTGCATTCTTAAAATTATGTTTTCCTCACAAACTGCCTGACTGAACAATGCTCTGCCTATTTTTCGCCGCTCTGATCATTTTTCAGGGATTTATTATGAAATGAGTCACACGCTCTCCCTGTGACAGTCATCACAGGATTTATATCTTCCCATCCCAGTTGTTGCTCACATCGTTTTTTTTTTTTACTGAAGTACGCAGAGGAGATGGCTTAAGCAAGGGAGGATATGTGACCTTACAGTAAAGGGAAAAAAATATTACTGTTTGGTGAAAACAGCTTGCCCGTTTGCCTGCTGTATCAGCATATGTTCCATTACAACTTAAATGAATCCCTTCCTTATCTTATCCTTGTCTTATCTTTAGACACAGGCCACATGCTGATAAATAGGAAGTCTGTCCTGGTCTTGGCAGTTAGAACTCCTTTGAGTTGACAATGAAACCTACTCACTCTCCCTTTGACCTACATTCTACACCGGCAGTGATGAGCAAAATGTTAAACTATCTTGCTCTATTTTATATTGATACATTGCAGAAATACAGTCCCATGAACAGTATTTCCCCCTTACAGATTTCTGTTTTTGTTACACTTCAGATTGTCGATCAAACAATTTCTATATTAGAAAAAGATAAAGTTTATGCAAAAAAAAAGTTATCAAATGGTGATTTCATGTGTTAGGAAAAAACAACAGAGAAGGTAAAAAGGTTTATTTACATTCATACAAAATGTGCACAGCTAATGGTAGTTCAAGTATCAGTGGTTCAGTGGTGTCTGGAGGAGAGGAACAGTTAGACCAAGCGAGGGGTCATTTTTGGGACGTGAATTAAATGCCTCACTGTTCCAGAGTTTAGTGAAAATGGAAGTCCTGATGTTGGGTTGTGGATGGAGATATCAAGGCAAGAGTTTCTGTTCCAGGAGACTTGAGATCCAGACAGTAATTAAACTGTGTCTTGGAGAATGGGCAGGCAGGTGACAGCTGAGCTGCAGTGGACGACTGTAAAGCGGGTGAATTTCCACAGAAGATCTGTCACAAAGAGGAGTTCTGGAAGGGTCCGGCAAAAACTTCAACCTGGGAAGCACAGAGAACACGAGGAGTGAGCTTAGCACTTCCACAGTGGAAAACTGAATACTCAAAGAAATGCAGTGAGAAAAAACGCATGGGGCCTGACTCTACCAAGAGAACTGATGATCAGGCAAAGATCAAACAAAACTTGATCTCTATCAGACTGAGATGTTGGTGTATGACTAAAAAAATGACTTAAAACAAGCAGAACATGTTGATGTCAGAGTGTGGGAGGCGAGGTTTTCTGACCATAACCAATTTGGTTGCACCTATGATGAATTTATGAAAGAATTTAAGCTCATTTTGACATGGCTACAGATCAGACCAGTGTGGCTCGCCGTCTGTGGGTGCTGAAGCAGCGCAATCAGCCTTTAGCGGAGTTCACCGTTGAGTTCTGCACATTGGCTCCAGCTTCAGGTTGGAATTCCAGCACCCTAAGATTGGCGTTTTTCCTTTCTTTAGAGGATGCTTTAAAGGATGAGCTGGTCTTATTAGATGAACCAGAGGAGATAAACGAGTTAATTTCCCTGGCCGTCCGACTGGACACCAGGATGAGAGAAAGAAGAAGAACTCGTGCTGAGCGGGTTGTAGTTAGGTCTCAGTTATCCGCCCCACCACAACTGCCGGCCCAGCTTGCACAGTCCCCTAGCCACACCGAGCCCGAACCGATGCAGATA
Source organism: Girardinichthys multiradiatus (assembly GCF_021462225.1). Lineage (NCBI taxonomy): Eukaryota > Metazoa > Chordata > Actinopteri > Cyprinodontiformes > Goodeidae > Girardinichthys > Girardinichthys multiradiatus. The sequence goes on along the minus strand of NC_061795.1, from coordinate 39,577 downwards.
GGGAAGAGCAAGGCTCTCCCCAGATGAGCGGCAACGGTGCCGTGAATCAAATCAGTGTTTTTATTGTGGTTCTCCCGACCACTTTGTTTCAGCCTGCCCAGTTCAGCCAAAAGGGTGGGTCCGTCGGCTGTGATGGGCAGCTGGCGGACCAGAACCCCAATCTCAGACCCCCTAGATTTACTTTGCCTGCCACATTATTCTTAAACCAGCATGCTGTGCCTTTGACCGCCCTTATTGATTCAGGGTGCGAATTAAGTTTAATTGACCGAGCGTTAGTTGAAGACAGATTAGTACTGAGCCACTACCCACACTGCGCCAGGTGTTGTCGCTGGATGGCCAGTCGCTCCATCGCATCACTCATCAGACCAGGCCATTGGAGCTAGTGTTGTTTGGGAACCATAGGGAGTACATTTTTATTTTTCCCCATGTGACAGAAATTCTCTAGTTCTTGGTTTTCCATGGTTACAGGCACACAATCCCCATCTCAATTGGTCTGAGCTAAGGGTTGACGCCTGGTCATCTCAGTGTCTGTCTAGCTGTCTGCAGTCTGCCGTCTCCCCTCGTTCGTCTGCTGAGGAGGGAGAGGGAGCTGAGCCACCAGATCTAACCCAGGTGCCCACTGAGTATCATGACCTCAGACCCGTTTTTAGCAAGTCACGAGCCCTGTCTCTACCCTCCCACCGCCCATATGATTGCGCAATAGAGCTGCTTCCAGGTGCCCCATTGCCCACCAGTCAACTGTACAAGTTCTCACTACCCGAGCGACAGGTGATGGAAAAATACATAGAGTCACTGACCGCCAGCATTATTCGACCCTCGTCCTCTTCGCTCGGAGCGGGATTTTTCTTTGTGGGTAAAAAGGACGGTTCATTACAACCATGTATAGATTACAGGGGGCTAAATGCCATCACAGTTAAGACTAAATACCCATTACCTCTTCTCTCGTCTGCCTCCGAGCCAGTTCATGGCGCCACCATATTCTCAAAATTAGACTTGAGAAATGCTTACCACTTAGTGCGAATCCACCAGGGAGATGAGTGGAAGACAGCCTTCAAGACCCCCCTGGGACACTTCGAGTATTTGGTCATGCCTTTTGGCCTGTACTATGCCCCTGCAGTATTCCAGGCTCTAGTCAATGATGTTCTAAGGGACTTCCTGAACATTTTTGTGTTTGTTTATTTAGATGACATTCTCATCTATCCTTCGTCTGGATGCCAGAGGCCGACACAGCGTTCACTCAACTGAAGAGGAAGTTCTCCCCGGCTCCCATCCTAGTCCACCCGGACCCCACCAGACAATTCACCCTGGGGGTGGACGCCTCGGACACTGGAGTGGGGGCGGTCCTATCCCAGAGCCAGGACCTGGACGGAAGACTCCACTTGTGTGCCTTCTTCTCCTGGCAACTAACAGCAACAGAGCGCAACAAACGTAGGCGACAGAGAGCTGCTGGCCATCAAGTTGGCCTTGGAAGAGTGGCGGCACTGGTTGGAGGGCGCTGAACATCCCGTGCTGGTATGGACAGACTATAAGAATCTATCTTACATCCAGTCGGCTAAGCGCCTTAATCCACGTCAGTCACAGTGGTCGTTGTTCTTTTCTTGATTTAACCTGTCAATTTCCAACAGACCAGGTTCCAAGAATCTCAAGCCAGACGCCCTGTCCCACCAATTCGATTCGGATAATTCAGAGAAAGAAGCAGCCCCCTTCCTACCGTCCAGCTGTACAGTCGGGGCCTTGGCCTGGGAGATAGAGGACATAGTGCGGCGGGCCCAATCTGCTGACCTGGGCCCTGGTACGGGACCACAGAACCGTTCCTACGTCCCTTTGGCTGTGCACTCCCAGGTGATCAACTGGTTCCATTGTGCTAAGTTTTCCATTCACCCGGGCACCAGTCGCACCAGTAAAAGCAGTCGCTGCTATTATCCGAAGATTTTGGTGGCCCACGTTACACAGAGATGTCAGAGATTACATCAACGCTTACCCCACGTGCGGCAGAAATAAGCCGATCAACCGCCCTCCCGCTGGACTGTTGCAGCCGCTCCCAGTCCCACAACGGCCCTGGTCCCACATCGCGCTGGATTTTGTTACCGGTCTGCCTGAGTCTTGACTATTGACCGGTTTTCAAAACCTTGTCATCTCGTTCCTCTAAAGATGCTGGCTTCAGCCCTTCAGACCACCAAGCTATTAATCAAACACGTCTTCCACCTTCATGGGATCCCACAGAACGTGCTGTCAGACCAGGGGCCCCGATTCACCTCCCAAGTGTGGAGAGATTTCTGTACCGAAGGTCTCACTCACATCGGGCTATTATCCACAGTCCAACGGCCAGGCAGAATGTTTAAATCAGGATTTAGTCAGCCCTCCGATGTGTGACGACGTCTAGCCCTACTGAATGGAGTTTTTTCTTACCTTGGGTTGAGTGCTCCCACGATGCTCACGTGTCGACGGCCACCGGATACTTGCCTTTCGAGGTCTCCCTGGAGTACCAGCCACCGCTGTTCCTGGCTGATGAGGAGGAGATAGCTGTTCTGTCTATCCCACATCATGTTCGCTGGTGCCGGCGGATCTGGGACGCCACTGTCCGAGCTCTCAACAGAACATCTGCCCAGAACAAACGCTATGCTGACAGATGTCGCACCCAGGCAACACCTTTTCGCCTGGGTCAGAGGGTCTGGCTGGCCGCACGGGACATTCCACCTAAGTCCCTGTCTGGGAAACTGTCTCCCAGGTTCATTGGTCCCTATGTCATTGAATCATTAGTGGGTCCTGCCTCCGTCCATCTCTGCTTGCCTGCTAGTTTTCGAATCCACCCGGTGTATCATGTATCACAGCTCAAGCCTGTCCTATCCAGCACACTCTGCCCTCCAGCCGAGCCCCTTCCGCCCCCCTGGGACTTTCAGAGGCATCCCATCTATTTGCTCCGTGAGATCGTGGCCTCCCGTCGACGGGGTAGGCGGTGGCAGTACCTCGTCGACTGGGTGGGCTACGTTCCGGAGGACCGCTCCTGGGTCCCTCGATCTTTGATTTTGGATCCCTCTTTGATCCGGGACTTTTTGTCTTCTCAGTCACCTCCTTCTGGGCTGCCAGGTGGCGGCCGTTGAAGGGGAGGTAGTGTCAGAGTCTGGGATTTTGTCTGCCTGCAGCTAACTTCCCTCCAACACTAGGTGCCGCCGGAGCCTAGCAGCCGAAGCAGCGGCAGGTGTTCCTCGTTCCCTCATCAGCCAGGGGGCTATAAGAAGGCAGACTGCCAGCACATCAACGGCTGAGTGTTTTGCCTAATCAGGGTATCACAGTCTGGCCAGATTTCTGACCGTTCCACAGCCTTGAGCTAACCTTGCCTTGTCTCCACGTCAGGTTTCAGGACCAAGCCACGCTCCCACTCGGAGGAGGACCACAGTCAGAGTTGAATCGTAACCATTGCCTTGGATCAGTCCCAGCTGGCAGTCTGCAGGTCCGGTCCCCTGTCCACCTTCTAACATTCCCTGGCCAGGATAATCACTCCGTTCCGGCAAGCTGCAGGGTGGACCAAAACATTATTCCCAGACTCGACAGCCTCACTCCCTGGTGGATCATTCCTGGCGCACTGCAAGCTGTTTTCAAACAATCTGAACCATTTTCTAAGTGAGCTCGTATCTGCCCCTCCTTGAACCATCACCTTAACGTGGTGGAGGGGTTTGAGTGCTCAAATGATCCTAGAGGCTATGTTGTCTGGGGCCTAAATGCCCCAGGTAGGGTCTCCCATGGCAAACAGGCTCTAGGTGATGGGTCAGACAAAGAGTGGTTCAAGAATCCCTCATGAAGAAAAAAATATTGAGGCACGTGACGTCGCCCGGTACGGCGGAGCCGGGGTCCCACCCTGGAGCCAGGCCTGGGGTCGGGACTCGTCGGAGAGCGCCTGGTGGCCGGGTTGCTCCTCGCGGGACCCGGCCGGGCCAAGCCCGAACGAGAGACGCGAGGCCATCCCCCAGTGGGCCCACCACCTGCAGGGGGAACCGTGAGGGACCGGTGCAAAGAGGATTGGGTGGCGGACGAAGGTGGAGACCTCAGCGGCTCGATCCCCGGATGCTTAGGCTGGCTCTAGGGACGTGGAATGTCACCTCGCTGGGGGGGAAGGAGCCTGAGCTTGTGCGGGAGGTCGAGAGATATCGACTAGAAATAGTCGGGCTTGCCTCCACGCACAGCGTGGGCTCTGGAACCCATCTCCTTGACTCTGTTCTACTCAGAAGTGGCCCACGGGGAGAGGCGGCGAGCTGGTGTGGGTTTGCTTGTTGCCCCCCAGCTCAGCCGTCTCGTGTTGGGGTTTACCCCAGTGGATGAGAGGGTCGTATCCCTGCGCCTTCGGGTTGGGGAGAGGTCTCTGACTATCATTTCAGCCTACGGGCCGAGTGGCAGTGCGGAGTACCCGGCCTTCTTGGCGTCTCTGTCGGGGGTGCTGGATAGTGCCCCTCCCGGGGACTCCATTATTCTGCTGGGGGACTTCAACGCCCACGTGGGGAACGACAGTGACACCTGGAGAGGCGTGATCGGGAGGAATGGCCTCCCCGATCTGAATCTGAGTGGTGTTTTGTTATTGGACTTCTGTGCTAGTCACGGTTTGTCCATAACGAACACCATGTTCAAACATAAGGGTGTCCATCAGTGGACTTGGCACCAGGACACCCTAGGCAGGAGGTCAATGATCGACTTTGTTGTCGTATCATCAGATCTTTGGCCACATGTTTTGGACACTCGGATGAAGAGAGGGGCTGAGCTGTCCACTGATCATCAACCGGTGGTGAGTTGGATCCGCTGGAGGAGGAGAAAGCCAGTCAGACTTGGCAGGCCCAAGCGCATAGTGAGGGTCTGCTGGGAACGTCTGGCGGAGCCCTCGGCCAGGGATGTATTCAACTCCCACCTCCGGGAGAGCTTCGACCAGATCCCGGTGGATGTTGGAGACATAGAGTCCGAGTGGACCGTGTTCTCCGCATCTATTGTCGATGCTGCTGCCCGTAGCTGTGGCCGTAAGGTCTGCGGTGCCTGTCGTGGCGGCAATCCCAGAACCCGGTGGTGGACACCGGCAGTAAGGGATGCTGTTAAGCTGAAGAAGGAGTCCTATCGGCTGTGGTAGGCTTGTGGGACTCCTGAGGCGTCTGACGGGTACCGTGAGGCCAAGCGTGCTGCGGCCCGGGCTGTGGCAGAGGCAAAAACACGGGCCTGGGAGGAGTTCGGTGAGGCCATGGAGAAGGACTACCGGTTGGCCTCGAAGCGATTCTGGCAAACAGTCCGTCGCCTCGGGAGGGGAAAGCAGTGCTTCGCCAACACTGTTTATAGTGGGGGCGGGGGACTGCTGACCTCGACTGAGGACATTATCGGGCGGTGGAAGGGACTGTGTCCCTCGTGATGCCCTGTGGGGGGTGCTCCAGGAGTATGGAATCGGGGGCCCTTTACTAGGGGCCATCCGGTCCCTGTACGAGCGGAGCAGGAGTTTGGTCCGCATTGCCGGCACTAAGTCGGACCTGTTCCCGGTGCATGTTGGACTCCGGCAGGGCTGCCCTTTGTCACCGGTCCTGTTCATAACTTTTATGGACAGGATTTCTAGACGCAGCCAAGGGCCGGAGGGGGTCGGGTTTGGGGACCAGTGGATTTCGTCTCTTCTTTTTGCGGATGACGTGGTCCTGCTGGCCCCCTCTAGCCAAGACCTACAGCATGCGCTGTGGCGGTTCGCAGCCGAGTGTGAAGCGGCTGGGATGAGGATCAGCTCCTCCAAGTCCGAGGCCATGGTACTCGACCGGAAAAGGGTGGCTTGTCCTCTTCAGGTTGGAGGGGAGGTCCTGCCTCAAGTGGAGGAGTTTAAGTATCTCGGGGTCTTGTTCACGAGTGAGGGAAGAATGGAGCGGGAGATCGACAGACGGATCGGTGCGGCTGCCACAGTAAGGGGGGCGCTGTGCCGGTCCGTTGTGGTGAAGAGAGAGCTGAGCCGAAAAGCAAAGCTCTCAATTTACCGGTCGGTGTACGTTCCTACCCTCACCTATGGCCATGAACTTTGGGTCATGACCAAAAGAACGAGATCCTGGATACAAGCGGCTGAAATGAGCTTCCTCCGTAGGGTGGCCGGGCACTCCCTTAGAGATAGGGTGAGGAGCTCGGCCATCCGGGAGGGACTCGGAGTAGAGCCGCTGCTTCTCCACATCGAGAGGAGCCAGTTGAGGTGGCTCGGGCATCTATACCGGATGCCTCCTGGACGCCTTCCTCGGGAGGTGTTCCAGGCACGTCCCACCAGGAGGAGGCCCAGGGGACGGCCCAGGACACACTGGAGGGACTATGTCTCTCGGCTGGCCTGGGAACGCCTTGGGTTCCCCCCGGAGGAGGTGTCTGAGGAGAGGGACGTCTGGGCGTCTCTGCTGAGTTTGCTGCCCCCGCGACCCGGTCCCGGATAAAGCGGAAGACAACGAGTACGAGTATGAGTACGAGCTCGTATCTGATCACCCCTTTTCCCTTTCAGTCACCTGGTTCCAGTCCGTAGGTTTTGTTGTGCCCTGTCTCCGGTCAAATAAACTCCTGAAATGCTCTCAGTGTCTTGAGTGTCTCTGTATGTGGGTCAAATCGGCGGCTAAAACTATGACAGTTCAGCTTAAAGAAGCCAGAGGAGTTTCACCTTGAGGAATTGTGGAAAAAAAAAAATCAGACTAGATGTTCCCAACACCTGTATATTTGGAGCTGTAACTTGGCAAAGCCATGACTTTATACGTTTTCCTTACACTCATTTTTTCAACCAGTTAGGGTACTTTTGAGAAGTACCTATCGTTATAAATTTAAATCATGCAGGCATGGAACAGCTTGATACCTTCCACACCTCATGTTGGAGATTGTTAATCTTTGGTTCCTATAAAACATATAAGTCAATATAGATTGTTTTATATGGTTCCTTAAATTTCAAACTGTCCATCGTGTCCTCTACTCAGGCTATGGGTTTATTTGTTCCTGTTACATGTTTATGTCTGTTTTCTGCTGACCCCTTTATTTGTCTTCCTTTTTAGTTTTCCTGATTAAGATTACTCCCAGACAGTAAATATGCTGGGAGAATAAGAAAGTGTTTTCCTTTTTCATGCTATCTTAATAATCATATGCCAGACTTTACAAAAATGCAAAACTTACGTAAAGGTACACTGTAAGCAATTGCTGTAAATTTACAGCCAATTTTCAACAGTAAAATGCTATTTTCATGTTTAACAGTTTAGTACTGCAGTCAGCAATGCTTCTTAACTTGGAGCAACAGGATAGAAGCTGTAAATGGTATGCAACTGTTTTAAATTACTGGACACTAAGTATTTTTGAAACACGACACGACTCAACAGGACACACAATTGGTCTTCATCACCAACATTTCTGGTCTTGCATCTAAACTGTGAGTTGATCAAAATCTTATTTTCTTTCTTACTTTTATTTTTAGTTTCTTTGTGTTGACTTTTAATGAGGTGTGTTTTACAATGAGTTAACAGAATTAATCTAGTTTGTTAAAAGAGACACTTGAATCTTCAAGGCTTAGCTATAGGGTTTTACTTTTTCATTTGAAACAGAAAATTGCTAATGCTAGTTTTCCCTACTCTGTATATGATTTGTTAAACCGTTTTGCATCAGCTGTGGTTTTTCTTCCTAATCTTAATATTGCAACTAACTAGTCGCTAGCGCCGTTTTGCATAGCCTAATTAGCATAATTAATTAAGCGAAAACAGCGTGAACGACCTGTGGATTACTGTCAGATCCTCTGACTGTTTTACTTTCTCACAGAAAAGAGAAACGTGTTTTAAGGAAGACGAGGGCTGCTGCAGCTGCTGCTCAGGCTAGCTCCCTGCTAGCTCTCCCTCCCTCCTGCTAAAAATGTTGCATTTATTAAATGTTGTATTTATTCCCTACAGGTGTACGCCACAGCAGCTGACATTGAGGCAACTCTTAGCCTTCCTGCAAGTCCTCAGCTGATACTTCATGGTATACATTTCATTTAGATCCTTTGATAGACACATATAGCATATTGCCCTTAGCAAAAAGTAGTTTATTGAAGTGTACTACAAGTACACTTATTTTATACTTAAAATGAGGCTGCATACTTGAAGTTTACTTTTTATAAACTACATTTTATATACTTAAGAATAGTATAGTGAAGTATACTTGGCTTCTACTGAAAAGTATAATGAGAAGTCTATGACTAAGTACTGTAATAATAAGACTTAAACTTATAATAATGAAGCTTATACATGTACTTTAGTATAACTTTTATTTCTGCCGCAAAGTACTGATACTTGGAATAGCTTGATCCAAGTACAGGATAAGGTGAAGTCAGACTCATGCTTACATTTACATTTTTCATTACACACGTTTACTTTGAAGTATCACCCCTGTTATAAACTTACATGTTCAAGATCATATTGTGCTGGAGTTTAAGTTACAGTATAGTATGTGTGCTCAATTGCATAAACTTTTTGTGCCTTACACAGAAACAGGGAAACAGACTTGACTTTATTGATCAAGTTCTAGTCCCTCTCATAAGGGTTTGGCAATGGTGTTATGTACATAGCATCATCCGTTTCAACAAGAACACATTTTGTTTTAATCATGTCAGGCCAGACAGCATTAACAGTTTCAGTGTGTTTAACCTCATATATGAAAGTACTTTGTACACTGATCTGTGAATCTTTACACACAGGCCTGTCTGATTTAGCAAGTACCTCAACTAAAACACAACATAGTTTGGCACATGAACAAAAAGCAGAAAGTTGATGCGAACATGTTTTTTTAAAAATAACCAAGTCATTAATTAAACAAAATGTTCCATCTTTTAAGCATACAGCACTGTTGTATCTCTTTTTTAGTCTGTCATAGTTTTGACTAAGATACAGAACTCCGTCAACCAAGAAACGGTTGTAAGACCAGAAGCAGGTGCTTAGATTTCCACACAACTTTGCAATGGCAAGCCTATATGGTATTTTAATACATTTTTGTATCAGGGGATGACCAAAACCTCTGACACTTTCAGTTAGTATTTTACAATTTTCTATTTTTCTTTTATTAAAGTAAAGTTCTTCAACAAAAGACTTAACCTTTTCATTTTCTGGATGGATAGTGTTCTTAGCCCTTTTTGGCAATTCTCTCCACAACAGAAATGTTCTGACAATTTGTGAGCGGACATACTGTGTTGAGGCTGCCCATATTGGATTCAAATGTAAAGGTTGATGTAGCCCATAATGGCCCCCGTTGTTTGACACTTTGAGCAATGTGTGTTAGCAAGTGGATATTAAAAGTCATGTTGTTCTTCCCATACAGTCTTTGGAAAACAATGACACATTTTTTTAGAGCTAGCTCTGCTATCAAGATGCTTTCAGTCTTAATGGTATCCTGCAATTATGTATATATGCCAAACACCAGTAGGAACAAATGGTTCCAAAATCTTGCAGGCAGTATGCCTTTCAATACAGGTAGAGAATAGAAAAGGAGAAATGCTCGCCACTCTGAAGCTTTCCAGAACCTCCGTTCAGTCAGTGACCTTGGTGTCCTAGTAATCTCAACAGGTGGTTTTATTTTTACAAGTGGCCTATCAACTTCATCAATCTCTTTACCTATGAACCAAGGGAAATCTCTGTTTGTTGAATCAAACCACAGTGTAGAATTGGCAAGTGATTCCCAGACACACATTGTGTTGATAGTCAGGAATGAAGCCATTTATCATTTGGAAGTGTTGAAGTTGCATTAAAGGAGATGGCCCTTTGACTCCATACACTGGTTCATTAGTTGTTCCTGACATTGCATGACTGAAATGATCCCTCTCATTTCTAAGTAGAAGTTCAGGTTGTTCGTATGGATACGATCTACCACCTCTGTGCAAGCAAAAATCACAGCCGTAAAAACCATTGAACTGCTTAGTGTTGCGAAGCAATGGACGAGCCACAGAATCAGAGCTACAAATTAGGACAAACACTTTGGAAACATGACTGTGTCCTTTTCTGTCCTGCCAGGCAATGCCTTCAGTCTCTAATAATGAAGCTTCTTTAACAAATGGTGTCAGCAATGTAATCATTGATGGTTTAGCTGGCCCAAACCATAATGCTGACATCAAAATGTGCCTTTTTCTTATTTCTGGTTCCAGTTCAATTACCTGGCACTGAATTGGCCAAATGCTGCATTTAGAGCTTTTAAACACTGGTGCACCATCACAATTCAAAATCAGGGTCAAATCATCTTTTCCAAGAACTCCACTGTCACACAATTTCTGATACTCTCCACCAGACTGGATGTCAGTTAAAACACCAAAGGATCTAGTTTTTTCAGTAAGACTGAAATCATGTTCCTGCAGAAGTTGTTTAATCTGTGCATGAAGGGGAATTACAAGAAAGAAGAAGCCATTTTTTAAACTTCTGTTGGCATCAAACACTGTGTTGCAAAAGGTACAATGAGAGGGACAGTGTGCACTAATGCCAAGGTATGCTAAGCATTTTTCACAATAAAAGTGAACTTCAGACTGTGATGAATTTCCAAATTCTTTGTGGAAAAGGTAATGTGAGGGTGGAATCAGACCTGGAAAAATTAAGTTGAACATTTCCAGTAAATGAGTAAGTGCTTTGCCTGTTAAATTGTTCCGCAGCACATATGACATGAGCATCAATAAAGTTTCTCCCTTTGAAACAGGTGCACCAGGATACAGGGGATTGTCACCATCTGCTTGGTCTTCACTGCCCTATAGATATAAGAAAAAAGATTAAAAAAAAAAAAACATGTATAAATGAAAATGAGTAGCAGCAAACTTGAGCAATAACATCAGTCTAACAAAGTATTTTTAACCTTATAGCAAACACATCAACAATAAGTGCATAGCCTATGTATGTGTGTATTGTTAGTAGTAATAGTAGTATTGTGTACAAATGCTAAAATGTTATATAATGGACTTACAGATTACCGATCTGCGTATCAGTGTATGTATGTGTGAGCGTTAGTGAGTGCGATTGGGAGAATGTGGCTCTAGTGTAAAGCGCTTTGAGTGGTCTGTATGACTGGAAATTCAAATTCAATTCAAAGATACTTTATTGATCCCTGAGGGGAAATTAGAATTCCAGTAATTTTTTTTATACAAGTTCAGTCCATTTACCATTTACAGCAACTACTAGCAATGTATTATTGAACCACTGTCTACATACCACTGGAAGTTCAGGTGTCTTTTCTCCAGTTCTATTCCCCTCCATTACATCTTCATTGCTAGCATGGTTTTCCCCTTCATTACTAGCAGCATCACTCAAGTCCTCTTCAGAATATGACATGGCTTCTTCATTCTACAGGTTGCCAAGGAAAAAAGATTACTTAAAGTTATTAATTAAAACTGCAGACATGTATGTAAAGAAAACGTGTATAAACTACCACATACAATAGTGCATTTACCTCTGAAATGTCCACATCCCATTTGCTTGTGGCAGTGCTCTCAGTGTTGAGTCCCTCATGTTCATCTTCACTGTTGGAAGTGTTAATACAGTTTTCTGCACTGATTTGGTTATCTTTATTATCATTCTATATGTGAACAAATGAAACATAATTAAAAATGTAGTCAATAAAATGATTGAAATTGTGCAACTGGTTTGCTGTAGCTTCTGCTTTTTACTGACAATGCTGTCATTTGTCTACACATGGGTTAGGATAAAGCATAGGTCAAAAGGTAACAAAATTAAGCTAAACGTGCCATTACATGGTATGAATCCACTCAGCTATTACAGCAAACCTGCCCCCCCCAAACAAAACAAGTGTACCTCTTGTAAGCCCTTGTCCATCAGGGTAGTTGTGGGAGAGTTCTCATTATTGAATTCATCTTCACTGCTTGAATTGTTGACTTCTTCCTCTCCATTGGTTGAAGAGTTACTCATGTGACCATTGGTGTTAATGTTATCATCATGCCTGACATTCTACAGGTTGACAACAGAAAGATAGGGTTAGGGATTCTGAAATAGAAAAGTTCTGTCGCCAAAGGCGACAGAACTTTTTGTGCACAGGCACTCCTACTGGGAGTCCCCCCGTGTGCTCTACCTCTCATTGAGTCCGCCTGGAATAGTAGTCTCTAATCTGGAGATCCAAATCCTTTCAGCCCTCCTGCGCTGGGCTGCGGACCAGGTAGGGTTGGACTGCAGGACGGTGGCTGTTAAGGCTTCCCACCCATGGGCTATAAAATGTTGTACCAATGGTATGTGTACGTTCTTATTTTTTATAATATTGTATCTGTGCTGGGTAAAGCGGGTTAGGATAGTGTTACCCGTCTCCCCAACATAACAGATGCCACAAGTTTTACAGGTAATTAAATAGATACAGTTCTTAGTTTTGGGATTCCCTCTGCAATTGGTTTCATAAATAGTATTATTGAATTGGTTTTGTACCCATTGTAGTTGTTTAAAGAAGTCCCCTTGACCTTTGACCTTGGGTTTCTGTAGTGGTTTTATCTCAGCATGTACCAGGAAGTCTTTTAAGTTTTTGTTCCTCCTGTATGCTGCAATAATTCTGTAATTCTTTAGGAGGGAGGTATCCAATTGGAATTTATTGAAGTGTTGCTTTATATTATACATTAGTTGGCCTGCAGAGGTGGAATAAGTGGTTATAAGGGGAAGCATAGGGGATATATCAAGGGGTCTGGACTCTAAGAAGGATGCCTTACACTTCCTTAAGAAAGACCTGGAGTATCCCCTATGGGATAGGGCTTGAAACAGCGTCTTAGTGGCCTCTTGAAAGTCTGCTGTCTGAGTGCAGATTCTGTGGAAGCGAAGTAATTGTGATTTGATGAGGCCTGCACATGTGTGTTTCGGATGATAACTGGTCTTGAATAGTAGAGCATGTGTATCTGTGGGTTTGAAATAGACTTTAACGTCCAATCTGTGTGTGGTGCTGAAGTGTAAGCCTTTGTAAGTGGTGGTGTCCAGGAAGTCCACTGCTGTGACGCTGGTGGTGGACTTGAGCTTAATGGATGCATTATGTGTGTTTAATGTTTGAAGGAATTCCTGGAAATCCTCCCCGGAATGGGTCCAGACCCCCCAGATGTCATCCAGGTATCTATAATAATATAAGGTTTTTTTTTTACATTTATTTAGAGCTTCTGTTTCCCACTCTGCCATAAAGATATTGGCATAGGATGGAGCAAATTTCTTCCCCATAGCTGTACCTTTAATTTGGAGGTAAAACTGGCCATTAAATTCAAAATCATTCCTCTTTAAATTGATCTCGAGCAATTGGAGTAGTTCCTTATCAGGCCATCGACTATCCGGGTATTTGTGAAATATGTTTTTTATTGAATTAATGCCCTCTGTAATATCTATATTGGTGTATAGACTATCGATGTCCATAGTAAATAAAAAGGACTCCTCAGGTAAGTGGACTTGCTTGATTTTTTCAACAAAATCATAAGTGTCTTTGATATAACTGGTATGTTTAATAGATAGTGGGTTTAAATAATATTCAATAAATTCTGCTGTGCCGTAGGTCTCACTGCTACAGTCAGACACTATGGGCCTTCCAGGAGGGATTTCATGTGGCTTGCTCCATTTTGCAGGCTCCTTGTGAATTTTAGGCAATAAGTAGAACCGTCTGGCTCTGGGTTCTGAGGAGCCCCTAATATAATTCCTCTGTTTAGCATTAATGAATTTTTTCTTATATAGATTGTCTATTATTTTCATTACTATGGGGATAGTCTCATAAAAAATAGGTTCATTTAGTTTAGTATAATATGTGGTATCTAATAATTGTCTATTACCTTCCCATATGTATTGTTCTCTGTCCATGATGACAATAGAACTGCCTTTATCAGCTGGTTTAATAACAATATGTTTATTTTCTATAAGTTCTTTAAGTGCTTTAGTTTCTTCTAAACTTAGGTTATGTTTGGTGTCCTTAATCCTGAATTTTTTGTCAAAATAACGGAGGTCTTTATCAATCAGTTGACCAACCTCAGGAGGGAGAGTGCCCATTGGAGGAGACCAGTCCGATTCAGGCATGAAAGGTTTGGTATTATTCTTATTAACTTCATTATCCACATCCCCCTGATAGTAAATGGCTAGCTTAATTCTTCTATGGTATTTTTGAATGTCATATCTGGTTTGAAATCTAATTTTATTATAATTATTATAACCCTGTGTGGGGATAAAAGTTAAGCCTCTATTTAATAGGGAACACTGTGCATCGGAAAGAATAAAGTTTTTAGATAAGTTACAAACATTGTTATTTACAATGCCATGCCCATCCTTTTGTGGCAGGCTTTTAGGGCTATTTATTTTAACCACTCACACCAGGATTGCAGAATGCGTACCGCCGTAGCCCTAGTCCAGTGGACATGGTCCTTGGTCAGCTTAAAGTCCTTCTGCTGCAGTTCAGGGATGTGGTTGGCCATGTGAGCAATGTGGTGGTTAAGGTGTGTAAGAATTACCTGCTCTCTATAAGGAAGGGAGGAGGAAAAGTTAATTCTGGGAACAAAGATCTCAGCATTTGGGCATTTATTTTTGGCTGTCAAAAGGGCCGCCATCATCTGTCCCACAACCAGCTTTTTGTCCCTCTGTGATCTGTCGTTGATGCCAAAGGAAAGGATCAGTCTCTCCACCTGCTCCATTCGTGGTGCTTTTTGGAACAGTCGGGTGACGTGCTTCCACTTGGCTCCGGGGTAGCTGTCCACCTGCAGCTCGGGGTGGTCCAGGACTGGGAACTTGGACACATTAGAGTCGCCCAAGATAGCATATTTATGTTTCAGGCTGAGTGCCCAATCACGTGATTTATAAAAAGTGTTCATGTGTCTTGCAGGAGCGTTTACCTGATCAGAAGGTGTAGTGGTGGATGAGCTGAGTGTGGAGGTCGCCCTTCTGGGCTTGAGCCGGAAGGGGAGACGCCTCTGAGTGCTGGCCTCCAGTCTGCGGCGAAGGATGGGTCCCATTTTCATTACACGTGGCCTCCGAGCCGGCCCCAGAAGGTCTGGACCAGAGCGGACTGAAACTTGTGGAGGAGAGGTTGAGGCCGGTAAAGCCACAATGTCGTCCTCTTGTGATGAGGGAGACCAACCGCTGCTGAGTGGCTCCGTTATGGTGGCAGTGGTTGTCATGACGGGATGGGAAGAGGGGGGAGGTGGCGTTGGTTGTGTGCGTTCAGGAGTGGAGTGTGATGTTCTCTCTGAGTTTTCTCCTCCTTCTGCAGGCTGGGGCCGTCGAATGGCAGGTGCCGAGGGGGATGATGAGGAGGAGGAAGAGGATGAGGACGAGCCCGGGGTGGAGGGAGTCTCCTCCAGCAATCTAAGTTGGGCCCGCTCCAATGTCTCAGTTTTAAGTCTTTTGCCCAACGCTCGTCTGGCCCATTTTGTGGCTATTTCAAATGGAGCCAGAAGATCTTCCGCACCAAACTGTAGCAATCTATGTTTTTCAAGTTTAATGGTGTCATCATAATGTTCTCTGAGGATGATCATAGTGTTATGAGCCCAATTTCTTGCATTGCCGTCTATTAAGAGTCTGGTTCTGTCATTAGAATGGGCTGGTTTTATTACTTCGGCTAAGTGTGCAGTGATCCGTTGGATGGCTGGCGGATCATTATAAAGATCAGATACATTCTCAAGGTGATGCTGAGCTTTAATTAGTCTGTGCCAGGATCTGACTTTGTCACCAAAGTTCGGGTCATCAGACTGCGGTGGTTTATGTGGCATGTTGGAGCGTTGGGTCGGGTGTGGTCGTACGTGCCGTTGAGATGGTGCGTTTGTTGTACGAAACTGTTGCGCCCGGAGGGAGGGGCGGGGCTGTCGCTGCTGATTACCGGTGCCTCTGCTGCGGTTTCTAACATACTGCAATGGCCGGTCTGTAGTGACTCGTGACCGGGTAACTGACGCATATGATCTGCGTTCATATTGGGGGGATGCTCGCCAGGACCGGCTTCGGTTTCCCTGTCCCCACCTGTTTGCGTTGTGGTTCTCCTCCGGTCGTGTCCAGTTGCGTTGGCGGCCTCTGCGGTATGACACCCGGGTCCAGCCGTCCTCTTCTTCTCTGTAGTCTCGCCACGTCATGGTGATGATGGTTAGGTGTTTGAAAACAGGTGCAAACTGACTATGCTAAGCAGGTAGCTAGTGCTAAAGTACTAAAAAATAAAACGAAGTAAAACCGGAACTTAAACTTTTGCCAATCGGCACTTTTAATGAAAAACTATTAACAAAATTTACAAACATACAAAACAGCAAGCGTTCGCGACGTTTCGGTTCATAAAGAACCTTCTTCAGGCTGCTTGCTGTAAGAAAAATGCCGTTTCTCACTAGAGATTCAGTCGAGCTTAGAGTAGCTTGGAGGCAGATTCAAAAAGGGCGCCTCAGCCGTAGGCCTACGGTTAAGAGGCTCTCATTGCGCCTGTGCGTAATGACGTAATTAAAGAGTGCCAATCCCGCGCTTAGGGAGTGGTTAATGCTTCACAGTCCATGCTCCCTCTGCTGTCCATCTGAGCGCCCGGCACTTAATAAATGCAAACTATACGTTTACACACAGCAGGGTCTCCATTCCAGTCAGCATTCCCATACTACAGACTCCATATATACAAAAGAAATCCAAGAGTACTACAGGAAAACATACAGTATTGAGTTTAAGTCACTAATTGCTCATACAGTGGTCATATGGCCGTGAAATATATGGAAAAATTAGATGCACAGTGTTCCCAAATATATGTATATATATACGCACACACGTAGAATGTGAGTTATATAATAATACATTAAAAAGAAAAAGGTCTGTGAGTGAAAACAGACATCGCACTCCTTATCCAACAACACTTGAGGAGCTCCCCTTGTGTTAAAGAGGATATAGGTCCAAAAATAATCCAATGCCGCCATCTACTGGTAAACGTTGGTAACAACACTCATACTAAAATATATTTTTTTAACTTCAAACTGTGGACCTGCAAATACAAACAGTATAGAAGAGTGAGGTTATTTGAACCTAGGACAGATTAAATCAAGTGTGTTGTCTTCCCAGGATAAATCTGAAAAAAAATTGGTCTCAAAACACCCACCGATATGTCAGAAAAATTCAAATTATTCTGTAAAAGAGGGGTCCAAAGTGAGGTCCCAGTGCCAGGGGTTTACCACCTTAGGTTTGGGCAACTATCTTGTATTTTAGGGTTAGGCAATTTTTCTCTCTCGGTGACTCTCCCCAACTCGTCCAGCGACTGAGTGGTTGAAACTGGAAAGTCAAAGGTAATGCACTGGCCGTCGCACGCCGTCCGCAGCTCTCATGTCCTTGGCCGCACCCAAGCAGAGGAAATAGTAGTAATAATAGTAATAATAATAATAAAGAGCTAAAGTCAGAGTTGTATAACATGCTAAGGCTGTATAAGCTCTCCTTCAAACAAGCTAACTTACTAAATAAATGCTGAGGTCCTAATCCCACTGTAAGATAAGGATTACACATAAAAAAGAAAAGGGGAAGAGAAAAGTAAGTCGAGGAGGACAGAGGTCAGGGAGAACCGCCTGAACGGGCTGCATTCTCCCCCGCCGGATCGGGCCGTTACTCTGCCCCCCTCTACTCCCTCAAGGCAAGACCTGAGGGAAAAGAGGTGAGGAAAGGGTGAAAAACCTACCAGTAAAAATCACTAAACTCCTTCCAATGAGTAGTATACTATTACTAGTATTTGGATCAATATTATCACCATTAACAAACCCAGTAAGGTCACAAATGTCAAAGGTGAGAAAACAGCTAAGTGTGAGTTATGTACCTAGTACATGATCCCTATAGTCAACTGAAAAGAGCACTATGTTCTATTGTGGCTGTACAACAGAAACTATGCAGTTAAAAATTGATAAAAACAAAGAGTAAGGATTAAGAGCTACCTGGAGTGTTCAGCCTGCACCACTAAGATTAAGGTGAGATGCTGTCCAACAGGCACAAAGGGCCTTGCTCCCACTACCTATGAAGCTATAAAAGGGAGCTGAATTAACCAAGAGAACTCAGGTACGACCACTGGAATGTAAGAGAGCCCGCTCGTCCGAAAGGCGCTGGCTAGGTTAGGCAATTTTTCTCTCTCGGTGACTCTCCCCAACTCGTCCAGCGACTGAGTGGTTGAAACTGGAAAGTCAAAGGTAATGCACTGGCCGTCGCACGCCGTCCGCAGCTCTCATGTCCTTGGCCGCACCCAAGCAGAGGAAATAGTAGTAATAATAGTAATAATAATAATAAAGAGCTAAAGTCAGAGTTGTATAACATGCTAAGGCTGTATAAGCTCTCCTTCAAACAAGCTAACTTACTAAATAAATGCTGAGGTCCTAATCCCACTGTAAGATAAGTCCTGAAAGGCTGGTTACTGAAAAACTAAAATTGTGGAAAGATTCTATTTTACAGTGTAAAATACAGAAAAATCAGTAGTAAGGAAAAGAACAGCAGTCTAAAACATGAAATTGAAGAATAGCTCAGGATTGAAGCAAAATTAAGTTAAAAACGCCTATAGTTGAGCCATAAATGGTAAACATTTAATATTAAATATTGAATGGTTAGAGATTAAACATTAAAGGATTAGACACATCATCAGTAGTGGACCTCGGGTGTCATTGAGTGTTTCGGCCATTTATCACTATACACTCTAACCCGAGGAAGGCCCAGCCAAGATTGATCAAGTCTTGGTGTGTGTCATATACTTTAGGTTTTGCATAATCTTAACAGGTAAATTTGAAGGTCGGTTTTAGAGCGAACATCACTTGTTTTTTCAGGAACAGTCACAGCAATCTGCAGTTTTGTACCGGTTTAAGTTTGAAGATCGGTTTTAGAGTGAACAGCACTGTTATTTTCAGGAATAGTCACAGCAATCTGCAGTTTTGTACCGGGTTAAGGTTGAAAATCGGTCTTAGAGTGAACATTACTGTTTTGTACAAGAGGATTGGCAAACACCATTATAACACAGATCTTTGTCTTAGTTTCTCTAAAGTTTGGTGAAAATAGCACAAAATGAGAAATAGTCACAACAATCTGCAGTTTTACACAGGGTTAATAGTTAAAGTTGCAAATCGTTTTGTAGAGTGAACATCACTGAGGTTTACAGGAACAACCATAGCAATCTGCAGTTTTGTACAAGTGTAATAGTTAAAGTTGAAAATCGGTTTTAGAGTGAATATCACTGATTTTCACAAGAGGATTGGCAAACACCACTTTCTGTTTAATTTTGTAAATTGCGGTGGAAATAGCTCAAATTGATGGCCCCAAAGGACAAACAGGATCAGCCACAGCAAACTGTGACCACCCTGCCAGCCTCCAGGAGGGGCAACCTAAAATGGCAACAGCAAACTGTCACCATCCAGGCACCCCAGATGCCAGTTCAATTTTGAGCAGCTTTTCCAGCGTTTCATACACCGCATAACCTCTGGAATGCTCAGTTGATGGACCATAACAGTTCACAACCACTGTAACAAGGTGAGAAAACTTACCAGAAAGGTGTGAATTCGGACCTGCTTCTTGAATGAAAACTCAGAAACGGCCCAGGGGTCACTAAGCCAGCTAGCCAGCTCAGTCCTGGTGACAGCAATTGTTACACTTCAAGACCTAATTAGTTTCCTTGGTGTGATAGAGTAAGGCCACCTGAGCTCAATTATATAAAGTATAAGGGTTCAGAGAGACCATAGTATGTTTTAAAAATGAATTAATCTTTAAAAAAACGGAGTTGACAGCATGCGCAATGCATGTTGGGTAAGTGAAAAACGGACTTTTATTTTTGCAAGATGAAGTGGACTTAACCAGGTGTAAACCATCTGTACAGTAGAAACATGAACAGAAATATAAAAAGAGAAAAGCTGAGATGGGAAATATCAGGTGTATAGGTCAAACTAAAGTAAGAAAACTTTGAAAGTAAGCAAACCCACCAGGTGTGAAATAAAGCATGAATCAAGCTTTTAACAGGCTTGTAAGTTAGGGTTAAACCCCGGTGTTCAGGTGTAATAAATAATTCCAGTGAATTTAGGTTTTAGGCAATTACCCTGAGACCTTAGGTTTAGGGTAAGACATCAGGGCTAGGCCATAAATTTAAAAATAAAAAGTATATAAACAAACATATATTAAGAAAATTATATAAAAATTATTAATAGGGTTAGGCAATTTTTCTCTCTCGGTGACTCTCCCCAACTCGTCCAGCGACTGAGTGGTTGAAACTGGAAAGTCAAAGGTAATGCACTGGCCGTCGCACGCCGTCCGCAGCTCTCATGTCCTTGGACGCACCCAAGCAGAGGAAATAGTAGTAATAATAGTAATAATAATAATAATAATAATAAAGAGCTAAAGTCAGAGTTGTATAACATGCTAAGGCTGTATAAGCTCTCCTTCAAACAAGCTAACTTACTAAATAAATGCCGAGGTCCTAATCCCACTGTAAGATAAGTCCTGAAAGGCTGGTTACTGAAAGACTAAAATTGTGGAAAGATTCTATTTCCCAGTGTAAAATACAGAAAAATCAGTAGTGAGGAAAAGAAGAACAGCAGTCGAAAACATGAAATTGAAGAATAGCTCAGGATTGAAGCAAAATTAAGTTAAAAACGCCTATAGTTGAACCATAAATGGTAAACATTTAATATGAAATATTGAATGGTTAGAGATTAAACATTAAAGGAGTAGACACATCATCAGTAGTGGACCTCTGGGTCATTGAGTGTTTCGGCCATTTATCACTATATAAACAAATATATATTAAGAAAATTATATAAAAAAATTATTATTAATCAGACACAAACTCAATAATTTTAGGTTTTTAGGCATCAAGCCCCAAAATACAATAAGCCAAACTTTTAAGTTTAGGCATTAAAACACCCAGTGAATTTAGGTTTTAGGCAATAACCCTGAAACCTTAGGTTTAGGGTAAGACATCAGGGTAGGCCATAAATTGAAAGATAAAAAGTATATAAACAAATATATATTAAATATTATATAAAAAATTATTAATCAAACACAAACTCAATAATTTTAGGTTTTAGGGTTAGGGTTAGGGTTAGGGTTAGGGTTAGGCAATTTTTCTCTCTCTGTGACTCTCCCCAACTCGTCCAGCGACTGAGTGGTTGAAACTGGAAAGTCAAAGGTAATGCACTGGCCGTCGCACGCCGTCCGCAGCTCTCATGTCCTTGGCCGCACCCAAGCAGAGGAAATAGTAGTAATAATAGTAATAATAATAATAATAAAGAGCTAAAGTCAGAGTTGTATAACATGCTAAGGCTGTATAAGCTCTCCTTCAAACAAGCTAACTTACTAAATAAATGCTGAGGTCCTAATCCCACTGTAAGATAAGTCCTGAAAGGCTGGTTACTGAAAAACTAAAATTGTGGAAAGATTCTATTTTACAGTGTAAAATACAGAAAAATCAGTAGTGAGGAAAAGAAGAACAGCAGTCGAAAACATGAAATTGAAGAATAGCTCAGGATTGAAGCAAAATTAAGTTAAAAACGCCTATAGTTGAACCATAAATGGTAAACATTTAATATGAAATATTGAATGGTTAGAGATTAAACATTAAAGGAGTAGACACATCATCAGTAGTGGACCTCTGGGTCATTGAGTGTTTCGGCCATTTATCACTATATAAACAAATATATATTAAGAAAATTATATAAAAATTATTAATCAGACACAAACTCAATAATTTTAGGTTTTTAGGCATCAAGCCCCAAAATACAATAAGCCAAACTTTTAAGTTTAGGCATTAAAACACCCAGTGAATTTAGGTTTTAGGCAATAACCCTGAAAGGGTTAGGGTTAGGGTTAGGGTTAGGGGGTTAGGGTTAGGGGTTAGGGTTAGGGTTAGGGTTAGGGTTAGGGGTTAGGGTTAGGGGTTAGGGTTAGGGTTAGGCAATTTTTCTCTCTCGGTGACTCTCCCCAACTCGTCCAGCGACTGAGTGGTTGAAACTGGAAAGTCAAAGGTAATGCACTGGCCGTCGCACGCCGTCCGCAGCTCTCATGTCCTTGGACGCACCCAAGCAGAGGAAATAGTAGTAATAATAGTAATAATAATAATAATAATAATAAAGAGCTAAAGTCAGAGTTGTATAACATGCTAAGGCTGTATAAGCTCTCCTTCAAACAAGCTAACTTACTAAATAAATGCTGAGGTCCTAATCTCACTGTAAGATAAGTCCTGAAAGGCTGGTTACTGAAAGACTAAAATTGTGGAAAGATTCTATTTCCCAGTGTAAAATACAGAAAAATCAGTAGTGAGGAAAAGAAGAACAGCAGTCGAAAACATGAAATTGAAGAATAGCTCAGGATTGAAGCAAAATTAAGTTAAAAACGCCTATAGTTGAACCATAAATGGTAAACATTTAATATGAAATATTGAATGGTTAGAGATTAAACATTAAAGGAGTAGACACATCATCAGTAGTGGACCTCTGGGTCATTGAGTGTTTCGGCCATTTATCACTATATAAACAAATATATATTAATAAAATTATATAAAATTATATAAAAATTATTAATCAGACACAAACTCAATAATTTTAGGTTTTTAGGCATCAAGCCCCAAAATACAATAAGCCAAACTTTTAAGTTTAGGCATTAAAACACCCAGTGAATTTAGGTTTTAGGCAATAACCCTGAAACCTTAGGGTTAGGGTAAGACATCAGGGTAGGCCATAAATTGAAAGATAAAAAGTATATAAACAAATATATATTAAATATTATATAAAAAAAATTATTAATCAAACACAAACTCAATAATTTTAGGTTTTAGGTATCAAGCCCAAAATACAATAAGCCAAATTTTTAAGTTTAGGCATTAAAACACCCAGTGAATTTAGGTGTTAGGCAAGAACAAGCATTAAGGGTATGAAACTCAAGGGATTATTAAGGATTACACATAAAAAAGAAAAGGGGAAGAGAAGAGTAAGTCGAGGAGGACAGAGGTCAGGGAGAACCGCCTGAACGGGCTGCATTCTCCCCCGCCGGATCGGGCCGTTACTCTGCCCCCCTCTACTCCCTCAAGGCAAGACCTGAGGGAAAAGAGGTGAGGAAAGGGTGAAAAACCTACCAGTAAAAATCACTAAACTCCTTCCAATGAGTAGTATACTATTACTAGTATTTGGATCAATATTATCACCATTAACAAACCCAGTAAGGTCACAAATGTCAAGGTGAGAAAACAGCTAAGTGTGAGTTATGTACCTAGTACATGATCCCTATAGTCAACTGAAAAGAGCACTATGTTCTATTGTGGCTGTACAACATAAACTATGCAGTTAAAAATTGATAAAAACAGTTACTGAAAAACTAAAATTGTGGAAAGATTCTATTTTACAGTGTAAAATACAGAAAAATCAGTAGTAAGGAAAAGAACAGCAGTCTAAAACATGAAATTGAAGAATAGCTCAGGATTGAAGCAAAATTAAGTTAAAAACACCTATAGTTGAACCATAAATGGTAAACATTTAATATTAAATATTGAATGGTTAGAGATTAAACATTAAAGGATTAGACACATCATCAGTAGTGGACCTCGGGTGTCATTGAGTGTTTCGGCCATTTATCACTATACACTCTAACCCGAGGAAGGCCCAGCCAAGATTGATCAAGTCTTGGTGTGTGTCATATAAATTAGGTTTTGCATAATCTTAACAGGTAAATTTGAAGGTCGGTTGTAGAGCGAACATCACTTGTGTTTTCAGGAACAGTCACAGCAATCTGCAGTTTTGTACCGGTTTAAGTGTGAAGATCGGTTTTAGAGTGAACATCACTGTTATTTTCAGGAACAGTCACAGCAATCTGCAGTTTTGTACCGGTTTAAGTTTGAAGATCGGTTTTAGAGTGAACATCACTGTTATTTTCAGGAACAGTCATAGCAATCTGCAGTTTTGTACCGGGTTAAGTTTGAAAATCGGTTTTAGAGTGAACATCACTGTTATTTTCAGGAACAGTCATAGCAATCTGCAGTTTTGTACCGGGTTAAGTTTGAAAATCGGTTTTAGAGTGAACAGTACTGTTTTGTACAAGAGTATTGGCAAACACCATTATAACACAGATCTTTGTCTTAGTTTCTCTAAAGTTTGGTGAAAATAGCACAAAATGAGGAATAGTCACAACAATCTGCAGTTTTACACAGGGTTAATAGTTAAAGTTGCAAATCGGTTTGTAGAGTGAACATCACTGAGGTTTACAGGAACAACCATAGCAATCTGCAGTTTTGCACAAGTGTAATAGTTAAAGTTGAAAATCGGTTTTAGAGTGAATATCACTGATTTTCACAAGAGGATTGGCAAACACCACTTTCTGTTTAATTTTGTAAATTGCGGTAGAAAGAGCTCAAATTGGTGGCCCCAAAGGACAAACAGGATCAGCCACAGCAAACTGTGACCATCCTGCCAGCCTCCAGGAGGGGCAACCTAAAATGGCAACAGCAAACTGTCACCATCCAGGCACCCCAGATGCCAGTTCAATTTTGAGCAGCTTTTCCAGCGTTTCATACACCGCATAACCTCTGGAATGCTCAGTTGATGGACCATAACAGTTCACAACCACTGTAACAAGGTGAGAAAACTTACCAGAAAGGTGTGAATTCAGACCTGCTTCTTGAATGAAAACTCAGAAACGGCCCAGGGGTCACTAAGCCAGCTAGCCAGTTCAGTCCTGGTGACAGCAATTGTTACACTTCAAGACCTAATTAGTCTCCTTGGTGTGATAGAGTAAGGCCACCTGAGCTCAATTATATAAAGTATAAGGGTTCAGAGAGACCATAGTAGGTTTTTTAAAAATGAATTAATCTTTAAAAAAACGAAGTTGACAGCATGCGCAATGCATGCTGGGTAAGTGAAAAACGGACTTTTAGTTTTGCAAGATGAAGTGGACTTAACCAGGTGTAAACCATCTGTACAGTAGAAACATGAACAGAAATATAAAAAGAGAAAAGCTGAGATGGGAAATATCAGGTGTATAGGTCAAACTAAAGTAAGAAAACTTTTAAAGTAAGCAAACCCACCAGGTGTGAAATAAAGCATGAATCAAGCTTTTAACAGGCTTGTAAGTTAGGGTTAAACCCAGGTGTTCAGGTGTAATAAATAATTCCAGTGAATTTAGGTTTTAGGCAACTACCCTGAGACCTTAGGTTTAGGGTAAGACATCAGGGCTAGGCCATAAATTTAAAAATAAAAAGTATATAAACAAACATATATAAACTTAATAATTTTAGGTTTTAGGCATCAAGCCCAAAAATACAATAAGCCAAACTTTTAAGTTTAGGCACTAAAACACCCAGTGAATTTAGGTTTTAGGCAATAACCCTGAGACCTTAGGTTTAGGGTAAGACATCAGGGTAGGCCATAAATTGAAAGATAAAAAGTATATAAACAAATATATATTAAAAATATTATATAAAAAAATTATTAATCAAACACAAACTCAATAATTTTAGGTTTTAGGCATCAAGCCCAAAACACAATAAGCCAAATTTTTAAGTTTAGGCATTAAAACACCCAGTGAATTTAGGTGTTAGGCAAGAACAGGCATTAAGGGTATGAAACTCAAGGGATTATTAAGGATTACACATAAAAAAGAAAAGGGGAAGAGAAGAGTAAGTCGAGGAGGACAGAGGTCAGGGAGAACCGCCTGAACGGGCTGCATTCTCCCCCGCCGGATCGGGCCGTTACTCTGCCCCCCTCTACTCCCTCAAGGCAAGACCTGAGGGAAAAGAGGTGAGGAAAGGGTGAAAAACCTACCAGTAAAAATCACTAAACTCCTTCCAATAAGTAGTATACTATTACTAGTATTTGGATCAATATTATCACCATTAACAAACCCAGTAAGATCAAAGGTGAGAAAACAGCTAAGTGTGAGTTATGTACCTAGTACATGATCCCTATAGTCAACTGAAAAGAGCACTATGTTCTATTGTGGCTGTACAACATAAACTATGCAGATAAAAATTGATAAAAACAAAGAGTAAAGATTAAGAGCTACCTGGAGTGTTCAGCCTGCACCACTAAGATTAAGGTGAGATGCTGTCCAACAGGCACAAAGGGCCTTGCTCCCACTACCTATGAAGCTATAAAAGGGAGCTGAATTAACCAAGAGAACTCAGGTACGACCACTGGAATGTAAGAGAGCCCGCTCGTCCGAAAGGCGCTGGCTAGGTTAGGCAATTTTTCTCTCTCGGTGACTCTCCCCAACTCGTCCAGCGACTGAGTGGTTGAAACTGGAAAGTCAAAGGTAATGCACTGGCCGTCGCACGCCGTCCGCAGCTCTCATGTCCTTGGACGCACCCAAGCAGAGGAAATAGTAGTAATAATAGTAATAATAATAATAATAATAATAAAGAGCTAAAGTCAGAGTTGTATAACATGCTAAGGCTGTATAAGCTCTCCTTCAAACAAGCTAACTTACTAAATAAATGCTGAGGTCCTAATCTCACTGTAAGATAAGTCCTGAAAGGCTGGTTACTGAAAGACTAAAATTGTGGAAAGATTCTATTTCCCAGTGTAAAATACAGAAAAATCAGTAGTGAGGAAAAGAAGAACAGCAGTCGAAAACATGAAATTGAAGAATAGCTCAGGATTGAAGCAAAATTAAGTTAAAAACGCCTATAGTTGAACCATAAATGGTAAACATTTAATATGAAATATTGAATGGTTAGAGATTAAACATTAAAGGAGTAGACACATCATCAGTAGTGGACCTCTGGGTCATTGAGTGTTTCGGCCATTTATCACTATATAAACAAATATATATTAATAAAATTATATAAAATTATATAAAAATTATTAATCAGACACAAACTCAATAATTTTAGGTTTTTAGGCATCAAGCCCCAAAATACAATAAGCCAAACTTTTAAGTTTAGGCATTAAAACACCCAGTGAATTTAGGTTTTAGGCAATAACCCTGAAACCTTAGGGTTAGGGTAAGACATCAGGGTAGGCCATAAATTGAAAGATAAAAAGTATATAAACAAATATATATTAAATATTATATAAAAAAAATTATTAATCAAACACAAACTCAATAATTTTAGGTTTTAGGTATCAAGCCCA
Source organism: Girardinichthys multiradiatus (assembly GCF_021462225.1). Lineage (NCBI taxonomy): Eukaryota > Metazoa > Chordata > Actinopteri > Cyprinodontiformes > Goodeidae > Girardinichthys > Girardinichthys multiradiatus. The sequence goes on along the minus strand of NC_061795.1, from coordinate 12,603 downwards.
AAATACAATAAGCCAAATTTTTAAGTTTAGGCATTAAAACACCCAGTGAATTTAGGTGTTAGGCAAGAACAAGCATTAAGGGTATGAAACTCAAGGGATTATTAAGGATTACACATAAAAAAGAAAAGGGGAAGAGAAGAGTAAGTCGAGGAGGACAGAGGTCAGGGAGAACCGCCTGAACGGGCTGCATTCTCCCCCGCCGGATCGGGCCGTTACTCTGCCCCCCTCTACTCCCTCAAGGCAAGACCTGAGGGAAAAGAGGTGAGGAAAGGGTGAAAAACCTACCAGTAAAAATCACTAAACTCCTTCCAATGAGTAGTATACTATTACTAGTATTTGGATCAATATTATCACCATTAACAAACCCAGTAAGGTCACAAATGTCAAGGTGAGAAAACAGCTAAGTGTGAGTTATGTACCTAGTACATGATCCCTATAGTCAACTGAAAAGAGCACTATGTTCTATTGTGGCTGTACAACATAAACTATGCAGTTAAAAATTGATAAAAACAGTTACTGAAAAACTAAAATTGTGGAAAGATTCTATTTTACAGTGTAAAATACAGAAAAATCAGTAGTAAGGAAAAGAACAGCAGTCTAAAACATGAAATTGAAGAATAGCTCAGGATTGAAGCAAAATTAAGTTAAAAACACCTATAGTTGAACCATAAATGGTAAACATTTAATATTAAATATTGAATGGTTAGAGATTAAACATTAAAGGATTAGACACATCATCAGTAGTGGACCTCGGGTGTCATTGAGTGTTTCGGCCATTTATCACTATACACTCTAACCCGAGGAAGGCCCAGCCAAGATTGATCAAGTCTTGGTGTGTGTCATATAAATTAGGTTTTGCATAATCTTAACAGGTAAATTTGAAGGTCGGTTGTAGAGCGAACATCACTTGTGTTTTCAGGAACAGTCACAGCAATCTGCAGTTTTGTACCGGTTTAAGTGTGAAGATCGGTTTTAGAGTGAACATCACTGTTATTTTCAGGAACAGTCACAGCAATCTGCAGTTTTGTACCGGTTTAAGTTTGAAGATCGGTTTTAGAGTGAACATCACTGTTATTTTCAGGAACAGTCATAGCAATCTGCAGTTTTGTACCGGGTTAAGTTTGAAAATCGGTTTTAGAGTGAACATCACTGTTATTTTCAGGAACAGTCATAGCAATCTGCAGTTTTGTACCGGGTTAAGTTTGAAAATCGGTTTTAGAGTGAACAGTACTGTTTTGTACAAGAGTATTGGCAAACACCATTATAACACAGATCTTTGTCTTAGTTTCTCTAAAGTTTGGTGAAAATAGCACAAAATGAGGAATAGTCACAACAATCTGCAGTTTTACACAGGGTTAATAGTTAAAGTTGCAAATCGGTTTGTAGAGTGAACATCACTGAGGTTTACAGGAACAACCATAGCAATCTGCAGTTTTGCACAAGTGTAATAGTTAAAGTTGAAAATCGGTTTTAGAGTGAATATCACTGATTTTCACAAGAGGATTGGCAAACACCACTTTCTGTTTAATTTTGTAAATTGCGGTAGAAAGAGCTCAAATTGGTGGCCCCAAAGGACAAACAGGATCAGCCACAGCAAACTGTGACCATCCTGCCAGCCTCCAGGAGGGGCAACCTAAAATGGCAACAGCAAACTGTCACCATCCAGGCACCCCAGATGCCAGTTCAATTTTGAGCAGCTTTTCCAGCGTTTCATACACCGCATAACCTCTGGAATGCTCAGTTGATGGACCATAACAGTTCACAACCACTGTAACAAGGTGAGAAAACTTACCAGAAAGGTGTGAATTCAGACCTGCTTCTTGAATGAAAACTCAGAAACGGCCCAGGGGTCACTAAGCCAGCTAGCCAGTTCAGTCCTGGTGACAGCAATTGTTACACTTCAAGACCTAATTAGTCTCCTTGGTGTGATAGAGTAAGGCCACCTGAGCTCAATTATATAAAGTATAAGGGTTCAGAGAGACCATAGTAGGTTTTTTAAAAATGAATTAATCTTTAAAAAAACGAAGTTGACAGCATGCGCAATGCATGCTGGGTAAGTGAAAAACGGACTTTTAGTTTTGCAAGATGAAGTGGACTTAACCAGGTGTAAACCATCTGTACAGTAGAAACATGAACAGAAATATAAAAAGAGAAAAGCTGAGATGGGAAATATCAGGTGTATAGGTCAAACTAAAGTAAGAAAACTTTTAAAGTAAGCAAACCCACCAGGTGTGAAATAAAGCATGAATCAAGCTTTTAACAGGCTTGTAAGTTAGGGTTAAACCCAGGTGTTCAGGTGTAATAAATAATTCCAGTGAATTTAGGTTTTAGGCAACTACCCTGAGACCTTAGGTTTAGGGTAAGACATCAGGGCTAGGCCATAAATTTAAAAATAAAAAGTATATAAACAAACATATATAAACTTAATAATTTTAGGTTTTAGGCATCAAGCCCAAAAATACAATAAGCCAAACTTTTAAGTTTAGGCACTAAAACACCCAGTGAATTTAGGTTTTAGGCAATAACCCTGAGACCTTAGGTTTAGGGTAAGACATCAGGGTAGGCCATAAATTGAAAGATAAAAAGTATATAAACAAATATATATTAAAAATATTATATAAAAAAATTATTAATCAAACACAAACTCAATAATTTTAGGTTTTAGGTATCAAGCCCAAAATACAATAAGCCAAATTTTTAAGTTTAGGCATTAAAACACCCAGTGAATTTAGGTGTTAGGCAAGAACAAGCATTAAGGGTATGAAACTCAAGGGATTATTAAGGATTACACATAAAAAAGAAAAGGGGAAGAGAAGAGTAAGTCGAGGAGGACAGAGGTCAGGGAGAACCGCCTGAACGGGCTGCATTCTCCCCCGCCGGATCGGGCCGTTACTCTGCCCCCCTCTACTCCCTCAAGGCAAGACCTGAGGGAAAAGAGGTGAGGAAAGGGTGAAAAACCTACCAGTAAAAATCACTAAACTCCTTCCAATGAGTAGTATACTATTACTAGTATTTGGATCAATATTATCACCATTAACAAACCCAGTAAGGTCACAAATTGCAAAGGTGAGAAAACAGCTAAGTGTGGGTTATGTACCTAGTACATGATCCCTATAGTCAACTGAAAAGAGCACTATGTTCTATTGTGGCTGTACAACATAAACTATGCAGTTAAAAATTGATAAAAACAGTTACTGAAAAACTAAAATTGTGGAAAGATTCTATTTTACAGTGCAAAATACAGAAAAATCAGTAGTAAGGAAAAGAACAGCAGTCTAAAACATGAAATTGAAGAATAGCTCAGGATTGAAGCAAAATTAAGCTAAAAACGCCTATAGTTGAACCATAAATGGTAAACATTTAATATTAAATATTGAATGGTCAGAGATTAAACATTAAAGGATTAGACACATCATCAGTAGTGGACCTCGGGTGTCATTGAGTGTTTCGGCCATTTATCACTATACACTCTAACCCGAGGAAGGCCCAGCCAAGATTGATCAAGTCTTGGTGTGTGTCATATAAATTAGGTTTTGCATAATCCTAACAGGTAAATTTGAAGATCGGTTTTAGAGTGAACATCACTGTCATTTTCAGGAACAGTCACAGCAATCTGCAGTTTTGTACCGGTTTAAGTTTGAAGATCGGTTTTAGAGTGAACATCACTGTCATTTTCAGGAACAGTCACAGCAATCTGCAGTTTTGTACCGGGTTAAGTTTGAAAATCGGTCTTAGAGTGAACATCACTGTTATTTTCAGGAACAGTCACAGCAATCTGCAGTTTTGTACCGGTTTAAGTTTGAAGATCGGTTTTAGAGTGAACACCACTGTTATTTTCAGGAACAGTCATAGCAATCTGCAGTTTTGTACCGGGTTAAGTTTGAAAATCGGTTTTAGAGTGAACATCACTGTTATTTTCAGGAACAGTCATAGCAATCTGCAGTTTTGTACCGGGTTAAGTTTGAAAATCGGTTTTAGAGTGAACATTACTGTTTTGTACAAGAGGATTGGCAAACACCATTATAACACAGATCTTTGTCTTAGTTTCTCTAAAGTTTGGTGAAAATAGCACAAAATGAGGAATAGTCACAACAATCTGCAGTTTTACACAGGGTTAATAGTTAAAGTTGCAAATCGGTTTGTAGAGTGAACATCACTGAGGTTTACAGGAACAACCATAGCAATCTGCAGTTTTGCACAAGTGTAATAGTTAAAGTTGAAAATCGGTTTTAGAGTGAATATCACTGATTTTCACAAGAGGATTGGCAAACACCACTTTCTGTTTAATTTTGTAAATTGCGGTAGAAAGAGCTCAAATTGATGGCCCCAAAGGACAAACAGGATCAGCCACAGCAAACTGTGACCATCCTGCCAGCCTCCAGGAGGGGCAACCTAAAATGGCAACAGCAAACTGTCACCATCCAGGCACCCCAGATGCCAGTTCAATTTTGAGCAGCTTTTCCAGCGTTTCATACACCGCATAACCTCTGGAATGCTTAGTTGATGGTCCATAACAGTTCACAACCACTTTAACAAGGTGAGAAAACTTACCAGAAAGGTGTGAATTCAGACCTGCTTCTTGAATGAAAACTCAGAAACGGCCCAGGGGTCACTAAGCCAGCTAGCCAGTTCAGTCCTGGTGACAGCAATTGTTACACTTCAAGACCTAATTAGTCTCCTTGGTGTGATAGAGTAAGGCCACCTGAGCTCAATTATATAAAGTATAAGGGTTCAGAGAGACCATAGTAGGTTTTTTAAAAATGAATTAATCTTTAAAAAAACGAAGTTGACAGCATGCGCAATGCATGCTGGGTAAGTGAAAAACGGACTTTTATTTTTGCAAGATGAAGTGGACTTAACCAGGTGTAAACCATCTGTACAGTAGAAACATGAACAGAAATATAAAAAGAGAAAAGCTGAGATGGGAAATGTCAGGTGTATAGGTCAAACTAAAGTAAGAAAACTTTTAAAGTAAGCAAACCCACCAGGTGTGAAATAAAGCATGAATCAAGCTTTTAACAGGCTTGTAAGTTAGGGTTAAACCCCGGTGTTCAGGTGTAATAAATAATTCCAGTGAATTTAGGTTTTAGGCAATTACCCTGAGACCTTAGGTTTAGGGTAAGACATCAGGGCTAGGCCATAAATTTAAAAATAAAAAGTATATAAACAAACATATATTAAGAAAATTATATAAAAATTATTAATCAGACACAAACTCAATAATTTTAGGTTTTAGGCATCAAGGCCAAAAATACAATAAGCCAAACTTTTAAGTTTAGGCACTAAAACACCCAGTGAATTTAGGTTTTAGGCAATAACCCTGAGACCTTAGGTTTAGGGTAAGACATCAGGGTAGGTCATAAATTTAAAGAGGGTTAGGGTTAGGGTTAGGGTTAGGGTTAGGGTTAGGGTTAGGGTTAGGGTTAGGGTTAGGGGAAGGGGACTGACTCCTTCTCCCGTAAGAGAAGGTCGGTGCACGGTCCATCCCCTGGGGCACCCTATGCCCTTGGTTCCAGGGTTAGGGTAAGGGTTAGGGGTTAGGGTTAGGGTTAGGGTTAGGGGTTAGGGTTAGGGTTAGGGTTAGGGTTAGGGTTAGGGTTAGGGTTAGGGTTAGGGTTAGGGTTAGGGTTAGGGTTAGGGTTAGGTAAGGGGATGAAAGCCAAAAAAAAAGTTTGCACGTTCTCAATAACTCGAAAAGTAAAAGTCCTAGGGAGCTGAAACTTGGGCTGTAGCACCCTCTAGGGGGGCCCCAGGTACCCTGTGAATTTGGTGGATGTAGCCCCTTCCTTTGACATAGCTGCCATAGACACCCACTGATTGAAAAAAGTTGCACGTTCTCAATTACTCGAAAAGTATAAGTGGTAGATGGACCAAAGTTGGTGTGTATACTCCCCTGGGGGGCTGCCAGGTCCCCAGGAAGTTTGGCGTCTCTAGGTGACTCCCTTCATATAGCTGCCATAGACTCCCATTGATTTTGGGGCCAAGTCCAAGTCTGGGTAGGAAGGTGGTATGGAGTTGGGAGTTGGTTCTTGGTGCTCAGGGGGTCCCCCTGAGTAAAAGGAGGGGTGACATGCCGGGGTCCTTGAACCTTTGTGAAATGTTGAAAAATGGGTGCAAGTGTGGGCGTGGCCAAGTGTGAGAGGTGTATGGCAGAGTGTTGTGGGGTGTGATTGTGGGTGTTTAAGAGTGTGTTGTGTATCAAAGTGTGAGTGGGTGGTTCCAAGTGTGTGAGTGGGTGGGTGAGTGGGTGTGTCCTGAAGTGAGTGGGTGTGTCCTAAGGGGTGATTGGGTGGGTGAATATGAGCAAGTGTTAGTGGTAGTTTGCCAGCAGTCCTGTGACCTTAGGTTTAGTAAAAAGGGTCATGTGAGGTGATAGATGAGTGTTTTGGGTTTAAAAGAGGTGAAGTAGGTGTTTTGAGGTGACTTGACCTTTGGTGACCTTTGTCCGTAACTCTTGAAGTGAGCGTGTTAGAGAGTTGGGAGTAGCAGGGTTGGATCGGGCTCGAAGAGCTCTATAAGATATGTGAAAATGAAGTTTGTAGTGTTTGTCTTTGATATTGATCTCCACTATGAAGAAGGGTGTTGGGTGCGAAGGACCTGAGAGGCTGTTGTGGGAGTGTGCGAGGGTTGTGAACTTTGGCACGGTAGGTGGTAGGATGACAAGTGAGGCATGTATGGAAAGGCCTTGTCTCCCTGAGTGTGGCTGCAGTGGAATGGTGTGTGCAAGTGGTTCCACTTTGCTGCTAGAAGGGGTGAAAGTTGTGTAAATTTGAGTGTCTTTTAATTTTTAATTTGCTTATAGTAAGGGGTAGAGGTATGAAAGTAGTATATTGGGGTACTGTAGGTGAGTCCGAATGACATATATTTCGTTGGTTTCCGTAGGCCTTTTAGAACCTGTAGATTGGGCATAACTTGGGATAGAAAGGTGGGATTGAGGCAAGGACATGGTGGTTGTATTTGGCATGGGATGCCGAGTTGTTTGAGTACAAACATGACTCCATTTGGAGACATAAGTACTTTATTATGGGGCCCCTTTGTGTTGTTGTATCTGTGGGTAGGAAGGTGCTATGGAGCTGGGAGGTGGTTCCTGGTGCTCAGGGGGTCCCCCTGAGTAAAAGGACACCTGACATGGGTGGGTAGAAAGCGCTTCCTGAAATGGTCTATAATGAGTGAAAGTGTGAGTGGGTGTGTCTAAGTGTGAGTGGGTGTGTCAAAGTGTGAGTGGGTGTGTCCTAAAGTGAGTGGGAGTGTCTAAGTGTGAGTGGGTGTGTCTAAGTGTGAGTGGGTGTGGCTAAGTGGGAGTGGGTGTGGCTAAGTGTGAGGGTTAGGGTTAGGTTAGGGTTAGGGTTAGGGTTAGGGTTAGGGTTAGGGGTTAGGGTTAGGGTTAGGGGGTTAGGGTTAGGGTTAGGGTTAGGGTTAGGGTTAGGGGTTAGGGGTTAGGGTTAGGGTTAGGGTTAGGGTTAGGGGGTTAGGGGGTTAGGGTTAGGGGGTTAGGGTTAGGTTAAGGCAAGAACACCACCTGAGGATCGGTCAGTCGGCAAATAACTCGTGAACGGAAAGTGGTAGAGGGATGGAACCAGTGTCTAGGGGGGGGGTTTTGGGGGGTTCCGGACGTCCCAGTGAAGACCCCATGTCGATAGCACTTACGGTTCCCGAGATAGTCCAAAATTGGGCAAAAAGGATCGGTCGCTGAGGACATAAGTCTCCGTAGGATGGTCCGACAGGGCTGGGAGTTTGCCCAGATGCTCAGTTCCTCGTGGCGAGTAGATAGACACCCTACATGGCCTATTTCTGAGAGGTGTGAGGATCGGTCGCTTTTTGTCCCAAGTGTTTAGAGTGTGGTAAAGTGTGTGAAAAGCGGTTGTGGGCGTGTGTGAGGGCCAGTAGGCGTTCCTGTGCGTGATTGTGAGTGTCCAAGTGTGGGTTGGTGTGTCCAAGTGTGAGTGGGTTAGTGCAAGTGTGTGAGTGGGTGGTTCCAAGTGTGAGTGGGTGGGTGAGTGGGTGTGTCCTGAAGTGAGTGGGAGTGTCCAAGTGTTAGTGGTAGTTTGCCAGCAGTCCTGTGACCTTAGGTTTAGTAAAAAGGGTCATGTGAGGTGATAGATGAGTGTTTTGGGTTTAAAAGAGGTGAAGTAGGTGTTTTGAGGTGAGTTGACCTTTGACCTTTGTCCGTAACTCTTGAAGTGAGCGTGTTAGAGAGTTGGGAGTAGCAGGGTTGGATCGGGCTCGAAGAGCTCTATAAGATATGTGAAAATGAAGTTTGTAGTGTTTGTCTTTGATATTGATCTCCACTATGAAGAAGGGTGTTGGGTGCGAAGGACCTGAGAGGCTGTTGTTGGAGTGTGCGAGGGTTGTGAACTTTGGCACGGTAGGTGGTAGGATGACAAGTGAGGCATGTATGGAAAGGGTTAGGGTTAGGGTTAGGGTTAGGGTTAGGGTTAGGGTGTTAGGGTTAGGGGGTTAGGGTTAGGGTTAGGGTTAGGGGGTTAGGGTTAGGGTTAGGGTTAGGGTTAGGGGGTTAGGGTTAGGGGGTTAGGGTTAGGGTTAGGGTTAGGGTTAGGGTTAGGGGGTTAGGGGGTTAGGGTTAGGGTTAGGGTTAGGGTTAGGGTTAGGGTTAGGGTTAGGGTTAGGGTTAGGGGTGGGTGGGTTAGGTTAAGGCAAGAACACCACCTGAGGATCGGTCAGTCGGCAAATAACTCGTGAACGGAAAGTGGTAGAGGGATGGAACCAGTGTCTAGGGGGGGGTTTTGGGGGGTTCCGGACGTCCCAGTGAAGACCCCATGTCGATAGCACTTACGGTTCCCGAGATAGTCCAAAATTGGGCAAAAAGGATCGGTCGCTGAGGACATAAGTCTCCGTAGGATGGTCCGACAGGGCTGGGAGTTTGCCCAGATGCTCAGTTCCTCGTGGCGAGTAGATAGACACCCTACATGGCCTATTTCTGAGAGGTGTGAGGATCGGTCGCTTTTTGTCCCAAGTGTTTAGAGTGTGGTAAAGTGTGTGAAAAGCGGTTGTGGGCGTGTGTGAGGGCCAGTAGGCGTTCCTGTGCGTGATTGTGAGTGTCCAAGTGTGGGTTGGTGTGTCCAAGTGTGAGTGGGTTAGTGCAAGTGTGTGAGTGGGTGGTTCCAAGTGTGAGTGGGTGGGTGAGTGGGTGTGTCCTGAAGTGAGTGGGAGTGTCCAAGTGTTAGTGGTAGTTTGCCAGCAGTCCTGTGACCTTAGGTTTAGTAAAAAGGGTCATGTGAGGTGATAGATGAGTGTTTTGGGTTTAAAAGAGGTGAAGTAGGTGTTTTGAGGTGAGTTGACCTTTGACCTTTGTCCGTAACTCTTGAAGTGAGCGTGTTAGAGAGTTGGGAGTAGCAGGGTTGGATCGGGCTCGAAGAGCTCTATAAGATATGTGAAAATGAAGTTTGTAGTGTTTGTCTTTGATATTGATCTCCACTATGAAGAAGGGTGTTGGGTGCGAAGGACCTGAGAGGCTGTTGTTGGAGTGTGCGAGGGTTGTGAACTTTGGCACGGTAGGTGGTAGGATGACAAGTGAGGCATGTATGGAAAGGGTTAGGGTTAGGTTAAGGCAAGAACACCACCTGAGGATCGGTCAGTCGGCAAATAACTCGTGAACGGAAAGTGGTAGAGGGATGGAACCAGTGTCTAGGGGGGGGTTTTGGGGGGTTCCGGACGTCCCAGTGAAGACCCCATGTCGATAGCACTTACGGTTCCCGAGATAGTCCAAAATTGGGCAAAAAGGATCGGTCGCTGAGGACATAAGTCTCCGTAGGATGGTCCGACAGGGCTGGGAGTTTGCCCAGATGCTCAGTTCCTCGTGGCGAGTAGATAGACACCCTACATGGCCTATTTCTGAGAGGTGTGAGGATCGGTCGCTTTTTGTCCCAAGTGTTTAGAGTGTGGTAAAGTGTGTGAAAAGCGGTTGTGGGCGTGTGTGAGGGCCAGTAGGCGTTCCTGTGCGTGATTGTGAGTGTCCAAGTGTGGGTTGGTGTGTCCAAGTGTGAGTGGGTTAGTGCAAGTGTGTGAGTGGGTGGTTCCAAGTGTGAGTGGGTGGGTGAGTGGGTGTGTCCTGAAGTGAGTGGGAGTGTCCAAGTGTTAGTGGTAGTTTGCCAGCAGTCCTGTGACCTTAGGTTTAGTAAAAAGGGTCATGTGAGGTGATAGATGAGTGTTTTGGGTTTAAAAGAGGTGAAGTAGGTGTTTTGAGGTGAGTTGACCTTTGACCTTTGTCCGTAACTCTTGAAGTGAGCGTGTTAGAGAGTTGGGAGTAGCAGGGTTGGATCGGGCTCGAAGAGCTCTATAAGATATGTGAAAATGAAGTTTGTAGTGTTTGTCTTTGATATTGATCTCCACTATGAAGAAGGGTGTTGGGTGCGAAGGACCTGAGAGGCTGTTGTTGGAGTGTGCGAGGGTTGTGAACTTTGGCACGGTAGGTGGTAGGATGACAAGTGAGGCATGTATGGAAAGGGTTAGGGTTAGGGTTAGGGTTAGGGTTAGGGTTAGGGTGTTAGGGTTAGGGTTAGGGTTAGGGTTAGGGTTAGGGTTAGGGGTTAGGGTTAGGGTTAGGGTTAGGGTTAGGGGTTAGGGTTAGGGTTAGGGTTAGGGTTAGGGTTAGGGTTAGGGTTAGGGTTAGGTTAAGGCAAGAACACCACCTGAGGATCGGTCAGTCGGCAAATAACTCGTGAACGGAAAGTGGTAGAGGGATGGAACCAGTGTCTAGGGGGGGGTTTTGGGGGGTTCCGGACGTCCCAGTGAAGACCCCATGTCGATAGCACTTACGGTTCCCGAGATAGTCCAAAATTGGGCAAAAAGGATCGGTCGCTGAGGACATAAGTCTCCGTAGGATGGTCCGACAGGGCTGGGAGTTTGCCCAGATGCTCAGTTCCTCGTGGCGAGTAGATAGACACCCTACATGGCCTATTTCTGAGAGGTGTGAGGATCGGTCGCTTTTTGTCCCAAGTGTTTAGAGTGTGGTAAAGTGTGTGAAAAGCGGTTGTGGGCGTGTGTGAGGGCCAGTAGGCGTTCCTGTGCGTGATTGTGAGTGTCCAAGTGTGGGTTGGTGTGTCCAAGTGTGAGTGGGTTAGTGCAAGTGTGTGAGTGGGTGGTTCCAAGTGTGAGTGGGTGGGTGAGTGGGTGTGTCCTGAAGTGAGTGGGAGTGTCCAAGTGTTAGTGGTAGTTTGCCAGCAGTCCTGTGACCTTAGGTTTAGTAAAAAGGGTCATGTGAGGTGATAGATGAGTGTTTTGGGTTTAAAAGAGGTGAAGTAGGTGTTTTGAGGTGAGTTGACCTTTGACCTTTGTCCGTAACTCTTGAAGTGAGCGTGTTAGAGAGTTGGGAGTAGCAGGGTTGGATCGGGCTCGAAGAGCTCTATAAGATATGTGAAAATGAAGTTTGTAGTGTTTGTCTTTGATATTGATCTCCACTATGAAGAAGGGTGTTGGGTGCGAAGGACCTGAGAGGCTGTTGTTGGAGTGTGCGAGGGTTGTGAACTTTGGCACGGTAGGTGGTAGGATGACAAGTGAGGCATGTATGGAAAGGGTTAGGGTTAGGTTAAGGCAAGAACACCACCTGAGGATCGGTCAGTCGGCAAATAACTCGTGAACGGAAAGTGGTAGAGGGATGGAACCAGTGTCTAGGGGGGGGTTTTGGGGGGTTCCGGACGTCCCAGTGAAGACCCCATGTCGATAGCACTTACGGTTCCCGAGATAGTCCAAAATTGGGCAAAAAGGATCGGTCGCTGAGGACATAAGTCTCCGTAGGATGGTCCGACAGGGCTGGGAGTTTGCCCAGATGCTCAGTTCCTCGTGGCGAGTAGATAGACACCCTACATGGCCTATTTCTGAGAGGTGTGAGGATCGGTCGCTTTTTGTCCCAAGTGTTTAGAGTGTGGTAAAGTGTGTGAAAAGCGGTTGTGGGCGTGTGTGAGGGCCAGTAGGCGTTCCTGTGCGTGATTGTGAGTGTCCAAGTGTGGGTTGGTGTGTCCAAGTGTGAGTGGGTTAGTGCAAGTGTGTGAGTGGGTGGTTCCAAGTGTGAGTGGGTGGGTGAGTGGGTGTGTCCTGAAGTGAGTGGGAGTGTCCAAGTGTTAGTGGTAGTTTGCCAGCAGTCCTGTGACCTTAGGTTTAGTAAAAAGGGTCATGTGAGGTGATAGATGAGTGTTTTGGGTTTAAAAGAGGTGAAGTAGGTGTTTTGAGGTGAGTTGACCTTTGACCTTTGTCCGTAACTCTTGAAGTGAGCGTGTTAGAGAGTTGGGAGTAGCAGGGTTGGATCGGGCTCGAAGAGCTCTATAAGATATGTGAAAATGAAGTTTGTAGTGTTTGTCTTTGATATTGATCTCCACTATGAAGAAGGGTGTTGGGTGCGAAGGACCTGAGAGGCTGTTGTTGGAGTGTGCGAGGGTTGTGAACTTTGGCACGGTAGGTGGTAGGATGACAAGTGAGGCATGTATGGAAAGGGTTAGGGTTAGGGTTAGGGTTAGGGTTAGGGTTAGGGTGTTAGGGTTAGGGTTAGGGTTAGGGTTAGGGGTTAGGGTTAGGGTTAGGGTTAGGGTTAGGGTTAGGGTTAGGGTTAGGGTTAGGGTTAGGGGTTAGGGTAGGGTTAGGGTTAGGGTT